>NC_077228.1:348540852-349205019 GCF_027887165.1 Monodelphis domestica | reverse complement strand
AAATGGGCACTTGAAATTTTCCTAATTGATCAAATATGCATTCCAAAATCTATTCAAATTTCATATGAATTTACCCTCTTTTCTCTAATATTTATTGAGATTTTAGATAAAAATAATGAATATTTAACATCTACTAAAATAATTTGAAATGCAAAAATAGTAGTTCCATTAACAATTCACACTGTAACACATTAAAGTAGTGACCATAAATTGTGAGCCCTGGCCCATTACACACACAGTTCTTTACAAAGCCAACCATGGCCTAGTACAATGCACAAACCCACAAGGAAATAAATCAAGAGGAATAATGGTTTCAATACACAACTGTTCATTTTTTTAATTGAAAGTACATATTTCATATCCAAGCCACCGCTTCAGTCTATTGCATCCTACTTCAAAACTGCTTTCTCAGATTTATGAGTAGAGGCAGCCTGAAGAATAACTACTTGGATACTCTTAGATCATACTTTCTGGACACATTCAATTGCATCATTGTAGTAAGAACGGGAACCAAGACTAAAGGGTTCAAAATAAACACATTTATGAATACATATATGTATATATGCAACCACACACAGATTGTCTTATATGGCATGAATATATACATGCATGCATGTGTGTTTATGTATATATAGATAGATACATGTATGCATATATCTGTTTATCCACTTTGCAAACTCAAGGTATGCAAAATCATTTAGCTATAATTCCTTTAATATATATTGTAAACATAAAATCTTATATGGACAGTTTTAATTCATTTAATATTGAATTATAAAAATGCATGATTGATATATTTTATCTTTTTTTAACCTTTTGTCTTAATATCAATCCCAATTCATTGCAGAACAGAAGAGTAGTCATGGCTAGGCAATTAGTCAAGTGACTTGCTCAGGGGCATATATACAGATAGGAAGTGTCTGAGGCCACATTTGAACACAGGACTTCCAGTCTCTAGTTTTGGTTCTCTATCCACTGAGCCATATAGCTTCCCTTATGGTTAATATTTTTTAAACCCTTACCTTCCATCTTATAACCAATACTGGATATTGATTCTAAGGCAGAATAGTGGTAAGGGCTAGGCAATGGGAAGTAAGTGACTTTGCACAGGGTCAAATAGCTAGGAAGTGTCTGAAGTCAAATTTGAACCCAGGACCAGGGCCTGGTTCTCATTTCACCGAGTCATCCAGCTGCTCCCTATGGTTAATATTTTAAATAAAAAAATAAACTCTCGGTTAAGCTCTTTTTCATTTAAAATTTTCAGTTTGATTCATCTAGAAGGTATGAAGTAGGGAGGGAAGGAAGGAAAAAAAGAAGGAAGAAAGGAATGAAGGAGAAATGTAAAGTAAATGGAAGGAAGAAGAAAGAAAAGGAGAGGGGAAAGGAATATAAGCTATACACAAGGCTGCTTATATTATTAATTAATAATAACAAAGAACCATGCTAATAAATTTATAAATATTAATTAATTTTGATCTTCACATCAACCTTGGGAGGGAGATACTATTATTTATCCTATTTTAGAGATAGGGAAACTGAGGCAAACAGAAGTCAAGTGTCTTGCCCAGGATCATATATCTATTGTCTAAGGTCAAATATGAACTCAGGTCTTCCTAACCACATTTTTGATTCTTGATTAGCTGTATCACACACATTGTGTTTTATATCTGGAGCAATACAATTCAAAACAGCTTTGAAAAAGAATGCAAAGTTTTCAAATCAGTTAAAATAAAGTTTTTCTGATTTTCTTTTCTATTGTCACAATTATTTCAAGTATTCCTCCACCCATTCTCAGATAGTCATCGCATATATTAAACTATTATTTTTAGATAGAAAAAAATTGTACAATTCATTGATTTATTGAAAAAGCCCCCAAACATTCAGTGAATAAAACTTGTAATTCATCAACTTCCACAAAAGGATATGTCATATGCTACCATATATCTTTTTAACATCCTACTTGACCTTTGTCATTTTCTTATATTTACTTACTTATTTTCTAGCTATCCTTCCTGCTTACATTTTTAGTTAATGTGTATATCATTTCTAACTTCACCCTATACTGGTTTATATAAAATTTCATGTTTCTTTGTAGTCATAATAGAAATTGATTCTGACAAAAGAACAATATTCCATTACATTCATGTACTACAGTTTATTTAGCCATTCCCCAATATATGGGCATCTACTTTGTTTTTTATTTTCCTATCAATTTGCAGCTCCACAATAGAGTATTAGGGACCCAATTTCTACATGTCCCATCCACCAATTGTCATTTTCCTTTTCTGTCATATAAGCCCATCTAATAGGGGTGAGGTGATACCAGAGAAGAGTTTTAATTTGTATTTCTCTAATTAATAGCAATGAGGAGATTTTTTATATTAAAGATAGTTTTTAATTTCTTCCTCTGAGAATAATATACCTGTGTGATAGTATATAAAATTATATAATTAATTTTATGCAATGTATATTTCCATATTGGTCATGTTGTCTAGAAGACACACATAACACTTACAATAGAAATCTCATGAAGGAAATAATGTTGAAAATGGCATGCTTTGATTTACACTTAGACTCCAATATTAATTCTTTGGTCATTGATACATTTTCTTCATGCGAACCTTGTTGTTATCTTAGAGGCTTGCTTTGATAATATTTGTTCAGTCCTTCATGACTGATCATTGTATAATATTTCAATTACTTTATACATTGTTCTGATCACTTCATCTTCCCACAGTTAAAATATGTCTTTCCAAGTTTTTCTGAAATCATCATGTTCACTTAACAGGCTATAATAACATTCCATTATAGCCATATACCATAACTCATTCATCTATTTCCCAACTGATGGACAACCTTTCACTTTCCAATTCTTTGCCACAACAAAAAGGGGTGCTAAAATATTTTAGTACAAGTAGATCCTTTTCCATTTTCTCTGATCTCTTTTGGACACAGATGCAATAGTAAAAATAATTATATGCATAATTTTGTGGCCCTTTTAGCTTATTTTCATATTGTACTCCAGAATAGTTCTACAAGTTTACAGTCCCACCAACAATGTATTATTGTCCCAATTTTTCCAACATCCTCTTCAATATTTAAAATTTTACTTTTTGATCATATTAGTCAATCAGATAGGTATAAGATGGTATCTCAGAGTTGTTTTAATTTTCAACTATTTAAACAAAAATAAATTGAATCATTTTCATATTACTGAATAACTTTAATTTCTTCTCTGAAAACTGCATGTTCATATATTTTGACCATTTTTCAACTGGAGAATGCTTTGTGTTATTATATATTTGATTTAGTTCTCTAAATATTAGAGAAATGAAGCTTTTATCAGAGACACTTGCTATCAACTTTTTCAGACTTTTTTGTTTCACTTCTAATCTTCATTTCATTGGTTTAGTTTGTAGTTAAAATTTTTAATCTAATCACAATTATCCATCTCATCTTTTGGTAATGTTCCTTATGTCTTGTTTGGTCATTACTTTTTCCCTTATTCAGAAATTTAACAGATAATCTTTTCCATGTTCCCTTAATTGTTTTATGGTTTCACCCTTTATTTCAATATCAAGTATCTACTTTGACTTTATCCAGGTGTATGGTGTGTAAACCTTAAAATTTCTTAGACTTATAAATGTTGGAAATTTCACCATTGGGAAATTTCATACTTGGAAAATTTCTTATTGATAGTTTATTGGAATGTGAACCCCATTGGCATGGGAGGTTCCTCCTCCTCCCTTCTTAAGATTACTTTAGGACAGAAACCTTTTGCTGAACAATGGAAAGGGCTTTGACCTATGCTTAAGCATAGAACAGGAATTTCTTTGAGTCATGATTGATTTTAGAATTGATACAATAGAGATACTTGGAATGACAGAACCAGGTCTTGGAAATTACAATCTCCACCCTACTCAGTCTTAACAGGATTTAGGAAGGGCTGCAGCATAGATCAAAATTTAATTATTCCAATCTCTACCCTACTCAGGGTAACAGGATTTAAGAAGGGCTGCAGCAAAGGATCAAGATTTAATTATTTGAGAATATGACCTTCAACAGACATGTGCAAAGCCACAGACCTCTGGGCGGTCCTGGGTTAAGCTAGAGCCACCATTGGCACAGGGAAGACATGGACAGTGATTGGTAGATGTGAGAACTGAGGGGAGGGAACTTGGATGATTTCCTTAAAGATAGGGGGATCTGAGGACTGAGGTTGTTGGTTGGAGAGGTGGTTGATTGGAGAGTTTTGGCTCTGAGTGGTTGGAGAGGTGCTCTGAGAAGCTTGCTCTGAAGGAAGCTGGAGGTGGAGGCCCCTGAGACTGTTTCTCCATTTTGGTCACGTGAGTAATAGGGACTGATATCCTTTCTTTGCCCCAGCTATCTAAGGGCTTGGGCCTTTTGGCCCAGCCTAAACAGAAGGGGTATTTAAGCCCTATTCCCTTCTCTCTCCTTTTTCTCTCCCTCTCTCTCTCTCTCTATCTCTAATACCTTTCTTCATCCTGTTTGTAATTAAACTCCATAAAAGGTTGACTGCTGACTTGAGTTTTCATTTAGGAATTACATAGCTGAATTCCTTGGCGACCTTAAATTAATATATATCAGTCTTTTAAAGTGATTTCCTTGTCACAGGTGTAAGATACTGGTCCTTGATAAGTCTCCACCATACTGCTGTCCAATTTTCCCAGACGTTTTTGTCAGATAGTGAGTTCTTGTTTCAAAAGCTTGGATCTTTGGGTTAATCAAACACTAAGATGCTTTGGACATTAACTGTCACATGTTGATAACCTAATCTATTCTG
The DNA here is from genome assembly GCF_027887165.1 of Monodelphis domestica. Taxonomy (NCBI): domain Eukaryota; kingdom Metazoa; phylum Chordata; class Mammalia; order Didelphimorphia; family Didelphidae; genus Monodelphis; species Monodelphis domestica. The sequence goes on along the minus strand of NC_077228.1, from coordinate 349,200,215 downwards.
TTGATTGACAACTCTATTTCTTAGGTAGTATTTTTTTTTGCAATTACCACTTTATATTGTAATTAGGGTTTGGATATGGACAAGCCTCCTTCCTTCTTACATTTTTTCCCATTAATTACCTTGATATTATTGGTCTTTTTTTTCCCCTCCAAATGAACTTTGTTGTTATTTTTAAAAATTCTATGACATATTTCAAGTGGTTTCATTGGTATGGTATTGAATACATAAATTTATTGGGGAGACTGGTATATAATTGTCTTTCTCTGTTTTATCTTTATTTGGTTTAGGTTTAAATAACATATTTGCATCATAAAAAGTATTTGGAAGGATTCTCTCTTCCCCTATTCTTAGAAATACTTTATATAATATTGTAGCTATGTAGTAATTATTAATAATCAATAAATATATATTAATATTATATATATATAATTAGAGTACTTTCCATGTTTGGGAGTTTAACTTGTGAATCCATCTCGCTCTGACCCTTTTTCTTACTAAGTTTCTTCATGGTTTGTTAAATTTCTTTTTCTTTCATGGAGTTGTTTATTATATTTCCTCTTTTCTTAATGTGGATAGTTAATATTTTTGTAAATATTCATCTACTTCATTTGGAATGTCAGATTTATTCACATATAGATAGGAAAAATGACTTCCAATAATGACTTTCATTTCTGTTTCATTGGTTGTGATTGCTCCTTTTTCATTTTTGATACTGGTAATTTTTCTTTCCTTCTTTTAAAATCAATTAACTAATCATTTATTTTTTATAAAAACAACTTTTATTTATTGGTCCCATGTTTTTATTATTTTCAGTTTTATTAATTTCTGTTTTTATTTTCATGATTTCCAATTTGGTGTTTAATTGGGGATTTTTTTCTATTTATTTTAACATTTCATGTCTAATTTATTAATCTGCACTTTCTCAATTTCATTATTTATTTAATTATTTAAGGATTAAGAGATATGAATGTCCTCCTAAGTACTGCTTTGACTATATCCATAAATTTTGATATGCTGTCTCTTTGTTATAATTTCTATAATGATTTTTTTTATTGTTTCCAAGATTTATTCTTTGACTCACATGTAATTTAGGATAATATTACTTAGTTTCCAAATAAATTTTGGTCTTTTGGCTGCCTTTTGTTAAGTGTAATTTTTAATTGCATTATGACTTTCAGGTAGTCTGATAATTCTTAGGTTATATCTCCTACTTCTACAAAGGAAGGTACAAGTATTTTTCCATATTATTTCTTTGGGGTATAAACAAAAAAGTGGTATTGCTGGATTAAAAGGTATGAATTATTTTAAAGTCCTTCGGGCATAATTCCAAATTGCCTTCCAAAATGGTTAGATCAGTTTACAACTCCACCAGCAGTGTATTAGTGTCCCAATTTTGCCACATCCCATCTAACATTAATTATTTTCCTATACTTTCATATTGACCAATCTGCTAGGTGTGATGTGGTACCTCAGAGTTATTTTTGCATTTCTCTAATTAGGAGAGATGTTATTGGGTTTTGTTGTTAGAATCAAAAATACTGATGATTGCTAAGGGTTTATTTAGTACCCTCCAACTCTGCTAAAATTGTTAATTATTTCTATAAGCTTTTTTTCATTGTTATTTAGGATTCCCCAAATACAGTATTGGGATAAAAATATCTTGTTGCTGGAGCTTTGAAATAACACAAGTATTCTGAACAATAGAGCACCAAATTCCCCAAACTGTATAATAATCCAGTAATATTATTATTAGATCCATATCCCAAAGATATCAAATATAGTATAAAAAGACCTACTTTTGTATGAAATAATATATATTTATAGTAGTCTTTTTGTAGTAGAAAAGAAGTGGAAACTGAAGGGATGTCTTTCCATTGGGGAAAGTCTGAACCATTTGCAGCATAAAATTGTAATGGAATACAATAGTACCAGAAGAAATGATAAACTAGCTGATCACACACACACACACACACACACACACACACCCTAGAACAATTGTTACAAAGTGATGGGAAGTGAAGTGAGCAGAAACAGGACAATATTGTATACAGTAAAGGTAATAAATTATCATGATCAATTGTCATTAACTTATGTATTATCAGCAATGCAGCAATCCTAGACAACCCCATGTGACATAATGAAAAAGGTATTTACAGCTATAGAAAGAACTGACAGAATCAGAATGCAGATAGAAGATTGGTATTTTTCACTGTATTTCCTCCCCAAATTTTTATCCAATATAAATGACATGTGTTTTCACAACATGATGAACATGGAACTATTCATTGTAAAAACAGTTGTTCAACTTATATTGCCCACTATCTTGGTGGGGGGAGTGAGAGAGGAGAACACAGATATGTCAGAAAACAATTATTAAAAATTGTATCAACATGTAATCTGAAAAATTACAAGAATAAATATTTTTAAAATTTTTATTAATAATAAAATTAAACTTACATATTTTTCATATAATGTTGAGCTCAGATTTGCAAGGCAGATCACTAAGGACTTTGTCCTAAGCTGTATTTCTTTCAAGAATACACTCCCATTTCTTCCTGCTTTTTTTTTTCTCTTGGACAGAATACTATTGTTATTTGAATTTCCTTTATTTTGTATTTGAAGACCTTTATCTTTTCACTTTCAGAACTTGTTTCTGAACTAAATTGTTAGATTTAATCACAATGTATTTTTAATTAGGTATTTTTTTTTCTAGAGGATATCTGTGAATTCTTTAAATTGGTATTTTATTTTCTAAGATTAGAAATTAAGGGCAGACCTCCTTTATCTTGTGCTTTGTGGTTTCAAGTATTTTTGTTTGGATTTTGCCCTATCTCTCTTATGGGAGACCTATGGTCCCTACAAAATGTTTATCAAATGTTTCTTTCAGATTAATTTGTATCACTTGCAGAGTGAGTATATTTTCTGTTTATGACATTCTTTTTTTCTTTTTTTTCTAGATTATCCTTCCCTTCTGTATGTGGGCATTTCCTAAATATTATTTCCTTTTTTGTTTCTTTGGTAATCTTTGAATTGCTGATTCCAGGTTTTCTGTTCTGTCCATTTTTTGTTATGCAATTCATATCATTCAACTCTTGCAGTTCTCATTTCTATTTTGAATCATTCAAAAACAGCATGTTATATTTCATGTAGTCCTCACCTTCATATTGTCCTTTATCTCATCAAGTGTTAGGTCATTTCCCTTTTTGGAGTATTTATTCACTGATTTTTGTTGTTCTGTCATTTTTATTGATGCCTGAAGTCATAGACTAGCTCTGGAGCCTATGTGTCTCTCTGTTGTTAATGGTTCCTTGTTCATTTATCTGCTTATGTTGAAGGTCTTCTCATTTTATTCTCCTCAGTTTCTTTGATAATTTTATTCCTTTTCTCCTGATTTAATGCAATTGTTTTCTGATTCTCTCTACTCTGATGGTTTCCTTGGGGATGGGGATGGATTTTAATGTTTTTTAGCCTCCTCCCATGCTGGACAATTCATGGTTCACCAGACTCAGTTCACCAGCTTTTCAGTGGCTAGAACTGGACCAACTAGGTGCTTCCTTCTGTGTCTTAGGTCTCTAACTTGAAACCTTCAATTTAGACAGGTGTCATACTATTGACCAGTTCCCACCAACAGCTAAGAGCACAACATTATATCCCTTCACCCATAATAACTGCACCTTTTTGTTCCTAAAGTGAGGCAGTCTCATTGGCTGGCTGTGGAGGTATAGACAGACTTCTGCAGCTTCAATCTAAGAACTTCATGGCACTGGAAAGAGTAAGTAAGGGGATATCAGGTTAAATGAGAAAGATTTGCTGTAAGCCTGTATAGGTTCTTAAGGTTGGTGTACCTCTAATAGAATGGTGGTTGGAGAGAGTTGCTAAGTAAGCCTTAGGGTTGGTTCACTAGGCTCAGTTCATGTTTTGTTTTGTTTAACCTTCTTTTGAATCCTAAATGCACTAGACTAAGGAAATATGTGAAATATCTTTATCTTTGGTTCTAGTTCATCCTTTGCAAAAATTTGGGAGGGATTTATGCCTCTATCTCATTGCTCCTATAACCTGGAAAAATTGTACAAAAAAGTCTTCACACAGTTTTAAACTATTATACAGTTTTAAACTATTAAACCTTATAATAGCATTGAAAATTTGGAGTATCATCTACATTTTTATTGTTGTTGCACAAGGCTCCAAGAGATTAAAGGAAGAATAATGAGTCCATAACAAATTTTACATATTTCATCCTATTGATGTTTAGGCATTTAACATGTTACAAAATTTATTTATGTTTATATTATAGGAAAGGGAGAATAGGCAAAATATAACATATTCCCTATTTGAAAATCTCTTTTCCTACAAAAAACAGATCCCAGTTCTCTTCAAAGCCAGTTGTGCAACTATCAGAACACTTCTTTTCCTCCAATTCCATTTTAGAACTCATCTAAATTCAGACATTATCCCTCTGATTCTAAAAAGAAGTTTAATGAGCGTTATCCAGCAATTCCTTGCTCATGTGTGAATTACTTCATTCTTAATTTATGAAACAGGTTAATCTAATCGTTTATTATGGTGCTAAATCTATTACAACAAATGTTTCATTGGCTGTAGTTACAGAATAGAGAAATGTTCAGATTGCTCATGAGACCACACCTGGAAAAAAATGACCCTCTTGGATATCCTGAGCCCGGAAGACTTACTCTAATTCAACAGAGAAAATAGAAGTTCTCTGAGAGGTGGCATGGGAAGAAAAAAAAGAGGGGGAAAATTTTAATTATGAAGATTATGAATATAGTCAATCTATCAAATAACACACCTGTGCAATTGTGGGAGTTTACAGATGTATAATAGCATTATGATATTCATGGAAGGGGAAATAAAAAGCATAATGTATGCTGGGAAATTTTAAATAAAAAGAAGTCACATCTTGAAAAGATTCAGAGATTAACAGTGGGTTTCGAGTTATGGACTCAACTATGTCATTTACAAGAGTCCAAAGAGGGAAACAAATCAAGGAACATATCAATTCATATCTAGGTACCTCTAAAGTTCCATGTAGCTTAAAATCTTGATTCCTACGATATTTTTGCATTTATTCACTATTTTACAAACAACTAGTTTTCAAGATATACCTTCAATTTAAAAAATATATAGTCAATGTCACATAAAGTGAAGAAAGTAGAGATATTGAGTTAGAATAGTAAAATCAATCTTTGCTTCATAAAATAGAAAGTCAGTATGCAACTTCTTGGATATTGCACTATAATCCTCCCTTGTAAGAAACTCAAGAAAAGGTAGACCTAAAAACTTTTGGTTTCTCAAAATAAGTACAGAAATGGCCTTTCAAGTCACAAAACATAATAATGGAATGTATAGGAAATATTTTATTGCATGTGCTTCAGGATGTGTCAAAAGCAAGCCTGTAGGCATCAATAACCATCTTCATCTCACGTGGACTATTTCTGTGCACATACATTGAAATTTATGTTCTTAAATGGAATCCATTATAAAGAAACAGAAGAACAATCAGTAGTTGTTATTTTTTTCAGAAAAAAAGTTATTATATCATAAAACACTTTTCTAGGGGTAATGGAAAGATAAAATAGAAGGGTCAGGACCTTGATTCTTTAACTGTCTTTTACTTGATACTTTATACTTGATTTAAATTTTTGTACCTAGCATATAGACTTTAAATATATATGTCACACATTTAGGGGCTACCTGACAAGTAGAGAGAGTCACACAGAGAGTCAGCTCTTTCTTTGGAACAAAACTTACTTTGTGTGATGTATTCAAAAACTTTTACACTGACTCAATTCACCATTTGAGTTTATCAGTTGATTCAAAACCTATCAGAATCAAAGAGAAATGTGCTTTGTAAATTGGATTTCAAAAGTGTATAAATTATTCATATTTCTTCCATAATGTACTTTAGGCTTCCTAGCAAATAAAGTTCACAGGTAACCCTCTAAATGCTTGAAACCAAACCAATGAAGCAGTCAGAAAACATAGAATGTGTATGTACAAATACATGTCTTCAATATCATACTACTATCATTATAAATTATGTATTTCCACTTGATATTTGCATCTAGCTCATATGTAATTTAATCATTTAATTGTAATGTTATCACTTTTTATTGTTTTAACTCATACAGCAAGCACAGTTGTTTCTTGATGTAACTATAATTCATCTCTTATTTTAATTGTATTACTTTCCATCATCCCCATAAGTTTTATTTATTCATAAAAAGAAGTGGCCACTTTCTTTAGCAAAACATTCTCTTGACTTATTACCTCTTTAATTTATTGTTTTGATTGCCAGTTTCTTTTCATTGGCAAATAATTAGAAGATGCCATTTGCTGTATTCACTATGTCAGGATTCACTCTTCACTCTGTTCCAATCTGCCTCATTCTCTTCTCCTCTACTGGAACTGATCTTTTTAATTTATCAATGGCCTTATGGTAAAATATATTGCCTTTTTTCTGTAGTTTTAAATTTACATTTTAAGGGTTTTTTTGGGGTAAACCTTCCAATATGCAAAGAAGAAAAAGAATGAATCCTTTAAAAACTTTAAATGTTTGTTATATTGTTTTTGAAGAAAATGACATAATTGTGAGTATGGAGAGAGAGAGAAAAAAAGAAAGAGAAAGATGGAGACAGAGATATAGAGAGCTCACATTTATAAATCATTTTTAGGTTTGCAACATTCTTTACAAATTTTACTTAAGGTAACTTCCTTTTTCTCTGTCCTCAACATAAAGCCAGAAATTGAACGCAAATGATTGCATTATAATGTGTGTGTTTTCTATTTTTATGAAGTATGCACAACACTTTTAACCAACTGCTCCATTGTCTCACCACTATCATTGATTTTAGTGTTTGGGGGAGGAAAATGATTTCACTGTTTTAAGGAGCACATAGTCAGAAAACTTTCTCTTCTAAGGTAGATTGCAGATAGTCCTCTAATTTGGGTGTTAGAGAATTACCTAGAGTAGCAAATGATTAAATGAATTAAATACTTTATGCTTGAGATAAGACTGTAAGAGAGAGAAATCTGGAAACTTTGGGAATAAGCCTGGAAGAGCTGCAAGAAACCTGCAAGCAGCAAAAGGGGGGGGGGAGGAATGGACAGGAAGAAACTTGGAACCTTAGAGTGAGAAGAAAAAAGCTGATCCTGGCAGTTGAAATAGACTCCTGGCTTAGAGTACTAGAGGAGAAAGGTTTGACTTTGACTGAATCAAAAAGTCAGTGATCTTTCTCTCCCTGAATTCCTCACCTGAGATCCTCTCAAACCCCAGTGAGTGGACAAGGACTTTAAGAGACAAGCAGTCCATGAAGAAGATCTCTCCAACTCCTTTTGAACCTTGAACTTGGGGACACTTGCTGTGCCAGCCAAGAAACCAGGGTTTCTCTACTCTGAATCCCTCAGGGTTTCAGGTTATCAGACCTGAGCTATCTAACTTTGGGGGAAAGGAGTTAATTAGATAGAGACCCCTCTCCCTCTTTTCCTTATGAATATCAATCCTTATCCTTCATCAGCCTTGTCCCTTTCTTGCTTCCCTTGAATAAACTCAGTTATTAAGACCCAGAATTGACTCCATCTTTATTAGAAGACAGCCTGAATTGAGGGGAAAGAGAAGTGCTCTCAATACACTTAACACCTGAAACCTCTTTCAACAAAGATCCCAGAGAGCCTGGCAGTAGGAGTTATGGCAGTCATAGTGAGGAGGTCTAGTCAGAGAGGGCTGAGGGGGAAGACAAAATCCATCCTTCTCTCCTCTGGCTAAACAACAAAACCTCCACTCACTCTGTCCTTGCCTAGAAGAAAGACTACATTCCCTTTTCACCCTTTCTTCCTTTATTATAAATCCCTCTCCATTCCCGCACTTTATTACAAGTGGAACCCCAGGGCTTACAAAGATCCATCACCAACTGCCATTCTTTGACAGTTGGACATCTCTGGGCAGGGCAACCATCTTAAGGCACAGTACACAGGCAGTCATTACATAGAATCAGATATTTTGATTCCTAAATAAAGAACAATTGTGAACAGCAAAGAGGGGTAGCCATAACAGGGAACCAAAATGATCCAAAAAATATTTTGGACAATGTTTGGTGGGATCCATCTTAGCGAATTGGAGGTACTATTTTATTTACAATACTATCACTGGTATAACTAATGATTCAATTTGGGCAGTATTTAACATCAATAAAAAAAATAAAAAAAATTTGGGCAGTATTTAACCTCAATAAAAAAAATAAAAAAAAACAAACTGCCATTTGAGATATCAGTATTATGACAGACTCTTCCACAGGCATATGTAGCTCTAGTGGCTATTGGGAAGGCATATATATACATCACAAAGGGGAGTAGGATAATCCTGGGAAAGAAGGCAATGAACAAAATAATGGACAACAAGCTAGACATATTCTCTCAAATACCAATTATAACTGAGATTTTCCAGGAGAATATAACATGAGAGAGAATGGGAACCTGGGGAATGGGCCTGAGACAGTGCCTGGGGAGACATGAGTAAGGGCACTGAGACATCCAACTTAACAGTAGCAGTGGCAGTGGGGGTGTGCAACAACAAAGTCCTGGTAGACAAACAAACTACCTATGAACCTGAGAAAGTCCCGGGGCACACAAAATCATGCCTCTCTGGGATTTCACCAAACTGACCAGACTCAGGGATACTCCATGCAAAGGTGCATAAGTCTTTTACCACCCATGACTTAGACTCACTGAAATGCAGGATGCCCAGATTTATACCTGAGCCATTTAAATGTGTAAAAGAAGTAAAAAGAGCTTTCAAGCTTTATGAGTCTGATTTCAAGGATGTGGAAATCCTGCTTTCTGAACTTTTCACACCCAAAGAACACAAAAAATATACCGAGAAAACTCTACAAGATGACAGTATTACCAGCTGGCTCGAAGTATATGAAGATTTTGACTTTGCAGACAGAGACATGAAATATTTCATTCACGGGAGGAGGGGGTCATACAAGAACACAATGAAAAAACAAAAGAGCAACTTAAAACATACTTAGAAAACTTCCTAACATGTAAATATGGACTAGGGGAGGTAAACAGAAGGAAGGGTAACAAATCCTTCAATCAAAACCAAAAGAAAATAATTTTAATAGAAAAAGAACAAGACATCAATTATCTAAACCACATCAACAAGGTAGTAGAGGACAGTGAAACAAGGAAACTATACTTAGAAATGAACTCCACCATCAAAATGCCTACAGGTCTTCTTGACTCTGAAGCCAAAACTATCCATTTTATGACACTGATCATTGACTCCCATTTTCCTTAACTTAAAATTCTGTTTACATATTTTAAAACTATTTACTTATTTTTCCTTGCTAAGAGTAAACTGATGGCACAATGAATGGTTCTTTGTAGTGTAAGTCAAAAAGACCAGAATTTAAATCCAGCTTTGGATACATACTAGTTGTGTGACATAAGGCAAGTTATTAAACCCCTTTTGTCTTAGTTCCCTGAGCTGTAAAATGTATATATTAATACTTTCTCCTCAAGGTACTTTTGAGAATCAAATGAAGTAATATTTGTAAAAGCATTTAGTACACTGCTTGGCACACAGTAGGCATAATTTTGTAAATGCTTATTCTCTATATCCCAGAATATATAGAAAAGATATAGTCACACTACTGCATCTAGAATTCCTTCATAGGTTCAAATAGGACAGATAAATAAAAAATACTGATTCTTTTGGTCACTGATTATATCATCCATATCAGTTCCCTGAACTAAAATTCCTAAAATGTCAGTCATATTGAAACACAATTTAATATGTGAATGCTGTCTCCAGAAGGTCACTATGAACAAATTTTAAGATATCAAGGCGTACTACTTTGGGGAATACAGACTGAATTATTTTAGTGAGAATTACAGGTCTATAATCTTGGAATCCATTATTCTATAATGCATTACTTTATTATTATATAATCAACATTATTATTATATTTTCATATTATATTTAATATTCCATTTTCATCTTAGAAATTACAATAATCTTACTCTGAGGAAAGAAGAGGAAATATATATATGTATGAAATGAAGGTCATAAATAGGAAAATAAGTTCTGCAAAATTTCAGGTGTATGGGAGAGGAAAAGAGAGAATGCAATTTTAACAATGGATTTTTATTTTTATAAAAATTTTTGTATTTCCAAACTTTCCCCCCATTTTATATTTTCAAAAGTGATTCTTTTCTGGAATTGTAAACTTAAATTAGTTCTATTAAAATTAATCAGATTGTTTGGGATATCACTTTTAATTGTGAGAACATAGTTTGAAATTTAAATCTTTTTCTCAAATATGAACAATTTTGTCCAATAGTATTTTCTCCCAAACATAAGAACATTTTATTTATAAAACAACACAGTGAAGGTAAAAAATATAATACTAGTCTAATAAAAGAATCTCAAATAATATTGCATTATGGCAGCAGGCTCCTGCCATACTTTATTTTAGATGAGAATAAGTATTTTGATCCCTGCTTATCAATCAATAACATATATTGAATAGCCAAGGTTCTATGTTTTTGTGATGAAGGTTGTAAAGAAGCATAAAACTTAATATCTACACAATAAAAGTTTTCACTCCTCAAAGAAATATTTTCCAACTACTTCATTATTTCTTATTAGAGGCTATCAAAGATAATTCAATGTAAAATTATGCCTAACTGTATGACATTCTAAATCCATCCTAAGTTCCTCTGGAAATTCTACCCTCAATTTGATTAGATTATTTCCATAAAAAAGAATTTCTTTAAATACTATTCTCTTATTATATTTAATGTTTTGTTCACTAGTGATTAATTGTTTTTAGTGAATTTGTGGAGACAATATATAGATATATGTTTCCTAGAAAATTTAGATACATACTACTTATCATTTAAAGAAATCTCCATTTATTCCTATGCTAGGTAGTGTTTTTAATTGGAATGGATATTATATTATCTCAAAAGTTTATTTGAATCTATTGAGATAATCATATGATTCCGGTGGGTTTTGCTATTGATATGATAAATTATCCTGATAGTTTTCCTAAAAATAAACCATCCTATACTCCTAATAATAAATAAACATTGTTTTGTTGAATGATCTTTATGATATATCATTATAATCCTGCTAGTATTTTATTTTATTTTTTTTTATTAAAACCCTTACCTTCCATCTTGGAGTCAATACTGTGTATTGGCTCCAAGGCAGAAGAGTGGTAAGGGCTAGGCAGTGGGGGTCAAGTGACTTGCCCAGGGTCACACAGCTGGGAAGTGTCTGAGGTCAAATTTGAACCTAGGACCTCCCATCTCTAGGGCTGGCTCTCAATCCACGGAGCAAACCAGCTGCCCCCTAGTATTTTATATTTTTTTTAATTGCACTAATATTGATTATGGAAATTTTTCTACCTTATACTGTCTTCATTTTTTCTGTTTTTAGTTTAAGTATAGCCACCATATTTGTGTTATAAAAGGACACTTTCATTGACTATTTTCTCAAGTAAATTATTTAGTATTGGGATTAATTGTCTCTTAAATTATTGGTACAATACACTTGTGAATCCATTGGGCCCTGGGGATTTGTTCTTGAAAACTTCATCAATACCTTGTTGAATTTATTTTTCTAAGATGGAATTATATAAGTATTCTTTTTCCTCTTCTGTTTTTTTCTATATTTAATTATATTTTAATGATAGTTTTCTTCAATTGGCTTTACTTTCTTCTTTGTCCATCAAGCCATTCCTTTTTAAAAAAAATTAATTTATTTAGTGAATTTGGAACATTATTCCTTGGGCACAAAAATCACAATATTTCCCTCCCTCCTCTCCACCCACCCTTCCTGCAGCCGGCATGCAATTTCATTGGGTATTACATGTGTCCTTGATCAGGTCCTATTTCCATGTTGTTGGTGTTTACATTAGAATGTTCATTTAGAGTCTACATCCCCAGCCATATCCTGTCGAACTATTTGTTCAAGCAGTTGTTTGTCTTCTGTGTTTCTAATCCCACAGTTTTTCCTCTGATGTGGATAATAGTTTTTTATCATAGATTCCTCCAAGTGGTTCAGAATCACTGCTTTGCCACTAAAGGAGAAGTTCACTACATTTGATTGTACCACAGTGTATCAGTTTCTGTGCACAATGTTCTACAGGTTCTTCTCCTTTTGCTCTGCATCACTTCCTGGAGGTCATTCCAGTTCCCATGGAATTCCTCCACTTTATTATTCCTTTGAGCACAGTAGTATTCCATCACCAACAAATGTCATTTGTTCAGCCATTCCCCAACTGAAGGACAAACCCTCATTTTCCAATTTTTTGATACGACAAAGAGTGTAGCTATGAATATTTTTGTACATGTGTTCTTCCTTATTATCTCTTTGGGGTACAAACCCAGCACTGCTATGGCTGGGTCAAAGGGCAGGCAGTTTTTTAGTGTCCATTGGGCATAGTTCCAAATTTCCCTCCAGAATGGTTGGATCAATTCACAACTCCACCAGCAATGCATTAATGTCCTAACTTTGCCACATACCCTCCAGCATTCATTACTTTCCCTTGCTGTCATGTTATCTAATCTGCTGGGTGTAGGTGATATCTCAAAGTTGTTTTCATTTGCATCTCTCTAATTATGAGAGATTTAGAATACTTTTATGTGCTTATTAATAATTTTGATTTCTTTGATTGAAAATTGCTTATTCATGTCCCTTGACCATTTATCCATTGGAGAATGACTTGAATTATTGTACAATTGATTTAGATCTTTATAAATTTGAGTAATTGGACCTTTCTAAGAGATTTTTGTCATTATGATTTTTTCACAATTTGTTACTTCCCTTCTAATTTTGGTTACATTGACTTTGTTTGTACAAAACCTTCTTAATCTGATATAATGAAAATTATTGATTTTACATTATGTGACTTTTTTCTAGCTCTTGCTTGATTTAAAAATCTTTCCTTTCTCAAAGATCTGACATGCATACTATTCTGTATTCACCTAATTTTCTTATATTTTCCTTCTTTATGTTCATGTCATTCACACATTCTGAGTTCACTCTTGGTGTAAGGTGTGAGATGTTGACCCAAAACTAATCTCTCCCACACTGTTTTCCAATTTTCCCAGCAGTTTTTATCAAATAGTGGATTTTGGTCTCAAAAGCTGGAATCTTTGGACCTATCATAGACTGTCTTCCTGAGGTCATTTACCCCAATTCTATTCCACTGATTCTCATTTCTGCCTCTTAGCCAGTAACATATTGTTCTGATGACCACTGCTTAATGGTATAGTTTGAGATCTGGTCCTGCAAGGCTATCTTCCTTCATATTTTTTTCATTATTTCCCTGCATATACATGATCTTTTGTTCTTCCAAATGAACTTTGTTATGGTTTTTTCTCATTCATTAAAAACGTTTTTTGGTAGTTCAATTGGTATGGCACTAAATAAGTAAATTAATTTGGGTAGGATTATCATTTTTATTATATAAGTTCATCCTACCCATGAAAAGTTGATGTTTTTCCAGTTGTTTGATCTAGTTTTAATCATGTGGAAAGTGTTTTGTAGTTGTGTTCATATAGTTCCGGTGTTTGTCTTGGCAGATAGATTCCTAAGTATTTTATATTGTCTAGGGTGATTTTAAATGGTATTTCTCTTTCTAATTCTTGCTGCTGAGATGTATTGGAGATTATAGAAATGCTGATTATTTATGTAGGCTTATTTTGTATCCTGCAACTTTATTGAAGTTGTTAATTATTTCCACTAGATTTTTAGTTGATTCTCTAGGACTCGTTAAGTAAACCATCATATCATCCGCAAAGAGTGGTAACTTGGTCTCCTCATTGCCAATGGTATCACCTTCAATTTCTTTTTCTTCTCTAATTGCTACTGCTAGTGTTTCTAGTAAGTACAATTTTAAATAATAGAGGTGATAATGGGCACCCTTGTTTCACTCCTGATCTTATTGGGAATGCATCTAATTCATCCCCATTACAGATGATGTTTGCAGATGGTTTTAGATAAATACTGTTTATTATTTTTAGGAAACACCCTTCTATTCCTATAGTTTCTAGTGTTTTCAATAGGAATGAATGTTGTATTTTGTCCAATGATTTTTCTACATCTATTGACATAATCATGTGATTTTTGTTGATTTTCTTGTTAATATGGTGAATTATGTCGATGGTTTTCCTAATATTGAACCATCCTTGCATTTCTGGTATAAATCCCACTTGATCATGGTGAATAGCCCACGGGATGACTTGCTGGAGTCTTTTTGCTAATCTCCTATTTAATATTTTTGCATCTATGTTCATTAAGGAGATTGGTCTATAGTTTTCTTTCTCTGTTTTTGACCTGCCAGACATTGGAATAAGTACCATATTTGTCTTAAAAGCTATTTGGAAGAACTACATGTTTGCTTATTATGTCAAATAGTTTGTATAGTATTAGGATTAGCTGTTCTTTGAATGTTTGATAGAATTCACCTATGAATCCATAAGGCCCTGGGTAGTATTTTAGGGAGTTTTTTGATGGCTTGTTCAATTTATTTTTCTGGTGTGGGATTATTTAAGAATTCAATTTCTTCTTCTGTTAAACTAGGCAAGTTATATTTTTTGTAATTATTCATCCATATCACCTAGATTGTCATATTTATTGACATATAATTAGATAAAATATTTTTTAATGATTGACTTAATTTCCTCTTCATTGGAAGTGAGGTCTCCCTTTTCATCAATGATATTGTTAATTTGGTTTTCCTATTCCCTTTTTTTTATTATATTGATCAGTATGTTGTCCATTTTGTTTGTTATTTTTTTTCAAAATACCAACTCCTAGTCATATTTATTAGCTCAATAGTTCTTTCATTTTTGATTTTATTAACTTCTTCCTTAATTTTTAGGATCTCTAATTTAGTTTTCTTCTGGAGATTTTTAATCTGTTCACTTTCAAGTTTTTTTTGATTTGCATGTCCAATTCATTGACCTCTGTCCTTCCTAATTTGTTAATAGATGAAATCAAGGATATAAAATTTCCCCTGAGTACTGCTTTGGCTGCTTCCCATTGATTTTGAATGGCTGTCTCACCATTGTCATTTTCTTTTTTTTTTTAAATATATTTTATTTGATCATTTCCAAGCATTATTCGTTAAAGACATAGATCATTTTCTTTTCCTCCCCCCCAACCCCATAGCCGACGCGTAAGTCCACCTGGCATTAGATGTTTTCTTGATTTGAACCCATTGCTTTGTTGATAGTATTTGCATTAGAGTGTTCATTTAGAGTCTATCCTCTGTCATGTCCCCTCAACCTCTGTATTCAGGCAGTTGCTTTTTCTTGGTGTTTCCACTCCCATAGTTTATCCTTTGCTTATGAATGGTGTTTTTTTCTCCTGGATCCCTGCAAGTTGTTCAGGGACATTACACCGCAACTAATGGAGAAGTCCATTACGTTCGATTATACCACAGTGTATTAGTCTCTGTGTACAATGTTCTCCTAGTTATGCTCCTGTCGCTCTGCATCACTTCCTGGAGGTTGTTCCAGTCTCCATGGAACTTCTCCACTTTATTATTCCTTTTAGCACAATAGTATTCCATCACCAACATATACCACAGTTTGTTCAGCCATTCCCCAATTGATGGGCATCCCCTCTTTTTCCAGTTTTGGGCCACCACAAAGAGCACAGCTATGAATATTTTTGTACAAGTCTTTGTGTCCATTATCTCTTTGGGGTACAGACCCAGCAGTGCTATGGCTGGGTCAAAGGGTAGATATTCTTTTGTCGCCCTTTGGGCATAGTTCCAAATTGCCCTCCAGAATGGTTGGATCAGTTCACAGCTCCACCAGCAATGAATTAATGTCCCTACTTTGCCACATCGCCTCCAGCATTCATTACTTTCCTTTGCTGTTATGTTAGCCAATCTGCTAGGTGTGAGGTGATACCTCAGAGTTGTTTTGATTTGCATCTCTCTGATTATAAGAGATTTAGAACACTTCTTCATGTGCTTGTTAATAGTTTTGATTTCTTTATCTGAGAACTGCCTATCCATTTCCCTTGCCCATTTATCAATTGGAGAATGGCTTGATTTTTTGTACAATTGATTTAGCTCATTATAAATATGAGTAATTAAACCTTTGTCAGAGGTCTCTATGAAGATTTTTTCCCAGTTTGTTGTTTCCCTTCTGATTTTAGTTATATTGGTTTTGTTTGTACAAAAGCTTTTTAGTTTGATGTAGTCAAAATTATTTATTTTACATTTTGTGATTCTTTCTATATCTTGCTTGGTTTTAAAGCCTTTCCCCTCCCAAAGGTCTGACATGTATACTATTCTGTGTTTACCCAATTTACTTATGGTTTCCTTCTTTATGTTTAAGTCACTCACCCATTTTGAATTTATCTTGGTGTAGGGCGTGAGGTGTTGATCTATTCCTAGTCTCTCCCACACTGTCTTCCAATTTTCCCAGCAGTTTTTATCGAATAGTGGATTTTTGTCCCAAAAGCTGGGATCTTTGGGTTTATCGTATACTGTCTTGCTGAGGTCGCTTTCCCCCAGTCTATTCCACTGATCTTCCTTTCTGTTTCTTAGCCAGTACCAAATTGTTTTGATGACTGCTGCTTTGTAATATAGTTTTAGGTCAGGGACTGCAAGGCCCCCATCATATGTGGTTTTTTGCATTATTTCCCTGGATATCCTTGATCTTTTGTTCTTCCAAATGAACTTTGTTATGGTTTTTTCTAAATCAGTGAAGAAGTATTTTGGTAGTTCAATGGGTATGGCACTAAATAGATAAATAAGTTTGGGTAGGATGGTCATTTTTATTATATTGGCTCGTCCTATCCATGAGCAGTTAATGTTTTTCCATTTGTTCAAGTCTAGTTTTAGTTGTGTGGCGAGGGTTTTGTAGTTGTGTTCATATAGTTCCTGTGTTTGTCTTGGGAGGTAGATTCCTAGGTATTTTATTTTGTCTAAGGTGATTTTGAATGGGATTTCTCTTTCTAGTTCTTGCTGCTGAGCTGTGTTGGAGATATATAGAAAAGCTGATGATTTATGTGGGTTTATTTTGTATCCTGCAACTTTGCTAAAGTTGTTGATTATTTCAATTAGCTTTTTGGTTGAATCTCTAGGATTCTTTAAGTAGACCATCATGTCATCCGCAAAGAGTGATAACTTGGTCTCCTCCTTGCCTATTTTGATGCCTTCAATTCCTTTATCTTCTCTAATTGCTACTGGTAGTGTTTCTAGTACAATGTCAAATAGTAGAGGTGATAATGGGCATCCTTGTTTCACTCCTGATCGTATTGGGAATGCATCAAGTTTATCCCCATTGCAGATGATATCAGCTGTTGGTTTTAGATATATACTGTTTATTATTTTTAGGAATGACCCTTCTATTCCTATGCTTTCTAGTGTTTTTAATAGGAATGGGTGTTGTATTTTATCAAAGGCTTTTTCTGCATCTATTGAGATAATCATGTGGTTCTTGCTAGTTTGCTTGTTGATGTGGTCAATTATGTGGATGGTTTTCCTAATGTTGAACCAGCCCTGCATCCCTGGTATGAATCCTACTTGATCATGGTGAATGATCCTTCTGATCACTTGCTAGGGTCTTTTTGCTAGTATCCTATTTAAGATTTTTGCATCTATATTCATTAGGGAGATTGGCCTATAGTTTTCTTTCTCTGTTTTTGACCTGCCTGGTTTTGGAATCAGTACCATGTTTGTGTCGTAAAAGGAGTTTGGTAGAACTCCCTCTTTGCTTATTATGTCAAATAGTTTGTATAGTATTGGGATTAACTGTTCTCTGAATGTTTGATAGAATTCACTGGTGAATCCATCAGGCCCTGGGGATTTTTTCTTAGGAAGTTCTTTGATGGCTTCTTGGATTTCAATTTCTGATACAGGATTATTTAAGAATTCTATTTCCTCTTCTGTTGGTCTAGGCAGTTTGTATTTTTGTATATATTCATCCATTTCTCCTAAATTGGTGTATTTATTGCCATATAATTGGGCAAAGTAATTTCTAATGATTGCCTTAATTTCATCTTCATCGGAGGTGCTGTCCCCCTTTTCATCTTTAATGCTGTGAATTTGCTTTTCTTCCTTGCTTTTTTAAATTAGATTGACCAGTACTTTGTCTATTTTGTTTGTTTTTTCAAAGTACCAGCTTCTTGTCTTATTTTTTAAATCAATAGTTCTATCACTTTCTATTTTATTAATTTCTCCCTTAATTTTTAGGATTTCTAATTTGGTTTTCTGCTGGGGGTTTTTAATTTGATTGCTTTCGAGTTTTTTCATTTGCATTTCCAATTGATTGATCTCTGCTCTCCCTTGTTTGTTAATATAAACATTCAGGGATATGAATTTACCTCTGATTACCGCTTTGGCTGCATCCCAAAAGGTTTGAAAGGATGTTTCGCCATTGTCATTTTCCTCAATGAAATTATTAATTGTTTCTATGATTTCTTCTTCAACTAAAAGGTTTTGGAGTATCATATTGTTTAATTTCCAATTGGTTTTAGATTTGGTTTTCCATGTACCATTACTAATCATTATTTTTATTGCCTTGTGATCTGAGAAGGCTGCATTCATTATTTCTGCATTTTTGCATTTGTGTGCTCTGTTTCTGTGACCTAATGTATGGTCAATTTTTGTGAATGTGCCATGTGGTGCTGAGAAGAAGGTGTATTCCTTTTTATCCTTATTTATTTTTCTCCATATGTCTATTAATTCTAATTTTTCTAAGATTTCATTCACTTCTTTTACTTCTTTCTTATTTATTTTTTGATTTGATTTATCTAAATTTGATAATGGTTGGTTTAAGTCTCCCACTAGTATGGTTTTATTGTCTATTTCTTCCTTCAATTCTCCTAGTTTCTCCATTAGAAAATTGGGTGCTATATTATTTGGTGCATACATGTTGATTAATGATATTTCCTCGTTGTCTAGAGTCCCTTTTAACAAAATATAATTACCTTCCCTATCCCTTTTGATCAGGTCTATTTTTGCATTGGCTTTATCAGATATCATGATTACCACTCCTGCCTTCTTTCTATCAGTTGAGGCCCAGAAGGTCTTACTCCATCCTTTAATTCTGACCTTGTGGTTGTCAACCCGCCTCATGTGTGTTTCTTGAAGTCAACATATGGTAGGGTTTTGATTCTAATCCATTCTGCTATTCGTCTATGTTTTATGGGTGAGTTCATCCCATTCACGTTCAAAGTTATGATTGTCATTTGTGGACTCCCTGACATTTTGATTGCCTTCCCTAATTCTAACCTTTTCTTCTTCGGCTCTACCTTTTAGTCCAGTGATTTACTTTGAATCAGTCCCCCTTGTCCCCTCCCTTGATGTTTCCCTTTTTAGTCCCTCCCTTTTTGTTCCCTCCCCCTCCCCCCTCTCTTTCCCTTCCTTTTTGTTCTCCCTCTCCCCCTCCCCCCCTTGGTTTTCCCTTCTCCTTACCCTTGTTGGGTAAGATAGAATTCAAGATCCCAATGGATCTGGATGTTTTTCCTTCTCAGAGTTGATTTCCCTGAGATTGAGGTTTAAGTAACCCCCCCCCTCTTCCTCTCCTTCTTATAGGAGTTTTCTTCCCCTCCCCTTCCCATGTGAATCTTTGTGTGAGAACGATTATTCTATTTGGTCTTTCTTTACCCCCTATTTATACATTACATTTTCCCCACATATTAGTATACATAGATTGATATAAATGTAGTCCTTATAGAAGAGAGTTTGAGTAAAAGAAGAAGATAACATTTTTCACCCTTTCCTTAATATTTACCTTTTCAGGTATTCCTTGCTCTTTGATTTTCCGTATCAAACTTTCCACAGAGCTCTGGTCTTTTCTTTGCAAAAAGTTGGAAGTCTTCTATTTTGTTGAATGCCCATACTTTCCCTTGGAAGTATATAGTCAGTTTTTCTGGGTAGCTGATTCTTGGTTGGAGACCCAGCTCTCTTGCCTTTCTGAAGATCATGTTCCATGCCTTACGATCATTCAGCGTAGAACTTGCAAGGTCTTGTGTGACCCTGATTGGCATTCCTTTATATCTAAATTGTCTTTTTCTGGCTTCCTGTAGGATTTTTTCTTTTGTTTGATAGCTTTGGAATTTGGCAATTACATTCCTGGGAGTTGTCTTTTGGGGGTTTAGTGTAGAAGGTGTTCTGTGAGCTCTGTCAGTGGCTGTATTGCCCCCTTGTTCTAGAATCTCTGGGCAATTTTCTTTGATTATATCTTGTATCATGATGTCGAGTTTGGTGTTTATTTCTGGCTTTTCTGGGAGTCCAATTATTCTTAAATTATCCTTTCTCCCTCCATTTTCCAGATCTATCACCTTGTCGGTGAGATATTTTATGTTCTCTTCTAATTTCTTGGTATTTTGGCTTTGCTTTATTAATTCTTGCTCTTTTACACAATCGTTGTCTTCCAGCTGCCTGATTCTGGCATTTAAAGCCTGGTTTTCCTTTTCAGTTTCATCATACCGGTTTTGTAGATGCGTGAATTTCTTTTGCATTATTTCCAACTTTTCCTCCCAGAAGGCTTCCATCTTTTTGGTCATTTCTGATTCAAATTCTTCATAGGTTTGTGGAGAGTTTCCATTTCCTTTGGAAGGTTTTGGAGCATTTTCTTGTATATCTTCTTCTATCTGCTCTGTATTTTGTATTTTGGCTCCATAGAATGTGTCCAAAGTTGCCCCTTTCTTCTTATTTTTCTTGGTATTTTGGGGCTTCTGTGCTTCTGTGGAGTTTGCCATCTCTGAATGTGGAGGATTAGCTTTTCTTATCTCTGTCTGGTGTTCAGAGGCTTTAGTCGTGGGCAGATTATTGGTTCTATGAGCTTTCCCTAGGTTAAACTGAATATGCCTCATTGGAACTGGAATGGAAGGGTCGGACCACGTTGCTTTCTGGAAGTTGCCTTCAGAATCGCTGGTCGTGAGGCTGTTTCGTCGGCCTGTGGGGGGATGGGCTGCAGCTTCCCCAAGCTCCGAGGGCAGGGACTTTCACTGAGACTTGGATAGCAGGATCCAGCCCGTGAGGCTGTCTTGCTCCAGGCAGTGACTTTCACTGGGGCTTGGATAGAAGGCCCTGAGGGTTGTTGTTCCGAGGACCCTGCTCTCTGAGCCAGGCCGGGCTGGGGTTTCCCGGAGCCTTGGACTCTGCACTCCTACCCCTTAGGTCCGAGTGATCTCGGGTTCTGGCTTTTGAGGGGAGCCGTACCTTTTGATCCAGGTCCAGGTCCAGGAGGAGGGTTCCCAGGGTCTGTGCTGTTGATTGTTTTGAATTTCAGCGCCTTAGGAGCTTATAGTTTGAGATCGGTCGGGAAGGGTTTTCTGGAGATCTGAACTTTAGCTTTCTCTAAGCCGCCATCTTAACCGGAATTCCATTGTCATTTTCTTAAATGAACTTATTACTTGTTTCTATGATTTTTTCTACAACTAACTGATTTCAGGGAATCATATTATTTAATTTCCAATTATTTTTTTATTTGGCTCTCCATGTACCCTTATTGAACATTATTTTTATTGTCTTGTGATCTGAAAAGCTTGCATTTATTATTTCTGCTTTTCTTCATTTGTTTGCCATTTTTTATGAACTAGTACATGGTCAATCATTGTAAATGCACCATGTGCTGCTGAAAAGAAGGTGTATTCCTTTTTGTCCCTATTTATTTTTCTCAATTTATCTATTAACTCTGATTTTTCTAAGATTGCATTCACATCATTTACCTCTTTCTTATTTTTTTTGATGTGATTCATCTAAATTTGATTGTGGTATGTTCTGGTCTCCCACTAGTATAGTTTTATTATCTATTTCCTCCTTCAATTCCACTAGTTTCTCCTTTAGAAATCTGGATCCTATACCATTTGGTGCATACATGTTGAGTATGGATATTTCCTCATGGTCTATACTGCCTTTTATCAGGATGTAGTTACTTTCCCTATCCCATATAATCAGATCTATTTTCACTTTGGCTTTGTCAGATATCATGATTGCTATTCTTATCTTCCTTCTAACAGTTGAGGCCCAATAGGTTTCACTCCAACCTTTCATTCTAACCTTGGGAGTGTCTACTCGCTTAAGGTGTGTTTCTTGTAGGCAACATATAGTAGGATTTTGGATTCTAATCCATTCTCTTTGTTTTCATTTTATGGGTGAGTTCATCCAATTCACCTTCAAAGTTATGATTGTCACTTGTGTGTTCACAGCATTTTGATATCCTCTCCTAGTTCTGTCCTTTCTTCTTTTGCTATGTTCTGTTAAACCAGTGGTTTGCTTCTAATCAATCCCCCTAGTATCATCCCTTGATATGCTTCCCTTTCTGGCCCCTCCCTTTTTGTTCCCTTCTTGTTTTTTTAGGGTTTGTAAAGTTCACTCCCCCCTCTTTTTCCCTTCCTTTTTGCACTCCCTGCCCTTCTATGCCCGTTAGTTTTCCCTTCTCACTTTCTCATTAGGATAAGATAGAATTCAAGACCCCAGTGGATCTAGATGCTCTTCCCTTCCAGAAATGATTTCACTGAGAGTAAGGTTTAAGTATTACCTTTTATCACTCTATTCCTCTCCTTCTTATAAGAGTATTCTTCCCCTCCCCTTCCCATGTGTATCTTTGTGTGATGAAGATTATTCTATTTATTTTATTTCTTCCAGAATCTCTTGGTGCCTTCTTCGATTCCCCCCTTCCTTTTTTTTTGCATATCATATCATAGCACCTATTACCCCAATCTCTTCTTATGAATAATTCTTCTAATTACTATAATAGTGAATATAATATTTGAGTTACAAATAACATTTTCCCCATATATTAATATAAATAATTTGAAATTTTTATAGCCCTTAAGGAAGAAATTTTGAATAAAAAAACATTTTCCCTTTTCCCTTTCCTTTTATTTCTTTGTTTCTTTGTTTGTTTGTTTCTTTCTTTCTTTATTTCTTTCTTTCCTTCTTTCTTTCTTTTTTTCTTTCTTTCTTTCTCATTTATCTTTTCATGTTTCTCTTGTTCTTTCTGTTTGGATATCAAACTTTCCACTTAGTTCTGGTCTTTTGATTTTATAAATACTTGGAAATATTCTATTTTGTTTTTGTTGAATGCCCATATTTTCCTCTGGAAGCATATAGTCCATTTTGATGGATAGGTGATCCTTGGTTGAAGACCCAAGTCTCTTGCCTTTCTGAATATCATGTTCCAAGCTTTGAGATTCTTTAGTGTGGAGTCTGCCAGATCTTGTGTGATCCTGATTGGTGCTTCTGGGTATCTGAATTGTCTCTTTTTACTTCTTTTAGAATTTTGTCCTTAACTTGAAAGCTCTTGAATTTCAAGATTAAATTCCTGGGGTTTGTCTTTTGAGGATTTAGTGTAGAGAGTGTTCTATGAACTCCATCAATGTCTATTTTGCCACCTTGTTCAAGATCATCAGGGCCATTTTCTTGGATGATTTATTGTAGTATTATGTCAAGATTTCTCTTTATTTCCAGATTTTCAGGTATACCAATGATCTTCAAAGTGTCTCATCGTGATCTGTTTTCCTGATCTGTCATCTTGTTGGTGAGATATTTTTGTTTTCTTCTATTTTGTTAGTCTTTTGACTTTTCTTTTTTAATTCTTGCTGTTTTGCAAGATTGTTGTCTTCCAGTTCCCTAATTCTGTATTTTAAAGACTGGTTTTCCTTTTCAATCTGGTTTATCCTGCTTTTCATGGCTTCTTGCTATTTCTCCAATTGGGAGTTCCTGTCCTTTCAACTGTTATTTTCTCTTTGAACTATTTCCCACTTTTCTTGCCAGAAGGTTTCCATTTTTTGATGAGTTCCAGTTTAAATTCTTCAAGACTTTGGGTACAATTTCCACTTTTGGGAAGGTTATGTTGCATTTATTTGAATTTCCTCTTGTATTTCCTCTGAAGCCTGGGTTTTTCCACCATAAAAATTTTCCAGGGTCAATCCCTTCTTCTTGTTTTTCTTGGAGGGAGGTTGTTGTTTCTGGGCACTATTTGCCATCACTGTGGAGTTTTACTTCCCTTTTTACTCAGAAATCTGAGTGAGATAGGCAGGCTCTCTGTGTATGGAGTTAAGGAGGAAGGATTTTGCCTGAGGCAAGCTCTTGAATCTCCACAGCTTCTGCTGTTTGCTGTCCTTCTCTGTGCTATCTTCCTGTGAGTGCCTATGGTCTGAGCTCTTCAGCCTGCTGGGGTTTCAAGTCTAGCTACTCTCATGGTCAGGTCTTTGGTGGTGCAAGTTTAGTCAGCTTTCAAAGACCTAAAGGTCCCCCAACTCACTTTAGAGGTGCCCCTCACTCACTCCCTGGCAAGTTAACTCTAATGCTGACTCTGTAGACAGGATGGGGGAGGGTAGATCAGCTCACATTTTGGTGGGAGCTTTTTTACCCCCTTATAGTGTGGAAATGCCCAAATCCCATGAACTTTCAATGCTGAATCCTACTGTAGAGTCCCCTTGTTTTTATGGATTTTCTATTTTTGGTCTTTTGAAGTAGTCTGTATTGGTGGGTGCTGAGGAGAGGAAGAGTCCTGCCTCTAGACTACTACCTTGTGTTCATGGAAGTCCAGAAAAAGGCCTTTAAATAGAGGAAATGAAGACTGATGAAATAATTAGTCACCTGGGCTTGGATTGAAGGATCAGTCACTCAGAGCTGACAGGAAGATGGACATTCATTCAGAGATTCAGCCACTAACTTGAAAGAGTAATCGGAAGGCAGACACCCAGATTTCTTTAAGAGTGTTACAATTTGGTAAAATTGGGACATTAATTCATTGCTGGTGGAGTTGTGAATTGATCCAACTATTCTGGAGGGTAATTTGGAACTATGCCCAAAGGGTGATAAAAGACTGTCTGCCCTTTGATCCAGCCATAGCACTCCTGGGATTATATCCCAGAGAGAAAATAAGGAAAAAGACATGTACAAAAATATTCATAGCTGTGCTCTTTGTAGTGGCAAAAAACTGGAAAATGAGGGGATGCCCTTCAATTGGGAATGACTAAACAAATTGTGGATTCTGTTGGTGATGGAATACTATTGTGCTAAAAGGAATAATACAGTGGAGGAATTCCATGGGGACTGGAACAACTTTCTGGAAGTGATGCATAGGGAAAGGAGCAGAACCAGAAGAACATTGTACACAGAGACTGATACACTGTGGTACAGTCGAATGTAATGGACTCCTCCATTAGTGGTAATGCATTGATCTTGAACAACCCGGAGGGATACAGGAGAAAAGAAACATTATCTACATTCATAGGAAAAACAGTGGGAGTGAAAACACCAATGAAAAACAACTGCTCAATGACATGGGTCAAAGGGAATGTGATTGGTGATATAGACTCTAAATGAACATCCTACTGGAAATACCAACAATATGGAAATGGGTTCTGATTAAGGACACATGCAATACCCAGTGGAATTGTGCATTGACTTTGGGAGGGGAAAGGGAAGGGAAGAGAGTAATAGAAAATGATTTTTGTAAACAAGGAATAATGATTGAAATTGACCAAATAGAAAAAAATTAAAAAGAGTGTTACCATAGGTTAGTGAAAAGCTGACAGTGACCCCGCCTTTCTGGAGGTGTAAAGCCCCTAGGAAAGGTCCAACTTCTTGAAACTCTTTTCCCCTGGCTGGGGCTTAGAAATTCTAACTAGTATCAGAAGAAGCCAGATTTTTTTTCTCTCTCATTCCTTAATATCTTCTTTTTATTGTAAATATTGTAAATAAACTACCATTCCATTTACTTTAGTAATTTATTTTGGGATTTAGAAATTAAATCCCTGTGACCACCTAATTTATAATATATTCAAGTCCAAACCACAATTAATTTTAACATTACTAATAGTTTTGATTTCTTCATGTGAAAACTGCCTATTCATGTCCCATGACCATTTGTCAATTGATGAATTACTTTATTTTTTTGTAAATTTGACTTAGTTCCCTATATATTTAGGAAACTATACCTTTATCAGTGTTTTGTTATGAAATTTGTTCCCATTTTGTTGCCTTCCTGCTAATCCTGGTTGCAATGGTTTTGTTTGTACACAACCCTTTTAATTTAATATAATCAAAGTCATTCATTTTACATTTATCATCACTTATTCTTGATGAAGCTCTCCTGTCATTGTGTGAACATGACTTTCTTTTCTTGATATTACCATGCAGTATATACATATACAAATACATTTGCATGTTTCCATGTATGCATATAAATGTACATGTGTATAGTATTTTTGAACCTGAATAATATTACTGTTTTGCCTATCAGATGTAAGCATTAATGTCCCTACTTCATCTTTCTTGTTACCAATTGTTATGCTTTTTCTGCATGTATATTAACATGAAGAAAGTTTGGAGTAAGAGAATTTCACTAGAAACTAGATGAGGAAAGCCATGAATTTCAAAGTTGTGTTTTTTGTAGAACAGCTTATATAGATGGTCATAATGAAAAATGTTTTCCCATGATATGGGAACACAATCCAGAAATCTTTAATTTGGATGACATGTTTGATCAGGATGAAAACATCAACTAATTTCTCACCTAACTTTAAGAGGCCTTAGATTGAGGTGGACTCATGAATTTGAAAGTTTTATGTCCTGGTTTCTCTTGGGTTTTCAGATTTACCCAGTATATTTTGATCAGAATCACTTTCCATCCATAATTTTGGGGACTTCATCTCCTTCACAATCTACTAAAATACACTTTTTCTTTTGAGATGTACATTTATAAAATAAATAGTATGCACATGTAAATTTATTTTAAATGATTTTTATTTGATCATTAGAAGTTCTGATCAGATTGTCCCTTCCCCATATGCTTCCATAATATATATAGTCATGAAGGGTTGGGGGCAGGGGAGGCAGTGAGAAAGGTAAAATAAAGAAAACAAATATGTAATGTGCAGCACCATTACATTTCCCTTTTGAATTTCTATAAATACTTATTCCTAACGATCCCCTTGTAATTTCAGTAATTAGTATAAATGATTTAAATTAAAGCATTTTTGTTGGCTCAATGACAATTGCCAGAACTGCATCCAAAAGTCTAGTTTTTCAGGCTATGATTTGCTGCAAATCATTTCTCTGTTTTCCCCCATAGTAATGTTAATTCTGTTCAGATAACAGGCAACTAAAGCAGTTGTCTCATCATATTATATTCTCTATTGGAAAAATAATCACTTGAATACATAGTTAAAATTACATGGACTCTGCTGCATACCAATTCTGTACCTCTTTAGGTTAAACTTTTTGACTATCATTATTTATTGATTCATTTTATTTTGTAGGATGAGGGAATTTCTTTAATTGGAGCATTTCTCCACCTAGATGAAATAATAGATTTTTTTATATTCAAATAAAATTTCATACTATATATCCAGAAAAGCACATGATATAGTATAGCTCTGACTCTGCATTTATGAAGGCTGTGTCAAAAGATTGGGGCACTGGAATGTCCTACCAACCTGGAAAAACTTTCAAGTACTGGCTTGATGACATCACATGGCTTTTATAGACCAAATTATGCTCTGACAGTTAGACAATACAATTATTTTATTTTGTTTTGTTTTGTTTGTTCTTCTACATTTATGAAATTATATGATGGTGAATGGAAGGGCAACTGGCAATCATCACAAATAAGAGAAGCCTCTTCACTTATATCTTTAGGGAGAGACATAGTAAAAAGTCTCTGTATTTGAAGTAAAAGGACAAAGATTATAACCCTCTGTATATATATATATATATATATATATATATATGTATATATATGTAACCCTTATAAACTTTGGAAATTTACCTGCTCTTTGGGCATTGGTTTTATCATGTATGAATTTGGAGTTTGGGAGTGAACTGGATGGCCTCTTTAAGACCTTTTTTTCCATAAAACTATGATTCTAATATCTTTTATCAAGTGGCAAAGCAAAATGAAAATAAATGGAATTTTTAAAAATAATAATTTTGTTCAAAACATGATTTCATACCAAAAAGACAGTGGTAATAAGCTCTCCTGATTTGAAGAATCAAATTCTAATAAATCAGTATTCAGTTTGAAATACCAAGTTTAGTACATGTAAATGGATTTCCATTTTGGTCAGAGGCTATGCTATTCTCTCTCTTTTGGGTTGGACTATGAAAATGTTAAAGTTACTTCAGTTACATGAATATTCATTAAGTCAAATAATCTTTGTTTCCCTAGTATGATGATGGTGTGGCAGGGTGTACTCATTAAAAAAGAAACTTGTGAGTGAAATCTGTTGCTTAGCTTATCAAAACACCTGTCAGTTTTTTACAACACATATGGCATTGTATCCAGAATGCCACATGGGTGTCACTTCCTGGATATGATTTGGCTCTCAGAAACACATCCTCAGGACCCATTCCTTCTAAAATGAGATTGCCATCCAACAATTCATCCACATAGGTCAGAAAAGTTTTCAAGAGCATTTTAATGTTTGTGCCCTGGGTAAAAAAAATAATTTTATTACACAGGGTGAGATTCTAATCATTAAAATAAACCAAAACCTGTTTTAAAACAGAGTTTGTATTTGCCAAACCAAGCATCTTACTCAAATGGGTATGAAATAGGAAATTCAAAATTTTAAAATCAGCAATGTAAAATATTTACATCCCTGCAAAGTACTATGTAAGAAAAACATGATTTTTCATTTTTTCATTTCATTTTTATATTATTATATTTTATAAAAAATTCCTATAAAAGGATTTATATTTTATATACAAATAAATAAATATATACATTTGTATATTTATACACAAATAAATATTTATTTATTTGTATCTTTCTTTTGGTCTGAGTTAGCAGGGAATATTTATTTCCTGCTAACTCAGACCAAAAGAAAGATATTTAAGTAAATTATGATCTTAAATTTAGAATTATTTCTATCTTTTTCTCTAGAACCAAATTATGTTGGAGGTATTGGGTTCAATAGAAGCTACTTTTATATATTCATTTTGTTGTTAACTTATTATCCAAAACATCTATACAATTGCATTTTAATTTAAAAAAACCCTATTCTTTTAACTAGCTGTGTAATCTTGCCTAAAGCACTAAATATTTCTGGGGATATTTCCTCATTGTCAAAATTACAGGATTTGATTCTCTACCCTGATAGTGAATGGGGAAAGAACTATTATAAACCCTATGTGGGAAGAGGTAAAACCAAGATCATATACTTCTTCCTTCATAGCAACCTGTGGACTTGAATGCCTGGTAATATTGTTTTGTCTGTTTCTGCTGTGTTTCTGTGGTCATTTTCATTAGTGAATCATAGAATGGATCAGGCCTCAAACTTGTGAGCATCAAAAATTAGAATAACCACCAAAGGACCATCCTAAAAGGATCCAGTTTTATGTAGGTATCTGCTTATCTTATCCCAACAACAGGTCAACCATGTAGCCAAGATATTTCTTGCTACTTAAGGAAATATTAATCTATTGAATATGCCACATAAAGAAGGATACTTTTATAGAGAAATGTTTTATAGCAAATACTCAAGATCTAATTTTACTTTCTTTTGAGAATGAAAACAAATCATGACCATTTTAGGAAGGTTTCATATTTTATAATTTTCTTCTTGCTATAACTTCTCAGTGTATTTATATAAAACAACATTTATATATACACATATGTATGTATGTAATATACATATACACAGAAATACATTTATACTTTTGTATGAGATAAATGAAGAAATAGTCATAATGATAATAATAATTAACCCATATAGTGCTTTAAATCTTATAAAGTACTTAAACATTTTTATTACATTTTTTCCTCACAATACCTCTTGATATGGGGTAGTAGATAATATTATTGACCTGATTTTATAGATCAGAGGGAATAAAGCAAATGGTAATTTGCTCAAGGTCACACAGCTAGAAGATGTCTGAGATTAGATATGAATTCAGTTCTTTCTAAATCCATAAGTGGCACTGTATCCACTATAAGAGAAATGTAAAGATATATATATATATATATATATATAGAGAGAGAGAGAGAGAGAGAGAGAGAGAAAGAGAGAGAGAGAGAGAGAGAGAGAGAGAGAGAGAGATTGAGAGAGAGGGAGGAAGGGAGGGAAGGGAAAGAGGGAAAAGGGAAGGAAGTAAAGAATGAACAAAGAAAGGAAGGAGGGAAGAAAAGAAGGAAGGAAGGAAGGATGTAAAATATGTAATATCTAAATATCTAATGTCCCTTCTGGGCTAAATATATAATTCTGGGATCTAATTTCTTACCCATTTCCATCTTCTCTGAGGTACCCACCTACTCACTAGTACCCATCCAAAACAAAAGATAATGCTAAAATATGAGAAGATAGATGATTATTAGCTACAAATTTTATGGGGAGGCAGGAACCTGGGCATAATATAACTCATACCTAAAAGGAAATTTCCCCTAATGACAAAAAAGTGGTTATTCAGCATTTAATTGAAGACATCCTCTGAGTATGAACCTATTACTTACTGATATAGATTACATATTTTATAGATATCTCATCTTTATATAATACAAATGATAAATCCCTTTATATGCTTATATTTATGCATACAACACTATGATGTTATTTCATGTGTGCTATGTTATTTTAACATATATTGATTATATGATTCATATATCATACATGTGTCAAGGAAATCACTTTAAAAGACTGATATATATTAATTTAAGGTCGCCAAGGAATTCAGCTATGTAATTCCTAAATGAAAACTCAAGTCAGCAGTCAACCTTTTATGGAGTTTAATTACAAACAGGAGGAAGAAAGGTATTAGAGATAGAGAGAAGGAGAGAGAGAGAGAGAGAGAGAGAGAGAGAGAGAGAGAGAGAGAGAGAGAGAGAGAGAGAGAGAGAGAGAAAGAAAGGGGAGAGAAGGGAATAGGGCTTAAATACCCCTTCTGTTTAGGCTGGGCCAAATGGCCCAAGCCCTTAGATAGCTGAGGCAAAGAAAAGAGATCAGTCCCTATCACTCACATGACCAAAATGGAGAAACAGTCTCAGGGGCCTCCACCTCCAGCTTCCTTCAGAGCAAACTTCTCAAAGCACCACCTCTCAGAGCAAAAACCTCTCCAACCCACCACCCCTCAGTCCTCAGACCCCTCTATCTTTAAGGAAACCATCCAAGTTCCCTCCCCTCAGTTCTCACATCTACCAATCACTGTCCATGTCTTCCCTGTGCCAATGGTGGCTCTAGCTTAACCCAGGACCACCCAGAGATCTGTGGCTTTGCACATGTCTGTTGAAGGTCATATTCTCAAATAATTAAATCTTGATCCTTTGCTGCAGCCCTTCCTAAATCCTGTTAGGACTGAGTGGGGTGGAAATTGTATTTTCCAAGACCTGGTTCTGTCATTCCAAATATCTCTATTATATCAATTCTAAAATCAATCATGACTCAAAGAAATTCCTGTTCTATGCTTAAGCATAGGTCAAAGCCCTTTCCATTGTTCAGCAAAAGGTTTCTGTCCTAAAGTAATCTTAAGAAGGGAGGAGGAGGTACCTCCCGTGCCAATGGGGTTCACATTCCAATAGAGTTTCCATTATCAATAGGAAATTTTTCAAGTATGAAATTTCCCAATGGTGAAATTTCCAACATTTATAAGTCTAAGAAATTTTAAGGTTTACATACTTGTCAAATAGTATAGAACATATAAATATAATCATAATATGATATATTGAAGAGCTTGTATACATTCATAATCTATACTATAGAGAAGATATACTCCTAAATGGTACTTAATCTCATATGCATATATTATATAACCACATTTAAGTGTGTATGAATATGCATACAGTTATATATGTATGTATATATATATGTATATACATGTGGTTTATGGGATATTCAGAAAGAACTGGCACCTCTGGTCTGAGGGCTTATATAACCTTTTCCAGGACTTCTCATCTATATTTGCTGTCTACCTGTTACTCAGTTCTCAATTGCAGGTCCCAGAAGCTGTAGTATGTTTATGTCACTATATCCCAGTAAAACCATCTTGGCAGATGGGCTGCTAAGATTAGTCTGCTAAGTTGGAGATAACTAAGAGTCCTCAAACTCATCAACAGTTTTAGGGATTGTCCATGGCATGCTTGTGAAGATTTCCTCTGGGGGATTGGGTGGATGAAAGCAATTTGTTCCAATAATGATGGAGCTCATAGATTAGTCAGATGTGGAAGACATTGATGTTATCTACTGCAGGCCCAACTGCCAGTCATCCTTATTTTTCTTTTAACACTGGACCAAGATATACCACAAGAAAATATAACGCTGATAATTTTGTGCAACCCTGCCTCACTAAAATTAAATTCATTGGCAAGACAGAAATTTGTTAATTGTTTGTGTGTCTTTAAATATTGAGATATCTCACTCTATATGATTAATGATAATGTGAACATTGGCATTGTTTGGTCATTTGAATCCATGTCTTGTTGGAGAGAACAAGTTTTTTCCCAATTTTTCCACATAATTTCTACCCAAAGAGGGATCACAGTGTGTTAGTACTTATTTCACTAAAAAGGTTCATATTTTCCATGTATAGTTTAAAAAAGAAAAGCAGCAGGAAGCAGACTACACTTAATGAAAATATAACCTCCTGCTTGAAGTTTCACACATATGTTGAACTCCTGTTGTTTTGTCACTCCTGCAATCCAGTGACATTAAACCTTAACATAAATACTGTTTGCTTGGGTCAATGATCAGATTTAAACAAACAGAAATGTTCATTTCACTGAATTCCTTCCTGTTATATTCAAGAAACACAAAGAAAATATTCCATCTTATTTGGATATAGAATGTGCCATCATGAATAAACAAAAAATAAGATTAACTAATGTGTCTTCAGGTTATCACTCAATGAATAAACAAACATTTTAAATGTCTAATATGTGCCAGACCCTGTTCTTAGTGCTAGGAAAACAAAATAATGGGGAAAAATGAATCCCTACCCTCAAAGAGATTACTATCTAATTGGGGAGACAAGCAAACATATATATGTTATATACAGGAAAATATGAAATAATAAAAGAACGAAGGAACTAGAATTACAATGGATTGGGACATGTTTCCTAAAGAAGGTGGGTTTTGAAGAAAGCCAAGAAAACAATTTGATGGAAATGAGGAGGGACAGTATCCAAAGTATGAAACATAGCCAGAGAAAATACTAGAGATGGAGGTTTTTGATTCAGGAACAGCAATGTAATAAATAAAGGAATTGTTCCAGGGGATTGAAGAAGTACAGAGGATAAGGAAGATTTTGTACCAGAGAATGGAGGAGTTGAAGGAATAGAGGGAATACGGATGCTGGTGAGGTAAAGAGAGAGAGATACTCCCTGCTGAGAGGCTGTCTTTGAAAAATGGGGTCCTGAGAAATGGACCAACTTTTATAGCCTGAGAGGATGTCTCTTCTATTGATTGATGTTGAAGATACCTCAGAGCATGTAAGCACAGGACCCTCTTGAAGGACAAGCCTCCCCCCAAACTGGGGTTGCCTGGCAGGGGTCCAAGAAGGACCATTTATGGTTGAATGGTTGTCCTTAGATTCTGTTCCATGTGTCCTGAAATTATATTCCTCCTCTTATTTGACTGTGGGTTATTTAAATAAAGATTAATTTAATAACAATTTTGGATTGGGAAAGTATCAGGGTCAAGAGAAGAGGGGTTCCCTACACTTTGCCACAGTTTGGGTCTGAATTCTCTAAGCTTTTGAGCTGAGACCAGGTCTCGCAGGCTGGTTGAGGGTTTCTTTTATTCCTCTCTAAGCTAATCTGTGCTAGCTTTCTTAAGTTCAAAGTCTTTAGCAGTAGACAACAAGATAAAGAAAAGGTTCTGTCTTTGAGGGCTGATTGGGCCTGTCTCTTCAGACTGATGCCCCTAAAGCTCAGCCTTAGAGTTCAAACTCCTCCCCTTAAATTATTTTGTTCGATGACATGATCACAGGAATCCAGGTAGAGCACACAATTGGGAAAATCCAGGAATAGAGTTATTTCTATCCAGAGACAGGGAGAGAATGCTCCTTCCAGGGTGAGGGCCAGGAAAGAGAGACCTTGAAGCAACCGTCATTCTCCAAGTTGCCCCTACCCCAACCAACTGTCATTCCTCTCCATCATTCTTCTCTGTAACATTCCAACTGCTATTTGCTCCACCTCAGTGGCAGATATGCCCAAAGCTTGATTCAGTTTTCCTTTCCACAGCAAGGATGTCAATGTCACTGGATCAAAAAGTATCTGGGATAGAGGACAATAAGGGGTAAGGAGAATAGAAAGATGGAGGTGAGAGGTTGGTTATGAATGACTTTGAATGCCAAATAGAGGGTTTTATTTGATGCTGAAGGTGATAATGAGTCATTGGATTTTATTAAGTAAGGGAATAACATGAAAGGACCTAACCTTTTGTGTAGTAAGGAAACACATTTTGGTGACTGAATGGAAGATAGATGGGAATGGAGAGAGACTTGAGGTAGACAGAACAACTAGCAGGCTATTTCAGTAGTCTTAGCATGATTTTATAATGGCATAGAAATGGGCTATGGCTGTATCAGAGTAGAGCAGTAATATAGTGAACTTTCAAGGCTGAAATTAAAGGGGCTAAACAACAGCAACAACGAAATAATTGCATATTGGGAGGTGAGAGATAATGATGAATTGAAGATAACATCTAGGGTTTGAGCCTGAGGGACTGGAAGGATAGTGGTGCCTCAACTGTAGTAGAGTAGTTAGAAGAATGAAATAGTTTAGTGAAAAAGATAATAACTCCAGTTTTGGATGGATTGAGTTTAATGCATACTAGTCATTCAGTTCAAGACATCTAAAAGGCAGAGTGATATGTGAGATTGGAGACTAGAAGAAAGGGTAGAACAGGACAGGTAGATTTGAGAAATATAAACACAGATGTAAATTAAATTTATGTGAGATGATGAAATCAGAAAATGAATAGAGGGAAAAGAAAAGAAGTCCTAGGTCCAAACCCAATAGGACTTCTATGGTTAGCAAGTATAACCTTGATGACAATATAGCAAAAAAATACTGAGAAGGATAGATCTGATAAGTAGGAGGAGAATGAGAAGAGAATGGTGTTTTTAAATTTTAGAGTGAGAGGAGTATCAAGAAAAAAGAATGATCAGCAAAAACTTTAGAGAGGTTAAGAAGGATGAATAATGGAGAAAATTCATTGAAATTGACAACTGAGATATCATTGTAGAGAACTTTCAATGAACTGGAGAAATTGGAAGCTATATTGTAAGGAGTTTAAAAGTGAATGAGAGGAGAGAAAATAGAGACATATATTGTAGTTGACTTTGTTCTTGGACTGGCCACAAAGAGAAGAAGAAATAGAAAAGCAATACCTAGTGGGGGTGGGAAGATCAAGTAAGGTTTTTTGAAGAATAAGAGAGACATGGGTATGTTGTAAACAGTAGAGAAGGGCCAATAGATATGTGAAGATTAAAGATGCAGCAGGTTCTTGAAAACCGAACAGGCAATTTGTTAGAAAAGAAAGGATAGAATGAAATCATTTGTGCTTATTGAGGTATCCACTTTGAAGGAAGGGTCGATTTTTTAGTGTATTTTTATGTATTTAAATAGTTGCTAATTATAATTTTTTAAAACTTACATTGATCTTTTAAAATCTGAGCTAAAAATTCTCTCCTAATTTTCTGCTTCTCCAATTCATTGAGAGGGAATTATGTCAATTATGCATGTGAATTCACACAAAATGTATTTCTATATTTGTCCTATTGCAAAACACACACACGCACAAATACAAGAAAAATTTAAAAAGTGTAAAGAGTATTCTTCAATCTTCCTTCTGATTTCATTAGTCTCTTCAGAGGTAGAAAGCAGTTTTCATCATGCATCCTTTGAAATGTTCTTATGTTATAGTCTTGAACTGAATAGCTAAGTCTTTCACAGTTGATTATCTTCAAAATGTTGGTTCTGCTCACTTCACTCTGAAGCAATTTATATGTCTTTCCAAGCTTTTTTTTTTCTGAGACCATTCCCCTCATCATTTCTTATAGTACAATAATATTCCAGCTAATCATATACCACGATTTGTTCCATCATTCCCCAATCAATGGGTTTCCCCTTAATGAACAATTCTTTGCCACCACAAAGAGTTTCTGTAAATATTTTTGTACATATAGGACCTTTTTCTTTTATTTAATCTCCTTCAGATACAGAACTAATTGTAGTATTGCTTCATCAAAGGGTATGCACATTTTACAAAAATGGCCAATATGGAAGAATGTGTTGTATGATGAGAAAAATGAAAAAATGTTAAAGTGCATGCACAGTTTTATAGTTTTTTGGAATAATGCCAAGTTGTTTTGCAGAATGGCTAGACCAATTCACAACTCTACAACAGTACATAAATATATTTATTTTTCCACATTTGCTTCAACACTTATAATTTTCCTTTTGAGTTACATTAACCAATTTGATAGTCACAAGTTTGTCCCCTCAGTTTTAATTTGCATTTGCTTAATCAATAGTGATTAAGAACATTTACTTCCATGTGACTATTGAAAGTTTTGCTTTCTTCTGCAAACTGTCTGTGTAAATCCTTTCACTTTTTTTCAGTTGGTGAATGGATATTATTTTTTAAAAATTTGACTCTGTTTCCTAATATATTTAATAAGTGAGGCCATCTCCAGATAAACACAATAAAATGTTTTCCTTCTTCCCTCATAATTTTGGCTACATTGGTTTTATTTGTGCAAAAATTATAATGTTAATTTTTCATGTGCGAATATAAAGGAAGAGAGAATAACAGTAGGCAGCTTATTGATATATAATGAGGATAGGGGAGAAAAGGAACATTTTGGTAAATTCCCTTCTTGTTTTCAGTAAAACAGGAGACAAATATCATCTCTAAGGATGGAAGAAGCGGCGCATGAGAAGTTTGAAAAAGGATGAAATGGATTAGAAGAGCCACTATGAAGAATAGGATAGTAAGTTGATAACAGAGGTATCAAAGGATTGTCTAGAGTCATGGAGGTCCCAGTTGAGTTTATGTAACATAAATTTATAGTGAATCTATTGAGATCAGTTGCATGATTTTAACCACCTTCATTTAGTACTAATGCATAACATGGAAGGTGATAGGTTGTATGAAGATCTTAGAGGTCATGGCATGGAAGCAATATAGGCATGGATAAGAGAATGTTTAGAGCAGTGGGAATTCAATAGGTTATGATCATATATGAAAATTTTAGAACACTTGAAAATAGAGCTATTGCATTTGTGGGTAAATGGCAAGAAGAGGGATATGCTTAGCTTTGTGCAAGACTAGGGTTAGATGGAAATAGTTCATGGAAATTGAGTAGATTGAGTAACCCAGAGGTTAGAATGTTAAAAGGAGAGTAATTTTGTACTTTGAAATCCTGCAGTCTTAGGATAGAGTTTCAGAAGGAAAGAAAAAGAATATACCAGGTATTGAACTCCTTAAAGAAGGAAGGGGTATGATCCAAATGTCTGCAGAAGATACCTAATGGGATTTTGCTTGGTTGAGATATATAAATTGCATGAATTGCAAAGGAAGAGAGTTTAAGGAGTGATAGAGGTAGGAAGAGAAACTGAAATTGGAAATGTCAAAAACAAAACAAAACAGTAGTTTCATTCCTCCAACTCAACCATTGAGCTTCAGAAGAAGGTACAGACAGCACTAAAATTACTGGTCATAAATGCTTTGTCATTAGAGAAAAACCAGGTTTCAGTGATTTATGGAAGGAGTATAAAACAAAAAAGATTGCAATTATGGGAAGTTTGCTGCCTATGGAACAAGCATTACAGAGTGTGAAATGGAAGGAGTGGTTGGTTGTGATCTTGGAGTAGGGAGGTTGAGGGGATGCAAATAAGGAATTGAGAGATGTAGGACAAGAAATGGGAATATGGTAATCAACAAGGGGTTCAGAATCATTAGGAAGAGTAGGGTGTGAGTAGATATGAGAATGTCTTTGAATGTCTTCACAGAAGAGATTGGAGACTGAGCCAGTAGATAATCACAGTATGAGATGGAGGAAAAACAAGCAGATAGATACATTGGAGGCCCATTTCTTTATTTCACTTTCCTCAAAAGCCTTGAAATTATACAGGAGAAAGTGTAGCCGGAGATGAATATCAAACCTAAACAGCAGAAAAGAGCCACTTCCCACTAGCATATCTCTTACTCTTTCTCTTGGACTCAAGAGGCTATGGGAAGGGTAAGGTCAAAAGGACTTTGCACCAAAAATTGGAAACTGAAAGGATCTCACAGAACTAGGGAATGGCTGGACAAATTGTGGTATAAGATGGTGATGGAATACTATTGTATTATAAGGAATGATGAAACAGATAATTTCATAAAGAAGCATGAATTGATGCAGAGTGAAATGAACAGAAAGGTTATGGGATGATCAAATGACTTTTCTACTAACAGCAATATAATCATCATGGACAATTCTGAGGGACTTATGAAATGAATGATATCCACATCTAAAGAAAGAACTGTTGGAGTAGAAATGCAGAAGACAATATGTAATTTATCATTTCTTTATTTGGGTATATGATTAGGGATTCTTGTCTTATAAGAGTACTCTTACAAAAATGAATAATGTGGAAACAAGTTTTGAATGATAATATATAATCCAGTGGAATTGCTTGTCAACTCTAGGAGGTGGTAGGGAAGAAGGGAGGGAGATGATATGAATCATGTACCCTTGGATAACTTATGTATAAATTTTTTACTGGAATAAAATAAAGAAAAAAATTAATTAAAAAAATTTAAAGGAGTTTCCATCTCTTTACACCAGAAGATCTCTTCACTGAGTAGGAAATCAGGCTGGCACAAGAAGGTGAAAATTGCCTTTCAATATCACACATGACTATTGGTTTCTAGGAGCTTTTTCTGTGGGGTCAATCAGAAGGAGATGGAAAGAATATTGCCTGGAGGAAGTTCTTGATTCTTTTCTCATCTGAGATGATAAATTTCCTATTCAGAGACAAGTCTAATAGGGGCATACGGAAGTTAGTCCATCCCTTACAGTTTCCTTCATGGAACAGAGTTAGTAGGAATCATCCTTAACATGCCTTGCAATAGGGTGGAATGGAGAATGAAGAATCACGTATCAGGAAGGTGATAATAAAATAATTATGCTGATCTTAAATTGTTACTTGTTTTAGCTAAGTTGTATTCTTCCTCCCTTCCCACTAAAACAATAAAATCTTAGCTTGACAACACCTAACAAAACTATATAAATTTGTGGATCTATTAATAAATTTCAAAGCAATATCTTGAGGCATAACTCATTCTCCATCATGATAGATAAAGTTAATGTAAAATCTGGGTGGCATACTTCAAATTTCTGATTTAGAATGAACCAATCTATTAGAAAAAAATGAGACTACATTCTATTATCATGGGCTATATGTAGTTCTATTAATAAAATATTGGTTTCAACTTTTAAAAACCATTTACAATGTCATTCTAATTCCTGAGAGTGAAGAGGAGTCCTGACCCCAGAATTTCACTTCTAGCATATTTTCTTTTGTAGTCACGGTTCTATTTAATGCTATCTTTGAAGAATTTTCATTTCACTATATGTAAAAATAACTTCAGAACTGACTTTTTTCCCCAGAAAATTCTACTTTTTAAAATGCTCTAGTTCCTAAACTTCATTTTTGAACATTTCTCATCCCTTTTAAAGATGTCCTGATGATAATGGAAACCTACTTGGCATAAAGGTAGTTGAATTTATTTAGTAGAGAAAATACAGGAAACTCAGCTTGGAGGTGCACTCACTTGTAATTCTGAGAATACACTGTTAATATCACCAGTATAATACAATACTGAAAATCAATCAGATTTTGACAGAATCTTTGTGGTGCAAACCATTGACTCCAAAATATTTTACTATTTCACTTATTCTAGTTAGACAATGTGTATCAATTCCAGAGTCTTAATCAGCATGATATGCCTGGTACTTTATTCCAATGCTGACATGAGGATTAGACTTACTACACCCCTATTACAGTTCACAAAATTCCTAAAGAACATTTCCAGATTTCTAGAGCAGACTAGAGCTACTTCCTCAGGAAGAAAGACCTTCCCTCTCCATACTTTTCCTGGGTATCTGTGTTAAGTAGATGGACTGGAACAGTGAGGGCCAACAGTAGCAATCTCTGGTTTCATAAACCCAAATGTGATAGGCATCCACTGTACCTCTGACCCATTTCTTATTTACCTTAACACCATGCATGAAGGGTTAAATAAATGTAAGTTGTTAATGGTTTTATATATATATATATATATGTATATATATATATGTGTGTGTGTGTGTGTGTGTGTGTGTGTGTGTGCATATATATAGTCAAATAAATTATCTGCCCCTCTATTTCTTTTTTATTAGGCTCCAATGGGACACTTTTTCATTATCATAATTCAATCCTAAATTTAATTTACCTTCTCTAAATTAATTCTACCTCATGTACTATGACTAGCAAGTCTATATTCGGAAGCTAGAAAATGTGGATGAGAGAAAATTGGAAAAGCTTGCAGCAGAGCTGGAGAAGCAAGACCTGCAGAACTGTCAATCAAGGAAAGCATTCTAAATGAAATGGTGACCAGGAAGGACCATTGAAGAAGGAAGAGCCAAGCTGAAGAACTTGGTCTCTTTGCCCTTGGGACAGAAAGGAGTAAGGACTGAAAGATCCTGCTCCCACTGGTTTCTCCCTACAGGATTCAAGTGACTGAATATTCAAAGCTGTTAGCCATTTCCCCAAATATAAACGCTATTCCACCATCCTTCAATTTAGGAATATTTTTAGGATTAGGGAAAATCCAAACCCTCTTTCCCCTCAACTTCTTTCCCTTTCTCTTTCTCCTAAATAAAACTCTGTGTTTAAACTTATCAAAAAGATAGTTATCTGTTTTATATACCAAGATACTCTCTCAGAGCTGATTTCAATGAAATCAACAGAAGAACCAACTGTCAGGGGAAGGAAGGAGGGAGGAAGGACAGGGAGGGACAAGGGAGAGGGAGGAGGGAAGGAGAAGGAAGAGGTTGGCAGATCTGATCTTTCAATCACCATCTTCATCAAAGTAATTCCCTAATACAAAAGGCAAACAGTGTACTCCTTTCATTCCTGTAATTCAGAACTTTCTTCTTCAATGGGCAAAACAATAAACAACATCATTATAAACAACCACATCATTCTTAATATCCTCATCCCTCCCAATCTGGTCAATCCCTTCCACCTCAAATAGCTTCACTTCATCCAAACTTTTAGTATTTACAAGTAGTCTAGATAAGTTTAGAAGCCACCTTATCTCCAGGCACCCTCTCTAGAGCTGACTGCTTGCTCATTCTTTCACATTTACTTATCACCTACATAAATATTCCAGAAAAAAATTCATTTCTTTTCTAGTGGAGAAAGAGAAAGAGGAGGAGAAAGAGAAGAAGAAATTTAAATAATATTTGATGTTTGCAAAGCACTATACATATATTATCTCATTTTTTTCCTGAACATTACCTGGGAATCACTATTATTGTTATTACCCTCATTTTTCAGATGAGGAAACTGAGATAAATGGAGATTACTTGATTTACCCCAAGATCCCACAGTTAATTATGTGAGGTAAGATTTGAATTCAGTTCTTCTTTTAAGTCCTGTTTAGCACTCTATCCCTTCTTGCTACATGTTCTTTGCCTACATTACTTAGCAACCATTTTTGCTCTCTAAAATCCATTACTTCTTGTACTGAACCTCAATGCTATTATTTATTGAATCTCCAGGTTATTCTTCCTCCCTCTTAGTAAATTCAACATAATATCAATCTCCATTCCAAGTCCTTCCCCTGCTCCCTTCAAATAATTTTCTTCCAGTATTATAATTTTAATCCCATTATAATTTTTTAAAACCATGACTTCTGTCTTCAATCTACCTAAGCCATGAAGAGACATGTTCAGTTGTTGACTTTGAATTCCAATCTCCATCATATTGAGCTGAATTTACTTCATATTTGAAAATCTCTATTAATTATATTGATTAGTATTTGACCACTAAGATGTAGATTGTGATAAATAAATAATGGGTATATGGTCACCTGGACACAAAGTGTTAGGACATTCAATTCCATACCACCAACATTTATTAGGTGGCATTATAGTAACTGCAGTTTAGTCAGTGTTATGGATGCAAAAATCTGGACTTCCCCTTCCTAAAAAGTTTACTTATCAAGAAAAAGATTGTTAATTGTTAACTATCTCTTTTATGAGTCATTATCACGTTAGAGATGAAGGAATTAAAAATCTGGCAGAGTATGACTTTAAACAAACACATAGTTTTAAATAATTAAATTATTATAGGGTCATAGCACACTGTTTTCCTTTAAAGTAAAATGGTAAAACCTTTGATGAATTAATGGCATTTATTTTCAGAATCAAAATAAAAATACCTCAGAAATGGATTTAATTAGTAACTGGTCAAATTTTGACCACACATGGAGCCCCCAACTATAATATACCTGGCAAATCATCATCCAGTCATTTTTGTAAAGCCTGTTTTGAGGTGAAGCCTATTATTTCTTGAGTGTGATCATTTTTTTTCCTATCATAGAAGCCAATCTGATAGATGTGAGATGTTTACTCAGAGTTGTTTTCATTTGCATTTCTCAAATAAGTAGTGAGCTCACAAAAGAAAAAGCAATAAATTGATCTATTATTGCTTTTTCTTAATCTGAGATCATGGGCACTACCCCTGACTTTAATTTGTCAACTGGAATATAACAGATTATACTCTAGCCCATTGTTTTAAATCTTGGTGTCTTTCTGTTTAAAGTGTCTTTTGTAAATAATATTCTGTTGAATTCCAGTTTCTAATCTATTCTGTTATCCACTTCTGTTTAATGGATGAGTTCATCCCATTCACATTCACATATATAATTACTATGTATATTTTTACATTCGACTTCCATTTGTTGGAACATCTTTCTGTCTTTTTAACCTGTCTGTCCTCATCAGTATGTTTTGCTTCCGACCACTGCCTCCCCTTTTAACTTTATTGAGTTCCTTATAATTTCTCTTTCATGTATTCTTTTGTATGTTTTTCTTGAGACATATTTCAATGACAATTTTTTTTAAATTCAGCTCTTATCTTTTCATCAGCATTGATTGAAAGTCTATTATTCAAATTTTCTCACTTAAAGAATTATACTCAATTTTTTGGGGGAAGGTATTTTTTGGTTGTAATCTTTTGAATGTCATAATACAAATATACTATTCATTTAAAGTGGAAGCTAAAAATTCTTATATAATCTTGACTTTGGTTCTATAATGTATGAATTATTTCTTTCTGACTGTTTACAACACATTTTCTTTTACCTGGAAACTGTGTAATTTAACTATAATATTCCTGGGAGTTATTATCTTGGGATCTCTTTCAGAAGGTGATCAGTACATTCTTTCAATTTATTTTTTTCCCTCTTAATCTAAGATACCAGGGGTTGTTTTACTCTATAGGTGAACTATTTTTTTGTTTGTTTATCATGGCAATCAGGTACAACAATAATTTAAAAATGATCTTTCCAGGATTTGTTTTTCAGGTCAGTTGTTTTTCATAAGAGATATTTCAGCTTTCCTTCTATTTTTTTCTCTTTATTTTGTTTTGTTGGTTTTTTTGTGGATGTTTCATGGATTCATTAGTTTCCATCTTTCCAATTATAAAATTTAAGGAATTATTTCCTTCAGTAAGTTTTTGTAACACTAGGTATAGGAAAATTTGGAGAAATGATTTTCTTCAGTGTATTTTTGTGCCTCTTTTACATTTGTCCAATTCTCTTTTTTAAGAATTATTTCCTTCAATAATTGTGTGCTTCTTTCATCAAGCTGTTGATTCTCTTTTCCTGATCTTCAATACTTTTCTTCCATCACTTTCATTGGTTTCCCCCTTTTTTCTCTATCATTCATTTCTTTCTTTAACTGTTCTAGGTATTCTTGTTGGAATTCTGTCCAATTAGCATTTTTCTTCAAGATTTTGATTGTAGATCTTCCTTTTGGCCCAGGAATGGGGTCTAGGTCCATTGTTCACCTGCAGGTATCCCAGAATTGCAACCAGGCTCCTGATTTCTTTATGAAAGACCACAAGTGCTCCTCTCTACCCTATAACTTTGTCATATAACTATAAATAGGCAATTGAGTTGCCAAACAATGCCTAGTTCTATACCCATTTCCAGCTAAGGGTTCCCTGTAATATGAGTCTGACAGTTGGTTCAATTCCCTTATTTTCTCTGGGATGAGAGTTCTAGAACCTGGTGCTGCTACTACAACTACCTCAAAGACCCACTGCTGGTATTTTGCCTGCCTTGCTCCAGGGAAACATCTATATCAGAGATATAGCCTTCTTACTTCCTTAGATGTTTTAGG
The DNA here is from genome assembly GCF_027887165.1 of Monodelphis domestica. NCBI lineage: Eukaryota > Metazoa > Chordata > Mammalia > Didelphimorphia > Didelphidae > Monodelphis > Monodelphis domestica. The sequence goes on along the minus strand of NC_077228.1, from coordinate 349,155,816 downwards.
TTGAAATATCTCAATTTGGCTTTTTGTTGTCTCTTTTGCTGCAGATTTCAGTTTGAAATCCCCTTTTAAATTTGTTTGACAAGGAATTGTTGAGAGAGTTCAGCTAGATTCCTGAGTCTACTCTGCCATTTTGGATTCATCAGTCAGTAATTTTCAAAATCAAGACTTGAATTCAATTTTGCCAATATTAAAGTTCAATTTTCTTTCCACTTTTACAAACTGTCACTGAAACTTTATTTCCTTTAATTAATTAATTTTAACTAATTTTTATTTTGCTATTCCTAAATGAAAGACACTACATCAAGATGACAATATGGTCAAGTCACTAAACATTTATTAATTGCTTCTTATGTGCCCATGGCATTGAACATAATACTGAATTTAGCACAACAGCATTTGATTTTAAACCATACCTTTACCACTATCTATTTGGGTTCCTCCAAAGAGACAATTGTATTTGTGTCTCATTTTCTTCTATTATGAAATGGATATTTGTAATAGATACTTTCTATATTATCTCTTCTAGTTACATAATATATGTTCCCATTTTCTCATCAAAAATGAGAAAATTTTGTCAACACAGATTGCTCCATTCAGGAGCAAAGTGGAGTCAACTAATAATGAGTTTGAAAGTTTTAAGTACTAAATTTTAAGTGTGATTTTTTTATACTTCATAAATAGGCACATGCTAGAAATCAGGGCTAGATTTATTTGTTGATTGCCTGGATTTAAAAAAGCAATTATAATTTGTTAAAATCCTCTTCCTCTGATAATAAAGCAGATGAAATTGAAAATTTTGTAGTAGGTATATATTTTTTTCAGGATTTTATTGCAGTATTTTGGAAAAAAATTAGAAATACAATTTGTAAAAGCTGTAGCAAGAAGCTTGAACTTGATTCATTGTAATGCTATATTTTTCATGATGATATAATACATCACTGAAAGAACCTATAGGAAATTGAAGTCTCTCAGTCTAAGAGAACATAAAAACATTAGTTCTAAGATTTTATCAAATATAATATATCTCTTGAATAGATCACATACTTCTTTTGTAGTGTGTGACTTTGACTTAAAATTCTCTTCCTCTAATAATAAAATATTGACACATTTTTAAGAGCTAAGACAGCTCTATCCTCCAAATTGACCTAAAACAATGCAAAAATTTCCTCATAGAAAAATTGTGATTTTTATTTTTCTCTGAATATTTTTTAAAATTTCAAATAGCTCCAAAACACTTTATAATACACTCAGTTTCTTTTGGAAAATAATAGCTGGATTGAATCGAATACTTTAGAAGATATTTCATTTCTTGGCATTTAAAATCAATATTTTTCTCACTGTCATGAATATTTTTTGTAGAAACCTTGGCAGCTATTTTTGTTCATTGTAATTGTGGCTTTACTGTAGGTGAAGATGGAATACCTTTCTCTCATTATTAAGAGCTTAGTAGCCCTGAGCTAAAGGCTGTGATTCTTCATGTCACTGCTGTGGTGGCAAATGAGAATTTCCATTTAGTTTCTAGTAACCTCATTTGTCAAGAAGACTGTATTTCAAGTTTATATAGAATTAAGGCAAACAAAAACCAGACAGTCAAATTCCTCTTTTGTCATAAATCTCATCTATCCATTAGTCAAAAGTTAAACTAATGGGATATTAACTTTGCTAACACACTGACCCATTTCAGATTTTATTTAAAGATGTATGAAACTAATTTAATTCCAAAATCAGTTCTCTACTGAAGATGATTTCAATATGCTGCCAATTCAATGTAGTACCCATGGGAATGACATTCTAACCAGAAGAAATTGAAAGTCTCTAAAAGTTTACTAGGAACATGGAATCAGAATTATGTTAGGAGAATGTTCTACATAGTAGGTTAAAAAGATTTATTTTTAAAGGGGAAAAAAAGGTATGAAATTGTTCTCATTTCCCTTCATGCTTTCAATTTTAGCCTGAGAAGATCAAGATAAAAAGGTCACGCTTTAAGAAACTTTAAATCTGTCTCAATTTTTAAATGGCAGGCCTTTCAGCCTAGTGACTGAAGCTCTTGGAGAGGGGAAAAGTTCATATCGGGTCATGTGGTGACTGAATGAACTTAGGGTCTCTAATGAATTCTACTGTGTACAGGCTAGTTTTATAAACTCTATTTGGATTCAAACCATTTTTCAGCTGTTTCCTATTATCATGGCTGGAACTCATAACTGTTGAGCTTTAGATTCAAGATTCTGACCTGATACAATTTAAAATTCAGCAAAAGCATGAAATTGCTAATGAGGCACAAAACCAAGTTAACATAACCTATCCTAACATGTTCTGACTTTACCACCCCAATCATTGAATTGATGAATTCTGCTCTTCTGAAGATCATGTAACCTCATTGAAAAGACTATTTTGAACAAAATTTTCTTCTTTGTTATTCCATTATACAGAGAGGTCTATGACCATTTATGTTATCTCTTTACCTCTCAGATTTTGCTTATATTAGTTAATTTGCCATCAATACCACAATGATTTCTCCAACTCTCTAATCAATAATTTTTCATTCTCTCATCAACCTATTGATCTAAGTTAGGTCTAAAATTTTCTATGTGTTTTCATGGAAAATATACTAGAGAAGGGAGTAGGAAAAGTACAGATATTACATAACTTCCTTTATATTTTTATTGCTCAATGAATTGCATGCTTTTCAGATTTATCAGCTAAAGTGGCATTTTTTTCATTATATTTAACTGGCGCAAAGGAAAAGATCCCTGAAATGTTTGTGTTCTTTCAAAAGTCACACAAATATATTGGGATGTTTTAATATAATCTTAAAAGAGATTAGTAAAAAGTATTTTGCACTAATATAATAAATTATAGTTAATTCAGTAAGCCATTTATCAAGTACTTACTCTCAGCCAAAATAGTATTAGAGATGTTAGGAACTGAACTTATAATAAACTTATTGAATGAACTTATAATAAAACAAAATATAAAAATATATAATCTACACATAAAACATATAAAATCAATTTTATAATATTCATGTTATCATATAAATATGTGTGTATATTTATTTTGTTGAATATAACTCAACCACATGTAAATTTTTTTAATGTTCATTTAAAAGTGTTTTACTTCCAAATTCTCTCTCTCTATCCCTTCCCCCATTTCTTTGAGAAGGGACATATTTTAATATAGATTATGTATTTAAATTCATGCAAAACATATTTACATATTAGTCATTTTTTAAAAGAAAACAGAAACAAAATAAGAGAATAAAAGTAAAGAAGTGAAAAAGTATGCTTCACTCTGCATTCAGAATTCATTATTACTCTGGGGTAATATCTTTCACCAAGAGTTCTACATAATTTTCTTACATCATTGTCTTGATCATAGTTTAGTAATTTTACTCATATTCATCCTTAAAATATTGCTGCTATTTTCTAGAATTTTTTGCTTCCATTCATTTCATTATGGATGAGTTCATATATGTCTTCTAAGTTATTTTTAAAATTCATCTGCATCATCATTTCTCATATTGAAATATTATTCCATCTAAATCATACCACATCTTGTTCAGCCATTCCCAACTTGCTGGGCTTCCCCTCTGTGTCTAATTCTTTGCTACCAAAAAAAATAATAACTGATCTATCTATCTATCTATCTATCTATCTATCTATCTATCTATCTATCTATCTATCTATCTCTACATGCATTTCTGTATATACATACATACATATATATATACATATAAATATATATATATATACATATATATATATATATGTATATATATATATATATATATACCAGCATAGTTTGAGTAGATCACAATTCTGCCACAGGTGGAAAGAACACTTCAGTCAGCTTCTCAACCGACCCTCTTCAGTCGACCAAAGCTCAAATGACCAGATCCCCCAAAACCACACCATTGAACAACTTGATGTACCTCCTTCAATAGAGGAAGTCCAAAAAGCCATCAAACAAATGAGTGCAGGCAAGGCACGCGGTAAAGACTGGATCCCAACCGAGGTGTACAAGGCCTTAAATGGAAAGGCGCTCCAGGAATTCCACATAGTGCTGACCAGCATATGGGAAGAGGAAGACATTCCCTCAGAACTCAGAGATGCCTCCATCGTAGCCCTATACAAGAACAAAGGCTCACGAGCAGCCTGTGACAACTACAGAGGCATCTCACTACTCTCCATTGCTGGAAAGATCCTCGCCTGTGTTATACTCAACAGACTCCTGTCATCTGTTTCAGAGCAGAACCTGCCTGAATCACAATGTGGCTTCCGACCAGATCGCAGCACCATCGACATGGTCTTCACAGTGAGGCAAATGCAGGAAAAATGCCTTGAGCAGAACCTGAGTCTCTACATTGTCTTCATAGACCTGACAAAGGCGTTCGACACAGTGAATAGGGACTCATTGTGGGTGATCCTTAGCAAGCTCGGTTGCCCAGCAAAATTCATCAAACTGATCCAGCTCTTTCATGTCAACATGACAGGGGAAGTCCTGCCTGGTGGAGAGACTTCCGATCACTTCACCATCTCCAATGGTGTGAAACAAGGCTGTGTCCTCACTCCAGTACTATTCAACCTATTTTTCACCCAAGTATTACAACATGCTGTGATGGATCTAGACCTGGGCGTCTACATCAAATACCAACTGGATGGCTCACTATTAGACCTTCGCCGTCTGACTGCAAAAACAAAGACAACAGAGAGACTCATCCTCGAAGCTCTCTTTGCAGATGACTGTGCTCTCATGGCCCACCAAGAAAATCATCTCCAAACCATTGTGGACAGGTTCTCTACCATAACAAAACTGTTTGGCCTGACTATCAGCCTCAGCAAAACAGAGGTGCTGTTCTAACCCACACTAGGGAGGCCAACTAACCAGCCATGCATTACAATCTACAGCACGCAGCTTTCTAACGTCAACACTTTCAAGTACCTGGGCAGCACCATCGCCAACGGCGGGTCTCTAGACCACGAGACTAATGCCAGGATCCAAAACGCCAGCCAGGCACTTGGGTGGCTGCGCTGCAAAGTCCTCCAACACAGAGGTGTAAGCACTGCGACGAAGCTCAAAGTGTATAACGCAGTGGTCCTCAGCTCGCTCCTGTATGTTTGTGAGACATGGACACTGTACTGGAAGCACATGAAACAGCTGGAGCAATTCCACCAACGCTCCCTCCGGTCAATCATGAGGATCCGATGGCAGGACCGAATCAGCAATCAGGAAGTCCTCGACAGAGCCAACTCCACCAGCATCGAAGTCATGGTCCTCAAAACCCAGCTACGATGGTCTGGACACATCATCCGCATGGACCCACAGCAAATACCAAGACAGGTATTCTATGGTGAACTGTCAGCTGGACTCAGGAAACAAGGCCGGCCGAAGAAAAGATTGGAGGATCAGCTAAAGTCCAACTTGAAGTGGGCTGGCAATACACCAAAGCAACTAGAACTCACTGCCTCTGTCAGAAGCAGGTGGCAAACCCACATTCACCACGCCGCCACCACCTTTGAAGATGAGCGACGTCGGCATCTTGCCGCTGTGCGTGAACGCTGACACCAGGCCACAACCGCACCTCCCGTAACAACTGGAGTCCCATGCACCATGTGCCACACACTCTGTGCCTCAGCCTTTGGACTTCAAAGCCACATGAGGGTACATCAATAGATGATAATGCACAAAGACAATTGTCATTCTCGGTCACCGAGAGACTACCACTACCTTACTAACATCAGTAAATAAATGTATCAATTTTCCACATTTTTATTATATTGGCTCAGCCTATTCATGAGCAGTTACAATTTCTCCATTGTTTAGAACTGTATTTTTATATGTAAAAAATGCTTTCGAATTGTGTTCATATAGCCCCTAACTTTGTCTTGGCAGTTAGACCCACAAGTGTTTTATATTGTCTGTAATTATTTCAAAAGGAATTTCTCTATTTATTGCTGGGTTTTGTTGATAGTACATATAAATGTTAATGATTTATGTGAATTTATTTTATATTCTGAAACTTTGCTGAAATTGTTAATTGCATCAACTAGTTTACTTTTATATTTTAATTTAATTTTTAAATTATTTTTTCCATGTTTATATGATTCATTTTCTTTCTGTGCCCTCTTCCTTCCCCCTTCCCAGAGGTAATAAATTCCACTGGGTTATAAAAATGTTATCACATGATACCTGTTTCCACATTATTCATTTTTACCATAGAGCCAAACCCCAATCATATATCCATATAAATGAGTGAAGTCATAAGTCATTATTTTTTCTTTTGCCTTTCTACTCCCATAGTTCTTTCTCTCAATGTGGATAGCATTCTTTCTCATAAGTCCTTCAGGAATGTCCTGGATTATTGTATTGCTACTAGTAGTAAAGTCCATTACTTTGGACAGTTCCATAATGTTTCATTTTCAGTGTACAATGTTCTCTTGGTTCTATTCATTTCACTTTGCATCACTTCTTGGACTTCTTTCCAGTTCATATAGAAATCTTCCAGTGCATCACTCCTTACAGCACAAAAGTGTTCCATCTCCATCAAATATCATAATTTGTCCAGCCATTACCCAATTAAGAAACACCCTCTCATTTTCTAATTTTTGACCACCACAAAGAGTGCAGCTATGAATGTTTTTGTACAAACATTTTTCATTATTATTTCTTTGAGATACAAAACTATTAGTGGTGTTCCTGGATCAAAGGGTTTTTCATTTTTTAAAGCCATTTGGACATAATTCCAAATTACCTTGCAGAAAGGTTGGAGTCATTTACAACTCCAACACCAACACATTAATGTCCCAATTTTGCCACACTCCCTCCAATATTTATTATTTTGCTTTATTGTCATATTGGTCAATCTGCTAGGTATGAAGTGCTACCTCAGCATTGTTTCGATTCAACTAGTTTATTTTTTTTTACTATTTTATATTATACATAACTATAACTACATTTTAATTATTTGTTGTTTTCTAAATATACCATAATCACATTTCTAAAATATTTTATCTTTATTCCCTTATTTTCTTTTAATTTTCTTATCACTATAACTAGTGATTCTGTTTCAATATTGAATAATAATAGTGATAAAGGACATTCCTATTTTATTACTGATTTAATTGGGAAGGCTTCAAGTTTATTCCCATTACAAAGAGTTCTTGTTAATGGTTTTAGGTAAACATTACCTATCATTTTAAGAAAGGTTTATTAATTACTATGCTTTCAAATGATTTTATTAGGAAAGGATGTCGTATATTGTTGAAGTCTTTCTTCATCTAATAAGCTAATCATGTGATTTTTGTTGTTTTTGTCATCAAAGGCTATTCAATCTGGGCTGTTTAGTATTATGATGAAAAATATACTTCCATATTGTTCATTCTTGTGAGAGTAATCTTATAAAACTCAAACCCCAAAACATAAACCTAAATAAACAATTAAAAAATTGTATGCTTTCATCTGAATTCTTACTCTAAAAGTCCTTTCTCTGGAGGTATAAGCATACTTGTCATAAGTCCCTCAGAACTATCCTGCATCATTGTATCACTGATAATAGGTGTCTATTACAATTAATCATTGTACAACATTGGCATTACTGTGTACAACATTTTCCTGGTTCTGCTTATTTCATTCTTTTATCAGTCCATGCAGATTTTCCAAGCTCTTTCTGAAATTACCATTTAATCATGCCTTATAGCACAATAGTATTCCATCACTATCATATACCACAATTTGTTTAGTCATTCCCTAATTGATGAACTTCCCTTTAATTTCCAATTCTTTGCCACTACAAAAATGGCTGCCTTAAATATTTTTCTATAAGTAGATACTTTCTCATTTTTTATCTCTTTTGAATATAAATCTAGTAGTGCCATTACTAGATTAAAGGGTATGTATTGATTTATAGCACTATGGGCAAAATTCCAAATTGCCCACCAGAATGGTTGGATAATTTCACAACCCCACTAGCAATATATTAGTGTCCCAATTTTCCTGTATCTCCCCCAACATTTATCATTTTCCTTTAGTGTCATATTCACCAATCTGAGAAATGCGAGGAAGTAACTCAGATTTGTTTTAATTTGCATTTCTGTAATCCAGAAGGATTTAGAACATGTTTTTTTAATATGATTATTGATAGTTTTGATTTCCTATTCTGAAAACTGTTTATTCATATCCTTTGATCATTTATCAACTGGGAAATTGCAGGTCTTCTTATAAATTTGATTTAGTAATTTACATATTTGAGAAATTAGACAGTTATCAGAGAAATTTCTTATAAAATTATTTCCCCAGTTTGTTGTCTTTTCTATTCTTTGTTAGACTGTTTTGTTTGTACAAACCCTTTTTAATTGAATATAATCAAAATTATTCATTTTATATTTTGTAATGTCCTCTGACTCTGTTTTGGCCATAAATTCCTCCCTTTTCCATAGATATGACAGGTAAACTATTCTTTGTTCTCCTAATTTACTCATTATGTAACCTTTTATGTCTAAATCATATACTCATTTTAACCTTATCTTGGTATAGGATGTCAGATATTGATCTAGACCTGATTTTTGTCATACTGTTTTCCAATTTTCCCAGAATATTTTGTCATATAGTGAATTCTCATTCCAAAAGCTATAATCAGGAATGTTTCTTATGAATAACACATAGTTGTCTTGTTTCCAATCCATTCTGTCATCTACTTTTTTCTTTTTTTCTTAAGAATATTTTCTATGGTTACATGATTCATGATTTTTCCCACCCCTCTTACCTCCATACTCTCAGAGCTGACAAGCAATTCCACTGGGTCGTACATGTATCATTTTTCAAAAGTTATTTCCATGTTATTCATATTTGTAATAGAGTTATTTTTTAATATCACTATCCCAATCATAACCCCATCAAACCAGGTAACTGATCATGTGTCTTTCTTCTGCATTTCTGCTCCCACAGTTCTTTCTCTGGATGTGGATAGCGTTCTTTCTCATAAAATCCTCCAGATTGTCCTGGGTCATGACACTGCTGCTACTGGAAAAGTCTGTTACATTTGATTGAACCACAGTGTATTGGTCTCTGTGTACAATGTTCTCCTGGTTCTGCTCACTTTGCTTTGCATCAATTCCTAGAGGTCTTTCCAGTTCACATTGGAATTCCTTCAGTTCATCATTCCTTTCAGCACAATAGTATTCCATCACCATCAGATACCACAATTTGTTCAGCCATTCCCCAATTGATGGACCCTCCCTTACTTTGCCCCTGCAAAGAGTGTGGCTATGAATATTTCTGTACATGGGTTTTTCCTTATTATATCTTTGGGGTACATACCTAGTAGTGGTATTGCTGGATCAAAGGGCAGGCATTATTTTAAAGCCCTTTGCACATAATTCCAAATGACCTTCCAGAAAGGTTGAATTAATTCCCAACTCCACTAGCAGTGTATTAGTGACCCAATTTTGCCATATCCCCTTCAAAATTTATCACTTTCCTTTGCTGCCATATTGGCCAATATGCCAAGTGTAAGGTGGCAAGTCAGAATTGTTTTTATTTGCATTTATCTAATCAGGAGGGAATGCTTCTTCATTTGCTTATTAATAGCTTTGATTTCATTGTGTGAAAACTATCTCTTCATGTCCCTTGACCATTTGTTGATTGAGGAGTGGATGGAGTTTTTGGTAAATTTGGCTTAGTTCCTTTTATATTTCGGAAATTAAATCTTTGCCAGAAAACTTTGTCATAAAAATGTTCTCTCAGATTGTTGTTTACCTTCTATTTTTTGTTGAATTGGTTTTATTTGTACAAAACCGAAATTTTATATAATTAAAGGCATTCATTTTACATTTTGTAATGTTCTCTATCTCTTGTTTGATCTTAAATTCTTTCCTTTCCCACAGATATGACAGGTATACTATTCTATTTTCACTCTCTTTTTCAGGCCTTGATTTTTTTTTAAATATATATCATTCACATGCATATATATCATATCATAAATATATATCATTCTATATCACATTTACATATACATCATATCATCATAAACACCATATCATCATAATAAACTTATTTCTCCATACTCTTTGAGTATATTCCTTCTATCTTCTCTACTACTAAGAATATTTTTTTGAGAATTATAGAAATCCTCTTTCCATGTAGACTAATAAGCAATTTGAGTTTTGTGAGTTCCTTAAATTTTCTCTTTCTTATTTACCTTTCTAGGTTTCTATTGTGTCTCAGACTTCAAGTTTTCTGTTTTTCTCTGTCTAATTCCTTCAGAATGCTTGGAAATCTATAATCTTATTAGATGTTCATTCCCCCCCCCCCCAAAAAAAAATAAATCCTCAATTTTTCTGTATAAGTGACTCTGGGTTCTAAATCCAAATCTTTTGACTTACTGAATATCATATTCCATGACTTTCAAGACTTTAATGTAGAAGTCACTAGGTCCTGAGTGATCCTGATTGTCACTACCAATTTTGATTGGTTTCTTTCTGAATATTTGAAGTACTTTTTCCTTGGCCCTTGAATTTAGCTATTACATTCCTGGAAGTTGTCAGTTGAGGATTTCTCTGGAGTTGATATGTGAATTCTTTCAATTTCAATTTTAATCTTATTTTCTTGTTTGAGGATGTCTGGGAAGTCATCTTTGATAATTTCTTGAAATATGATATCTATAAATTAAGTCTAGTTATATTATGTTAGAGATAAGAAGTAGAGAAGCTGACTTGAGAAAGAATTGGAGTTTGAAGCAGATCTAAGATAGAGTATCAGTTTTAAATGTTGACAGTTTTATGGTTTTTCTGTGACAGTTACATACTCTGGGTGTGGCAATTTCTTGGAGGGAGTTCGAAGTTACTCTCTGAGAGGTAATGAGGAGTTGCTTTCTCTCTTTCAGAGTCCTAACTTGGTTCTTGCTGAGACTCATCCAGCTAGCCTTTGTTATTTTCATAAATTGGAGGCAAATTTAAGAATTATAAGGATAATTGTGTTATTTTATTTAGAATAGTAAAAATTTGGGTTACTCAGATCAGGAAGGATCAATGTAGCCAGTGAAAACTGGAGAAGTGGTTCCTTGCAGAACCTGGGAGTTTTATTTGGATGGAGTTAGGATTCCTAAGAGTTAGAAATCCTTTTTATCCTTATATTTTCAATAAATATTTTATTTTTATAACAAAAATCTCTTTTATATACTTGCACTTGGCCCTGAAGAGAAATTCACTTATAAACTCCACTGCACTTACATAAACTGAAGATACTTTGTAAGCACGGCAAGCAGAGTATCAAAATTAGTTTATAACCAATAATCAATCCATTGCTCATTATTTATATAGTCTGCCTATTACTTTTATATATCCAAGGTTTTTTCATCATCATGGATTTCATATAGTTCAATAATTCTCAGATTGTCTATACCAGATCTGTTTTCTATGTCAGTTGTTTTTTTTTTATAATAGAACTTATGTTTTCCTCTTTTTTGCCCCTTTGATTCTATTTTATTGTTTTTTGATTTCTCATGAAATCTTTAGTTTCTAGATAGTCAATTTGGATTTTTAAGGATTGATTTTCCTGTTAGTTTTTGGTTGTCCTTTTTCAATTGGCCCATTAATTCGTGCATGCCTGTCATTTCTTTTCCCCAGTTTCCTCTGCTTCTCTTAATTGGTTTTTGAAGTCCTTTTGAGTTTTTTAGAATCTGTGTTCAATCCATATTTTTCTTTTGGACTTTGTGTGTGCTTCCTTTGCTTTCACTGTACCCTTCTGTGTCCATACCGTGTTCTATGTCTCCATAAAAATTCTTTAGAGTTAAGTACATTTCTTGTTTGCTCATTTTTCCTATTTAATTATAGGCAGGCTTGGGAGGATGGTGTGATAGTCTGAGAGCTCTCTCCCTGCTGATTCAATTGACTCTTGAGATTCTTATAACTGGAAAACTGCCTCAGGCTTAGGTGTAAGCTTTTTATCTCACTCTATTCTTGATCATATTAGGGGCTGTGTACTTTATCCAATCAGGCACACCCTTGATTTCCCTGTCTTAGAGCTCCACCCCGAGCTTTAGGCAAAAAGATCAGTAGTTAGTACTATACTATAATCCACCCCAAAGTGTGTACTAAGTCCTTAACTTAAGCCCAGACTAGAATTCCCTTGGCTGGAGCTCTGGACTTCTCTACTGATTTGAAATTTCAAGGGATATGGGTTGGCTTATACCACTATTTGCTTAGGCAGTATTTCAGGATCTGGATGTTGGCTTTGCCATAGGTTCCCATGCCTCAGTCAGCAGATGTGGTGTGGGGGTGTGTGTGACTTGTTCTTGGCTTGCTCTTCATTCCTTGCTATAGTATTTTGCTGACTCTGCTCTCCTCTCACCCTTGTGCCCCAGATGTTCTTTGCCTAACTTTTGGGTTTTTCTTTTCTTGAAAGTGGTTTCATTCTCTCTCCTTGTTTGGTTCTTTTCCTCCTGTATTTATTTTGTGGTAATATTTTAATCTTGATTGGATAGGATTCTCATGATGGCTCTGGATTACTCTGTCATCTTGACTCCACTCCTAGAAGTCCATCTACTTCTTCTATATTGGTGTCTTCATCCCATTCACATTTATGATTTCTAACTATTCACTTTCTATATTTTATTTTCTTCTATTTATCTTCTCTTTTTATTTTTAACTTACATAATTTCTGTTTTACTTTAGACTATTGTTTTCTTTTATCTATCCTCCCTTATATTACTTCCCTTCTTAGCTATTTACATTAATATTTCTGTGTTTGGTCAGATAGATTTCTGTTAACAATTGTCTATCTACATGTTTTCCAAATTTGAACCAATGTAGAATAAATGAGGTTAAAACATTGCCCGTTACAAACATAGACAGACAGACACACACACACACACACACACACATACACACACACAACCTTTCATTTCCCCTTCATAAAAATAATTATAGTTCTTAGGACTTATAAATATCACCTTCCTTTATAAGAATAAAAATAATATAATTTTACTAAGTCTGTTATTATTTCTTTTTCATGTTTACTTTGTTGTGATTCCTTTAAATCTTATCTTTTAATGAATATTTTTCTAATCAGCTCTTCTCTTCTCATCAGAAGTGCTCAAAAGCTCTCTATTTCATTATATATCAATTTTTCCTATTAAGGGTTATATTCAGTTTTTCAGAATAAGTTATTCATGGTTTAAATCCCATTTCCTTTGTTTTCCAGAATATTATATTTCAAAACCTTCTAATCCTTTATTATGATAGCTACTATGTCTTGTGTGGTCCTCATTGTGACTTCACAGTATTTGAATTTTTCTATGTGTTTTAAATATTTTCCCTTTGACTTGGGAGTTTTGGAATTTTGTATAATATTTCTGGCAGCTTTCACTTTTGTATCATTGTAAATAAGTGACCAATGGATTCTATCAATTTCTATTTTATCCCCTGGTTCAAAGATGCTTGAGAATTTTCCCTTGACAATATCATGAAATAATGATATATATGCTCTATTATTCATAATGGCTTTCCTTGAGTCCAATAATTCTTAAATTATATCTACAATATCTGATTTCCAGTTCAGTTGTTTTGCCTATGGCATTCAATTTTGATTCTTTGAGTTTTTAATTGTTTTGATGTCTCAGGGAATCTATTAGCTTCCATTTGCACAATTCTTACTTTTACAGATATATTTTCTTCAATGAGATTTTATACATTTTATAAAAATAATTGGTCAAGTTCCATTTTTTAAAAGTTATTTTCATCGAAGAATTTTTGTACCTCTCATCCATTTAGCAAATTCTGTATTTTAAGGTGGTTTCCTTAAGTATTAGTTTTGCCACTTTAATTAAGCTATAATCATCTTTTCAGAATGTCTTCCTTTTCTTTCACTTCTTTACCTAATTTTTCTACTACTAATCTTACATAATTTTGAAAATATTGCTTATGTATTCCAAAAATTCTTGTTTGGTTTCTGTCCAATTCCCTTTGTTTGTTTGTTTTTTCCTTTGAGGCTTTGTTTGTAATTGTTTTGACTGCATTATCTTCTCGGCTTTCTTTTTATCTAAGGCCATAATTATGGTTGCTTCTGTCTTAATTTAACTTTGATTAAAGCTTAAAAAATTCTGCTCCAGGCTTAATTTTTAAGTCTCTGCATCTTTATGTTTCACGTATGTTTTTTTTGTAAACAATGTATTGTTTAATTCTAGTTTCTAATCCATTCTATCAGTTTTTATTTGCTTTTATTTGTAATCCCAAAATTTATAACAGTGTTGCACATAGTAAGAATTTAATAAATATATATTGATGACATTGTATGTATGTAATTCTTTGCTTTTATCACTGTAGTTATTTATTCCTTTCTCTTTTGCAAGCCCTAGTCTTCCTATTGGTTTTTAAATGTTGTGTCTTAGATTTCCTACACTGGTTCTGTTTTTATTTCTTACTCTATACCCATTTTGTCATATAATCTATTCTTTTGATTTCAATTATTCTTCTATACCAGGGGCCACCAAATCTTGCCCAATTTCTTACCTTTTATTGTGTTTGGAAGTGTACAAGACATTCTTAATTTGTGGACCATACTGAAATATTTCGTGTGTATGTAGTCCATAATTTGCTAAGCCCTGCTCGGTGTAGATAAGTACTTAATCTTGGAGTATCATTAAGCTATTCCTGAGGGTTCTAGTCATAGATTTCTTTCTTTTTTTTTAAACATTATTTTATTTAGTCATTTTCACACATTGTTCATTGGAAACAAAGATAATTTTCTTTTACTCTCCCCCTCCCACCATCTCTCCCATAGCTGATGCACGATTCCACTGGGTATCACATGTGTCCTTGATTCGAACCCATTTTCATGTTGTTGATATTTGCATAAGGTTGTTCATTTAGTGTCTCTCCTCAGTCATGTCTCCTTAGCCCCTATAGTCAAGCAGTTGCTTTTCCTCAGTGTTTTTATTCCCACAATTTGTTCTCTGCTTGTGGCTAGTGTTTTTTTCTTCTAGATCCCTGCAGATTGTTCAGGGACGTTGTATTGACACTAATGGAAAAGTCCATTAAGTTCGATTATACCACAGTGTTTCAGTCTCTCTGTACAATGTTTACCTGGTTCTGCTCCTTTCGCTCTGCATCACTTCCTGGAGATTGTTCCAGTCTCGATGGAATTTCTCCACTCTATTGCTCCTTTTAGCACAATACTATTTCATCACCAACATACACCACAATTTCTTCAGCCATTCCCCAATTGAAGGACATCCCCTCATTTTCCAATTTTTGACCACCACAAAGAGAGCGGCTATGAATATTCTTGTACATGTCTTTTTCCTTATTATCTCTTTGGGGTACAAACCCAGCAGTGCTATAGCTGGAACAAAGGGCAGACAGTCTTTTATCGCACTTTGGACATAGTTCCAAATTGCCCTCCAGAATGGTTGGATCAATTCACAACTCCACTAGCAATGAATTAATGTCCTGACTTTGCCACATCCCCTCCAGCATTCATTACTTTCCTTTGCTGTCATGTTACCCAATCTGCTAGGTGTAAGGTGATATCTCAGAATTGTTTTGATTTGCATCTCTCTGATTATAAGAGATTTAGAGCACGTTTTCATGTGCTTATTAATGGTTTTGATTTCTTTTGCTGAAAACTGCCTGTTCATATCCCTTGCCCACTTTTCAATTGGAGAATGGCTTGATTTTTTTGTACGATTGATTTAGCTCTTTATAAATTTGAGTAATTATACCTTTGCCTGAGATTTTTGTTATGAAGATTGTTTCCCAATTTGTTGCTTCCCTTATCATTTTGGTTACATTGGTTTTGTTTGTACAAAAATTTTTAATTTGATGTAATCAAAATTGTTTATTTTACATTTTGTGACCATTTCTATGTCTTGCTTGGCTTAAAAGTCTTTCCTTTCCCAAAGTTCTGACATGTATACTATTCTGTGTTCACCCAATTTACTTATAGTTTCCTTCTTTATGTTCAATTCATTCACCCATTCTGAGTTTATCTTGGTGTAGGGTGTGAGGTGTTGATCCAAACCTTATCTCTCCCACACTGTCTTCCACTTTTCCCAACAGTTTTTGCCAAATAGTGGGTTTTTGTCCAAGAAGTTGGGGTCTTTGGGTTTGTCATATACTGTCTTTCTGAGGTCACTTACTCCAATTCTATTCCACTGATCCTCCTTTCTGTCTCTTAGGCAGTACCAAATTGTGTTGATGACCACTACTTTATAATAGAGATTGAGATCTGGGACTGCAAGGCCATCTTCTTTGTATTTTTTTTTCATTATTTCCCTGGTATGCTTGATCTTTTATTCTTCCAAATGAACATTGTTATGGTTTTTTTCTAAATCAGCAAAACAATTTTTTGGAAGTTCAATGGGTATAGCGCTAAGTAGATAAATAATTTCAGGTAGAATGGTCATTTTTATTATATTGGCTCATTCTACCCATGAGCAGTTAATGTTTTTAAAATTGCTCAGGTCTAGTTTTAGTTGTGTGGAGAATGTTCTGTAGTTGTGTTCATATAGTTCCTGTGTGTGTCTCAAGAGATAGATTCCCAAGTATTTTATTTTGTCTAAGGTGATTTTGAATGGGATTTCTATTTCTATTTCTTGCTGCTGCATTGTGTCAGAAATATACAGAAATGCTGATGACTTATGCGGGTTTATTTTGTATCTTGCAACTTTCCTAAAGTTGTTGATTATTTCAATTAGCTTTTTGGTTGATAATCTAGGATTCTTTTAGTAGACCATCATATCATCTGCAAAGAGTGATAACTTGGTCTCCTCCTTGCCTGTTTTAATGCCTTTGATTTCTTTTTCTTCTCTAATTGCTACTGCTAGTGTTTCTAGTACAATGTTAAATAATAGAGGTGATAATGGGCATCCTTGTTTCACTCCTGATCTTATTGGGAATGCGTCTAGTTTATCCCCATTGCAGATGATATTAGCTGATGGTTTTAGATATATACTGTTTATTATTTTTAGGAATGACCCTTCTATTCCTATGCTTTCTAGTGTTTTTAATAGGAATGAGTGTTGTATTTTATCAATGGCTTTTTCTGCATCTATTGAGATAATCATGTGATTTTTGTTGGTTTGCTTATTGATGTGGTCAATTATGTGGATGGTTTTCCTAATATTGAACCATCCCTGCATTCGTGGTATAAATCTTACTTGATCATAATGAATGACCCTCCTGATCACTTGCTGTAGTCTTTTTGCTAGTATCCTATTTGAGATTTTTGTATCTATATTCATTAGGGAGATTGGTCTATAGTTTTCTTTCTCTGTTTTTGACCTGCATGGCTTTGGAATCAGTACCATGTTGGTGTTGTAAAAGGAGTTTGGTAGAACTCCCTCTTTGCTTATTATGTCAAATAGTTTGTATAGTATTGGGATTAGCTGTTCTGTGAAAATTTGATAGAATTCACTTGTGAATCCATCATGCCCTGGGGATTTTTTTCTTAGGGAGTTCTTTGATGGTGTGTTGGATTTCTTTTTCTGATATGGGATTATTTAAAAATTCTATTCTTCTTCTGTTTGTCTAGGCAATTTATATTTTTGTAAATATTCATCCATATTGCCTAAATTGGTATATTTATTGCCATATAATTGGGCAAAGTACATTTTAATGTTGCCTTAATTCCCTCTTCATTGGAGATGAGTTCACCCTTTTTATATTTGATGCTGTTAATTTGCTTTTCTTCTTTCCTTTATTAAATTAGATTGACCAGTACTTTTTCTATTTTGTTTGTTTTCTCAAAGTACCAGCTTATAGTCTTATTTATTAGTTCAATAGATCTATCACTTTCGATTTTATTAATTTCTCCCTTAGTTTTTAGGATCTCTAGTTTGGTTTTCTTCTGGGGTTTTTTAATTTGTTGGCTTTCAAGTTTTTTTTTTAATTTGCATTTCCAATTCATTGATCTCAGTCCTCCCTAATGTGTTAATATATGCACTCAGGGATATGAATTTTCCTCTGAGTACTGCTTTGGTTGCATCCCATAACATTTGAAAGGATGTCTCACCATTGTCATTTTCCTCAATGAAATTATTAATTGTTTCTATGATTTGTTCTCTAACTCACCGATTTTGGAGTATCATATTATTTAATTTCCAATTTAATTTTTGATTTGGCTCTCCATGTACCCTTACTGATCATTATTTTTATTGCCTTGTGATCTGAAAAGGCTGCATTTATTGTTTTTGCTTTTCTGCATTTGTATGCCATGTTTCTGTGACCTAGTGTATGGTGAATCTTTGTGAATGTGCCACGTGGTGCTGAGAAGAAGGTATATTCCTTTTTGTCCCTATTAACTTTTCTCCATAAGTCTATTAACTCTAATTTCTCTAAGATTTCATTCACTTCTTTTACCTCTTATTTATTTTTTGATTTGATTAATCTAAATATTATAGTGGTTGGTCCAGATCTCCCACTAATATGGTTTTACTGTCTATTTCTTCCTTCAATTCTCTTAGTTTCTCCATTAGAAATTTGGGTGCTATACCATTTGGTGCATACATGTTGATTAGTGATATTTCCTCATTGTCTATAGTCCCTTTTAACAAAATATATTTCCCTTCCATATCCCTTTTAATCAGGTCTATTTTTGCTTTGGCTTTGTTAGATATCATGATTGCAACTCCTGCCTTCTTTTTGTCAGTTGAGGCCCAAAAGATCTTATACCATCCTTTAATTCTGACCTTGTGAGTATCTACCTACCTCATGTGTGTTTTCCGAAGACAACATATGGTAGGATTTTGGATTCTAATCCATTCTGCTATTCGTCTATGTTTTATGGGTGAGTTCATCCCATTCACATTCAAAGTTGTGATTGTCACTTGTGGATTCCCTGGCATTTTGATATCCTCCCATAATTCTGACTTTTATTCTTTATCTATGACTTTTTAAGCCAGTGATTTAATTTAAATCTGGCCTCCTAGTCCCCTCCCTTGATATGCTTCCCTTTCTAGCCCCTCCCTTTTTATTTCCTTCCCCGCTCTCTCCTTCCCTCCCTTTTTGTGTTCCCTCTCCCCCCTACCCTGCTTTGTTTTTCCTTCTCCCTTACCCTGTTGGATAAGATAGAATTTAAGATCCCAATAGATCTAGATGCTCTTCCCTCTCAGAGTTGATTTCACTGAGAGTAAGATTTAAGTAAAAACTCTCTTCCTCTCCTTCTTATAGGAGAATTCTTCCCCTCCCCTTCCCATGTGTATCTTTGTGTGAGAAAGATTATTCTATTTAGTATTTTTTCCCTATTTCTTGGAGTGTATCTTAGTACCATCCTCGATCCCCTCTCCCTTTTTCTTTCTTTCCTTCCCCTTTCTCCATATCGTCTTGATGCCCCAAACTTTCCCTATGCATAATTCTTCTTACTACTCTAATGATGCATGCAATTTTGAGAGTTACACATTACATTTTCCCCACATATTAATATATATAATTTTATCTAAATGTAGTCCTTATAGAAGAGAGTTTGAATAAAAGAAAAAGATAACATTTTTCTCCTTTTCCCTTTCCTTCATATTTACCTTTTAATGTTTCTCTTGCTCTTTGTATTTGTATGTCAAACTTTCCACAGAGCTCTGGTATTTTCCTTATGAATACTTGGAAATCTTGTATTTTGTTGAATGCCCATACTTTCCCCTTAAAGTATATAGTCAGTTTTGATGGATAGCTGATTCTTGGTTGAAGACCCAGCTCTCTTGCCTTTTTGAATATCATGTTCCAGGCCTTAAGGTCATTCAGAATGGAAATTGCTATTTCCTGTGTGACCCTGATTGGTATTCCTTTATATCAAAATTGTGTTTTTCTGGCTTCTTGTAAGATTTTTTTTCTTTTGCTTGGAAGCTTTGGAATTTGGTAAATACATTCCTGGGAGTTGTCTTTTGGGTATTTAGTATAGAGGGTGTTCTGTGAACTCTTTCAATGCATATTTTGTCCCCTTCTTCTAGAATCTCTGGGCAGTTTTCTTTGATGATATCTTGTTTTATAATGTCAAGATTACTGTTTATTTCTGGCTTTTCTGGTAGGCTACTGATTCTCAGATAGTCTCTCCTTCCTCTGTTTTCCAGGTCTGTCACCTTGTCAGTGAAGTATTTTATGTTATCTTCTAATTCCTTAAGTCTTTTGACTTTGCTTTATTAATTCTTGCTCTTTTGCAAGATCATTGTCTTCTAGTTGCCTGATTCTGACCTTTAAAGCCTGGTTTTCCTTTCCAGTTTGGTATGACCTGTTTTTTGAGGCTTTGAGCTGTTTCTGCATTTGCGTATTTTGGTCCCTCAGATGGCTGAGTTCCTTTTGCATTATTTCCCATTTTTCCTGCCAGAAAGCTTCCATCTTTTTGATAATTTCCAATTTAAATTCTTCAAGTGTTTGTGGAGAATTTCCATTTCATTTGGAAGGTTTTGGAGCATTTGTTTGTTTTTCCTCTTCTACTTCCTCTGTATTTTGTATTTTTGCTCCATAAAATGTGTCCAGTAACCCCCTTCTTGCTTGCTTTTCTTGGTGTTTTGAGGCTATTGCTCCTGTGCACCATTTTCCATCTCTATGGTTTTTTCTCCCCTTTCCATTCAGAAATCTGAGTGAGGAGGACTGGTTCTCAATGTTTGGTTCTAATAATCGAGGCTTTAGCTCCAGGCAATTTCTCCATTCCCCGCAGCTGCACTGTCTTCCCGGGGAAGCCCAGGGTCTGGCCTCCCCTGCCAGCTGGTGTTTCAGGTGTTATTGCTCTCAGGTGTGTGTCTTTGGTTGTTTTATTTAACTCCCAACACCTGTGGGTGCCCCTTGTTCACTTAAGGGGATCCCTTCGAGCACTCGTTGATTATAGCGCACTAGGTCTATGAGCCCTCGATCTGAGTTTCCCTTGCCCGCCTGCTAGGGTTTCGGGTTTTACTACTCACAGGGTTGGGTGTTTGGTGGTCTTACTCAGGTCCCCAGTCCTGGGGCTGCCTGTTGTTTAGTTCTGGGGTGCCCCTCCCTCACTTGTTGATTCTGGCCAGGTCCGACTTAAACTCTGACTCCTTCAGCATGGTGGGTGGGTCAGGGTGGGTCAGCTTTTCGTTCCCTTATGTTCTGGAAATGTCGGAGTTCCACCTACCTTTGGTGCTTTGCCTTAGTGTGGGGTCTCTCCGTTCTTATGAGGATGGTTATTTTTGTTTTTTGGGGGGTCTTTTGAGGTCGTCTGTGTCATTGGGTCTGAGGAGAGGAAGCCAGCCTCTTCTACTCTGCAGCCATGCTTACCTGGAAGTTAGTCATAGATTTTTAATTATCTGTTCTATAATTTATTGATATTTTAAGTTAGTACGTTCAAAACTGTATTCATCTTTTTCCTAGAATCAGGTCTTCCCCTACACATCTCTATTTCCTATAAAAGAACTGCCATCCTCCAAGGTACCCAAGTTGTATATAAATTTTATATTCTCTATCAGACTCTTAGCCCTGACAAAGAGTGAAATTTCAGATTTCCATTTCTAGGAGCCAAGATTGTAGGGAAAATCATTCTTTCAGCTTGCCTAACCCATCTCCAAATTAAAAAAAAATTTCCTCAAAACAAATCCTGGAATGCTCAAACCAACAGAAGATAGGGTGAAGCACTGCTATATCCAGGAAAGAAGACAGGTAGGGACCATCTTGCTGGGGAAAGATGGAATAAGAGTATCCAGAATGCCAGGGAAAATTTTTTTATGCAATCCATCTCAAGTGATATGGAAAGGAACACATCCAGGTTCAGTCAAGTCTCAGTGGAGGACAGTAGAAACCAAGCTGATATATTGCAAATGAAAGTGGGAAGAATACATTCCAGTACAATGCAGAACTAGCAGAGCTAACAGGACTCAAGAGAATAGAGTAAGAGTGAGGCTCAGTAGAGTTCAGCTACCACTGAGGGCAGAACTCAATGAGAGTCACCAGAATAGCATTTGAACAGAATACCTATAGTCCACCCCACCTCAGAACACCAGGCATCCCCTGATCAGCACAGAGTGCACATATAAGAATCAAGTGGCAGTCTAGTAAAAACCAGATACCAGAATAGACCACAGTCCAAAGACAGGACATTACTCTTTCCATCTGTGGAGCAGAGTTGTACTTCAACATATAAGCAGGTTGTGGAGACAAATAAACTGAAAATGAA
This sequence comes from Monodelphis domestica, assembly GCF_027887165.1. Lineage (NCBI taxonomy): Eukaryota > Metazoa > Chordata > Mammalia > Didelphimorphia > Didelphidae > Monodelphis > Monodelphis domestica. The sequence goes on along the minus strand of NC_077228.1, from coordinate 349,133,703 downwards.
CCAAAGACAAAGAAAAAATCTGACCCTGGAAAACCATTTCAAAAACAGAGAAGATCAAAGTGCAGGCTTAGAAAAAAATGACAGTGCTAAAATGGAAAGTTTGGAAGGCTCAAAGAAAAATATGAAAGTACATCAGGCCAACAATAAACTTGAAAAGGCTCAAAAAAGTTTCAAAAAACAAATCAACTAAGATAAAATTGGGAAAGGAAAGAGTCATGTGGTGAGTGAAATGTCAGGGGGTAGTAGTTTGAACAAAAGCACAGGTTATTAAACACAAAAATCCTTAGATTATTATAAGGAAATAAGTATAAGAAATTTGGTTTCCTCTAAAAAACCCTGAATCTAAATTTTTATTACAAGTCATATTACTTAGAATGTCAATAAGTTTATGTATGTATAGCTCATTGTGTTGAACTCTATATTTCATGTTGTTTATTATATCAGTTCCATGTGTAGATATATAGATATCTATAAACTTCCAAATTATTATAATTTATATAATGTTATGCAGTGATTTTTTCCTCAAATTACTGAGCAACAAGAAAACAAGAAAAGTCCATCATGAAGTTTATTGTGTGAAATCTATTTTTTAACTAACATTTTGGAAGAACTATTAATCACACTTGTTTTCTATTTACCTTCCATTGGAGAACTGATTTTTTTTTAGTTTTTCATTCAAATTCTAGTAACAATGTATACTTGACCCATCTGTTATTCTATAAGCATACCAATGGATATGTTCTGTAATCATTCTGTCTTTGTAATAAATGCTGCACAAGTTGTGGTCCATTTAACAAATATTATCTCATGCACTGTCAGCATATGTGTACTCACTATAATTAAAATGCAATAACAAGAAATGAATAGTAAATGAGTTTTAAATCTCTACCAAAATATGAAATAACTTTTTCCTTACTGGGTTAATTGAACTCCACTTTATACATTAGGTTCTAACTGATTCTGTACTTTGTCTTTATATACATCTGTAACATTAATAATGGAAATATCTTTTATCACTACTAAAGAAAGTTATAAGAAATTCTCATGAGTAGAGAATTATTTCTTTTTATGAGGTGGGAGAAATTTCATTTGGAGGTCTTTTAAAAATTAATTAATTAATTTAGAATATTTTTCCATGGTTACATGATTCCTGATTTTTTTCTACTCCTCTTCCCTCCCCCTTCTCAGAGCTGACAAGCAGTTCCACTGGGTTATACATGTATCATTGTTCAAAACTTATTTTCATATTGTTCAAATTTGAAATAGAGTGATTTTTTAAATACAAAACCCCAGTCATTTCACCATCAAAACAACTGATCAATCATATGTTTTTCTTCTGCCTTTCCACTCCCATAGTTCTTTCTCTGGATGTGGATAGCGTTCTTCCTCATAAGTTCCTTGGTATTGTCCTGGAAATAGCCTGCATTGTTACTAGTAGAAGAGTCTGTTACATTCAATTGTTCCACAATGTATCTGTTTTCATGTACAATTAACAACTAAGTTGAAAATCCTGAACATGAAATGTAAGATTAGTAAAATCAAAAGTAAGAAAGCAATTTAACTAATGAATAAAACTAAAAAGTAATTTTAGGAAAAATCAAGACATTAGATAAAAAACATTGCTTTATTTTATTAATAAAAAGGAAAGTCCCAAATTACCAGTTTCAGAAATAAAAAGGGTTGAATGCACTACCAATGAAGAGGAAATTAATGTAATTATTTGGATCTATTTTACCCAATTATATGCCAACTGATCTCAAAATCTCAGTGAGATGGATGAGTATTTAAAAAAATACAATTTGACTAATTTAACAAAATAAGAAATAGAATATTAAACAATCTAATCACAGAAAAAGATGAACTAAACAAGCCATTAATGAACTCATTAAGAAAAAATCCCTACGTCCAGAAGGATTCACAAATGAAGTCTACCAAACATTTAAAGAATAATTAACCATAAAAATAATAAATGATTTGGAAAAATAGCTAAAGAAGGTACACTCCAAATTCCTTTTACAACAAAAAGTGGTACAGATACATAAACCAGGAAGGGTAAAAACAGAGAAAGAAAATTAGACCAATCTAATTAATGAATATGAATGCAAAATTTTAAATAAAATATCAGCAAGGAGATTACATAAATGTTATCAGGAAGATCACACAATATAATCAGATGAGATTTATATTAGGAATGCAAGGCTGGTTGAATATTAGGAAAACATCAACATATAAACAAATGAATAACATAATCAACAGAAATCATATGATTTATTTCAATAGATGCAGAAAAAGACTGAAAAAATACAGGTTCCATTCCATTTAAAAACACCAGGAAGTATAAGAATTTATGGAACTTTCCTCATAATGATAAAAAAAATCTATATAAAACCATGAACAAGCATTATCTGAAATGGAGATTAACCAGGTACATTCCCAATAAGATTGGGAGTGAATCAATGATGCCTATTATCATCAGCTTAAAGTAATAAGCTAGAAAATGCTAGAAAAAATACTAGTAAAGCAATAAGTGAAGTAAAAGGAATTAAATAATTAGCATAGGCAATGAAGAAACAAATCTATCAGCCTTTTGAGATGATATGATTATAAAAATTAAACTATTATTTGATGTAATTAGGAACTTGAGAAAAGTTGCAGGATATAAAACAAATCCACATAAATAAGCATTTCTTTATTAGTAACAAAGCTCATCAACAAGAGATAGAAAAAGAAATTCAATTTAGCTTAAATTTAAATAATATAAAACACGGGGGTGTCCACCAGCCAAGATGAACCTAGGAATTATATGAACACAATAAAAAACACTTTTCACAAAATTTTAGTCATATCTAAAAATTGGAAATATATTAATTGCTCATAGATTGACCCAGTCAACATAATGAAATGTTAGTCCTAAATTAATCTAAACTATTCAGTTCCAAACCAATTGAGTTTCCCAAAAATTATACTATGGAAGAAGAAAAAATAATAACAAAATTCATCTGGAAGAACAAAAGATCAAAAAAGATCAAGGGAATCAATAAAAAATGTGAAAGAAAATGGTGTAGGACTATCAGATCTCAAACTGTATCAAGATGTAATCAAAAAGTTTGTGCTAGCTAAGAAATAGAGTGTTATATGAGTGGAATATATTAGGTACACAATACTTAATGGTAAATGACCATAATTCTCTAGTGTTTAATAAACTCAAAGATCCAAGGTTTGGGGACAAGAACTTGCTATTTGACAAAAATCACTCAGAAAAATGGAAAAAAAGGTATGGCAGAGACTGGCTATATCCCACCATTTCACACCCTATACCAAGATATTTTCAAAATGGATAAATGATTTAGATATAAAGGATGCCACCATTAGCAAATTAGAAAATAAAATAGTCTATCTGTCAAATCTATAGATAAGGAAAGAATTTATTACCAAAAAATAGAAAGAAAGTATTAAAAGATGTAAAATGGATAATTTTGATTATATTTAAATAAAAAAAGGTTTTATACAAACAAAATCACACAACCAAGATTAGAAGGAGAAACCTGGGGGAAATTTTTATGGCAATTATCTCTGATAAAGGCCTTGTTTCTCAAATATATGGAGAAAGTTAAATTTATAAAAATCCAAATTATTCCCCAAGTGTTAAATGGTTAAAAGATATGAACAGGGAGTTTTTAGATGAAGAAATAAAGCCTGTATAATCACATGAAAAAAATTCTCAAAATCTACCTTGATTAGAGAAAGGCACATTAAAAAAATCTCTGAGGTACTATCAGACTGGACATATGACAGAAAGTGAGAATAATAAATGTTGTAAGGGATATAGAAAAAAATTAGGCCACTAATGCAGTGCTAGTATAGTTGTAAAAAAAATCTAGCCATTCAGGAGATATATTTGAAACTATGCACAAAGGGCTTTAAAACTGTATATATCCTATGATCCAGCAATACAACTACTAGAACTATATCTCTTAAAGATCTTTAAAAAAGAGAAATAACTTGTTTATGGAAAAAATATTTATAGTAGCCATTTATATGGTGGCAAAATATTGGAAATTGAGGGAATGGCTTAACAAGTTGTGGTTCATGATTGTAATGGAATATTACTATGCTATAAGAAATTATGAGAAGGATGATTTAAGAAAAACCTGGAAAGACCTACACGAACTGATGCAAAGTGAAATGACTAGACCAAGGAGAACATTGTACAAAGTAACAACAATATTTTATGATGAAAATGTATGAATCACTTGGCTAGTCTTAGCAATACTGTTATATACGTCAGTCCCTCAAGGACAAGTGATGAAGAATGCTATTCATTTCCAGAGAAAGAACTGCTGGAATTTGAATATAGACTTATTGGAACTGGTGGGATTTGAATACAGATATATTTATATTTTAATTTATTTCTTCACTTTTTTGGTTTCAGTTCTCCTTCACAAAATAACTCATATGGAAATTCATTTTACACTATTACATATGAAAAATCTATATTCTGTTTTTTTTTCTGCCTTAGGGCTAGGAGTGGGGAAGGAGATAAGAAGGATAAAAATTTGATTTGAACTTAAAGAAAATTGAAGACTAAAAAGTATTTTTATGCAATTTAGAAAAAATATTGTTTTTTTAAAAAGAAAAGACAATAGGATGTTTAGTTTAAGTAAGCAGATCCTTATAGGGGACATATTTTCTTAGTCCAAGAAGCAATATTATCATATTTAAATTTTTAGCATTCAAATTTTTATCTGGTTACAATGTGATGATAGCAAAGCATAAACTCTGGAAAAGAACCCAGAATAGAAAATACATATCAAATAATTGTTTTAAAACTAGATTTGGAAAGAAATTATTATATGTTTCTTTCATATAAGGATCCAAATATGCTAGAGAAGGTCTAGGCTGTTGGCATAGGACAGTGATGGCAAACCTATGGAACAGGTGTCAATGATGGCATGCAGAAAATTCTCTGTCAGCATGGGGCCACCCCAGCCAGAGTTCTTTATGAGAAATGCAGAGGGACTTGGGAAGATCTGCTCCTTCCTCCTCTCAACCATCCAGGAGGACGTTTTTTATATCACCCGCTTGTCTGCCCCAGTAGCCCAATGGAAGTACACAAGTAATAAAGTGGGTTACTCATAGGCAGTTGAGTACTGATGTCACTCCCCTCCCCTTCTCTACACTCACTGAGGATATTCCTCACTTTACCTATCCCTCTACCAAGCAGCCCAATTAGAGTGCTACCTCTCTCCCCCCTGTGGAGTAATGGGGAGGGGGGAGGTAGGGTGACCACAGCTCAATAAAACAATGGGTAGAATGCTTGGCAAAAGTCCATGAGTTCAAATTTCATATCAGACACTTACTAGTTCTGTGACCCTGTCATTTAATCTAAGTTATTTCAACTGTAAAGTAGTAATAATAATAGAATCTACTTTCTGTGGTATCTTTTGAGGATCAGTAAAGGTAATATTTCTAAAGTGGTTGACAAATAGTTAATGAATACTTATTTCTTTTATTTCATTATCTTCAACAATAATTCTATGAATGAGGTGATATTATGATACCCAGTTTTGTAGATAAATAAAGAGTTTAAATTATTAGCCCTGGGCCACTTAAGCTAGCAAGTGTCTGAGGTCAAATTTGAACTGTGGTCTGGCTTACTCCAGATAGTGTAATGTATCCACTCTGCATAATTGTGAGGAACTACTAATATAAAAACTTTTACTTGTGAGGCAGATAACCAACTCTCACTTACTTATAGTATTAGAGTTTCCTAGGTTGTAAGAGATTTAGTGATTTGCCCAAGGTCTCACAGCTAAATCTCAGATCATATTAAATCTATGGCCAAATATCTGGTCACTCTCTTGTGCTGCCCATTTTCTTATTAAGCCTAGTTTTTAAAAAGACATGCAAAGATATTGCTAAGTGAGGAGTTAGCTTTTTCTCAACGTTTTTTTAAGATTGGTGAGATAAGAAGATAAAAAGTGGAATTCAATCTTAAGTGTTAGAATTTGGAAGTGGAATGTTGAATAAAGAAATTGGATTTTTCAATGGAATTTACTCAATATGTGATAAGGATAATTCAGGTAAAAGCAAAGAGAAGAAAATAGAAGTTACATTAATGGCCTGAAGTAGGGTTTTAGTAGAAATCTTAGAGAAGCTATACGAACCATTTTGCATTAGCAGGAATTTAAATGTGAAGAAAAGTGAAATCTACTAACATCAATATGGAGATCATGTACCTAGATGACAAAAATTATAATATGCTATTTGAAGAACATTTTGGATTGGGATATATTCCTAACTAATAGTGCTATTTTAGTAAGAATCATATGACTAAGATTGATGGGTGATCAGAAATTAATCAATGACACTTTCAGAAATGGGAATAAGAAATTTATTATATCATGGCATTTGTCTCCACATTACATTTGATAACAGATCTATTCTATCTTTAATGCTGAATAATTTAAAAAATTACTCTACATTAAATATTTAACCTATCCAAAATTATCTTGTTCTAAATAGATCAATTAAATGCACACAATATGGGCAAGGACAATTTTATTAAACCAAATTAAATATTGAACCAAATTTAATAATTAAAGTGGATTTCATATTAGATCATTTTAACACACAGTTTAAGAAGTTCAGTTTATATAAGTTTGAAAAAGAAATACAAATAATGTTGAATGGGTTAAAATTTTTTTGAATTTGGCTAACCAAAGGATCCAACATTGAATTTTCAAAAGGAAAAAAAGAAAAGGATCACCATACTGTTAAGTAAACTAACTCTCTCTCTCTCTCTCTCTCTCTCTCTCTCTCTCTCTCTCTCTCTCTCTCTCTCTCTCTGTATATATGTTTATATATACACACACATATTTACACATCATATATATCATATATATATATATATACATGAGAAATATATAGAATACAATAGTCACAGTTGACCTTTAATATTCTTAAATAACTTTAAACAAATAAATCAAAAGGTCCCTTTAATGGTGTGATGGTCAATTTATAGAAGAAAAAGTACTTTTACTCTACCTTCAATCCCTACACAATAATCCACTTTAAAAGATAACTTTATAGGATTTAATATTTTATTTTATTTACATATTATATCTTAAAATTCTTTTTAGAATCTAAATGTCAAAAAACATACATATTTATAATTGTATATAAAAGTTATAGATCCTAACTTATTTTATTATTATGAAACTGTGATATATGATAGAGGAAGGGAGAGAGTATTAGAATTAGCTGAAATACTATTATGACCAATTTATTACTTTGTTATTTAAGTCAAACAGTGGAAGTAATGATACTTCTCTTTTTTCAGGCATTTCCAAAAATTTTACTTCCCTGCCTAATTAAATAGGAGCTTTTAAATGATTTGATCTTTCTTTGATGACTAAAGAATGTAAGAATTATCTATTAAAACACTGATTCTTTTTCTTTGAATTTTTATTGTCATGCAAACACTTCCATATTGCTTATTGTTATAACAGTATAAAAGTTAAAATTAAATCTCAATAATATTATATTTTAAGAGATTTACTAATGATCATTAGAAATTAAGGAATAAAGAAGATACAAAATAAAGACCAGGTCCCCAAGAGTTGGTTAGCCATTTTTTAGTCAACCCTACTCACCACCATCAATGCTGATTCTACATCAGAGAGAGCAAGCCTCCAAAGCTCATAACCTTTATCTTCTGCCTACAGGAAGTATAATGACAGGAAGTCAGTGGGCCCTTGGGATATGTGGTTCTTTTTTTAGGGTAGCAGATTTTCAATCATACATTCCCCCCTGAGACCCACAGAATACTAGTCTCTCCAGTGGGTCTTGTAAACATACTAACTTTGAAATTGCTATAATTTGAGGATAAGAGCAAAACCAATAACTGCTAGGCTCATTGACAAAAAGTCAGTTAGAGGGCAGTCCCCTTTTAGCATGAGTATACATTCAAATTAAATGTTCAATCAACCTTTGGTTCAGTCCATCACACCCAAAGTTCATTCTGGATCTTCTTGATGTAGCTTGTGGTCTGTGGAGGCATCTTCATGGTGCCTTCTAAGAAGAGTTCATTTTATGGATTTGGAGAGGTAGTATGTTTCTTAACCTAAAATAATTCTCAAAAAGAATTAAAAATTTTCAATTTAAAATAATAATAATAATGATACATCCCCTCCCACCCCCCCACCCCCCGAACAGGATGTTGAAAAACCCAGGGATCACTTAGGAATGCATAGCTGAGTTAGGAGTTATATGAATCAAATGGCAAGATAAAAAATATTTTTTAAATTCAAATAAAAAATAACTTCTGGATGAAACATAGACTATCAAAGTTTTGTGTAAAAATTCTAAGTAAAGGAAAAACAAACCGATAACAGGTCCTTGAATCAGGGCCCAATTAAAATGATTGAAGCAATTATGCATTTACACAGACTATAGAAAAGTTTGCCAAACCATGAAAGGCAAAAAAAGGACTAGTTTATATGAGACAGTTAGGAGCCAAATTTGAGATACTTGGTAGAATGTGGGACAAGGAAGACCTGCCTTTAACACATGTTACACAGTGGCAACCTCAAACCCCAAACAAGTTCAAGTCCTTTTGTCTTGTCTCAAAATTTTCATGAATCCAATTGGGATTGGATGGTCTCTTTAAATTTGTGCTAGGCTGACACTATACAATTTAGCTTTGTGCTTCGTTGGCACCTTGCAATGGCACTTTCTGTATTCTCTTGTCCTGGAATCAGACAGAATCATTAAGCAAAGTCCCATAATTTTTTTTAAATAAAAAGAGAGATTTATTAGTAATGTTGAAATTTTGGCCAGCAAGACAGCATGAGTGGAAGAACCTGGAGGGTTGCTCCCAGAATGCCTCAGTACTGGGGTTCTTACACTCTTTTTTTGTTGTTTGTAAGATAAATTCTACTTTATTTTCTATTTGGTTAATTTAAAACATTTTTCCTTGGTTACAAAAATCATTTTCTATTCCCTCCCCTTCCATAGCCAACATGAAATTCCACTGGGCATTACATGTGTCCTTGATCAGAATCCATTTCCATATTGTTGGTATTTGCACTAGGGTGTTCATTTAGAGTCTACATCTCCAATCATATCCCCCTTGACCCATGTAATCAAGCAGTTGTTTTTCTTTGGTGTTTTTACTCCCACAGTTTTTCCTCTGAATGTGGATAGTATTTTTTCCTATATCCCTCTCGGTTGTTCAGGATCAGTGCATTACCACTAATGGAGAGGTCCATTACATTTTATTGTACCACAGTGTATCAGGCTCTGTGTACATTGTTCTTCTAGTTCTGCTCCTTTCAGTCTTCATTACTTCCTGGAGATAGATTCCTAAGTATTTCATATTGTCTTGGGTGATTTTAAATGGAATTTCTCTTTCTAATTCTTGTTGCTGAGATGTGTTGGAGATATATAGAAATGCTGATGACTTATATGTGGGTTTATTTTGTATTATTTGGACTAGCTTTTTGGTTGACTCTCTAGGACTCTTTAAGTAGATACATTAGAGGAAAGGCCTTCCTTGTCATCTTGGATACTGTCAATTTGGTATTCTTCTTTCCTTTTTTTAAATTAGATTGACCAGTACTTTGTCTATTTTATGTTTTTTTTCAAAGTACCAACTTCTAGTCTTATTTATTAAATCAACAGTTCTTTGACTATCAATTTTATTAATTTCTCTTTAAAATTTTAGCATCTGTACTTTAGTTTTCTGAGGATTTTTAATTTGTTCACTTTCTAGTTTTTTAATTTGCATGCCCAATTCATTGACCTCTGCCCTCTCCAGTTTGTTAATACATGAACTCAAGGATATAAATTTCCCCCTGTGTATTGCTTTGGCTGCATCCCATAGGTTTTAAAACAATGCCTCATCATTGTCATATTCTTCAAAGAAATTATTAATTGTTTCTATGATTTGTTCTTTAACTAACTGGTTTTGGAGAACCATATTGTTTAATTCCCAATTTATTTTTTATTTACCTCTCCATGTACCCTTATTATTTATTATTTATATTGAATTGTGATGTGAAAATGTTGCATTTATTATTTCTGCTTTTTTTGGACTTATTTGCAATGTTTTTCTGCCCTAATACATGGTCAGTTTTTTGTGAATGTACCATATGCTGCTGAAAAGAAGGTGCATTCCTTTTTGTCCCTGTTTATTTTTCTCTACATATATACTAACTAATTTTTCTAAGATTTCATTCACTTCTCATACCTCTTTCTTATTCATTTGTTGGTTTGATTTATCTATTCCTGATATAATAAGGTTCAGGTCTCTCACTAGTATAGTTTTTCTATCTATTGCATCCTTGAGCTCCACTAGTTTCTCCTTTAGAATTTTGGATGCAATGCCATTTGGTGCATACATGTTGAATGCTGATATTTCCTCATTGTCTATACTGCCTTTTATCAGGATGTAATTACCTTCCCTATCTCTTTTAACTAGATTTATTTTTACTTTGGCTTTGTCGGATATCATGATTGCGACTCCTGCCTTCTTTTTGTCAGTTGATGCCCATTTGGCTCCACCCTCTTACTTTCACCCTATGTGTGTCTACCTTTCTCATATGTGTTTCTTATAGACAGCATTTAATAGTGTTTTGGATTCTAATCTACTCTGTTATTTGCTTGCGTTTTATGGGTGAGTTAATTCCATTCACATTCAGAGTTATGATTACCAGTTGTGTATTTCTCAGCATTTTGATTTCTACTCCTAGTCCTGCCTTTTCTTCTTTCACTATTTCCTTCTACACCAATGTTTGTTTTTAATCAGTCCCCCTAGTTCCCACCCTTATTTTACTTCCCTTCCTACCCCCTCTCTTCTTATTCCCCCCAACATCTTCTATGCAGTCTTTTTAAAACTACACCCCTACCCTCTCCCTCTTTTTACTACTTCCCTCCTCGCGAATCCATTTGTTTCCCTTCTGCTTCCCTATAGGGCACAAATATATTCTCTGCCCCAATGGATTTGATTGTTCTTCCCTCTTTTGGTCAATTTCAATGAACATGAAAGTTGAGTATTTCCTATCTCCAACCTCTTTACCCTTCCAGTGTATTGAAGTTCTCCCCACTCCCGCCATGAGCTTCTTTGTGACATATAAATTTACCCCCTTTTGTTTCTTTTCCCATTTCTTTTAGTATTAACCTCTTTTGTTAGCTCTATTTGTATGTATATATATATACATGTATATGTATTTATGTATATATATCTATATACCTAATTATGTCTTCTCATTTCATCCTATACAGTTTATCACTGTTCCCTCTAATTATAATTCTTCTAGCTACCCAGGTGATAACAATAATTTTTAAGAGTTACCAATGGTCTCTTTTCTTATAGGGATACATATCATTTTAATTTATTGGATTTCTTAAAAAAGGGGTATTTTGTTTTGTTTTGTTTTTCCCTCTTTCTTAATTACCTTTTGATGATTCTCTTGAGTTCTGTGCTTGGGCATCAAACTTTCTGTTCAGGTCTGGTCTTTTCTTTACAAATGCTTGGAATTTTTCTGTTTTGTTGAATGACCATACTTTCCCCTGCAAGAATATAGTCAGTTTTACTGGGTACTTGATTCTTGGTGTAGACCTAGTACCCTTGCTTTCCAGAATATCATATTCCATGCCTTTTGGTCCTTCAGTGTAGATGCAGCCAGATTCTATGTTATCCTCACTGTGGTTCCATAGTATTTGAATGACTTCTTCTTGACAGCTTGTACTATTTTTTTCTTGGTCTGATAGTTCTTGAATTTGGCTATAACATTCCTGGGTGTTGTCTGTTGGGGATTAAGTATAGGAGGTGATCTGTGGATTCTTTCAATCTCCATTTCCCCTTATTGTTCTAGAAATTCAGGGTAGTTTTCTTGCATAACTTCCCATAGTATGATGTCTAGGCTTTTTCTTTTGTCATGGTCTTCTGATAGACCAATGATTCTTAATTTTTCTTTCCTGGAGCAATTTTTTAAATCTTCTGTTTTTTTTTTTAATTTTTAAATTTTTTTTTAAAAACCCTTACCTTCCATCTTGGAGTCAATACTGTGTATTGGTTCCAAGGCAGAAGAGTGGTAAAGGCTAGGCAATAGGGGTTAAGTGACTTGCCCAGGGTCACACAGCTGGAAAGTGTCTGAGGTCAGATTTGAACCTAGGACCTCCCATCTCTAGGTCTGACTCTCAATCCACTAAGCCACCCAGCTGCCCCCTTAAATCTTCTGTTTTTTGAATGAGATGTTTCATATTTTCCTATTTTTTTCATTCTTTTGATTTTGTTTTATACTGTCCTGCTGACTTGTGAAGTCACTTAATTCTAGTTGTTATATTCTGATGCTTAAAGACCGATTTTCATCTTTGGCTTTTTGGTCATCCTTCTCCTTTTGGTCTAATTTTCTTTGGAGGTCATCTTTCATCCTCTTTACCTCATCTTTCATCTCTTTTGCCTCATCTTTCATCTTATTTGCCTCATCTTTCATCTCCTTTGCCTCATTTTCAAGCTAGTTGGTTTTGGCTTTCAAGATATCATTTTCTGTTTCCAAATGACTTATCTTAGTTTTTAAGTTCTTTTCCCAATGGTCTTCAGCCTCTCTTAATTGTGTTTTGAACTGTATTTTGAGTTCTCCCAAAGCCTATATCCAATTAGCTGGGGTTTCTGTTTTTTTGCTTGGTGTTCTGTCATCCTTCTCTGTTCCATTTGCTCTTTGTTCATTGCCTGTATAGAAGCTTTCGATTGTAATTTCTTTTTTCTTTTTCTGTTGTTTGCTCATATTTACCCCCTTCTTTACTCCCTGCAGTTGTCTGTGCTCTTGATCCTCTCATTTATTTTGGATTTGGGGTTTTCTCTCAGTCTCCCCTCTCAGAGCTTTGTCAGGAGATCTTTCAGTGAAGTCTGTGAGGTAGGGGCTTTGGAGCTTGAGCTTCCCTGTCCTCTGGAGTCTTTGATTAGATTAAATTCCAGCAGTCTGTGGGGGAAGGGTGTTGGAGCTTAAACTTCCCTGATCTCTGAAGACTTTTGATGGGATTATGTCCAGCTGGGTTGGGCCAGATGTACCCTGAGACCCAAACCTCCTGTAAGTCTGGAGTAATATGAAGGGTCTCTGCCACTGTGACCAGGCTGCCCACTCTGCGGTCCCTCTCCAACTCCTTCCCCACCATCTTTGTTTGATGCTCTGGCCCTGGCACAGCCCTGCCCCCAAGTTACTCCCTCCTGACCAGCACTTTTTTCTGCCCAGAAGTTTCCACTGCTGCTGTAGGTTTAGCCCTATAGTTGAGGGAGGGGTCCTTGGACCTTTCTTCTTCCTTCCCCTTAAACAGGACTGTTCTTGTATTCCAGCTTTTGGGGTACATACCTTTTAAATTGAGTTAAGCTGGAGGGTTCTTTGGCTCTGTCTTGTTGTTAGGTTTAATTTTCAGTCCCCTAGGAGCATTTAGTTTGTAATTGGTAAGGAAGTGTTTTCAGAGGTCTGAACTTTTGCTGCCTCTACACTGCCATCTTGATTCCACCACTCTCTTTTAATTGATTTTTGAAATCATTTTTGAGATCTTCCAGAATCTGAATACAATTCATATTTTTGTTTTGGACTTTGCATGTATTTACTTTGTTTTCACTATTTCCTTCTGTATCTATCTTAATCTTTGTCTATAAAATGTCTATATTTAGGGTTTTTTATGTTTGCTCATTTTGCCAGCCTTTTTCTTGACTTTCCCTTTCATTTCAAAGGTAGGCCCTGGTCTTGAGGAGGATAGGGCATCCTTTTGAATTGCAATTCTTCCTTGATACTACCTTTAACCTTAATTCTTAGTTTCTACACGTTTTAATTCTTCTGATATGGAATGATGGCCTATGAGCTGGGAGATGTGTGAGCCACCTCCCACTGTTGATTCAATTACCGCCCCCCCCCCCAAGACTGCTGATTATGGCTCAAATTCTTTCTTCAAGCTTGGGCTTTTAGTAGGCTTGTAAGCTTTTGTTCTCACTCTAGGCTTGATAAGGTGAGGCACACAGCAGACAGTTCTGCCCTTGAACTTTGGCAAGGATCATCCAGGCTTCCTTAAGTCAGAACTCTTGGACCTGCCCGTTCCATGATTGGAGATCCATCTCTGAGTCTACTGACTGCCCCCAAACCAAGATTTATATCCCCATAACAAGCTTAGACTGGGACTCTTTGCCTTTTTCTGGCTCAACCCAGATCAGGTTGTACTACAAGGACTGCCCTAGGCTGTAATATTGGACCTCATCAGAGGTTTGCTTAAAATTTTAAGGGGTGTGCATTGAGCTGGAGTATTGGCCTGGAGTCCTATTGGCCCAGGCAAGGTCTCAGGGTCTACATGTTAACTTGGGCCCAGATTCAGAACCTGGAACAGTAAATGTGGGGTGGAGGTTTCTTCCTCCTTCTTGTAGGATCATGCTTGCTATGCTCCCCTCTTACCCCAGTGCCCCAAGTGTTCTCTGCCTCTTTTAGGTTATTCTCTTTGAAAGTTGCTTCACTCCAGCTCCTTTTTGGTACTTTCATTCCTGTATTCACTTTATGTTATTATTTTAAGATTTGTTGGAGAGTATTCTCATGGTGGTTTCATGCTCTATCATCTTGACTTTGTCTTTCTATCAGAAAACTGATTCTCATAATCTAATATGTGTAGTTCTGACATCTAAACAACAGAGAAATAATTAATTATTAGTTAACACTTATACAAATATAAGCAACAGAAAGTACTAAAAGCTATATAATTATTATATCATTTTAAAACAGAAGGAAATTTATATAAACCAATATCTAAAATTACTATCAAGGCAAATATGTTGAATAAAATATTAATTTGGAGGATACAATGACAGATTACATAGATTATGTATTTAATTATACTGAATTTAAACCAGAAATTAATGGTTGTTTACATAGCCATTATGAGCATGACAAACATAAAATTTAACAAAAAATATTATTAAATAATAAAAAGTTCTTTTAAAAAGTATATAATGCCTGTTTACACTATGAAAATGCATAAGAATAAATCCACCATTTAAAAAATGATAGAATGTATTTATGTCAAAATATTATAGTTGGTACTATATTAAGAGGAACCCTATTTATAACAAGTAAAAAAAAGGAACAATAAGAAGTAAGATTGTAAGGAGGAACCAGAATATCATAAACTTTCACAGGAGCATAATTTATAATCTGTATCACATATCAACTAAAATTCACAATCTTGCAATTTGTGGTAAATGAGCAGAAGGCATTGAGACTCTTCTGTCAGGGTTCTGGTCTTGTGAATTGTAAATTTCAAATCTCCACAGTTCCAGACCAGCAGAACACCAAAAAAGATTTTTATTACTTTGAGATGCAATTTTGAAATTATAATAACAACTACTTGATGATTTTCATATATTAATAAACTTTCAAGGTGGCACAGAAAGCAATTTTTTCCAACTGCAAAAAATGTTTATAAAAGTGAGACCTCAACCTTCTGCCCACAAAACATTGTTGTATTTCAGGGGTCTATTCTGTCCAAGTGTTTCCATCTTGAATCTATGGTTAGCAAAATGACTCATTCCTCCTCTGTCTTCTTCACCCTCTCTATCTTCCCTCATGTTTCTGTCTTCTTTAATACTATGAGACTTGCCTCAGTACTCTCACTTTTTGCTGCTTATCTCTTCATTTTCTGTGCTGTTTTTTTAACATCTTTTGAAGGAAATGTGTTTATTTGTTTGGAGAACCCTGAACATTTAATTAAAATTAGCTAAAATTAATTACATTAATATAGTCAGTTATAACTTAAATGTGTATAAATCACCAGTTTTTTAGTATATTAAACTGAAAACCCAAAAAGAGAAGATAGAAAATGGAATTTAATTGAAAAAAAAACTACCAGTAAGTTGAGCCAAGATGGCAGAGTAGTGGCCAAGAAAGCTCAAATCTCACCGAATCCTCTCCAAACAAACTTTAAAATGACATTTCAAAAGCAATACCAGAGTGACAGAACTCACAAGTAGGCAGAGTAAAACAATTTTCCTGTAGAAAACAACTTGGCAGGCAGGCAAAGAGGGTCTCTTTCACTGGGATTAGAGTAGACTGAAACCTACTGCAATGGGACATAGCCAGCAGCGAGGTCACCATAAGGAGTATTGGCATAAGCCTAGAGCAATTCCCCCTCCATCCTAAATCTACTGCTCCAGGTTCTCAATCTGGGACCAAGCCAATGTAAAGATACTAAGACTCTGCCTAAATCAACATCAATGCACCTCCTAGCATCCATTGAGGCCCAGAGTGTTAACACAAAGCAGTTCACAGTGATCTTGGCCAATGTGAGCCTATGAAGAGGCCGGGAACCAATGCATAAGCCCAAGGTGAGGCCTCAAGGTTCAGTGAAAGGGAATTCCACAGTGCTTCTGGTTGTGAAAGCCCAGAAAGAGGTCTGCAGGCACTGTCCAAGCCTGCAGCAAGAGCCCAAAGCCTAAAATAATGCAGTCTTCAGTTTTCCTGGACAATTTAAACTCAGGGTGATGCCTTGAGCCCCTGTGCAAGGCTCAGATGAGGCTCTAAATACGATCACAAAGTACCTAACAGTGCTCTGAGACACATAAGCCATTAGCAGGCCCTGAGGAAGACTCAATAAATAATGGGAGGTAGCTTTAAGAGCTCCTAGCCCATAGGCTACCATACCACCTTGGAAAAACTGAAACTTGCAGAACCCCAGAACTAAACAAAGCTAAGAGAAGAATCAAAGAACTGAAATTTAAGAGAGTGTACTGAAAAAAAAAAAGAGAGAAATCATTGGTTGATTTGTTTTTTATAAAGAAGAAAATCAAATTACTTGTATCAAAAATGAAAAGGGTAAATTTACCACCAATGAAGAAGAAATTAAAACAATCATTAGGAACTATTTTGCCCAATTATATGCCATTAAATCTGTGAAATAAGTGAAATGGAATGTTTACAAGAAATATAAATTGCCTTGATTAACAAAGGAGGAAATAGAATACTAAAATAATCCCATCACAGAAAAAGAAGTTGAACAAACCCATCAATGAACTTGCTAAGAAAAAGATCCCCAGAGACAGATGGATTCACAAGTAAATTATATCAAACATTTAAGGAACAATTAATTCCAATACTATATAAACTATTTGGGAAAATAGGCAAAGAAGGAGTCCTTCCAAATTCTTTTTTATGACATAAATATGATGTTTATACCTAGGCCAGGAATAGCTAAAACAGGGAAAGACAATAATAGAACAATTTCCTTAATGAATATAAATAGAAAATTTTCAAATAAAGTACTAGCAAAGTGACAACAACAATATATCAAGAGGATCATTCACATTATGACCAGGTGGGATTTATGCCAGGAATGTAGGACTTGTTTAAAATTAGGAAAACTCTTAGCATAATTGTCTATATAAATAACAAAACATGGGAATAACATGAACATCTGAATAGATGCAGAAAAGCCCTTTGACAAAATACAATACTTAATCCTTTTAAAATGTGAAGACTAGATTTAGTTATCTCCTGATTGTAACAATAAAAGTACTTAGCTCTTCCTTTATAGTGAAGCTAGAATTGTAAGCTACAATCTATTTTTAGATTTTAATTACAAAAAGGTGTTAAGAAACTACAAAAGGTGAATTAACCACAAAAAGGAATTAAGTAGCTACAAAAGGTGAAGTTAACAAAAAAGGATTTAAGTAACCCAAAAAGATAAAATCTAACCAAAGAAGGTGAGAACTAAAGAATGGACAGTCCTGGAGAAAATCTAAACAAAGAAGGTGAGAACAAAAGAATGGGCAGTCCTTCAGAAAAAGCATCTGCTGTGATTGGTAGATGTGAAAATTTAGAGGGAGGTGATACAAGAGAAAAAGGCCTTTAAACGAGAGAAAAAAAAAGACTGAAGTTAAACAGGCAGTCACCTCAGACTTGGAGTGAAGTCACTCAGAGCTGAAGGGAAGATGGACATTTGGAGTTTTGGAGGTTCATTTGGACATTTGGGCACTAACTCGGAGAAGCAGCTGGAATATAAGACACCCAAACATCTTTTAGACTGTTACCATTAGTGAGTGAAAAGCTGATGTAATGACCCTGGCTTTCTTGGGGGCATGAAGCCTCCAGGAAAGGGCTAATTTATTAAGACTCTCTTCCCCTGATTAGGGTTAGAAATTCTAACTGGTATCAGAAGAAGCCAGAGTTTTCTCTCTCTCTCATATCCCATATTATCTTTCTTCTATTGTAAATATTGTAAATAAACTACCATAAATTCCATTTCTTTTAGTAATTTATTTGGGGATTTAGAAATTAAGTCACTGGAGATCACCTATTATATATTAAGAGTCAAATCAAAATTAATTTTAACAAAAATAGTAGGAAGAATATGAATGAATGAGCCTTTCCTGAAAATAAAAAGTAGTATCTATTAGGACTTGTGGGTAAACATGGCAGCAGTCTAGACACAGGACTCTTCCTCTCATCACTACCAACTGATTCAGACTACTTGAAAAAGCCAAAAGAAACCCAATTCATATGAATAAAGGGACTCTACAGTAGGATTCAGCATTGAAGATACACTGGATTTGGGCATTTCCACACTATAAGGGAGTGAAAAATCTCCCACCAAAATGTGAGCTGATCTACCCTCCCCCACACCACCTACAGAGTCAGTATCAGAGCCAGAGCATTCCAAAATCAGTGAGTGAGCAAGATGGACCTCTAGAGCAAGTGAGGGGCACCACTAAGTCCTTAGGAGCTGACTAAGATCACCAAAAATCTAACCCTGAGAGCAGCTAAAGCTGAAATCCCAGCAGGCTGAGGAGCACAGACTGTGGGAGATCACAGGAATATATCACAGAGAAGGGCAGCAAATAGCAGAAGCTGCAGAGATTTGAGAGCTTGCCTCAGGCAAAAACCTTGCTCATTAACTCCATACATAAAGCCTGCCCATCTCACTCAGATTTCTGACTAAAAAGGGAAGGAAAAAGCTCCATAGTGATGGCAAATTGTTCCCAGGAGCAACAACCTCCCTCCAAGAAAAACAAGAAGAAGGGATTGACCCTGGAAAATTTTTAAGGTGGAAAAACTCAGCCTACAGAGGAAATACAAGAGGAAATTCAAATAAATGCATCAAAACCTTCCAAAAACTGGAAATTATACACAATTTCTTGAAGAATTTAAATTGGAGCTCATCAAAAATATGGAAGCCTTCTGGCAAGAAAAGTGGGAAATAATTCAAAGAGAAAATAACAGTTTAAAGGACAAGAACTCCCAATAGGAGAAATAGCTGACAGCCATGAAAGCGGGATAGACCAAACTGAAAAGGAAAACCAGTTGTTAAAATACAGAATTAGGCAATTGGAAGACAATGATCTTGCAAAACAGCAAGCATTAATGAAGCAAAGTCAAAAGACTGACAGAATAGAAGAAAACATAAAATATCTCACTGAGAAGATGACAGATCAGGAAAATTGATCACGACGAGACAATTTCAGAATCATAGCTACCTGAAAAGTCAGAAATAAACAGAAATATTGACATGATACTACAAGAAATTTTTTAAGAAAACTGCCCTAATGTTCTTTTTTTCCTCATTTCAATTAGTTTATTTAGTCAATTTATTACATTACTCCTTGGATACAAAAATCACATTATTTCCATCCCTCCACTCCATCCACCCTTTGCTCAGCCAACATGCAATTTAATTGGGTATTGCTTGTGTCTATGATCAGAACCTTAATATCTCATTGGAATACAAACCCAGAAGTGCTATGGCTGGATCAAAGGGCAAACAGACTTTTAGAACCCTTTGGGAATATTTCGAAATTACCATACAGAATGTTGGATCAATTCACAACTCCACCAGCAATGCATTAATGTCCCAACTGTGCCACATCCCCTCCAATATTCATTAATTTCCTTTGCTGTCATGTTAGCCAATTTTCTAGGTGTGAGGTGATACCTCAGAGTTGTTTAGATTTGCATCTCTTCTGATTATAAGAGATTTAGAACACTTTTTCATGTGCTTATTAATAGTTTTGATTTCTTTAATTAAAAATTGCCTATTCATTTCCCTTGCCCATTTGTTGATTGGGGAATTACTTGAATTTTTGTTTAATTGATTTAGCTCTTTATAAATGTTAGTAATTAGACCTTCTCAGAGGTTTTTGTTATGAAGATTTTTTTCTGAATTTGTTGCTTCCATTCTAATTTTGTCTGCATTGGTTTGTTTGTAAAATTTTTTTTTAATTTAATGTGATCAAAATTATTTATTTTACATTTTGTGATTTTTGCTAATTCTTGCTTGGATTTAAAATCTTCCCTTTCCCAAAGATATGACAAGTATACTATTCTATGTTCACCTAATTTAATTATAGTTCCCTCCTTTATATTCAAGTCATTTGCCCATTCTGAGTTTATCTTGGTATTGTAAAAAATAGACTCGAATACAGGACTACAATCCTCACAAGCCTTTGCTCCACTTCCCCAAAATGCTTTGTAATCTCACGGGAATTCTGAGGTGGCCTGAGATCAAGGAAGTATTTAAGCTGGTGGCAAAAGTTTTGGGGGCTCTTTTGGACTTCCGTTTTGGAGCAGAGGCATCTCTTCCATGATGTGAGGATATTTTGTCTAGGCTTCTGGCCTACACACATGTTTCTTACTTGTATATTCTTTAATCCTTAATCCTTAATAAACCTTTAAAAAATATAATACTCCTTGCAGAGAGAAACTAATTTCTACTTGCCTCAGTCTCCCGTAAATTTTTAATCTTTACAGTGTAGGGTGTGAGATGTTGATCCAAACCTAATCTCTCCCACACTGTCTTCCAATTTTCCCAACAGTTTTTATCAAATAGTGGATTTTGGTCCAAAAATCAGATATCTTTTGTCTTATTATAGACTGTATTGGTGAGGTCACTTACCCCAAATCTATTCCACTAATCCTCCTTTCTGTGTTTTAGCCAGTATCATATTGTTTTGATCACCTCTGTTTTATAGTATAATTTGAGATCTGGAACTGCAAGGCCACCTTCCTTCACATTTTTTCATTGTTTCCCTTGATATCCTTTATCTTTTGTTCCTACAAATGAACTTTGGTATGGTTTTCTTCTAATTCAGTAAAAAAGTTTTTTGGTAGTTTGATGGGTATGGCACTGCATAAGTAAATTAATTTGGGTAGAATTTTCATTTTTAATTATGTTAGCTCATCCTATTAATGAGCAGTCGATGTTTTCCCAATTGTTTAGATCTAGTTTTAATTGTGTGGAGAGTGTTTTTTAGTTGTGTTCATATAGTTCTTGTGTTTGTCTTGGCAATTTTATATTATTCTGTGTTTGGCTTGGTATTTTATATTGTCTAGGGTTATTTTAAATGGAATTTATCTTTCTAATTCTTGTTGCTGAGATGTGTTAGAATTATATAGAAATGCTGATGACTTATTTGGGTTTGTTTTTTATCCTGTAACTTTGCTAAAGTTGTTAATTATTTCCACTAGCTTTTTAGTTGGTTCTCTAAGATTCCTTAATAGATCATCATGTCATCTGTAAAGAGTGATAACTTGATCTCCTCATTACCTATTCTAATACCTTCAATTTCTTTTTCTTCTCTAATTGCTACTGCTAGTGTTCCTAGTACAATGTTAAATAATAGAGGTGACAATGGGCATTCTTGTTTCACTCTTGATCTTATTGGGAATGCTTCTAGTTTATCCCCATTGCAGATGATATTTGCTGATGATTTTAGATATATGCTGTTTTTATTATTAGGAAAGACCTTTCTATTCCTATACTTTCTAGTGTATTCAATATGAATGAGTGTTGCATTTTGTCAAAGGATTTTTCTGCATCTTTCGAGATAATCATGTGATTTTTATTGGTTTGCTTCTTCATAAGGTCAATTATGTGAATGGCTTTGCTAATATTGAACCATCCTTGCATTCCAGGTATAAATCCCACCTGGTCATAATGAATAAACCTTGTGATCACTTCCTGGAGTCATTTTGCTAACATTCTATTTAGGATTTTTATATCTATGTTCATTAAGGAGATTAGTTTGTAGTTTTCTTTCTCTGTTTTTGCCCTGCCTGGCTTTGAAATCAGTACCATATTTGTGTCACAAAAGGAATTTGGTAGAACTTCTTCCTTGCTTATTCTTTCAAATGGTTTGTATAATATTTGTATTAGTTGTTCTTTAAATGTTTGGTAGAATTCATTTGCAAATCAATCTGGTCCTGGGGATTTTTTCTTAGGGAATTCTTTGATTGCCTGTTCAATTTATTTTTCTTTTTTGGGGTTATTTTGGTATTTTATTTTTTCTTTTGTTAATCAATGGGATTTATATTTCTGTAAATATTCATCCATATCACTTAGATTGCCATATTTTTGGCCATATAAATGGGCAAAATAGTTTTTAATGATTGCCTTAATTTCCCCTTCATTAGAGGTAAGGTCTCCCTTTTCATCTTCAATATGGTTAATTTTGTTTTCTTCTTTCCTTTTTTATTTGATTAGTACTTTGTCTATTTTATTTGTTTTTTTCAAAGTACCAGCTCCTAATCTTATTTATTAAATCAATAGACCTTTGACTTTCAATTTTATTAATTTCTCTTCAAGTTTGTAGGACCTCTAATTTAGTTTTCAACTGGGGATTTTTAATTTTTTCACTTTCTAGTTTTTTAATTTGCATGCCCAACTCATTGACTTCTTCCCTTCTTAATTTGTTTATATATGATCTCAAGGATATAAATTTCCCCTTGAATACTGCTTTGCCTGCATCCCATAGATTTTGAAAGGATGTCTCATCATTGTCATTTTCTTCAATGAAATCATTAATTGTTTCTCTGATTTGTCCTTTAACTGGTTTTGGAGAATCATATTATTTAATTTCCAATTAATTTTTTATTTGATTCTCCATGTAAACTTACTAATTATTATTTTCATTCTTGTGATCTGAAAAGGTTGCACTTATTATTTCTGTTCTTTTGCATTTGTTTACAATAATTTTATGCCCTAGTACATGGCCAGTATTCATGAATGTACTGTGTGCTGCTGAAAATCAAGTGTATACCTTTTTGTCCCCATTTATTTTTCTCTACATATATACTAACTCTTATTTTTCTAAGATTTCATTCACTTCTCTTACCACTTTCTGATTTATTTTTTGGTTTGATTTATCTAGTTCTGATAGAAGAAGGTTCAAGTCTCTGACTGGCATAGTTTTTCTATCTATTTGATCCATGAGCTCCACTGGTTTCTCCTTTAGAAATTTGGATGCTATGCCATTTGGTGCATATATGTTGAATAATGATATTTTGTCATTGTCCATATTGCCTTTTATCAGGATGTAATTACCTTCCCTATCTCTTTTGACTAGATATATTTTTACTTTGGCTTTGTCAGATATCATGATTGTAACTCCTGCCTTCTTTTTCTCAGTTGATGCCCAATAGATGTGGCTCCATCCTCATACTGTTACCCTATGTGTGTCTACCTTCCAAATTTGTATTTCTGGTAGACAGCAGATGGTAGGATTTTGGTTTCTAATACATTTTGATATTTCGTTCCATTTTATGGGTGAGTTCATTCCATTTACATTCAGAGTCATGATTACCAGTTCTGTATTTCTTAACATTTTGATTTCCCTCCTAGTACTGCCTATTCTTCTTTCACTATTTCCTTATACACCAGTATTTTGTTTTTATTTAGTCCTCCTAATTTCTACCCTTATTTTATTTCCCTTTCTACCCCCCATCCCCTTCTTTTTTCCCCTCTTATTTTCTTCATGGTCTTTTTAAACTAACCCTCTCTCTCCCTCCCTTGTATTACTTCTTATATTTGATTGTTCTTTCCTCTTTGAGCCAATATGAATGCTAGTTAGTATCAAATATTTACTATCTCCAACTTTTAACCCTTCCAGTGTATTGGTGTTCTCCCCTACTCTAGCTATGTGCTTATTTTTGACACATAAATTTACCACATTTTGTTTATTTTCCCATTTCTCTTTGTATTAACCTCTTTTTTACCTCTAGTTATATATATATGTGTGTATATATATATACATATTTATGTATTGATATTTCATCCTATACATTTTGTCTCTGTTCCTTCTAAGCATAATTCTTCTAGCTACCAGGTGAAAATAACATTTTTTAAGACCCTTACCTTCTGACTTAGAATCAATACTGGGTATTGCTTCTAAGGCAGAAAAATGGTAAGGACTAGGCAATGGGGGTCAAGTGACATGCCCAGGTTCACATAGCTAAGAAGTCCCTGAGGTCAGATTTGAACCCAAGACCTCCCATCTCTTAGCCTGACTCTCAGTCCACTGAGCCATGCATCTGACCTTGATGACATTTTTTTTCATTTTTTTTTAGTTTTTAAAACACTATTTTATTTGATCATTTTCATACATTGTTCATTGGAAACAGATCATTTTCTTTTCCTCTCCCCCAACCCCCCACCACCCCTTCCCTAGCCGAGGCACGATTCATCTGGGTATCACATGTGTCCTTGCTCTGAACCCATTTCCTTGTTGGTATTTGCTTTAGGGTGGTCATTTAGGGTCTCTCCTCGATCATGTCCCCTCAACCTCTGTAGTCAGACAGTTGCTTTTCCCCGGTGTTTTTACTCCCTCAGTTTGTCCTCTGCTTGAGGATAGTTTTTTTTTTCTCCTGATCCCTGCAGGTTGTTCAGGGATATTGTAAAGCCATTACTGGAGAAGTCCATTACATTCTCTTGTACCAAAATGTGTCAGTCTCTGTGTACAATGTTCTCCTGATTCTGCTCCTCTCAATCTGCATCACTTCCTGGAGGTTGTTCCAGTCTCCATGGAATTCCTCCACTTTATTATTCCTTTGATCACAATAGTATTCCATCACCAACATATACCACAATTTGTTCAGCCATTCTCCAATTCAAGGACAACCCCTCATATTCCAATTTTTGGCCACCACAAAGAGTGCAGCTATGAATATTCTTGTACAGGTCTTTTTCCTTATTATCTCTTTGGGGTACAAACCCAGCAGTGCTATGGCTGGATCAAAGGGCAGACAGTCTTTTATCCTTCTTTGGGCATAGTTCCAAATTGCCCTCCAGAATGGTTGAATCATTTCACAACTCCACCAGCAATGCATTAATGTCCCTACTTTGCCACATCCCCTCCAGCATTCATTACTTTCCATAGCTATTATGTTAGCCAAACTGCTAGGTGTGAGGTGATACCTCAGAGTTGTTTTTATTTGCATCTATCTGATTATAATAATAATATATATTATTTAATATTTATATATTTATAATATATTTATATAAATATATTTACTATATAATATTTAATATATAATAATAATATACATTATTAATAATAATTAATAATAATATAATAAAATAGATCTAGAACACTTTTTCATGTGCTTAATAATAGTCTTGATTTCTTTAACTGAAAATTGACTATTCATGTCCCTTGCCCATTTTTCAATTGGAGAATGGCTTGATTTTTTGTACAACTGGTTTAGCTCTTTATAGATTTGAGTAATTAGACCTTTGTCAGAGGTTTGTGTTATGAAGATTGTTTCTCAATTTCTTGCTACCCTTCTAAATTTAGTTACATTGGTTTTATTTGTACAAAAACTTTTTAATTTGATGTAGTCAAAATTATTTATTTTGCATGTTATAACTCTTTCTAAGTCTTGCTTGGTTTTAAAATCTTTCCCTTCCCAAAGGTCTGGCATGTATACTATTCTGGGTTCACCTAATTTACTTATAGTTTCCTTCTTTATATTCAAGTCATTCACCCATTCTGAATTTATCTAGGTGTAGGGTGTGAGGTGTTGATCCAAACCTAATCTTGGGTTTATGTCCCAAAAGCAGAGGTGTTTGGGTTTGTCAAATGCTCTCTTACTGAGGTCATTTATCCCAAGTCAATTCCACTGATCCTACTTTCTGTCTCTTAGCCAGTACCAAATTGTTTTGATGACCGCTGCTTTGTAATATAGTTTGAGATCTGGGACTGCAAGGCCACCTTCCTTTCTATATTTTTTCATTATTTCCCTGGATATCCTTGATCCTTTATTCTTCAAAGTAACTTTGTTATCATTTTCTCTAATTCAGTAAAATAGTTTTGTAGTAGTTCAATGGGTATGGCACTAAATAGATATATAAGTTTGGGTAGGATGGTCATTTTTATTATGTTAGCTTGTCCCACCCATGAGCAATCAATGTCTTTCCAATTGTTTAGATCTAGTTTTAATTTTGTGGAGAGTTTTGTAGTTGTGTTCATATAGTTCCTGCCTTTGTCACAGCAGATAGATTCCTAAGTATTTTATATTGTCTTGGGTGACTTCAAATGGACTTTCTCTTTCTAGTTCTTGCTGTTGAACTGGGTTGGAGATATATAGAAATACTGATGACTTATGTGGGTTTATTTTGTATCCTGCAACTTTGCTAAAGTTGTTGATTATTTCAATTAGCTTTTTGGTTGATTCCCTAGGATTCTTTAAGTAAATCATCATATCATCTGCAAAGAATGAAAGCTTGGTCTCCTCATCACCAATTTTAATACCTTCAATTTCTTTTTCTTCTCTAATTGCTACTGCTAGTGTTTCTAGTACAATGTTAAATAACAGAGGTGATAATGGGCATCCTTGTTTTCAATAGGAATGGGAATTGTATTTTGTCAAAGGCATTTTCTGCATCTATTGAGATAATCATGTGATTTTTGTCAGTTTGCTTGTTGATATGGACAATTATGTGGATAGTTTTCCTAATATTGAATCATCCTTGCATTCCTGGTATGAATCCTACCTGATCATAGTGGATAACCCTTGTGATGACTTGCTGGAGGCTTTTTGCTAGTATCCTATTTAAGATTTTTGCGTCTATATTCATTAGGGAGATTGGTCTATAGTTTTCTTTCTCTGTTTTTGACCTGCCTGGCTTTGGGATCAGTACCATGTTTGTGTTGTAAAAAGAATTTGGTAGAACCCCTTCTAGGCTTATACTGTCAAATACTTTGTATAGTGTTGGGGTCATCTGTTCTATGAATGTTTGATAGAATTCATTTTTGAATCTGTCTGGACCTGGGGATTTTTTCTTAGGGAGTTCTTTGATGGCTTGTTCAATTTCTTTTTTCTTATATGGGGTTGTTTAGGTAATTTATTTCTTCTTCTTTTAGTCTAGGCAATTTATATTTTTGTAAGTATTCATCCATATCACTTAGATTGCCATATTTTTTTTTATAGTTGGGCATAGTAGTTTTTGATGATTGCCTTGATTTCCTCTTCATTAGAGGTGAGGTCTCCCTTTTCATCTTGGATACTGTCAATTTGTTTTTTTTTTTCCTTTCCTTTTTTAAATTAGACTGACTAGTACTTTGTCAACTTATTTGTTTTTTCAAAGTACCAGCTTCTAGTCTTATTTATTAAATCAATAGTTCTTTGACTTTCAATTTTATTAATTTCTACTTTGATTTTTAGGATTTCTAATTTAGTCTTCATCTGAGGGTTTTTAATTTGTTCACTTTCTAGTTTTTTAATTTGCATGCCTAATTCATTGTCCTCTGCCCTTCTTAATTTGTTAATATATGAACTCAAGGATATAAATTTTCCCCTGAGTACTGCTTTGGCTGCATCCCATAGGTTTTGAAAGGATGTTTCACCTATGTCATTTTCTTCAATGAAGTTATTAATTTTTTTCTACGATTTGTTCTTTAGCTAGTTTTGGAGAATCATATTGTTTAATTTCCAATTAATTTTTGATTTATCTATCCACGTACCCTTACTAATTATTATTTTATTGCATTGAGATCTGAGAAGGTTGCCTTTATTATTTCTGCCCTTTTGCACTTGTTGGCAATGACTTTGTGCCCTAGTACATGGTCAATTTTTGTGAATGTACCATGTACTGCTGAAAAGAAGATATATTCCTTTTTGTCCCTATTTATTTTTCTCCATATGTCTACTAACTCTAATTTTTCTAAGATTTCATTTGCTTCTCTCACCTCTTTCTTATTTATTTTTTATTGATTTATCTAGTTTGGATAGGGGAAGGTTCAGATCTCCCACTAGTATAGTTTTTCTGTCTATTTTATCCTTGATCTCCTCTAGTTTCTCCTTTAAAAATTTGGAACTCTGCCATTTGGTACATATATATTGAGTACCGATATTTCCTCATTGTCTATACTGCCTTGTATCAGGATGTAATTACCTTCCCTATCTCTTTTAACTAGATTTATTTTTACTTTGGCTTTATCCAATATCATGATTGCTACTCCTGCCTTCTTTTTATAATTTGATGCCCAATAGATTTGGCTCCATCCTCTTACTTTCACCCTATGCATATCTACCTTCCTCATCTGTGTTTCTTGCACACAGCATATGGTAGGGTTTTGGATTCTAATCCACTCTGCTATTTGCTTGGGTTTTATAGTTGAGTTCATTCCAATCACATTCAGAGTTATGGTTACCAGCTCTGTTTCCCAGCATTTTGATTTCTACTCCTGGTCCTGCCTTTACTTCTTTCACTGTTTCCTTCTATACCAATGTTTGTTTATAGTAAGTCCCCCCATTCCCCCCTTATTTTACTTCCCTTTCTACCCCCCTTCCTTCTTATTCCCTCCCTTAATTTCCCCTGTAGTCTTTTTAAAATCCCCCTTCCTCTACCTCTCTTGTACTGCTTCCCTCCCCACCAGTCCTTTTTTTTACCCTTCTACTCCCCTATAGGGCACAAATCTATTCTCTTCCCCAATAGATTGAATTGTTCTTCCTTCTTTGGGTCTGTTTCACAGTACATTTTTACCCTTCCAGTGTATTGATGGTCTCTCCTCTCCCTCCATGAGCTTCTTTGTGACGTATAAATTTACCCCCATTTGTTTCTTTTCCCATTTCTTTTAGTCATAACCTCTTTTCTTTTTTAGCTCTAGTCATGTATATATATATATATATATATAGACATACACATGTATATGTATTTATGCATGCATATATCTATATACCTATTTATGTCTTGTCCTTTCATCCTATACAGTTTGTCATTGTTCCCTCTGAGTGTAATTCTTCTAGCTACTCAGGTGATAGCAACACATACATATCATTTTAACTCATTGAATCTCTTAAAATTTTTTTGTTGTTTTGTTTGTTTGTTTTTCCCCCTCTTTTTTAATTACCTTTTGATGATTCTCTTGAGTTCTGTGGTTGGACTTTAAATTTTCTGTTCAGGTCTGGTCTTTTATTTATGAATGATTGGAACTCTTCTGTTGTGTTGAATGACCATACTTTCCCCTATAAGAATATAGTCAGTATTGATGGATATTTTATTCTTGGTTGTAGACCTAGTTCCCTTGCTTTCTGGAATATCATATTCCATGCTT
Source organism: Monodelphis domestica (assembly GCF_027887165.1). Lineage (NCBI taxonomy): Eukaryota > Metazoa > Chordata > Mammalia > Didelphimorphia > Didelphidae > Monodelphis > Monodelphis domestica. The sequence goes on along the minus strand of NC_077228.1, from coordinate 349,104,335 downwards.
TTCTGTCCTTCAGTGTGGATGCAGCCAGATCCTGTGTTAACCTTACCTTGTTTCCATGGAATCTGAATGGCTTCTTCTTGGCAGCTTGTAATATCTTTTCTTTCATCTGATTGTTTTTGAATTTGGCTATAACATTTCTTAGTGTTGTCAGTTGGGAATTAAATACAGGGAGTGATTTGTGGATTCTTTCAATCTCCACTTTCCCCTCTTGTTCTTGGATCTCGGGACAGTTTTCCTGGATAATTTCCTCTAGTATTATGTCCAGGGTTTTTCTTTTGTCATGATCTTCTGGTAGTCCAATTATTCTTTTTCTTTCTTTCTTTTTTTTAATATTTTATTTGATCATTTCCAAGCATTATTCATTAAAGACATAGATCATTTTCTTTTCCTCCCCCCCCTCACCCCTCATAGCCGATGCGTAAATCCACTGGGAATTAAATGTTTTCTTGATTTAAACCCATTGCTATGTTGATAATATTTGCATTAGAGTGTTCATTTTGAGTCTCTCCTCTGTCATGTCCCCTCAACTGCTGTATTCAGGCAGTTGCTTTTCCTTGGTGTTTCTCTATTCCCACAATTAATCCTCTGCTTATGAATGGTGTTTTTTTTTCTCCTATAACCTTGCAAATTGTTAAGGGACATTACACCGCCACTAATGGAGAAGTCCATTAAGTTCGATTATACCACAGTGTATTATTCTCTGTGCACAGTGTTCTCCTGGTTCTGTTCCTCTTGCTCTGCATCACTTCCTGGAGGTTGTTCCAGACTCCATGGAATTCCTCCACTTTATTATTCCTTTTAGCACAATAGTATTCCATCACCAACATATACCACAATTTGCTCAGCCAATCTCCAATTGATGGGCATCCCCTCTTTTTCCAGTTTTTGGCCATCACAAAGAGCGCAGCTATGAATATTTTTGTACAAGTCTTTTTGTCCATTATCTCTTTGGGGTACAGACCCAGCAGTGCTATGGCTGGATCAAAGGGTAGATATTCTTTTGTTGCCCTTTGGGCATAGTTCGAAATTGCCCTCCAGAATGGTTGGATCAGTTCACAACTCCACCAGCAATGCATTAATGTCCCTACTTTGCCACATCTTCTCCAGCATTCATTACTTTCCTTTGCTGTTATGTTAGCCAATCCCCTAGGTGTGAGGTGATACCTCAGAGTTGTTTTTATTTGCATCTCTCTGATTATAAGAGATTTAGAACACTTCTTCATGTGCTTATTAATAGTTTTGATTTCTTTATCTCAGAACTGCCTATCCATGTACCTTGCCCATTTATCAATTGGAGAATGGCTTTATATTTTGTACAGTTGATTTAGCTCTTTATAAATTTGAGTAATTAAACCTTTGTCAGTTTGTTGTTTCCCTTCTGATTTTAGTTACATTGGTTTTGTTTGTGCAAAAGCTTTTTAATTTGATGTAGTCAAAATTATTTATTTTACATTTTGTGATTCTTTCTATGTCTTGCTTGGTTTTAAAGCCTTTCCCCTCCTAAAAGTCTGACATGTATACTATTCTGTGTTTGCCCAATTTGCTTATGGTTTCCTTCTTTATGTTTAAGACACTCAGCCATTTTGAATTTATCTTGGTGTAGGGTTTGAGGTGTTGATCTATTCCTAGTCTCTCCCACACTTTCTTCCAATTTTCCCAACAGTTCTTATAAAGTAGTGGACTTTTGTCCCAAAAGCTGGGATCTTTGGGTTTGTCATTTATTGTCTTGCTGAGGTCGCTTTCCCCCAGTCTATTCAACTGATCTTCCTTTCTGTTTCTTAGCTAGTACCAAATTGTTTTGATGACTGCTGCTTTGTAGTATAGTTTAAGGTCAGGGACTGCAAGGCCCCCATCATATGTGTTTTTTTTTTCATTATTTCCCTGGATATCCTTGATCTTTTGCTCTTCCAAATGAACTTTGTTATGGTTTTTTCTAAATCAGTGAAGAAGTATTTTGGTAGTTCAATGGGTATGGCACTAAATAGATAAATAAGTTTGTGTAGGATGGTCATTTTTATTATATTGGCTCATCCTATCCATGAGCAGTTAATGTTTTTCCAATTGTTCAAGTGTAGTTTTAGTTGTGTGGCGAGTGTTTTGTAGTTGTATTCATATAGTTCCTTTGTTTGTCTTGGGAGGTAGATTCCTAGGTATTTTATTTTGTCTAAGGTGATTTTGAATGGGATTTCTCTTTCTAGTTCTTGCTGCTGAGCTGTGTTGGAGACATATAGAAAAGCTGATTATTTATGTGGGTTTATTTTGTATCCTGCAACTTTGCTATAGTTGTTGATTATTTCAATTAGCTTTTTGGTTGATTCCCTAGGATTCTTTAAGTAGACCATCATGTCATCCGCAAAGAGTGATAACTTGGTCTCCTCCTTGCCTATTTTGATGCCTCCAATTTCTTTTTCTTCTCTAATTGCTACTGCTAGTGTTTCTAGTAAAATGTAAAATAGTAGAGGTGATAATGGGCATCCTTGTTTCACTCCTGATCTTATTGGGAATGCATCTAGTTTATTCCCATTGCAGATGATATTAGCTGATGGTTTTAGATATATACTGTTTATTATTTTTAGGAATGACCCTTCTATTCCTATGCTTACCAGTGTTTTTAATAGGAATGGGTGTTTTATATGATCAAATGCTTTTTCTGCATCTATTGAGATAATCATGTGGTTCTTGCTGGTTTGCTTGTTGATGTGGTCAATTATGTGGATGGTTTTCCTAATATTGAACCAGCCCTGCATCCTGGTGTAAATCCTACCTGATCATGGTGAATGATCCTTCTGATCACTTGCTAGGGTCTTTTTGCTAGTATCCTATTTAAGATTTTTGCATCTATAGTCATTAGGGAGATTGGTCTATAGTTTTCTTTCTCTGTTTTTGACCTGCCTGGTTTTGGAATCAGTACCATGTTTGTGTTGTAAAAGGAGTTTGGTAGAACTCCCTCTTTGCTTATTATGTCAAATAGTTTGTATAGTATTGGGATTAACTGTTCTCTGAATGTTTGATAGAATTCACTGGTAAATCCATCAGGTCCTGGGGATTTTTTCTTAGGAAGTTCTTTGATGGCTTGTTGGATTTCATTTTCTGATTTGGGATTATTTAAGAATTCTATTTCCTCTTCTGTTAGTCTAGGCAGGTGTTTTTTGTATATATTCATCCATATCCCCTAAATTGGTGCATTTATTGCCATATAATTGGGCAAAGTAATTTCTAATGATTCCCTTAATTTCCTCTTCATCGGAGGTGCTGTCCCCTTTTCATCTTTAATGCTGTTAATTTGCTTTTCTTCCTTCCTTTTTTTAATTAGATTGACCAGTACTTTGTCTATTTTGTTTGTTTTTTCAAAGTACCAGCTTCTTGTCTTATTTATTAAATCAATAGTTCTATCACTTTCGATTTTATTAATTTCTCCCTTAATTTTTAGGATTTCTAGTTTGGTTTTCTGCTTGGGGGTTTTAATTTGATCGCTTTTGAGTTTTTTCATTTGCATTTCCAATTGATTGATCTCTGCTCTCCCTAGTTTGTTAATATAAGCATTCAGGGATATGAATTTACCTCTGATTACCGCTTTGTCTGCATCCCAAAATGTTTGAAAGGATGTCTCTCCATTGTCATTTTCCACGATGAAATTATTAATTGTTTCTATGATTTCTTCTTTAACTAAAAGATTTTGGAATATCATATTGTTTAATTTCCAATTGGTTTTAGATTTGGTTTTCCATGTACCATTACTAATCATTATTTTCATTGCCTTGTGATCTGAAAAGTCTGCATTCATTATTTCTGCTTTTCTGCATTTGTGTGCTATGTTTCTGTGACCTAATGTATGGTCAATTTTTGTGAATGTGCCATGTGGTGCTGAGAAGAAGGTGTATTCCTTTTTATCCCTATTTATTTTTCTCCATATGTCTATTAATTCTAATTTTCCTAAGATTTCATTCATTTCTTTTACCTCTTTCTTATTTATTTTTTGATTTGATTTATCTAAATTTGATAATGGTTGGTTTAATTCTCCCACTAATACGGTTTTACTATCTATTTCTTCCTTCAATTCTCCTAGTTTCTCCATTAGAAATTTGGGTGCTCTTTTATTTGCTGCATACATGTTGATTAATGATATTTCCTCATTGTCTAAAGTCCCTTTTAACAAAATTTAATTACCTTCCCTATTCCTTTTGATCAGGTCTATTTTTGCTTTGGCTTTATCAGATATCATGATTACTACTCCTGCCTTCTTTCTGTCAGTTGAGGCCCAGAAGGTCTTACTCCGTCCTTTAATTCTGACCTTGTGGGTGTCAACCCGCCTCATGTGTGTTTCTTGAAGACAACATATGGTAGGGTTTTGATTCTAATCCATTCTGCTATTCGTCTCCATTTTGTGGGTGAGTTCATCCCATTCACGTTCAAAGTTATGATTGTCATTTGTGGACTCCCTGGCATTTTGATTGCCTTCCCTAATTCTTACCTTTTCTTCTTTGGCTCTACCTTTTAGTTCAGTGATTTACTTTGAATCAGTCCCCCCCTGTCCCCTCCCTTGATGTTTCCCTTTTTAGTCCCTCCCTTTTTGTTCCTTCCCCCTCCCCCCTCTCTTTCCCTCCCTTTTTGTTTTCCTTCTCCCCCTCCCCCCTTGATTTCCCCTTCTCCCTACCCTTGTTGGGTATGATTGAATTCAAGATCCCAATGGATCTGGATGTTTTTCCCTCTCAGAGTTGATTTCCCTGAGATTAAGGTTTAAGTAAAAAACCCTCTCTTCCCCTCCTTCTTATAGGAGTTTTCTTCCCCTCCCCTTCCCATGTCAATCTTTGTGTGAGAAAGATTATTCTATTTGGTCTTTCTTTACCCCCTATTTATACATTACATTTTCCCCACATATTAGTATACATAGATTGATATAAATGTAGTCCTTATAGAAGAGAGTTTGAGTAAAAGAAGAAGATAACATTTTTTCTCCTTTCCCCTTTCCTTAATATTTACCTTTTCAGGTATTCCTTGCTCTTTGTTTTTTGGTATCAAACTTTCCACAGAGCTCTGGTCTTTTCTTTGCAAAAAGTTGGAAATCTTCTATTTTGTGGCATGCCCATACTTTCCCTTGGAAGTATATAGTCAGTTTTTCTGGGTAGCTGATTCTTGGTTGGAGACCCAGCTCTCTTGCCTTTCTGAAGATCATGTTCCATGCCTTACGATCATTCAGAGTAGAACTTGCAAGGTCTTGTGTGACCCTGATTGGCATCCCTTTATATCTAAATTGTCTTTTTCTGGCTTCCTGTAGGATTTTTTTCTTTTGTTTGAGAGCTTTGGAATTTGGCAATTACATTCCTGGGAGTTGTCTTTTGGGGGTTTAGTGTAGAAGGTGTTCTGTGAGCTCTGTCAGTGGCTGTATTACCCCCTTGTTCTAGAATCTCTGGGCAATTTTCTTTGATTATATCTTGTATCATGATGTCGAGTTTGGTGTTTATTTCTGGCTTTTCTGGAAGTCCAATTATTCTTAAATTATCTCTTCTCCCTCTATTTTCCAGATCTGTCACCTTGTTGGTGAGATATTTTATGTTCTCTTCTAATTTCTTGGTATTTTGGCTTTGCTTTATTAATTCTTGCTCTTTTACATGATCGTTGTCTTCCAGTTGCCTGATTCTGGCCTTTAAAGCCTGGTTTTCCTTTTCAATTTGGTCACACTGGTTTTGTAGATGCGTGAATTTCTTTTGCATTATTTCCCACTTTTCCTCCCACAGGCTTCCATCTTTTTTATCATTTCTGATTCAAATTCTTCATGGGTCTGTGGAGAGTTTCCATTTCCTTTGGAAGGTTTCGGAGCATTTTCTTGTGTATCGTATTCTATCTCCTCTGTATTTTGTATTTTGGCTCCATAGAATGTGTCCAAAGTCGCCCCTTTCTTCTTATTTTTCTTGGGATTTTGGGGCTTCTGTGCTTCTGTGGAGTTTGCCATTTCTGAATGGGGAGGGTTAGCTTTTCTTATCTCTGTTTGGAGGGAATTTAGTAGACCCTAAAAAAATAAATGGGCAATAAAAATGGAGGGGGCAGAATGGGAGGGTAGTAAGGGAAGCAATACATGGGTAGGGATAGTTTGTGAGGTAGCTTAAAAAGACTCCATAAGAAAAATAAGAGTGGAATTAAGGAGGGAGGAGTGAGAAAGGAAATAAAATAAGGTTGGGATTAGGGGTCTGATTAAAAACAGAACACTGGAGTAGAAGGAAATAATGAAATAGGAAAGGGAAGGACAGGGAGAGAAAAAAAGAAAAATTATTAATAAAAATAATTCAAATATCAACCATGTCTGAAAGTATATACAATGTTCTGAACTATGTCTTCAAAGAATGAAAATAGGCCCTTTTTTCTCCACTTTTTACAGAGACAACCTTATTCTTACACCATGTTCTGTTTTATTTCATTATTGTCATTCTTGCATTTTCCATTACTATCCTGTTTATTGTCATTTTCCCATTTTTCTTTACTTTGCATCCTTTTTATGCTTCCCATGACTCATTGTATCGTTCATATCCAATATTGCCTATGTCAAAGTAAGATGCCATTGCATTAATGTACAAGAGCTATTTCTCAATTGAAAAAAATCTCTTTCATTCTAGTTCTTTATTAGAAAAAATGTTGCTATAAATGTTTATATATATATATATATATATATATATATATATATGATTTATTTTTATTTTTCCTATCATTTACATACTTAATGGGCAGTGGGGAGTAGTGAGTGAAGACCTTTTTGCAAAGGCAGGAGTGCCTGGGCTGATATCATACTTGTGAAGCATTGTACTTCGGTAATCTTGGGCAGGTCACTTGACTCAGGTCTGTGGGGGACTAGGAGCATAAATTAAGGGAAAGAAACAATCTGTATTGTCAGAGAGTGAATGTTCACTTAAGAGTTCCCTTCTGTACTATCTCTTTCCCTTTTAATCTATATGATTATATGGAGCATTCCTGGGTCAAAAGATATGGACATTTTAGTTACTGTATCTGCACAACTCAAAATTGATTTCCAGGATGAACATACTAATTTGTAAAGCCACCAATGGTTTATTGTGTGTCTGATTTTCCAGTTTAACACTGTCTCCTTTGTATCTATATCATTTTGCATGATATAAATTGAAATGTCAGAGTAATTTGGAGAAATCTTTAGTGTAATTGTAATATTTTTGTTTTTGAGAATTTTTAAATTTTTTCTTTAATTTTATGAATTTGCTTTTGTTTGTTTTGAGACTGGGTCTCCCTATTTTAACTACTTATATGTACAGAAATAACTCACAAAAAGTCGATCCAACTACTGATGGACAATAGAACCTTTGACCTGCTTGATTTTATGACCTGGCTTGGTTTGCCTTTCCTCAGGTAGTCTGATGGCCATCTTCCAGACTTACATTATTGGAACTAGACTTTTTTCTGCCAGTCAATTAACTTAAACCTACTGGAACTCCAGTAATCTTTGAGTGAGTCTTAACCATCATGGAAGAAGAAATTGCTAACCTTTTACATACCATCATGTTTGATTATATAATTTCCTTACTATTTAATCCTAGATCATCACTGAGCAACCTGGATAGCCTAGTGCCTCACAGCTTTACCAACATTCAGGAAAGGGATTTCCCCAGCCTTGTAGGAAGGAAATAGAAGTCAGAAAATTTGTTTTTGTCATTTTTGATATTATTCTATTTTTAAAAAAGAGTGGGGCACAGCAAGGATGGGATTTAAGAGACCTGGGAAATCTTACACAGGAGTGTTATAGATGAACAGTTTCCCATTAGTTGACTCATCCTGCCAAACCAAATCATTAATGTTCAACCCTTTTGTTCCTTGCTTAGCAGTTCTGCAACACCAAGGTGCTACTCTGACCACCTCCCAAAGGATTCCTGGTGTTCTAAGTGTCATAAACTCAGCATGGTATGCCTATACACATTTGAAAAAAATAGAACACAGTTGCTAATAAAGTGTTTTTCTTTTTTCTTCCTCTGTTTTCAGGTGCTGTGAACTCTCGGGGCCAAGTTATGCTGCTTGAATATTGTGATTTCCTAGCTAATCTATTCAATGTTTGTGAAGCTAAAAACAGGACTAAAAGGAATAGTATAGTACCTGGTTTGAAGGGAGGAATTATGTAGAAGGGAAGGAAAATATTCTTTCCAAGAAGGCAGCAAGAAGGAAAGGACCCTAAACTGCTCCAAATCAATTTCTGCTGACCTTCTATGTGGTTCATTGGCTGTTCTAGTGGGAAATATATTAGAGGAGTGAATGTCATCAGTTCACATGTATACTTACCATTCTGCTTCAAAAAATACCTTCAAGAATTGAGAAAAATTCTGAAATTCAACCCTGATTATTACTTTTCCAGAGGCAATCAGTATCATTGCCTTAGCAAATATTATTGACTCGGTAAAAGTTTCTGGGAAACAAAAGACTGATTAGATTCATATCTGTGGAAAGGAAAGACAAAAAAGTGAATCCATTTGTGGGTGGTTGCTTCTAGGCACAATGAAGTGATGGTCTCACTCTTTCTGTCCTTTTCAACTTCATCTGGGGAACTGTTCAGTTCTGGGGACCAGAGTTTAGGAACATCAAAACATTCTAGATCCATGTTGCTGTAATCCTGGCATGGATGAGAGGACAGTCTGGAGGAGACTGCTCCATTTCCTCTCTTCACCCCACCTTGGGACATTTTTTACATGCCCTGTCCCTCTGTCTAGCCACCCAATATGAGTATTTCCTCCTTCTGCTGTCTGGTGTAATGTCATGCAGAGGGCTCACAGTTGAAGTTTGGGCACAGATCTCAAAAATGTTCACCAATGCTGCTCTAGATAGTCCAGAGAAGAAAAACCGGGACCTCGAGTTCACATCAAATAAAGACTTGCTGATAGAACTGGGCATGTATAGTCTTAAGGAAAATAGACTGATGGAGAACAGAGTAGCTAACTTCATGTATCTGAGTATCAAATGAAGGAAGGATAAAACATGTTTGATTTGATGATAGAGGGCTGTAGCAGAATTAATGCTAAGAGATTTCATAGAAGCAAATTCAGGCTTATTGTCAGGAAATTTGTCCTAATAATTTTGTTGTTATTTAGTCATTTCAATCATATCTGATGCTTTGTGACCCTATCTGGGGTTTTCTTAGGAAAGATTTTGGAATTGTTTGCTATTTCCTCCTCCAGGTTATTTTTAAATCTATACCTTCTGTTTTAGAACCAATATTATATATTAGTTGTAAGGCAGAAGAGCAGTAAAGGCTAGGCCATGGGAGTTAAGTGACTTGCCCAGGATCACACAGCTAGGAAGTGTCTGAGGTTAGATTCAAACTCAGAATCTCCCTTCTCCAGTCCCAGCTTTCTTTCCACTGAACCACTTATATACACCTATTTTTTTGTCATCTCCCTGACTTGTACCATTTTATCTTGTACAGATTAGGAAATTAATAAATACTTGCTTATTGGTTCACCTGATCTTGTGTTTAAGTTTTCTTTATCACTTAATGGTATCACTATCCTCTTATTTACCAAAGCTCATAATCTTGTACAAATGTTTATTCTTCCTCACCCCACAGTTGAATCAGGTTCCATTATTCCCAGTTCTAACTCTTTATTATCTCTTATGACTAGACACTTCTCTGAATTCATACTAAAGGCATTAACTAGAGGATGGTCTCATTTGGAGAATTATGGTTATTTACTGGAATGCTAGTCTAAGGATATATTGAAAAGGAATATAATGTATTGAGAAGGGAAACTAAGAGGATAAAAGGTCCCTTGTCCATGCCACATGAAAATCTATTGAATGAACTAGGGATCTTCAGTATGGAGAAGAGAAGCTTTGGAATGTACATGATACCTATCTTCAAGTAGCTGTCAAGGTGTCAAGGTTGTCCTACAAAAGCAATATTAAAATTGTTTGATATAACTAAGTGACAGAACAAGGAGTAATGGATAGAAGTTACAAGGAACAAATTTATATGTGTTGATATGGGGGATGGCCTAGAAGAGATGAAAAGTCCCCAGTAATGACAGCCATCCCACAGGAAAATGGGATACCTTGGGGAATAATGGGTTTCTCGTCACTGGAAGTCCTCAGGAAGAGACTGAATGAGCACTTAATAGCTATATTATACTGGATATATGTTTTAGGGATAATGCTCACTTGATTTCATTGGGTTTCTTTTATCTTAACATCATGTTCTCTTTTGATTCTAAGATCAAGTTCTATTTAAACATTATCCTATCAAGTTATCTATATCATAACATGAGTACATATAAAGATCATCTAGATATAAATTGACTACATGTAAGTTAAGTTTATTAAAAACCTAATATGTGGCAGCAATTACATGAAATGTATGGGTAAATGGATGAAATAGAATGCAAACTTGGTACTTCAACAGTTTTCAGTTGAATGGCATGATAAAACATTCACAGAAGCAAATATTTAAGGGCAAAGAAAAAGTTTAGACAGTATGTAATGCCAAGTTTGGGAAGGAGAATTTATTTTTATGTGTAGGGAATCAAGAAGGGTGGTACAGAAAGGAAGATACATCAGATCAACTTTGAAGGAAGGGAAGATTTATTTTTACCATATCAATATGTGTATGTTGTATCACACCTGTATTATACATGGGATTATATGATCCTCTTGAGGACAAGCACTAGTTTCCCTTTATGTTTTCTCAATGAATGCTTAAGGACTAACAAAAGCATTTAACATTTGCCTGGCAAGTGAGTTATGGATGAATTTAAGAAGGAATCTAATCTAGACCTGAGGGAATGGTGAAAAAACCGGCAAATATATAAAAGAGCAGGATGAGAAGTTGGGATAGAGAATAAACTTTAATTTAGTTGGATGTCAAGTTAAGAAAGGAGAATATTGTGAGATAAGGCTGGAAAAGTTAAGGATTAGTGTATAATTGTGGAGGACTTAAACACATTGGTTTCTTGTGGGGTTTTCTATTTTTCTCAAGTGCCAAGGTGCCTTATATTTCTAGAGAGGCTGTGTAGAGTAGTGCTAGAGTCATAGGATCAGCTTTTGTATGACTATAGGCAAGTCATTTTGCCTCTATGAGTTAGTTTCTTCATATTTAACAAATGAATAATAGCTTCTATCTATCTTCTAAAACGGAGCTGTGACCCAAGTGTTCTTTAAATTAGTATTATTCAGTTGCAAGCAATTATTATTACATTTTTCATCATGGAAAATATTTAGGCACTCCCTTAAAAATAACCTCAGTTCAGGTTTTTGGATGTATCTTCTCTGTCATAAACATAATTTCTCCTAAGAGTGCTGAAGATACATGTCCATTCATCCGGTGTGACTTGAATCTATGTCCTACCATAAATCCACCAGAGGCATCCATTCAATTTAAGTGGGTCTTTTCTAAACTGTTCCTGACATCAAAAGAGTTCTACTGGAGTATAGCAGTATCTTTCCACTGTCCTTCACTTTTACTAAAGTTCATTATATTTTCCACTCTTGCATTTTTGGTAACATCCTTTATATGACATTTTCTTTATAATTCCTTATTTTAATGTAAAACTATATTTCTTTAAAATTATGGTAGGATAGGCCTAGAGCATATCCAGAGGGAAAGTATCTGTCAGTAAGTGCTTGCCAAATTTGAAGTTGGATTGTAGGTCTCTTTTCAACTAAAAAGATTAAAAAAAACAAATCCCTAAGTTTGCAATTTGGCCAATTGGTTTTACTCTCTAGTACTGCAGAACTCTTAAACAAGGTTATTATAACCTATTAAAATCATGCCGTAATGATAACAATTGCTGACTTTTGACTAACAAAACTTTGCCAATAAAAGAGAGGAATTTTGTGTATCAGTCCATCATTGACATATGACTATTTCCAAAAGCAGATGATTTGAACAAAATTTTCATGGCATCATTCTTACTTCAAGTGGGTAAAAGAATTAAAATACTGTTGAGATAAATAACCTGACTCGCTCCAGAATACAAATAGAGGAGGGAGTGGAGGAGATAATTCTGGCTACTTCTTCTTTTTAATCTTATCCTGGTTGGCTTTAGTCAAGAAGTGAGTCTGTATTTTTTATTACAAATTGAAGAGATATAGAATCTTTAGTTATTGGAAGTTTTCCTTTAGGGTGAAGGGAAAACAAACAAACAAAACTTTGTTATGCTCCTAAGATTTCTGACTAAGATGGTAGAGGCTAGACTTTAATGAACCATAGAAAGCAATCATTATTTTTCAAAATCATTGTAATGTAGCCAATTAAAATTAAAGTCAACTGCCCTTTCTTACTCCCCAGTAATATCCTCCTGTATCCAGAAGATAAGAAGGTAAGCAATGCCACAAGGTGTCAGATAGATTAATGGTGAATCAGTATCATGGTTTTGTCTCAGATGGAGTCACCAAGGTAGTTTTGTGGACAGGAATCATTACTTTCTATGATCTTAACCTTAAAAGTTTTGAGATGTTCCCTGCACATGCTTATCTTACCCTAATGGTCTGTTATGAATCTCTGATCTGTGTATGTATCTCAAAACCATTCTGAACCCATTTCTGTTTTCATCCTGTTACATTTCTTGGTAATAATGAGGTGCAAAAGTTTGTGTCCCATGTATAAATTGGTATTTCTTTTTATTATCCTAATATTACTTCTCTTTCACTTCAATAAGTCTACACCCCATATAATTTATATTGGCATTTTGCAACTAAATATTCATACTAACCCTTATCAATATCATGCCATAAATTTAAATTGTCTTAAAATTTATGAAGCCAAAATAAGGTTTTTATTTTTTCCATATTTACTTTTTAGCTTCCACTCTTAGGAAGTTACATTGTCTTATCTCTGGACTATTTCCAACTTTGCTGACCCTTTCTTGAACTGTAGCTTTGTAATGGGAATAAAGCAACTTTTCCCCTTCATTATAAGACATTTGATATTTCTCCCCAAAACACATGCACATTTCTTTTGTTATTAGAAGAACTTTATTTATTCAACCTTTCTTAGAAACCAACACTGTACAATGTATTTATTCTTCTATGTAGATAACTGCAATGCCTAAAGACACAATATAAGCATGTCTTCCACCAGTGAAGATCACAACCCTTTTATGTATAAATAGGACATTTTGTGAACTTTTGTGACCAGAAAATTAATCAAACCAAAGGTAATTTAAAAACAAATAGTTCTTGACTTTCTTAAGTTGTGAAGGCATTGCACTAGTAGTGAAAAGTCAAAGATAGACATGAAACAGTGTCTTCAAGGGACTGGCATTCTATTTGTGGAAGGTTAATAGGATGATATATTTCTAAGACCTTAGATATGCTACATCCCAGAGGAAGGCTCACAGTTCATCACCAGGGTAGTAGTACTTGAAGTCTTTTTGACCTCCCAGAGCTTTTGATTTTCTGGAGTAGAGACAAAGTCTTGATTGAATGGCATGTAGAGATAGTAAAGAAGAACTTCAGTGCATTCAGAAACATCTTATTTGTAGCTAATCACAAGAAGAGATGTCATTTTGTTCTTACCCTTTGTTTAATGCATGTAAAATATAATACAATATTATTATCTTAAGTTCAGCAATTAATCATTTTGAAGTTCTCTTCAAAAATAATTTGTGTCTATGCTTTACCTCTTCTTTACTCTCACAAAATCTGATAAACTAGCAATAATAATAATAAAAATAATAATATTTATTGAAACTATACTGTCTTTCCTTTAAAACAAAGGAAGAATGTGGGATATATATAGAAGAAAATTAGGTTTCTTCAGTGAAGACTCAGAAAACTTGCCAGGTTAGAAAATGGAAAAAAAAAACAGAGTCAGTCATGCAGAAGGAGAGGTACATTTGTGACTTAGAAGAGAACAGAATGACTTCAATCAATTTAATCAACTTCCAAGACTTAGAATGTTTCAGATCATTATGCACATTTTCAAAAGTTCAAATAAATTGAACCTAGCAGAGCATTTTGCATTCCTCCACATGATTTGTAAACCTCAATTTGTCATCAGTTATCAACAATTTACAACCAAGTCTGATGCATACTGACCTTTCTATCTAAATATCCTTGCTACTGGATATACAATTTTGCTAATGCACTTAACAAAATTGTCATTGTGAGCCTTAGGGATTGGAGAGTTCATCAATTATTATTTCACTCTCTTGGAGTAAAAGCATCCATTCCAAAATATGATATAGACTTTTAGGAAACTTAGTATTTCATTTTTGTGCCTAGCTATATTCTATCAGCATTATATCAAGTCTCTAAGAACTTTTGGCATAATCATGAACCTTATAATCTTCCAGAAAATAGTAAAAAACAATGTTTTTTCCCCTAGAAATATGAATAATCAGCAGTTTCCTCTCCTTTCCCACATAGCAGACTACATTAAAAGACAATAACTAGGTATGATTTCTATTGTAAACTCATACCTTCAATGATGATGCTATTGCTCTCAACTGGTACTTGTAATCCTAGGCACACCGTATTTTCCTCCATTGCTCACATCAGTCAGTCTGGTCATTTTTCTGTAACTTAGCTTGATACATTCAAGTTGAGAATTTAAGAAGGTCACATAGATACTGGCTTTGGAAATTAAACAATGACCTTAATATTGTGCATTTTATTTCACTTAAGATGTCCCTGGGCAACAGATCAATATGATATATCCATGACAATTAGAGAGAGACATAGAGAAGGTTATAAAAGTCTGGCTGTTGAGATAATTAAAATTTGCTAAACTGCTTCATCACATCTTTTAATCACTATCCAAGTTGTGTTTAGTTTAATCATTTTCGTTCCTTCATTTATTTTAAGACTAAGTCATAAGAACTACCTTATCTGTTTTTAATTGTTCTGCCCAGTCCCCCAAAAATCTTTGTAATTGTTTTACATTTGAATCAAGTTTATTAACAGACATATGGTCATAGTAGAACAATTGCTCCAGTTGGTAAAGCCCTAAGCTAAGCCCAAAATAATTTGATCATTTGTAAATCATTGTCACTTGAGTGTTTTCTCAATATAGCTTAATTACCATTCAACTCAGTGTCAAGCTTCTAGGGAATGACCTCCATTACAATGTACATCCTGCAAAAAGTGGGAAATTGAGAGCTCTCTTTTACCATCAAGCTTTATTATTCATGGATAATTCTTCTGCACCACTGAACATCTGCTAATAAATTTGATTCAAGTTTTCATGAAAGCTTTTGCCCTCATCATTCAAACCCTGCATGAAATTTATATCAACTGAGAATTCATATTATTTACTTATTGCTAACTATTCTGATCCTATTAAAAATTTAGCCCATAATACCCTCTGGAAACTTTGAGAGTGCTTAGGAAAACAAAGCCCAAATAAGACTGAGAGATTTCTCGTTCTTTTCCCCAGAAGATAGCTGACAGGTGGTCACCTTGAAATTATGCTGCAATAGTAAAGCCATTTTTTAATAGTCTTGATACAGAAGGTAATCAGAAACTCCTGGGAAATTACCTCTGCACTTTCTGACCAATCTTTTATTCCCTTTATATGCACTTCTGTGAAACTTAAACAAGATTTTTTTAAAAAGCAACTGCTTTCATTTGACAATATATCAGCCATGGCAATAAAATTTAAAGGGAAGGTGAAGAATTGTGTCAACTCAATTTATTAACTCAATGGTTAATATAGAGGAGAAACAGTCTGACACAATTTCAAATCTGACAAAGAATGAAAATTACTAGGTTTTTTTTTACAATATTTTAAGTCCAAATTTCAAATTTTGTAAAAAAATCATGAAGGATGCACAATTAACTATCACTTTTCCTCCTTTTAGCCTAGATAAGTGTTGTACTAGATCATCCAGAAGAACTTAAGGGAACTCAGGAGTTCAGAGTGTTCAGAAATGCTTGGACCTTTTTTTTTCCTCCCTAACTTGGTACAAATGTTCACTGTTGGCTAATCGTTACAATAATGAGTAAAGCCAGATCAGTTTTCTCCCACCAAGGGATACAAAAAGGGCATGCACAAGTAAATCACACTGTCCTATGAATGTAGAAGACAAGAGCCATTCCCTTTGGATTATTTGTAATAGTGACTTGTGTGTGTGCACACATGCATACACATTTGCACACTCACACACATACATAGGTTTAAACAGGCCAATTAAAATAGCAAGAGTTCTTAGAGTATGAAGTATTTCATAAGCTTGCTAGTTTTATATTTTTGAACATTGCTGTCAATCAAAAAAAAATGGCTGGATATGTCTGAGTATATTTCTGTGGTCTTCTAGCTTAGAGTGAGTTATTAGAGAAGTGAGAGTACCTCTGCTATTCAATAACAATCACATAACACTTACCTTTGTTAAGTAGATGATGAATTACGGGTCATTTTGCATAGATATACAGAATTATCACTCTGAAGTAAATCTCTGAAAGGGTATAGATATCTTACACTAGATTAGAGATGGAGAACCTTTTAGAGACCAAATGCCATGCCTACCACCCCCCACCCCAGAATCATTGCCCTCTCCCCCACTGAGCACCAGGCATGTATCAACCACTTCCCAGCCATTACCCCACACATGGGAGGGAAAAAAGTGTTCCCATTGGGCTGCTGGGCAGAGGGGGAAGTGATGTGAAAAAATGTCATCTGGTATGTGGAGAAGGGGAAGTGAGCAACTCCACCAAAATTCTTCTGCCTTTCTAGGAACAAACTCGGGGCAGGGGGAAGCTCTGTGTCCACAGAGAGTGCTCTGCATGCCATCTTTGGCACCCATGCCATAAGTTGACTATAACTGCACTAGATTAACCCCCCATTTGTTTATCTAGCATCACCATTAATATTTCTAGGATAGGAGTAACCTGGGAAGTAGTATCTCTGTGTCTGAGCTATCATCTACTTTGATATCTATTTGGTATCTTGCATGTCAAACTATAAAATTTGCTTTTTTCCCAACTGTACCCAAAGCATTGCTAACTGGTCCTTGTAGTAATTGAAATGTTGGTGAATGTTACATATAGATTGTGTTATGTGAAAACATCACAGGGAATTATGTGAAATTTGGCAAATAATTCTCCATGAGAGGGTGGAAGATGATGCATTTCAATATAATTTTAAAATAGTAATTACAAAGTTATATTCTATACAAAGCTAAATATTGATTTTCTTCCTCTATCAACATCTTCTTATAAGATATATTCCAAAAAATTAATTAATTTAAAATTTCCATTATTATTAATGAAATAGTAAATTCAAAATGCTGCAAGTACAGTTATTTAAAGCTCAGCAATAATAAGTCCAAAATAAAATTCCAGGTGTATCAGGTAGCTTCACCTTTTTCTGATGTACTCTATTTTAATACGGCAGTGGTCTTATGACTGGGTCCTTGGGTAAAAGGAGTACAGAAAGGAAACTAGTGATAACATGTAGATATATCAACTAAAATTCTAATACAAATGCTAGAAATTAAACAAAACCTAACTTTAAAATACATCACTGCCAATGGATTGAGAGGTTCATCTTTTTCAAATTTTATTTTTTTATTTTTATTCATAATTTCAAATTTTATATATATAAATATATGCATATACATATATATATATATATATATATATATATATATATATACCTGAGTGTGTATATGTTAGAGAATTTTAAAGTATAATTGTTTTAAGTACAAACAACAAAAATTCAAGTATGTTCAACATAACTAGGCAATCTCCAACATGAGAACCCATTTCCTTATTGATATCTTACTTCCAGAATTTAAGTATATATCATTTAGATAATGCAGGAATTTCAGAAAGTGGAAAAGACTAAATAATTCATCACTTATTGTGTTGATGTTGATGAACTTCTCCAATCTGAGCTATGCCATAAATTCACTCTTCCCTGCCTCCTCCAACTCACTGTTTAAGGTGGGGGATATGAAATACTGCTTGTTCTCCATTGACATGTGTGAATTTCAAAACTACTCCACCCTATTCAGACCATTCTTTGGAAGATCAGGTTTAGCTATTTCTTGATCAATAACAATAGAGATACTTGGAATAATAGAATCAGGTCTTGGAAACTACAATCTCCACCCTACTCAATGTAACAAGAGTAGGAGGGCTGCAGCAAACTCAAGATTTAATTATTTGAGAATATGTCCTTCAACAGATATGTGAAAAAAAAGGGGACAGACCTCTGGGCGATGCTAGGTCAAGCTAGAGTCACCATTGGCTCATGTGAGATGCAGGAAGTGAGGTAGAGAACAGCCCCTGGAGTTCTCGGTACTTCCTGTGAGGAGGGTTAGAGGCACTGGAGACTGGTGCTTGGAGTTGGAGGAGCCTGCAGACTGCTTTCCTTCAGACTGGTCACGTGAGTGATAAGGACTGATTCCTTTAGACTATCCCTGATAGCCTTGGTTATCCAGGGCCTTAAAGCCCGCTTTGGCTTAGCCTTCTTTCCTTCTCTCCTTTATCCTTCTCTCTCTCTCTCTCTCTCTCTCTCTCTCTCTCTCTCTCTCTCTCTCTCTCTCTCTCTCTCTCTCTCTCTCTATCTCTCCCTCTGATACTTTCTTCCTCCTAATTGTAATTAACACCGTAAAAAAAATTTGCAGCAGACTTTAGTGTTACATTTAGGAATTACATAAGTGAATTCCTTGGGAAACTTAAATTAATATATATCAGTCTTTTTATTTTTATTTATTTTATTATTTATTACAAGTTTTTATTTATTTTTTTTTAATTTTTATTTGGTCATTTCCAAACACTATTCATTGGAAACAAAGATCATTTTCTTTTCTTCCCTCCCCCCTCCCAAAACCTCTCCCATAGCCCACCTGCAATTCCATTGGGTATCACATGTGTTCTTGATTCAAACCCATTTCCATGTTGTTGGTATTTGCATTAGAGTGTTCATTTAGAGTCTGTCCTCAGTCACATCCCCTCCACCCCTGTATTCAAGCAGTTGCTTTTCATCGGTGTTTTTACTCCCACAGTTTATCCTCTGCTTGTGGATAATGTTTTCTAGATCCCTGCAGATTGTTCAGGGACATTGCATCACCACTAATGGAGAAGTCCATTACCATTGATTGTACCACAATGTATCAGTCTCTGTGTACAATATTTTTCTGGTTCTGCTCCTTTCGCTCTGCATCACTTCCTGGAGGTTGTTCCAGTCTCTATGGAATCCCTCCA
Organism: Monodelphis domestica; assembly: GCF_027887165.1. Lineage (NCBI taxonomy): Eukaryota > Metazoa > Chordata > Mammalia > Didelphimorphia > Didelphidae > Monodelphis > Monodelphis domestica. Next base: position 349,085,189 of record NC_077228.1, on the reverse strand, counting down.
CTTTATTATTCCTTTTAGCACAATAGTATTCCATCACCAACATATACCACAATTTGTTCAGCCATTCCCCAATTGAAGGGCATCCCCTCATTTTCCAATTTTTGACCACCACAAAGAGTGCAGCTATGAATATTCTTGTACAAGTCTTTTTCCTTATTATCTCTTTGGGGTACAAGCCCAGCAGTGTTATGGCTGTATCAAAGGGCAGACAGTATTTTATCACCCTTTGGGCATAGTTCCAAATTGCCCTCCAGAATTGTTGGATCAATTCACAACTCCACCAGCAATGAATTAGTGTCCCAATTTTGCCACATCCCCTCTAGCATTCAAGCATTCATTACTTTCCATAGCTGTTATGTTAGCCAATCTGCTAGGTGTGAGGTGATACCTCAGAGTTGTTTTGATTTGCATCTCTCTGATTATAAGAGATGTAGAACACTTTTTCATGTGCTTATTAATAGTTTTGATTTCTTTGGCTGAGAACTGCCTGTTCATGTCCCTTGCCCATTTATCAATTGGAGAATGGCTTGATTTTTTGTACAATTGATTTAGCTCTTTGTAAATTTGAGTAATTAAACCTTTGTCAGAGGTTTTTATGAAGATTGTTTCCCAATTTGTTGCTACCCTTCTGATTTTAGTTACATTGGTTTTGTTTGTACAAAACCTTTTAAATTTGATGTAGTCAAATTTATTTATTTTACATTTTGTGACTCTTTCTAAGTCTTGCTTGGTTTTAAAATCTTTCCCTTCCCAAAGGTCTAACAGGTATACTATTCTGTGCTCATCTAATTTACTTATAGTTTCCTTCTTTATGTTCAAGTCATTCACCTATTCTGAATTTATCTAGGTGTAGGGTGTGAGGTGTTGATCCAAACCTAATCTCTCCCACACCGTCTTCAATTTTCCCAGCAGTTTTTATCAAATAATGGATTTTTGTCCCAAAAGCTGGGGTCTTTGGGTTTGTCATAAACTGTCTTGCTGAGATCATTTACGCCAAGTCTATTCCACTGATCCTCCTTTCTGTCTCTTAGCCAGTACCAAATTGTTTTGATAACCACCGCTTTATAGTATAGTTTCAGATCTGGGACTGCAAGTCCTCCATCCTTTGCATTTTTTTTTTCATGATTCCCCTGGATATCCTTGATCTTTTGTTCTTCCAAATGAACATAGTTATGGTTTTTTCCTATTCAGTAAAGAAGTTTTTTGGTAGTTCAATGGGTATGGCACTATATAAGCAAATTAATTTGCTTAGGATTGTCATTTTTATTATGTTAGCTCATCCTACCCATGAGCAATCAATATTTTTCCAATTGTTTAGATCTAGTTTTAGTTGTGTGGAAAGTGTTTTGTAGTTGTGTTCATATAGTTCCTGTTTTTGTCTCGGGAGATCGATTCCTAAGTATTTTATATTGTCTAGGGTGATTTTAAATGGACTTTCTCTCTCTATTTCTTGCTGCTGAGATGTGTTGGAAATATATAGAAATGCTGATGACTTATGAGGGTTTATTTTGTATCCTGCAACTTTGCTAAAGTTGTTGATTATATCGAGTAACTTTTTGGTTGATTCTCTAGGATTCCTTAAGCAAACCTTCATATCACCTGCAAAGAGTGATAGCTTGGTCTCCTCATTGCCAATTTTAATACCTTCAATTTATTTTTCTTCTCTAATTGCTACTGCTAGTGTTTCTAGTACAATATTGAATAATAGAGGTGATAATGGACATCCTTGTTTTACTCCTGATCTTATTGGAAAGGCTTCTAGTTTATCCCCATTGCAGATGATGTTTGCTGATGGTTTTAGATATATACTTTTTATTATTTTTAGGAAAGGCCCTACTATTCCTTTCCTTTCTAGTGTTTTCAAAAGGAATGGGTGCTGTATTTTATCAAAGGCTTTTTCTGCATCTATTGAGATAATCATGTGATTTTTGTCAGTTTGCTTGTTAATATGGTCAATTATGTGGATGGTTTTCCTTGCATTCCTGGTATGAATCCTGCCTGGTCATAGTGGATGACTCTTGTGATGACTTGCTGGAGTCCTTCTGCTGGTATCCTATTTAAGATTTTTGCATCTATATTCATTAGGGAAATTGGTCTATAGTTTTCTTTCTCTGTTTTTGACCTGCCTGGCTTTGGGATCAGTACCATGTTTGTTTCATAGAATGAATTTAGTAGAACTCCTTCTTGGCCTATTCTGTCAAATACTTTGTTTAATATTGGGATTAGTTGTTCTTTGAATGCTTGATAGAATTCATTTGTGAATCCATCTGGACCTGGGGATTTTTTCTTAAGGAGTTCCTTGATGGCTTGTTCAATTTCTTTTTCTGAAATGGGGTTGTTAAGGTAATTTATTTCTTCTTCTTTTAGTCTAGGCAATTTATATTTTTGTAAGTATTCATCCATATCACCTACATTGCCATTTTTTTTGTTGCCATATAATTGGGCATAGTAGTTTTTAATGATTGACTTAATTTCCTCTTCATTAGAGGTGAGGTCTCCTTTTTCATCTTGGATACTGTCAATTTGGATTATTTCTTTCCTTTTTTTAATTAAACTGACTAGTACTTTGTCTATTTTATTTGTTTTTTCAAAGTACCAGCTTCTAGTCTTATTTATTAAATCAACAGTTCTTTGACTTTCAATTTTATTATTTTCTCCTTTGATTTTTAGGATTTCTAATTTAATCTTCATCTGAGGGTTTTTAATTTGTTCACTTTCTAATTTTTTAATTTGCATGCCCAATTCATTGACCTCTACCCTTTTTAATTTGTTAATATATGAACTCAAGAATATAAATTTCCCCGTGAGTACTGCTTTGGCTGCATCCCATAGGTTTTGAAAGGATGTCTCATCATTGTCATTTTCTTCAATGATGTTATTAATTGTTTCTATGATTTGTTCTTTAACTAACTGGTTTTGAAGAATCGTATTGTTTAATATTCAATTAATTTTCATTTTACCTCTCCATGTTCCCTTACTAATTATTATTTTCATTGCATTGTGATCTGAGAAAGTTGCATTTATTATTTCTGCTCTTTTGCACTTGATTGCAATGTTTTTATGCCCTAATACATGGTCAATTTTTGTGAATGTACCATGTGCTGCAGAAAAGAAGGTATATTCCTTTTTGTCCCTATTTATTTTTCTCCACATGTCTACTAACTCTATTTTTCTAAGATTTCATTCACTTCTCTTACTTCTTTCTTATTTATTTTTGGTTTGATTTATCTAGTTCGGATAGATGAAGGTTCAGATCTCCCACTAGTATAGTTTTTCTATCTATTTTGTCCTTGAGTTCCTCTAGCTTCTCCTTTAGAAATTTGGATGCTATGCCATTTGGTGCATACATGTTGAGTACATAGATTTCCTCACTGTCTATACTGCCTTTTATCAGGATGTAATTACCTTTCCTATCTCTTTTAACTAGATTTATTTTTACTTTGGCTTTGTCGGATATCATGATTGCGAATCCTGCCTACTTTTTGTCAGTTAATGCGCAATAGATTTGGCTCCACCCTCTTACTTTCACCCTATGTGTGTCTACCTTTCTCATATGTGTTTCTTGTAGACAGTATATGGTAGGGTTTTGGACTCTAATCCACTCTGCTATTCACTTGCGTTTTATGGGTGAGTTCATTCCATTCACATTCAGAGTTATGATTACTAGCTGTGTATTTCCCAGCATTTTGATTTCTGCTCCTTTTCCTGCCTTTTCTTCTTTCACTATTTCCTTCTACACCAATGTTTGCTTTTGAACAGTCCCTCTTGTTCTCACCCTTATTTCACTTCCCTGTCTACCCCCCTCCCTATTTATCCCCCCCTTGTTTTCCCTATAGTCTTTCTAAAATTAACCTTCCGCTCCCTCCCTCTCTTGTACTGCTTCCCTCCCCACCAGACCATTTGTTACCCTTCTACTCCCCTATAGAGTGCAAATCTATTCACTGCCCCCATGGATTGGATTGTTTTACTCTCTTTGAGTCACTTTCAAATCACATAAAAATTGAGTATTTCCTGTTTCCGACCTCTTTACCCTTCCAGTGTATTGATGTTCTCCCCCCTCTCACCATGAGATTTATGACATATAAATTTACCCCCATTTGTTTCTTTTCGCATTTCTTTTAATATTAACCTATTTTTAAGCTCTAGTTATATATATATATGCATACTTATGCATATATATTTTAACATGCATATATCTATATACCTATTTATGTCTTGTCCTTTCATCCTATACAGTTTGTTGCTGTGGCCTCTAAGTATACATCTTTTTCCTGCCCAGGTAATAACACCAGTTTTTAAGAGTTACCAATGACCTCTTTTCTTATAGGGATACATATCATTTTAACTTATTGAGTCTCTTAATTTTTTTTTGTTTTTCTTTTTTCCCCTCTTTTTTAATTACCTTTTGATGATTCTCTTGAGTTCTATGCTTGGACATCAAATTTTCTGTTCAGGTCTGGTCTTTTCTTTATGAATTCTTGGAATTCTTCTATTTTGTTGAATGACCATACTTTCCCCTGTAAGAATATAGTCAGTTTTGCTGGGTAGTTGATTCTTGGTTGTAGACCTAGTTCCCTTGCTTTCTGGAATATCGTATTCCATGCCTTTCTTTTTTTTTTCAGTGTGGATGCAGCCAGATCCTGAGTTATCCTCACTGTGGTTCCTTGGTATCTGAATGACTTCTTCTTGGCAGCTTGTAATATCTTTTCTTTGGTCTGATAGTTCTTGAATTTGGCTATAACATTCCTGGGTGTTGTCAGTTGCGGATTAAGTACAGGAGGTGATCTGTGGATTCTATCAATCTCCACTTTTCCCTCTTGTTCAAGGATTTCAGGGCAGTGTTCTTTAATAATTTCCTGTAATATAATGTACGGGCTTTTTCTTTTGTCATGGTCTTCTGGTAGGCCAATAATTCTTAAATTGTCTCTCCTTGAATGATTTTCTAAATCCTCTGTTTTGTGAATGAGATGCTTCATATTTTCCTCAATTTTTTCATTCTTTTGGTTTTGTTTTATAGAGTCCTGCTGCCTTGTGAAGTCGCTCAATTCCAGTTGTTGTATTCTGGTTCTTAAAGACTGGATTTCATCCTTAGTTTTTTGGTCGTCCTTTCCCTTTTGGTCAGATTTTCTTTGGAGGTCATCTTTCATCTTCTTCACCTCATCTTTCATCTCCTTTGCCTCATTTTCCAGCTGGTTGATTTTGGCTTTCAAGACACTATTTTCTGTTTCTAGATGACTTATCTTAGTTTTTAAGTTCTTTTCCCAATTGTCTTCAGCCTCTCTTAATTGTGTTTTGAATTGCATTTTGAGTTCTTCCAAAGCCTGTATCCAATTTGCTGGTATATCACTCTTTTTAAAGTGATTTCAATATCACACATGCCCAGGCTCTTTTTCTACCATCATTGCTCATAATCTCTTTCTCCTTTGTGTTCACTCAATCAATATTTGAATTTTTAATTATTTTTTTTATTATTCTTGTGGCTATTTATTGTCTATTGTCCTATATAATATTCCTCTGCTGCCCTCATGGAGTTTGGTACTTTCCTCTTTAACTCTTGTTGTTAATCTTTGGGACTTCAATATACATATCTCAAATATTCTAAAATCCAGTTCCTCAATTTAATCAGTCAAATTTATACTGTACCTCAGCCATAAGGAGAGAGTCTAACTTTATCTGACCCACAAAGGTACATCTTACCTCCTAATGAGCTTAAAAATTCCCTTTTTTTGGTCACAATCTGTTATTATTGTGCTTTCCTTCTATCAAGCAATTATAAAAGTTGTTCTTAGTCTTCAACATGACCTCCAATTCCTCTGTGCTGTAGTACTTTTATGGATCGCAAACTCTGCACTTTACTCTCTTTATTATCTTATCCCATCATGTGTAGGGAGTGTTTAGGAAAGAGTAATACCTGTGCTATAAGGCCTTATAATATGAGATATTTGATAATATTTGAGATGAAGATGATGGTATGCATCTATATGAATGGAATTAATCTATATGAATGGAATTAGAATTATTTTTTTTATTTGGTCAATTTCAAACATTATTCCTTGTTTAGAAAACTCATATTCTATTCTTCCCTTCCTTTCCCCCACCCCTCCCATAGCCGACATGCAATTCTTCTGGATATTACGTGTGTCCTTGATCAAAACCCATTTCCATATTTTTGATGTTTGCCCTAGGATGATCATTTACAGTCTACATCCCCAGCCATCTCCCTTTGACCCATGTAATCAAGCAGTTGTTTTTCTTCTGTGTTTATATTTCAATAGTTTTTCCTCTGAATGTGGATAGTGTTCTTTCTCATAGATCCCCCTGGGTTGTTCAGGATCACTGCATTGCCACTAATGGTGAAGTCTATTACATTCAATTGTACCACATTGTACCCGTCTCTGTGTACAATGTTCTCCTGGTTCTTCTCCTCTCACTCTGTATCAATTCTTGGAGGTCATTCTAGTTCCCATGGAATTACTTCACTTTATTATACCTTTGAGCACAATAGTATTCCATCACCAACATATACCACAATTTGTTCAACCATTTACTTATAATTTAATATAATTTACTTATAGTTTCCTTCTTTATATTCAAGTCATTCACCCATTCTGAGGTCATCTTGGTTTGGGGCTGTCCTTAATTCTTAAATGTTCCATTTTCCTTTTTTTTTAAATAAAACCCTTCTTTTCTTCTCAGAGTCAATACTATATATTGCCTCCAAGGCAGAAGAGTGGTAAAGCCTAGGCAATTGGAGTTCAGGGACTTGCCCAAGGTAACACAGTTGGAAAGTATCTGAGGCCAGATTTTAACCTAGGACCTCCCTTCTCTAGTCCTGGTTTTAAATCCACTGAGCCACCTAGCTGTCCCCTCCATTTTCTGATGGATTGAAATATGATATTCATGATACAAATCTCTTGACAATAACAGTTTTTGAGAGCACAATAACAGCAAAAGCATACCCTGTCCTCCAGAAGTTTATAGTCCAACTTAGTGACTAGAAAGTGTTGCATAGGGTTTTGTGGTATGTGAATATTACTGAAAACATCAGCAGGGGAGAAAGGAATGACTTGTAAGCAATTCCTATCATTTGTAGTTTAAACAAAGCATTTCACTAGGATTCCATGCTGTGTGTTTCCAGTGTTTAAGTGCTTCCTACTGTTTTGGTAACCTGTAAATTAAGATTTAACTAACAATTTAGAAATCTATTTAATTGGTCTTAATGTGCTATTCTACACTGACTTTTTCCATATTAAGACAGATTAAAATGTGATAAAAAAACATGAACAATAATGAATTTCTATTAGCAGGGAAATGAACTATTTTCGTAGGGTGGTCAAGCAACAACTATAAAAATTTAAAGATAAAAAGAGGAATCTTTCTGAATTATAGGTCTGAAATCTGGGATTTATTTAGTTGTTACTGAATGGCAAAGTATATTACTTTATTTGAGCACTGGATAAAGTCAATCAATACCAAATCTTTAAAAAATCAATTTGACCAAATGTATATAAATATAATAAGTAATCAATATGATACTTTAATAAGAGACAGGAATATAAGAATAAATTGCAAAACATAGCAAAAAAGATATATGCTACTTTCCTTGTTTGACATTATTCATGATTTAGATTATTCAGGTTTTCAAAATAAACCTCACAAAAGATACCAAAACTGGACTGATTCCACAGGAGCTCCAAAATATGTAAGAAAAAGCTCAGATGCTCAGTGAGGTTCTTTTTGAACTTTATGAATTTGTCCTATCCTCCAGTCTCCTTTATTATGTCTCTGATACTTCATTGTCTAGTCTCCTTAATTTATGGCTTGATTGCTATTGTGGAAAGGAAACAAGACTGACAGTTTGTGGGGGAAGGGGCAACTGGGAGTGGCAGTTGGGTCTTGTGACTAGCACTTCCTTCCTACTGGGAGTGGCAGTTGAGTCTTGTGACTAGCACTTCCTTCCTGCCAGGTTTTGGTCTTGCTTCCTGGTGTTGGAGGAGAGAGGAGCTTGTTCAGCCCTCTGTCTGGAGTGGCATGCTCTTCTTGGTTCAGCCCGAAGACACAGGCTTCTGAAGTTTAGAACTGTTCTTGTTTGCTTTCTGTCTACTGCTAAGATTCTGAATTAAACAAAGCAGGACTGATATAGAGTAGACAGGAGTGGGAGAACCCTCCGCCAGCCTCTGGGCCTGGCCTCAACTCTGAAGCTAAGGAAAAAACTCCAATCCCAACTGGTTATGAAACTTTATATTATTTGAATTCACAGTCAGATAAGTGGACTATCTTTTCTGGTCATAAAGGGAGCTGAACTTCAGTTCAGTCATTCAATGACAAACAGTCCTTATAGGACTCCTGCTGCTTCCTCTCAGCAGGGAGCATCTCCCTCTCCTTTGCTTCACCAAGTCCCCTCAACCCCTCCATACCCTGCTACAAACCTATTTCCTATAATGCTTTCCTATATTCCAGATATTTTTATTTGCCTTGACCACACTGTGCAACATTAGCTGATGCTTTAAACTTTGCCTAAATAACAGGTGATGATTCTATGTATATCCTTACTTTGTAGGAAATTACATTTAAGTGACTTGCCTTAGGATGAGGATGACACAGCCAGAAAGTTATACTTGACTTTTGTTAATAATAATAAATTCCACTCTCTCCTTCTCTCACATCACTCTCTCTCACATCATTCCTCTTCAACTGTTGGCAATTTTATTTATTTATATTTTTCCCATTTGAATTAATTTGTTCAGTCAATTTAGAACATTATTCCTTGGTTACAATAATCACATTATTTCCTTCCCTCCCCTACACCCACCCTTCCCCCAGCTTATGTGCAATTTCATTGGTTATTACTTGTGTCCTTGATCAGAATCTATTTCCATGTTGTTGATGTTTGCACTAGAATGTTCATTTACAGTATACATCCCCAACAATATCCCCTACAACCATATATTCAAGCAGTTGTTTTTCTTTGGTGTTTCTACTCCCACAGTTTTTTCTCTGAATGTAGATAGTGGTTTTTCTTGTAGATACCTCCAAGTTGTTCAGGATCATTGCATTGCCACTAATGCAGAAGTCCATTACATTTTATTGTACCTCAGTGTATCAGTCTCTATGTACAATGTTTCCCTGGTTCTGCTCCTCTCACTTTGCATCAATTCCTGGAAGTTGTTCCATTTCCCATGGAATTCCTCCACTTTATTATACCTTTGAGTACAATAATATTCCATCACCAACATGTACCACAATTTGGTCAGCCATTTGCCACCACAAAGAATGCAGCTATGAATATTCTTGTACATGTCTTTTTCCTTATTATCACTTTGGGCTACAAACCCAGAACTGCTATGGCTGGATCAAAGTGCAGACAGTCTTTTATCACACTTTGGGCATAGTTCCAAATTGCCCTCCAGAATGGTTGGATCAATTCACAACTCTACCAGCAATGAATTAGTGTCCCTACTTTGCCACATCCCCTCCAGCATTCATTACTTTCCTTTGCTGTCATGTTAGCCAATCTGCTAGGTGTGAGGTGATACCTCAGAATTGTTTTGATTTGCATCTCTCTGATTATAAGAGATTTAGAAGACTTTTCATGTGCTTATTAATAGTTTTGATTTCCTTAACTGAAAATTGCCTATTCATGTCCCTTGCCCAGTTGGAGAATGGCTTGATATTTGGTACAATTGGTTTAGCTTTTTATAATCTTGAGTAATTATACCTTTTTCAGAGGTTATTGTAATGAAGATTGTTTCCCAATTTGTTGCTTACCTTCTAATTTTGGATACATTAGTTTTGATTGTACAAAAATGTTTTAATTTGATGTAGTCAAAATTCTTCTATTTTGTTGAATGGCTATACTTTCCCCTCTAAGAAAGTAATCATTTTTCCTGGGTAGTTGATTCTTGGTTGTAGACCTAGTTCACTTGCTTTCTGGAATATCATATTCGATGCCTTTTGGTCCTTCAGTGTAGATGCAGCTAAATCCTGTGTTATGATCACTGTGGTTCCATGGTATCTGAATGAGTTATTCTTGGCAACTTGTAATATTTTTTTCTTTGGTCTGATAGTTCTTGATTTTCGCTATAACATTTCTGGGTGTTGTCAGTTGGGGATTAAGTACAGGAGGTGATCTGTGGATTCATTAAATCTCTACTTTTTCCTCTTGTTCTAGAATATCAGGGCAGTTTTCTTGCATAATTTCATTTAGTATGACATCCAGGCTTTTTCTTTTGTCATGGTTTTTTGGTAGATCAATGATTCTTAAGTTGTCTCTCCTAGAAAGATTTTCTAAATCTTCTGTTTTGTAATGAGATGCTTCATATTGTCCTCAATTTTTTCATCCTTTTTATTATGCTTCATAGTATCCTGCTGCCTTGTGAGGTCACATAATTCTAGTTGTTGTAGTCTGGTTCTTAAAGACTGGATTTCATTCCTGGCTTTTTCGTCATCCTTCTCCTTTTGGTCTCATTCTTTTTGGAGGTCATCTTTCATTCTCTTTATCTCATCTCTCATCTCCTTTACCTCACCTTTTGTCTTCTTTTCCTCATCTTTCATCTCCTTTGCCTCATTTTCAAGCTGGTTGATTTTGTCTTTTTAAGACAGTGTTTTCTGTTTCCAGATGACTTATCTTAGTTTTTAAGTTCTTTTCCCAATTGTCTTCAGCCTCTCATAATTGTGTTTTGAATTGCATTTTGAGTTCTTCCAAAGGCTGTATCCAATTTGCTGGGATGTCTGTTTTAATCCTTGATGATCCCTCCTCATCTGTTCTATTTGTTCTTTGTTCATTGTCTTTATCAAAGGTGTCAATTGTAGTTTCTTTTTTTGTTCTTTGCTCATATTTACCCCTTCTTTACTCCCAGCAGTTGTCTGTGTTCTTGCTCCTCTCGTTTTTTTTTGTTTTGTTTTCGGGTTTTCTTTCAGTCTCCCCTCTTGGAGCTTTGTCAGGAGATTGCTTGGTGCAGTCTGTGGGAGAAGGTTGCTCGATCTTGAGCTTCCCTGTCCTCTGGAGGCTTTTGATTGAATTAAATTCCAGCAGTCTGTGGGGGAGAGGTGTTGGAGCTTGGAATTCCCTGACCTCTGAAGACTTTTGATGGTATTAAGTTCAGCTAGGTTGGGCTTGATGTGCTCTGAGGCCAAAACCTCCTGGAAGGCTGGAGAATTATGGAGGGTCTCCACCACTGTGACCAGGCTGCCTGCTCTGCACTCCCTCTCTAGCTCCTTCCCCACCACCTGTGTTTGATGCTCTGAGCCTGGCACAGCCCTTCCCACAAGGTACACCCTCCAAACCAGCTCCTTTGCCTGCCCATAATTTCCCACTGCCACTGGAGACTTAGAGCTCTAGGTGGGGTGTGGATGGGTCCTGGGACCTTCCTTCTTCCTTCCCCTTAAACCTGAGTGTTTTTGGATTCTGGCTTTTGGGGGGTGCATACCTTTTGAATTGAGTCCAGAAGGAGGGTTCCTTGGCTCTGTCTTCTTGTTCACTTTGATTTTTAGTCCCCTAGAAGCATTTAGTTTCTAATTGGTAAGGAAGGGTATTCAGAGGTTTGAACTTTTGCTGCCTCTATGCCACCATCTTGACTCCACCTCTTTCAACTGTTGGCATATTTAAAATCTATCTTAGAATCAAACTTTGCCTCTACTTCCCTAATCCCAGATGGTAGACCTATAGGATATCTTCACCAATATTCATGGCCCTAGCACTTTTCTTGAGAAAAAATGTTATTGACTATAACTATACTGTATATACATGTGACATAAAATTATTTCAATACTGAATATATGTCCATTAAGGTCTTTATCCACATTTAAATTGTGTATTGGTTTTAGAGTCACACTGAGGCCATAGCCAGCAATCACTAACATTAGTTTAACTCTTTTGTATAGAATCACACCAGGTTGATCTAGGTATCACTTCTTTCCCCACCTGACACAATTTTTTCCCCAAAATTTAAGACATTCTTCAGTGAATCCTGGATGAATTTGTTTTTCCTTTATTGCTCATTTTCTCACTCCAGCTCTGGATATATCAAAAACTGATCTATTATGCAACCACAGTAATTTTGCTATGATTTGTCTGTATATGCTTAATTTAATTATCCAATAATATATTATTTCATGTTAGTAGAATATAATCTTCCTGAGTTCGTGGACTCTTTCAGATATAAAACTGAACCTCTATTAATTAATATAATATAGTAACTTAATAAAGTGTATTGATCTATCAGTTGTTTGAAACAATGAACAATTACATAATTATGTTGGTCTAGCCCTTAACTGATGATTCTTGATTTCTTTGGTACTTTTGTAGCATATTTATATAGCAGTAATCAGACATCCCATTTTTCACCATTCCTAATCTTCCGACTGGGAAAGAAAACAGAAGGACTATGACTTTATAGCCTTTCATTTTGGTCTTGAGCTGGATGATCCATGAGAGACACAGTCCATTAGCTGTCTAGAGGATATGTTTGCTTTCTTGATTTGGTTTCTATGATTTGATTTCTACATCTTTGTCAGACAGCACAATATTGCACCAAGCAATTCTATTTAGGTATATATAATTTGTTGACAAATTGGAGTTTTGTTCTTTTGAGAAAAAACATAAATTGTATGTCAGTTTTTCTGGCACATGATTTCCTGGCAATAGATTGATGGTGAGTTTGAACTAAGATTGACCTGAGTAGTTAGGTGTCCTGGGTTATGTAGTTATGGATCTAGAGTTAGGAAGACTTGAGTTAAAATCTGGAATGTGTGGCCCTGGCCAAGTCATTTAAATTATTTTTTTAACATTATTTTATTTGGTCATTTCCAAACATTATTCACTGGAAAGAAAGATCATTTTCTTTTCCTCCCCTCCCCCCCCACCTTTCCCTCTCCCACAGCCTACGCACAATTCCACTGGTTATCACATGTGTTCCTGTTTCTAACCCATTTCCATGTTGTTGGTATTTGCATTAGAGTGTTCATTTAGAGTCTCTCCTCAGTCATATGCCCTCCACCCCTGTAGTCAGGCAGTTGCTTTTCCTCGTTGTTTTTACTCCCACCGTTTATCCTCTGCTTGTGGATAGTATTTTTTAGATCCCTGCAGATTGTTCAGGGACATTGCATTGACACTAATGGAGAAGTCCATTACCTTCGATTGTACCACAGTGTATCAGTCTCTGTGTATAATGATTTCCTGGTTCTGCTCCTTTCACTCTGCATCACTTCCTGGAGGTTGTTCCAGTCTCCATGGAATTTCTTTACTTTATTATTCCTTTTAGCACAATAGTATTCCATCACCAACATATACCACAATTTGTTCAGCCATTCCTCAATTGATGGGCATCCCCTCATTTTCCAATTTTTTGGCCACCACAAAGAGCGCAGCTATGAATATTCTTGTACAAGCCTTTTTCCTTATTATCTCTTTGGGGTACAAACTGTAAACCTTAAAATTTCTTAGACTTAGGAATGTTGGAAATTTCCCCATTGGGAAATTTCATACTGGAAAAAATTTCCTACTGATAGTAAGAAACTCAATTTGAATGTGAAACCCCTTGGCATGGGAGGATCCTTCTCCTCCCTACATAAGACTACTTTAGGACAGAAACCTTTTGCTAAACAATGGAAAGGGTTTTGACCTATGCTTAAGCATAGAACCGGAAGTTCTTTGAGTCATGATTGATTTTAGAATTGATACAATAGAGATACTTGGAATGACAGAACCAGGTCTTGGAAAATACAATATCCACCCTACTTAGAGTAACAGGATTTAGGAAGGGCTGCAGCAAAGATCAAGATTTAATTATTTGAGAATATGACCTTCAACAGACATATGCAAAGCCACAGACCCCTGGGTGGTCCTGGGTTAAACTAGAGCCACCATTGGCACAGGGGAGACATCGACAGTGATTGGTAGATGTGAGAACTGAGGGGAGGGAACTTAGAGGGTTTCCTTAAAGATAGAGGGATCTGATGACAGAGGGAGAAGAGGTTTTTGCTCTGAGCAAGGTGGCTCTGAAGGAGGACTGAAGAGGTTGCTCTGTTGGAGGACCAGGAGAGAAGGCTGGCTCTGAAGGAGGAGAATTATCTGGAAACATTTCTTGAAAGGAGGCTCTCTTGAAGGTGGAGCCTGAGGTTGGCATGAGAAGCCTTACCTAGAGAGATCTTGGGTGAATGATAAAACCAACTACTGATTTATTCATTCTTATTCCTTTCTTACTTTCTCTCTTTTTCTATTGATTAATCAGTGTATTATAAATTAAATTTCTCTATAAAACCCAGTTGTCTTGGGCATATTCATAAATTGGGAATATATTCCCTGGCAACCATCTTATATTTATATAAACCAAGACACAGTAGAAAACATATTTCAGTGGTCATAATTGATATATATATTCCCCTTGCTCCCAAACATTTTAATTATCACAGTTTATGGCTCACACTCTCTTATCTACAACTATTTAACACTCAAAACTATTTTAAATCTAACAAAACCCAGCAGTGTTATGGCTGGATCAAAGGGCAGACAGTCTTTTATCACCCTTTGGGCATAGTTCCAAATTGCCCTCCAGAATGGTTGGATCAATTCACAACTCCACCAGCAATGACTTAGTGTCCAAACTTTGTCACATCCCCTCTAGCATTCATTACTTTTGGTAGCTGTTATGTTAGCCAATCTGCTAGGTGTGAGGTGATACCTCAGAGTTCTTTTGATTTGCATCTCTCTGATTATAAGAGATGTAGAGCACTTTTCCCTGTGCTTATTAATAGTTTTGATTTCTTTGGCTGAGAACTGCCTGTTCATATCCCTTGCCCATTTATCAATTGGAGAATGGTTTGATTTTTTTGTACAATTGATTTAGCTCTTTGTAAATTTGAGTAATTAAACCTTTGTCAGAGGTTTTTATGAAGATTGTTTCCCAATTTGTTGCTACCCTTCTGATTTTAGTTACATTGGTTTTGTTTGTACAAAAACTTTTAAATTTGATGTAGTCAAATTTATTTATTTTACATTTTGTGACTCTTTCTAAGTCTTGCTTGGTTTTGAAGTCTTTCCCTTCCCAAAGGTCTGACATGTGTACTATTCTGTGTTTCCCTAATTTTCTTATAGTTTCCTTCTTTATGTTCAAGTCATTCACCCATTTTGAATTTATCTTGGTGTAGGGTATGAGGTGTTGATCTAAACCTAATCTCTTCCACACTGTCCTCCAATTTTCCCAGCAGTTTTTATCAAATACTGGGTTTTTGTCCCCAAAGCTGGGATATTTGGGTTGGTCATATACTGTCCTGCTGAGGTCACTTTTCCCAAGTTTATTCCACTGATCCTCCTTTCTGTCTCTTAGCCAGTACCAGATTGTTTTGGTGACTGCTGCTTTATACTATAGTCTGAGATCTGGGACTGCAAGACCCCCTTCCTTTGTATTTTTTTCATTATTTCCCTGGATATCCTTGATCCTTTGTTCTTCCAAATGAACTTTGTTATGGTCTTATCTAAATCAGTAAAAAAAAATTTTTTTTGAAGTTCCATGGGTATGGCACTAAATAGATAGATGAGTTTGGGTAGGATGGTCATTTTTATTATATTGGCTCGTCCTACCCATGAGCAGTTAATGTTTTTCCAATTGTTCAAGTCTAGTTTTAGTTGTGAGGAGAGTGTTTTGTAGTTGTGTTCATATAGTTCCTGTGTTTGTCTCGGGAGATAGATTCCTAAGCATTTTATTTTGTCTAAGGTAATTTTGAATGGGATTTCTCTTTCTAGTTCTTGCTGCTGAGCTGTGTTGGAGATATATAGAAAAGCTGATGATTTATGTGGGTTTATATTGTATCCTGCAACTTTGCTAAAGTTGTTGATTATTTCGATTAGATTTTTGGTTGAATCTCTAGGATTCTTTAAGTAGACCATCATGTCATCTGCAAAGAGCGATAATTTGGTCTCCTCCTTGACTATTTTAATGCCTTCAATTTCTTTTTCTTCTCTACTTGCTACTGCTAGTGTTTCTAGTACAATGTCAAATAATAGAGGTGATAATAGGCATCCTTGTTTCACTCCTGATTTTAATGGGAATGGATCTAGTTTATCCCGATTGCAGATGATATTAGTTATGATTTTAGATATATACTGTTTATTATTTTTAGAAATGGCCCTTCTATTCCTATGCTTACCAGTGTTTTTAATAGGAATGGGTGTTGTATATGATCAAATGTTTTTTCTGCATCTATTGAGATAATCATGTGGTTCTTGCTGGTTTGCTTGTTGATGTGGTCAATTAAGTGGATGGTTTTCCTAATATTGAACAAGCCCTGCATCCATGGTATGAATCCTACTTGATCATGGTGAATGATTCTTCTGATCACTTGCTGGAGTCTTTTTGCTAGCATCCTATTTAAGATTTTTGCATCTATATTCATTAGGGAGATTGGTCTATAATTTTCTTTCTCTGTTTTTGGCCTGCATGGCTTTGTAATTAGTACCATGTTTGTGTCATAAAAGGAATTTGGTAGAACTCCCTCTTTGCTTATTATGTCAAATAGTTTTGTATACTATTGGGATTAACTGTTCTCTGAATGTTTGATAGAATTCACTGGTGAATCCATCAGGCCCTGGGGAGGTTTTCTTAGGAACTTCTTTCATAGCCTATTGTATTTCTTTTTCTGATGTGGGATTATTTAAGAAATCTATTTGTTCTTCTGTTAGTCTAGGCAATTTATATTTTTGTAAATATTCATCCATATCACCTAGGTTGGTATATTTATTGCCATATAGTTGGGCAAAGTAGTTTTTAATGATTGCCTTAATTTCCTCTTCATTGGAGGTGAGATCCCCCTTTTCATCCTTGATGCTGTTAATTTGCCTTTCTTCTTTCCTTTTTTTAATTAGATTGACCAGTACTTTGTCTATTTTGTCTGTTTTTTTCAAAGTACCAGCTTCTAGTCTTGTTTATTAGCTCAATAGGTCTGTCATTTTTGATTTTATTAATTTCTCCCTTAATTTTTAGGATCTCTAGTTTGGTTTTCTTCTGGGGGTTTTTAATTTGTTCGTTTTCAAGTTTTTTGATTTGCATTTCCAATTCATTGATCTCTGCCCTCCCTAATTTGTTAATTATTATTTTTATTGCCTTGTGATCTGAGAAGGCTGCATTTATTATTTCTGCTTTTCTGCATTTGAGTGCCATGTTTCTGTGACCTAGTGTATGATCTATTTTTGTGAATGTGCCATGTGGTGCTGAAAATAAGGTGTATTCCTTTTTGTCCCTATTTATTTTTCTCCATATGTCTATTAACTAATTTTTATTAGATTTCATTCACCTCTTTTACCTCTTTTTCGTTTATTTTTTGGTTTTATTTATCTAAATTTGATAGTGGTTGGTTCAAGTCTCCCACTGATATGGTTTTACTTTCTATTTCCTCCTTCAATTCTCCTAGTTTCTCTATTAAAAATTTGGATGCTATATTATTTGGTGCATACATGTTGATTAGTGATATTTCCTCATTGTCTATACTCCCTTTTAACAGAATATATTTACCTTCCGTATCCCTTTTGATCAGGTCTATTTTTGCTTTGGTTTTGTCAGATATCATGACTGCAACTCCTGCCTTCTTTCTATCAATTGAGGCCCAAAAGGTCTTACTCCAACCTTTAATTTAACCTTGTGAGTATCAACCCGCCTCATATGTGTTTCTTGAAGACAACAAAGGGTAGGGTTTTGGGTTCTAATCCACTCTGCTATTTGTCTACATTTTATGGGTGAGTTCATCCCATTCATGTTCAAAGTTATGATTGTCACTTGTGGATTCACTGGCATTTTGGTATCTTCCCCTAGTTCTGACCTTTCTTCTTTAGCTATATCCTTTTGAAACAGTGAATTACTTTAGTCCAGTCCCTCTAGACCCCTCCCTTGATATGTTTCCCTTTCTAGCCCCTCCCTTTTTATCCTCCTTTCCCCTCCCCCCACTCCTTCCCTCCCTTTTTATACTCCCTCCCCCTCCTTAATTTTCCTTTCTTTCTTGCCCTGTTGGATAAGATACAATTCAGGATCCCACTGGATCTAGATGTTTCTCCCTCTCAGATTTGATTTCACTGAGAGTAAGGTTTAAGTAATTCCACTTCATGCTCTCTTCCTCTCCTTCTCATATGAGAGTTCCTTCCCTCCCCTTCCCATGTGTATCTTTATATGGGAAAGATTATTCTATTAAATCCCCCCCCATTTCTTGTAGTAAATCTTAGTATTATTGACAGTTCCTCCCCTCCATTTTCCTTTCTTTGCCCCCACTTTCACCAAATTTTCTTAATTCCTCAATCTTTCCCTATGCATGTTTCTTCTAACTACTCTTATGATGCATACAATTTTTGAGAGTTACACAAAACATTTCCCCCATATATTAATATATATAATTTGATGTAAATGTAGTCCTTATAGAAGAGAGTTTGACTTAAAGAAAAAGATAAGATTCATCTCCTTTTCCCTTTCTTTCATATTTACCTTTTCATGTTTCTCTTGCTTTCTGTGCTTGGATATCAAATTTTCCACTAAGTTCTGGTCTTTTCTTAGCAAATGCTTGTAAATCTTCTATTTTGTTGAATGCCCATACTTTCCCCTGGACATATATAGTCAGTTTTGCTGGGTATTTGATTCTTGGTTGGAGACCCAGGTCTCTTGCCTTTTTAAATATCATGTTCCATGCTTTGCGATCTCTTAGTGTGTTAGCCACTAAGTCCTGTGAGATCCTTATGGGAGCCCCCCTATATCTGAAGCTCCTCTTCTTTGCTTCTTGTAGGATTTTCTCCTTTTCTTGAAAGCTCTTGAATTTGGCAATTACATTCCTGGGGGTTGTCTTTTGGGGATTAATATAGAGGATGTTCTATGGACCCTTTCTATTTCTATTTTGTCCCCTTGCTCCAGAACATGTGGGCAACTTTCTTTCATAATCTCCTGTAGAATAACATCAATGTTTTTGTTTATCTCTGGTTTTTCTGTGAGACCAATAATTTGGAAGTTGTCTCTTCTTCCTCTGTTTTCCAAGTCCGTGACCTTTTCAGTGAGATATTTTATATTTTCTTCTAATTCATTAATTTTTTGGCTTTGCTTTATTGATTCTTGCTGTTTTACGATCTCACTTTCTTCAAGTTGCTTAATTCTGGTCTTTAGGGACTGGTTTTGCTTTTTAGTTTGGTCTGCCCTTCTATTAGATGCTTCCAGCTCTTTCTCCAATTGTGAAGTCTTGTCTATCAGACTGCTGACCTCTTTCTCCCATTTTTCTTTCCAGAAGGTTTCCATCTTTTCAGTAAGCTCCTGTTTGAGATCTTCCAGAGCTTGTTGAATGTTTCCATTTTGGGATGCATTTTCTGATTTTTTTTGGATTTCATCCTCATTCTCTTCTTTTCCTTGGGTACTCCCACCATAAAAATTTTCAATAGTCACCTTTTCCCCTTTCTTCCTGGAGGCTTGATGTTGGGCCATGTGAGCCATCCCTTTGGTGGTTTTATTCCCCTTTCCTTTTTGGTCTAGGGTCAGGGTGATATGGGAGGGTTTTCTGTGAGTTTAGGTTGCCTCAGACTAGTTCTTCCCAGCCTCCGAGGTTTCTTAAAGTGCGGGTCCCCTGATCACAGCCCAACCACCCAGGTGTTCAGCTCTGCCCAGATAATCAGCACATGGTCGGCCCCTGGTGTTTAGCTCCACCAAGATGCGCAGCACAACCGCCCCGAGTACAGCTCCGCGGGCCCCCTTTGCTCAGTGCAGGATTCTCCCATGAAACCGCCCTGAGAAGTTGTTTCCTGGTAATCCCCAGATCCCAAGGACCCTGGAGTTCCCCCCCAGACAGAGACGTTCCCCACTCACTCGCCGTCCCAGTGAGTGCTCCGGTATTTCACTCTGGTTTGGTGGGGGAGGTGGGGTGCACGTTTCTGTGCAAGCTTTTCCTCCTTCTTATTATAGTGTGGAAATGTTCAAACCCCATGTACCTTTGCCTCTGTGGGGTACTGGGGAGTCCTTCTGTTCCTCCAAAGGTGATTTTTATGCACCTTTGATGTAGTCTATTTGGTTTGTTGCTGGGGAGAGGAAGCATGTGGCATCTAGATTGCAACCATGTTTCTTTTTGACTAAGTTTCACCAATTTTGTAAAAAATTAATAATAATAATACCAATCTCTTAAATTTATGAGAATAAAATGAGAAAATATTGCTAAAATGAGAAAATATTTTGATTAGAACAATGCTTGACAGAGTAGGTATTCAATAAATGCATTTTAATTCTGTTTATTTATGATCATAAGTCTAACTCAAAATTTGAAGTCTTAAGTTACTCATGTTACACCATATGCCTTCTTGTTGGAAACTTATTATGACTATCAACTGCAAACATTTATTATTATTTTAATAATTTTTAGAAAATTAAATTAATTTTTTAAGGTGCTCATAGTCTTTTAAAAATATCTTTACCTTCTATCTTGCAATTAATACTATGTATTGGTTCCAAGGCAGAAAAGAAGTAAGGGCTAGGTAATGGGGGTCAAGTGACTTCCCCAGGGTCACAAGCTTGGAAGAGTCTGAAGCCATATTTGAACCCAGGACCTTCTATCTCTAGGCCTGCCTCTCAATCCATTGAACCACCTAGCTTTCCCCTAACTCAGTCTTTTCTTACACTTGGCAATTTATTCATGGTCCCTCAAAATCTCTTCAAAGGTTTCATATGAGAAGGAACATAACACTAAAATGTTGAACAGATCTAAGGTAGTATGACCTAGTGGACAGAGGACCAACCTTCAAGAAGAGAAGATCTAAAGGTTCAAGCTTGACTTTTGACAGATTCTATATGACCATGATTATTGTTACTTAATTATATGTACATATATATGTATATGTATATACATATATATATATATATATATATTATTGTTTATCTAGGCAACAAATTACTTAGATTAAAAGTTGCAGTAGTGCTGATCTAAAACTCCCTAATTAAATGACAGGTTTTATTGCACTATTTCTTATTAACAAATTAACCATTCTGTTTTTCCTATATCATTGTCAAGGATGTTAGAAGATCAGTAAAAGACCTTGAAGTCGCAGTAAGTTTTACCTTACAATAAATGTTATTTAGACCCTTCCCTAGGCACTCTAAAAAATTCTTCTTGGCCTCTTTCTGAAGAACATTTTTCTAAATAGTTTGACTGGAGGTTAACAAGGGAGACAAAAAAATCAGCTAGAACTCTAGAAAGCTTCAGTAATACATAAATTTCAAAAATTCTGAATTTCCAGAGGAAAATATGTTACCAATTTAATATAATCTATTGCTTTGTCAACCCATAAACCTCCAAGATCCTTTACTCAAATAATTTAAGAAGGTGATGAATAGATGTAATTTATCTTCTTCTTACTAAAGAAAGAGAAAAAATGGGGAAATAGTCATTTAAATGTTTCCAAACTCCCAAAATTGTGTTCAATTCCATTTTCCCCAGAACGCTATCATTCTTAGTTGTAAGGATAGGGAGAAGGGATAGGGAAAAATGAATAGATTGTCTTTAAGAGGAAAGGAGGAGAATTTAAACACAAGCTCTGGGAGAAGATTCTGAAAGGAGAGGAGCATCTTGGGAGTTTACTAGGATTAACAGTGACTTCTGATATGGCTTCTTTCTGAGCTAGAAGGGAGGATATTTGCTCTATCATCTCCTGGGAATAGACTAATCTTGCAGAAAGATTAGGAAATTCCTGGGTGTGGAGAACTTCCTTGGAGGAGATCTGTCTTTCTCTGGAGTGCTGAGACGAATCTAACTGAGACAACTTGGTTAAGGTAAACCCAAGGTTTTTTTTTTCACCTGTGTAAACCTTAAAATTTCTTAGACTTATGAATGTTGGAAATTTCCCCATTGGGAAATTTCATACTTGAAAAATTTCCTACTGATAGTAAGAACTCTATTGGAATGTGAAACCCCTTGGCATGGGAGGGTCCTTATCCTCCCTACTTAAGACTACTTTAGGACAGAAACCTTTTGCTACACAATGGAAAGGGCTTTGACCTATGCTTAAGCATAGAACAGGAAGTTCTTTGAGTCATGATTGATTTTAGAATTGATACAATAGAGATACTTGGAATGATAGAACTAGGTCTTGGAACTTACAATCTCCACCCTTCTCAGTCTAACAGGATTTAGGAAGGGCTGCAGCAAAGATCAAGATTTAATTATTTGAGAATATGACCTTCAACAGACATGTGCAAAGGAAACAAACCTCTGGGCAGTTCTGGGTTAAGCTAGAGCCACCATTGGCACAGGGGAGACATCGACAGTGATTGGTAGATGTGAGAACTGAGGGAAGGGGACTTATATGGTGTCCTTAAAGATAGCGGGGTCTGACAGGAGGTTTTTGCTCTGAGAGGTTTTGCTCTGAGAGGTTTTGCTCTGAAGGAGGCTGAGAGGAGAGGTCCTGGAGGGAGAGCTCCTGGAGAGGTCTGAGAGGAGGGCTTGCTCTGAAGGAGGTTGGAGGTGGAGGCCCCTGAGACTGTTTCTCCATTTTGGTCACGTGAGTGATAGGGACTGATCTCTTTTCTTTGCCTCAGCTATCTAAGGGCTTGGGCCTTTGGCCCAGCCTAAACAGAGGGGGTATTTAAGCCCTATTCCCTTCTCTCCCCTTTCTCTCTCTCTCTCTCTCTCTCTCTCTCTCTCTCTCTCTCTCTCTCTCTCTCTCTCTCTCTCTCTCTCTCTCTCACCTTTCTTCTTCCTGTTTGTAATTAAAAACTCCATAAAAGGTCGACTGCTGACTTGAGTTTTCATTTGGGAATTACATAGCTGAATTCCTTGGCGACCTTAAATTAATATATATCAGTCTTTTAAAGTGATTTCGATATCACACCTGGGACATTAGGTTTACCTGGGAAGCCAACCCCAGGCTTGGGAAAGGATTCAGTTCATCTTTGAGTCTTTCCTCCTTAGCCTTTTTGAGACAATCTATACTATTTAGGGTAAGTAGGATAGGCAGATAGTTCTGGGGTCTAGATAAGATCAGGGAGCTGGTAGGAAGGGCTTGAGAAGACAAGAGCAACCCCATGGTAGGGGGTGGGGGGTAGAAAGGTGGGAGGAGCTAGAGTTTTGTAAATTTAGGACCTTATCTACCATTTCCCCATTTCTCAATAAACTTTGTTTTATACTCTCATTTGTGCTTTATTGGTCCTGGGAAAGTCCCTAGTTGGGGTTTTTCTATCACCCACCCATATAGGTCATTCCCAATAAATCTATCTCCTTTGGGAGGTAGATATCCTTCATAGGGATATATATTTTTAAAAGTTATTTGTATGTCAGTCCTCAGTAGTAAGGTGACCATTATCATCACCAAAACAAAACAAAACTGTAAGATAATGAAAAGTTATGAAAAACACCATTTGACCATGAGTTCAATGAGGTTAGTGCTATCATCAAAGTTCATTATATTTTAAGAGAAACCAAGACCAGGTTCCAAATCAAGTGAATTTATATGCTTTACATTTTTTGAATCTTTTTTTTCCTTTTCCCTCTAGCAAAAATCCTCCTTGGATTCATAGGCAAGGACTCATAATACCCTGCAGCTCTTAACTATATGATACTAGTTATCATTCACACCAATTGAGAAATGTAGGATTCCATTGCACCTTCAGCTCCAATGAAACAACAACAAAAAAGAGGCATTTTAAAAAATGAGAAAAAAAATTCACAGATTACATACTTGTAGCAGGGTTAGTGCTCACAAAATTTTATTAACTCTTTCCAAACGCATCATAGAATTTGTCTTGTGTAATGTAAGGAAGAGAGACCTTGCTTTTGGAATGAGAAGCCAGTCTGATGGACAGATCTGCTTGAGGAGCAGTGGAGGGGAGGCAAGAGAAACTTGGCAGTTCTGGAAGCAACTGACAGGGACTTCCAGTCTATGAAGGAGAGGGGAATTTGAGGCTCAGGGGAGTGCTCCACCAAATTTCTCTACTGGTTGGGTTCCTGTCTCTATCCAGTATTCCTCAACAACTCTTCTAGGATTTGTCTTACAACTAGCTGATTCTCAAGAGGGATTTTGTTGGACTCTCTCTGGCCTGAGCCAACCTGCTCCCTTCCCTTGGGTATCTTTCCATTACCTGTCACTTGGACTGAACTCTATAATTTAGTTAATCCATTAAGTGTAGGGACAAGAAGCAGTTGGTGGGAAGCCTCTGGCCTCCAGACTTTGAAATCCAATCTGCAAGGGTGTAGACCATAGGGTTATCTTTAGCCCACTTACCCTTTCCCCTCATTTCTCTGCCACTAACTTCCCCTTGAATATCAAATAAATTATTTTAGAAATAGGTAGATCTGGGTTTGGATCTGTATTTTAAAATATAAATAAAGGGATAAAGATTAGACTAGTTAAGCCGAAATCCTATCCTTGTCTGTGACAACCCAGACCTGGGTTTGTAATAGATTCTGAATCCCCTTGACTCAGTATTGCTGGCAAAGGAACTCAGGCATCTTTCCTTTCCAGTTTATGCCATATAATCACCCCCAAAAGGCTGACAGCTAAAGGGACTTTGGGGAAGTGGCATTTAAAAGGGTCATTCTTTTTTTTTTCACTAATGGGAGTTTCTTTCTTTTTTTTTAATATTTTTATTTCATCATTTCCAAGTATTATTCATTAAAGACATAGATCATTTTCTTTTCCTCCCACCCCCACCCCCCATAGCCGACACGTAAATCCACTGGGCATTACATGTTTTCTTGATTTGAACCCATTACTTTGTTGATAATATTTGCATTAGAGTGTTCATTTAGAGTCTCTCCTCTGTCATGTCCCCTCAACTGTTGTATTCAGGCAGTTGCTTTTCCTCAGTGTTTCCACTCCCATAGTTTATCCTTTGCTTATGAATAGTGTTTTTTTCTCCTAGATCCCTGCAAATTGTACAGGGACATTACACTGCCATTAATGGAGAAGTCCATTATATTCGATTATACCACAGTGTATTAGTCTCTGTGTACAATGTTCTCCTGGTTCTGCTCCTCTCACTCTGCATCACTTCCTGGAGGTTGTTCCAGTCTCCATGGAATTCCTCCACTTTATTATTCCTTTTAGCACAATAGTATTCCATCACCAACATATACCACAGTTTGTTCAGCCATTCCCCAATTGATGGGCATCCCCTCGTTTTCCAGTTTTTGGCCACCACAAAGAGCGCAGCTATGAATATTTTTGTACAAGTCTTTTTGTCCATTATCTCTTTGGGGTATAGACCCAGCAGTGCTATGGCTGGATCAAAGGGTAGATATTCTTTTGTCGCCCTTTGGGCATAGTTCCAAATTGCCCTCCAGAATGGTTGGATGAGTTCACAACTCCACCAGCAATGAATTAGTGTCCCTACTTTGCCACATCCCCTCTAGCATTCATTACTTTCCTTTGCTGTTATGTTAGCCAATCCGCTAGGTGTGAGGTGATACCTCAGAGTTGTTTTTATTTGCATCTCTCTGATTATAAGAGATTTAGAACACTTCTTCATGTGCTTGTTAATAGTTTTGATTTCTTTATCTGAGAACTGCCTATCCATGTCCCTTGCCCATTTATCAATTGGAGAATGGTTTGATTTTTTGTATAATTGATTTAGCTCTTTATAAATATGAGTAATTAAACCTTTGTCAGAGGTTTCTATGAAGATTTTTTCCCAATTTGTTGTTTCCCTAAAAGGGTCATTCTTGCCTCACTGAGGCTGACTCAGCCTCAGGGGTTCTGAACTCCACTGAGGGAGACATATTGTAACCCCAACTGAATCAACCTGCTTCAAATTCTTTCTCCTGCTTCCACTTTTCCTTTTCAACATCTCCCTGGAATTATATTTTTCCAGTTGAGAGAGTACCTTGTTTACCCCTCTCCATCCATAAGAGAGGAGAGAAATCCTCCATTCTTTCTTTCTATTTCTCTCCTCTTTTACACTTATAATCATTTTCAGTGTCCCTCACTAGATTCCTTATATTGGAATTTAGACAATACTTGTATTTCCATAGCCCTTTGGAATACAAGTATCTATTGGCCTTCCCCAAAAGACAGCATCTACCTGACCCCTTACTTGATGGTAATTTACTCATCTTCATTTTATGATTACTTGCTTAACCAAATGGGAGAATCACATACTACAAGTTACATTGAAGAATCACTTCCCACAGAGTTAAACAATAGAAAATAAGATACCCATGAGTTTACCCCACAGGGTTTCTTCTGCATCTGTGACTGACTGCATTGCTAAACTGTTTCAAAGGATGGGCACAGCTAGGACCATATGTACTTTCAAGCTTACTGAAAGCTGCATGCCTGATAAATTCCTTCTAAGACCATTCCTATTCATTGAAGAATACTAGTAGAGGCTAATAATGTGACAAGTATCTGCTCTATCTCCCTTTGAGAGTTATTGAGATAATAGAATATCAGAGTTGGCAGGGTATTGTGAGGTCATATCCTCCAATCACCTTTCTCCATGAGAAATAACACAGGTGAAAGTAGTTTGTAATTTGCAAAGTGTTCCAGAAATATACAGTATCAAACAATGGAATAATATATTAGTTCACATATGATCGGTACTTGATAAACATTTCAGATCATCTCTATTGAAAGATTGTAATTATGTTCAGCAAAATATCATTTGTATTTTATTCCTGATAGCTTATTTAACATGGATAGCCTCTTTTTCTTGTCGCCCAGTGCTTTGCCAGCATTTTCCTTAATCTTATCAGCTCTCTCTGATTTAATTGAGAAGTCACTCCAGAAGAATGTCATTTTTCTTGCATCTCTTCAACAAAGTAATATAATTAATATTATGCAAAATAGAGAAGATTCCCAGAGTGCCAGGCAAGACTGAAGACATGAGAAATCCCAAAATTAGGAATTGCTGTAGTCAACATAAATAATTGACATTTAGATGACCTAATTAAAATAGATTACATCTCTGTGGGGGAAAGTAACTATTTCAAGAACAGTGTTTCATGACCATCCACTTGATCAGATGTCTTTAGGTAGCAGAGCCTTTCTCTGTTGTATTTTTAAGCTAAGAAAGGGTTATTGTGTAAATAGTTAAATTATAAAATGACTTCATGCTTGATACTATATTTATATAAAGAAAACCACAAAATATGAAACTGCATGAGAGTAATGGGAAGGATGAGGATTTGAAATGCAAATGAAATTGCATAGATTTAAGTACTCTGGGAGTGTAAAGAGATAAATATCAATAATTGAGGATTTTACATTTTTAAATGAGTTTTGAGATAGATTAAAATCTGCCTTTAAAATACTTCAGCATTTATAGAAAGACAAAAATTTAGAAACTAATCAGTATAACTGTCAAACTGATTTTATGTGAAACTTCTCCAAAAGAGCAAATATCCATTATATTTAAGCCTTTTCATGGATGTTGATAGACAATGAAACCAACTGATATTCTAATTGTTAGCCCTGCTTTCTGAGAGCAGTGACTAGATTCCCACAGAAAATTACTTTTCTTCAAGGCCACTGACATGTTCCTTGATCTTTGTCAAAAATATATTCTCTTGATAATGGGAATGATATCAAACATTCCCATTCATATCCCCAGCATAATGAGATGGGAACCTAAATCATCATAGACAATGTCTACAATTATTGTTCAGTTCAATACAACGTAAGTAAGAGTAGCCAAAAACCTAATGTATGCAAAATATCTGTCTTTAGTGTCTAAGGGAAAAAATTAAGTTTAGATAGGGTCCAGTCCCTCTACTTAAGCCATAAAGATAAAACGTCTTATAGGGAAACATTATAATATACAAATGACTGTGAGTAAACAAAGGAGTTAAACACAGAAGAGGAAAAAATCCCTACTGTTTCAGTTTTAAAATAATAAGATTTTCACTGATTGGGAAATAGTTGCAGGCTCTATAGAGGAAGTCAGTAGTATTTAAGCTAAGGTTTAAAAGATAATTTGTAATTCAATATATTATCCAATAGATTTTACTTAAGGACCAAGTCAAATAGGTGAGAGAGGATATTCTACTCATGGACAAAAGACAAATGTTATGAAAATATGGGACATTGGCCAAAGTCACATGCCATCCATCTAATTTTAATGGGTAAAGGGAAATAGCACCAAAGGAGGGGGAAAGTCCTAGATTTAGTCAGAAGATTTTGTTTGGAAACCTACTACCATGACTAATAATATCATACATCTATGTAGTTTTTACTGTGTGTCAGGTACTGTACTAAGAGCTTTACAATTATGTACTAAGAGCTTTACATTTATCTCACTTTATCCTCAACATCCTTGGGAAGAAAGTGCTATCATTATCCTCATTTTACATATAGGGACACTGAAGAAAACAGAGCTTAAAAGACTTGCCCAGGGCCACCGAACTTAGAATTGTGTTATAGCTTCCTGATTCCAGGTCTAGTGTTCTATTGATGACACCACCTAACTGCAGTAGGATCTGCATGACATGGCTTATGGCAAAGCCATGCAACTTACCTAAGTCTTAGTATCCTCATTGGTAAAATAAAGATGCACTAGATAACTCCTAAGGTTATTTCCAGTCTTAAATCATTGAGGTATTGCACATCTATTCCTCCTATAATTTCTAGAGCCCAAAGAATATAATGAGCAATCTTCAGGAAAAGACAAGCCACTCATGCAGTATGTTATTCTTTCCTATATATGACTTAGAATAGAAGGCTTCTAAGGTTCATTCCTATTCTGAAATTTTAGATTTCAAGAGCAATGATCTCATTCTAACCCTGATAGTCATCCAGTACAGCTTTTCAGTTCAGAAATAAAGAGAACAACATCAACAATCATGAAGATTACATGAACTCTTCTGTAGATTATTCTGTTTTAACACTGTGATCCAAAGACCACTAAGTTTTCCATCTGTCTAGCCAATGAATTGTTGCATATATGTGTTGTCTTTCATTATTTGAATGAGAAAGGATTCTCTTTTTCCAGAGGAGGCGCTACCATGATTTTGTTTTGGTATCCCTAGGGCTTAGCATTATGGGTTATAATAATAATGATGATGATAATTATTATAATACCTAGCCCTTAAGTTGTGCTTTAATGTTTTCAAAATGCTTCATGTGTATCTTATTCACTCTTTACAACAATTCAGGGAGGTAGGTGCTATTATCATCCCAATTTAGAGATGAGGAAATTTAGGCATTGTAAATTGTAAATAGTGGTTTAATAATTAATATGCCTAAAACTTAAATAGTACTTTACTATTTGCAGGAACTTTACATATGTTAATACATTTAATCCTCACAGAAATTCATAAAGTTAGATGCTTTTTTTACCCTCATTTGGGAGAGAATTGTTCAAGACTCACAGAACTAATAGGCACCTGAAGCAAGATTCAAACTCATATCTTCTAGACTCCAAGTCCAACACTCTACCATTAATGAAAAATAAATATACAATACATAATAATTAAGTCATTTACTGCGTAAATTTAAACACAGGATTTTGATAAAGATTGCCAATGGGAATTTGATCAGCAATAATACTCATTGTGTGGAAAAAATTGATTACCATTGTCCTTACAGAAAACTTCCTATACATAATTGAAGTTTCTATGTATCCAAGTCTTGTCATCCTGGAATAAGACAATTTCCATATAAAAAAAGTCTTACAGCAGCTTTATAGTGCATCTAGGTGACTTCTGCTTATGGAAAATTCTTTCATAGCAGCTATCATTAGAGTAAGGGTTAAGTTTTATAATCGTTTAAGTACAAGGACCATTCCTACTAGGACCATGTTTACCACAGTCGGGTTCTCAACCCTGACTAGTAATACTGAAATATAATCTGAATGATCTTTTGATTCACAGAATATACCTTTGGGAGTAAATGTGCTTTTATGACTACCTGCTTTTATTTATTCTTCCTTCAGAGAGAATCTTCTACCTTACTATTGGCTATAATAGGCTATGTACTTTTCCAAAATCCTTGAATGCATCATCTTCACGAATTATTCCAATTGACCTGATTGGAAAAAATCTAGTATAATTCAATTCCTGGATATATTTTAGTTTCATTTCACAAACATTCATTAAGCGTCTAGTCTCTATGAGACTCTGAAACAGGTTCCACAATTTAAAAAATAATAATATAATCTCTGTTTTCTAGGTACCATCAATTTATAAGAAGGGATAGGGCATATGCACAAATATTTAAAAATGAAAATTAGAATCATAGTTGCTGAGCTGGAAGTGACAATAGAGACCAACTAGTATAGCCCTCTTATTTTACAGAATAGGAATCACAGAATTAGGGTTAAATGACTCATCTGAAAATCACATAGGAATTAAGCAACATATTTGAGATTCAGAACTAGGTCCTCCAGTTACAAATGCCTATTTATTCTTTTCCTAAAATTATGGTGGTCCTTCTCTACCAGATTCAACCTTCCAACCAAATTCTCTGAATAGCAGTTCCTTCCTTTCTAATTGGCACAGCCCTATACTGTTGAGTGCAATGACAAAATGTTAAGATATGTCACGGCACATAAAATAGTGAAAGTATTCACTATTGTAGATTATATTCCTGTAACCTGGAAGATTATGTCCTACTAACTTCTACCTTTATAGACAAAAGACCCAATCCACCTAAAATAGCCCTCTATTTTTCAGGCCTGATTTACTCACCCCATTTCTTCAATTATCTTTCCTTTAATCATCCACCTATACTATCATAGCAATCAGGATCATGAAATTATTGGGCACTGGTAAGTTGCTAATTAAATCTTTATGTCTTAATTTCATTATTTTAAAAACTTCTGCCAAAACCAACAAAAAGGACCTTAAGCAGAATTTGTTAATCTATCAGGCAAGAATTACCTTCTTTTATTGGATTCCTAATATTGATATGGTCATATCACTCATGTGATTCCCTAGAAATTTACCTATCAATAAATTTTTGGTACAAAGATTTCTTTGATTATCTCAGATGAATCATTTGGTCTGGGGTGACATTTTTCAGTTTTCATGGAAACAAAATAATACTATAGCTTGATCTGAGATACACACACACACACATCCTAGATTTTTAAATGGTCTCAAATTTCTCCTTCATTTTCTCTTCAATTTGAGTAGACATTCAGATATTCTATGGTAAACTCCCATAAGAATTCAATGGTTGTGATATAGAAAAAGTCACCATTTCAAGCTCTATGGGACTCATATACTTTGCCAAGGTTTGTATCATATAGTCATACCAGTTTCTTCATCTCTGGGACCAGTTTATTAAAGAATAGTAAGAGAGCACTGTTCATACCGCTAATGTGATTGATAGGCACCCTGAAATATCTTATGGATATGCTGTTAGTAGAAGAAATTACATTAGGAATGGCATCCAGGCTTGTCATCAATGAGTTCTTGTTTTCAATTTTCTATTTTGGAATTGCCCAACTGCCAATATGGTGTTGTTGTTGTTGTTGTTTTATAAATACCCAAGGCATTTACCAGCAAAACAAAGGATCATCCTATTCTTTTGCCTTTTCCATGGTGGAGGAGGAATTCCAGAAAAGCCAAATGCAGAAACACAAAAGAGGTAATAACTTTCAGAATTGTGTGATGGAGAGAGTGATAGTTTTATAGTAAGAGGATAGGCTTCCAGTCACCTTGAACAAGTTCTTTAACTTCTATAGACCTTAATTTTCACACTCCTAATGTTAGAGACTCTTCTACATGGCATCTAAGTCTCTTAGAGTTCTAAAAAGGCAACCAGATAGCACAGTACATAAAACTTGGGGCCCAGAGTAAGAAAAGTTTGGAGTCAGGAATATTTGAATTGAAATCTAGCCTCAGATACTCACTAGCTATGTAATTCTAGTCATATTACTTAACCTCTTAAGCCTTATCTTCCTCATTTGTAAAATGGTAATAATAATAATATCTACAAATGGGATATTTTTAATGCACTTGGCCTCATTCCTGGTCTCATGCATTAATGCTTCTTCATTTCTCTAAATCCATGATCATATTTGTTCAAAATAGCATGTATAAATATACACGCAGAGAGATTGCTTTATATTATTCTAGATTGACTCTGCATGGATATACTTCAGAGAACTATTTTATGATTCTGTTACCATAGTAATATTACTTGCATAATCAGATCCTGAATGTAGCAGAATATGCCTAAATTTCCTTGTCTTTATTGGCAGACACTTCAACTAAATCTGAGCTCCATCCAACTTTCTTTTTTTCAATATTTTAGAAATACCAGGATAATTTGAATAATCCAGCTATTCTGCTTCAAAAGAAGGAACTGATGCTGGTATAATTGAGGATGTAGTAACTGCTGAATCTGTGTCCCTTGACTGTCACAGGAAGTGTTGATGAGACTTGTGATGCCCAGGAGAGATGAAAAAGAAGGCAAATAATAGCTGATCTCCTTAAATCTACATTGGGTTGGTGATGAAGACTAGTTCTTGAAATACAAGAGTTGAAGTACTCAACACAATGAAGTCTCTATTCACAGATAAAGGATAGTTATACATAATCAAGGTATGTATTTAGCTTTAGATATACTGAGAGGTTTTGTTTATTATTCTTGTCTAGACCACTAGACATTAATGGTGATGAGCATCATTTGCTGGAGATTTAAGATGGATAACAATTAAGAAGGATAGTAGATGGGACCAGCAGTGAAATGTACACTTGCTGGGAGCAGAGGGGAACATTCAAAATTGGCAGAAAAGAGCTGTGTATAGGAGCAGTGACAAAGCAGCTAGTACTTGCTATGAAATGAGGAAAGTTATATCAAGATGGAGAACCCCAGCAGCAATGACTAATGCCAAAGATCAGTAATGTATGATGAATGGTTTATGAAAGGACTACCAATGTGGCATAGAAAATGTCAAGCATTTATTGAGATCTAAAGGGCCCTCATTGGTGGAAGGGAGTACTTTCACCAGTAAGTGATATCCTTCTTTCCTTCATTTGTTAAAAAAAAAGTTCATTTTATGAGTCATATGAAGCTGCATACTTGTAAGAATAGCTGTTAACTATATTTGGAGAGTCTGAGAGTAAATCTTTAGATGATAGATATAAGGATAACCATCCAGTCAAATGGGAGCTCCCCTGAAGTCACCTGTTCCTAAGGGTAACAATTACAACATATAATCTTTCTAAATTTTAGAGTAATTTTTTCCCCTAAGAGTCACATACTTAGGCAGGAAAAAAGAATACATTAGATAAAGAAAGAAAATGTTTTCCACAAATCCCAGAAGGGATTTATTTTCCTATGAAAATTAAGTTAATATGCCCCTTCTTCAATATTGAGTGGTAGGTATATGTAGACCCACCCCAGGTTGGATTCAACAGGAAAATGAACTCTCTCTGATGCATACTTCATTCCAATTAAGGATTTGAAAAGCTCCCAAATACCAATGCAGAAGTATATAATGCTTGAATGACATTAATTAGTTGGATATGGAGCCAATGTACAAGCAAGGCTGATCCACTGAATATGTACATATGATTTTCCTATCAAGAAGAACCACAGAAAATAGCTGGAGCAGCTTTATCATCTTATTTACATTTTGGTTCCTATTAACATTTTCTTGCAGAAGAACTTTATGCAAATATGAGTCTTCAAGTTTAATAGTAAACAGATCACAAAAGTGTGTTCTATCTATGTAGGAGAAAATCTCCTTAAAAACATCCGATTGCGAAAATTATTAATAGATGATAATTTTAGACAGATTTTTTCCCTAAGACATTATAAGGAAAGTGATTTTTGTGAATAATAATGATAATAACAAGGATGTTAATAGAAATCTATGAAGTTTAGAAAGAGAGGTAGCATGGAGAGGAGCATCCTAGGTCCAATTCCTGCCTCTGACACATTACTGGCTATGTGACCTTGAACAATGCTTTTCATCTTTACCTTCTCTAACAATCCCTTAGACTCCAAGCTGTATGCTGGTAGAGAGAGATTTCTCATCCAAGGACTTCCTCTAAAAAAGCAATCACAAAGTCCAAACCATAGCCATGTTGTTTGCAAAGTACTTTGGACACATGATCTCATTTGAACATAAAAATACAATTTAAAAGTAAAATATGTCTATTTTGTAATTGTGAATTTTAAAACTACTCTAACCTCTCAGACCATACTTTAGAAGATTTAATTTAGCTATCTCCTTATGGTAACAATGAAGACACTCTCTTTAACAGAATCAGGAATGTCTTGTAGTACTTTATATTACTCCACCCAACTTAGACATACTTTAGGGGAAGATAAAGTTGTAATCTGCTAATTGAACAATGAAGGTACTTAGTTTTCACCTTATAGTGAAGCTAGAACCTTAAGCTAAGTCTATTTTTAGACCTTAATACAAAAAGGTGTTAAGTAACTATGAAGGTTAAATTAATCACAAAAAAGTCAAGTAACTAACAAAAGGTGAACTTAACAAAGAAGTGTGAAGTAGCTCAAAGATATAAACTAATCAAAGAAGGTGAGAACTAAAAGTATGGGCAGTCCTGGAGAAAGCCTTTGATGTGATTGGTAGATGTGAAAATTTAGAGGTGGAGACACAAGGTTGAAAGGTTTATATATTTGGTATTTTTTCATCTCTCAAAACCTCTTTCCCCAGAAAGTTGGATCTGGCTGATCACTTCCTGTGAGCAGCCTGGGCACCAGTTCAATCCTGCAACTCAGCCTGTAGAAGCTAACTCAGACAGCTTCCTTGAGACTGAGTGATAAGACTGACTTCATTTTCCCTTGGACTCAGGGAGGCCCCTTTGGCCAAGGCCTTTAACTCCTACCTGGCTCAGCCTGAGCTGGAGCAGTTTAAATTAACTCTTTTCCCTCTCTCTCTCTCTTCTCCTTAAATTCCTTCCCTCTATATTAATTAAATTACCATAAATTTCCAGACTGACTTGGGAATTTTATTTGGTGACCATTTAAATCTAGATTTAAAGTCACAACTCTAAATTCATCTTTACATAATGATCATTATTATATGAACTGAGAATGCTGTAGTAGATAGACATCTTATCCTGAAGTTAGAAAAATGAGTTCAATTCCAAAGTTTGACATATTGTAATTGTTTAACACGGACCAAATTACCTAACCTCTCAGTATTGGAACTGGAAAGTTCAGAGAAATTACATCTCTGCTTTGGTAAAGGGACTTTCCTCTCAAGATATTTCCCTATGAATCTAAAAGTAAGGGTTTGGGCGAAACCAATCTTATTTTCAAGGCATCAACTACAAAATCAAGTAGCTCACACTGTATCTTTTTTAGCTAGGATCCATGCCTTATTATAGTCTAGTCATAGAATCTGAGAACTAGGTAGCAGTTTATTATCCTGGAGTCAGGAAGACTTGAATTCAGCTATTACTCTGGACATTTACCAACTTCATTACCCTGAGCAAGCCACTTAGCCTTTGTTTACCTCTTTCCTTAACTCTAAAATATTGACACCTATTTCCTAGGGGCATTGTGGAGATAAAATAATATTTGTAAAATGCTTTGCAAATTTTAAATCACTATATTTATTGTTCAGTCATTGTCTTTTCCAGACTCTTTGGGGGTTTCTTGGCAAAGACACTAAAGTAGTTTTCCATTGCCTTTTCCAGAAACCACTATATTATTTGTTAGCTAATAATAGTAATAGTGTTATTAGAACTATAACTGAATAGTATCTGAAAAGTCATCTTATCTACCATCATTAACTTTTTTATAAGTGAGAAAAATTGAGGTTCAGGACTCAAATCCTGATTTTTTTCAATCCAAATTTACTACTTTTAAGTTTGCCAACATTATTAGACAATCATTTGTTTCCAGTTTCGGAGATTTCTATTCACTTTTACAGATTTTGCTTGTTTTCATCAATTCTCTTTTGCTTTCCCATTCAGATAGTTTGGATAGAGATCTTATGCTGAGTTATATCTTTTTTCCTCTCTCAAACCCGTATCATAAATTCTAAATATTAAACAAGCCCAAGACATTTCAGGTAACATCAGATTCATTTCAATACTCAAATCATATCAAACAAACTAAATTACTGTCATACAAGTTTTAAAAATGCACTTTCAGTTATTGTCTGCAAAGAAATGGAACTGTTTCAATCTATTTTTCCCAATAAAGTCTCCCCCCCATACTACTCAGTTTTCTACTCTAAATATGCAATAACAGTTGTTCGGCTTAAAAGATGCTATCATTGCTTCTTCCTTAAGAGTGCTATGTTCCATTGCTTCATAAACCCATCTTTCTTTGAGCTGCAAAGCAATAATCCTTAGAGACATCCATCAAAACAGTGAGGTAACAGCAGTCCTGTGCCTCAGTGAGCTCAGAAACTGGCTGACAATTCAGGGACCATGAACACTAATCCCTTTTTGTCGATATTAACTTGCCATTTGACCTTATGACAGTCACTTAGCCTCTGCTGGCCTCTTTTTTTCCATGTTTATACAAATGGAGATGAAAGCCCTGATGTTGTTTCCCAGAGAGATTATAAGGAGAGAAAATCAACTAACATTGTGCTGTAAAACACATTGCAAGCTATAAAATGCTACATAAATGCTTAATAATAAAATGGTTACAGATCCCTGTGGTTAAATATAGCCTAAGTTGTATTACTAAAATAGCCACTATCAATGGCAACTCAGATGAGGAAAAAAATACTCTACTTACTCACACACATTGCATTGCCCCAAAGCACCACTTTCGAAAAATATAAAGGGTCGTGTGGGCATCACATATAGTCATGAAGGTGCTAGAATGGATAGAGTAGCAGAGAGTGAGTCAAGAAGACCCAAGTTTAATTCCTTCCTCAGGTTCTTACTAATTATATGCTGCTGGGCAAGTCAAAAGTAACAAACTCTCTGACTCAGTTTTCTCATCTATAAAATAGAAACAATAATAATATCCATTCCATAGGATTATTGTGAGAATAAAATGAGTTAACACATAAAATACTTTTCAAATTTTAATGGTTATATTACTCTTGTTCAGTTGTTTTTAGTTATGTCTGACTCTTTGACCCCATTTGAGGTTTTGTTGTCAAAAATACTGGAGTGGCTCACCATTTCCTTCTCCAGCTTATTTTACAGATGAAAAAAAAAATGGAGACAAACACATTTAAATGATTTGCCCAGGGTCACATAGCTAGTATGTTTATGAGGCCAGATTCAAATTCATGAACATTAGTCTTCCTGATTTCACCCCACTCTTCTATCCACTATCCCACTTAGCTGCCATATAAAGGTAACATCAATACTAGCCATTATTTATTAGATATTATGAGGTATGATAAAGAGGCAAGTTACCTGATAAAATAGTGAATGTCAGTCAGTCAGTCAGTTGATGAGCATTTGTTATGTGTTCCATATGTGTCAGACACTGGGATTGCAGCAGTGATGAGGAAAATGTCTACTTCCAAGGAACTAATATTTTATAGGAATATGGTAATTTTGAATATGTCATTTCCCTTCCCAACCTTTTATGCTCCTTCTTGCTGAGTGCCAATGGAATAATAACAATGCCAAGAAGTATAACTGACATTTATATGCCAGTATAGTATTTTTAAAGAATTTGTCCTAGATTAACTCATATGATCTTCACAAAATCTCTGATGAATATGCTATATTGTTATTTTCATTTTTCAGATGAGGAAACTGAAGCTAAGAGGTTAAGTGACTTGCCTAGGGTCTAACAACTGCAAGGTCAGGTTTAAATACATGTTATCTAGTATCAATTGGATTTGCACTGCTACATATCAATCCTCT
This sequence comes from Monodelphis domestica, assembly GCF_027887165.1. Classification (NCBI taxonomy): domain Eukaryota; kingdom Metazoa; phylum Chordata; class Mammalia; order Didelphimorphia; family Didelphidae; genus Monodelphis; species Monodelphis domestica. Next base: position 349,047,479 of record NC_077228.1, on the reverse strand, counting down.
TATTTTTCCACAAATAATCATGTTATATTGCCTACAGATGCTGTTTAAAACCTTTGATTCTCTCTTCAAAATATCTATTTCCCTTTTACCTCTGTAGAAAAACATTTTCTCCTTCACTGAAAACATTTATGTTGTCTACTATGAGTACACTATTTCCCTACTTTAAATCACATTAATTTACTACCAGGACTCTACTGTTTTAGACCTGTCTCCGTTAAGATCACTCACCTTGTCAAAAAAAAATCCCATCACTTGTTCTCTTGAATCCAATCTCTATTATCTCCTCAAGAACTTGTCCTTTCTGTCATCCCTTCTCTGTCCCAAATTTCAGCAACCTCTTATGCATTTGCTCTGTCTGAATACTCTACAAGCATGCCCAATGCTTCCAAAATAAAAGAAAATAAACTAAAGAAAGTTTACAAGATGGTCTTTGGTCTACATTGAGAAACCACAATTTTTTTCCTCAGGAGGTGGATAGCATTTTTCATCATAAGTCCTTCATAATTGTCTTTGATCATTGAATATATCAGAATAGCTAAGTCATTTACAGTCCATCATTATACAATATTGCCGTTCCTATGTACAATATTCTCTTGGTTCTGCTCACTTCACTTTATATGAGTTGATATAAATGTTCCCAGGTTTTTCTGAAACCATCCTGCTCATCACTTCTTAACAAAACCTTTTTAGCCATCTCCAAATTGATCAGCATCCCCTCAACTTCAAATTCTTTGCCACCACAGAAAGAGCTGTTGATAAATATTTTCATACATTGAAGTCCTTTTTCTTTTTTAAATTTCTTTAGGATACAGACCTTATTGTCATATTGCTTAGTCAAAAGGTATACACAATTTTATAACAATTTGGGGAGAGTTACAAATTGTTCTCTAGAAAGATTAGATCAGTTCACAACTTCCATAAGAATGGATTAGTGTATCAATTTTTCCATACTTCTTCCTACATTTTTCATTTCCTTTTTGTCATCTTAGCCAATCCAATAGAGGTGAGATGGTATCTCAGTTATGTTACTTTGCAACTACCAATTTAGAGTATATTTTTTCTATGACTAATGATAGCTTTGATTTTTTTTTCTTCTGAAAGCTTGCTGTTCAAATCCTTTGACAATTTATCAATTAGAGAATGAAAACATTTGACACAATTTCTCATATATTTGAGAAATTAGGCTTGTATCAGAAATTTGTTGCAAGTTTTTGTTAGTTTTCTTTTTCTACTAATCTTGGCTTCATTGGTTTTGTTTGCACAAAACTTTGTTTTTAATTTAATGCAATCAAAATGATATATTTGGTTTCTTATAATACTCTATTTCCTCTTTTATAATAAGTTCAACCCTAATATAAAAGTATTATCATTCAAATTTTCCATCTTCATCTATTTGCTAAAGCTATCAACCTTTATTTATAAAAAATGAACATATTTGGACCTTATCTCAGTATATGACATGAGATGTTGGTCTGTGCCTACTTTTTGCCCAGCTGTTAAGTTTTCACAGGCATTTTTGTCAAATAATGAGTACTTGTCCCTAATGCTTTTATCTTTGTATGTCAAACAGGAGATTACAATGTTTTTTTTTTACTACTATAATATCTTTATTTGATATAATCTGCCTAATCTAATCCACTGATCTATCATTCTATTTCTTAGTCAGTAAGAGATTGTTTTAATGATTATCACTTTGTAATAAAGTATAAGTTTTTGGTACTGCTGGCCACCTTCCTTTACATTTTCCTAAATGATTCTTTTGATATATTTTACCTTTTTTTTTCTTCCAGATGCATTTCATTATTTCTTTTAGCTCTATAAAATAAACTTGGAGTTTGATTGGTAGTAAATTAATCTAGTTAGAACTTTAATTTGTATAATATTGTTTTGGTCAACCCATGAATAATTAATATTTCTTCAACTTAGTCAGGATTTTATTTATATGAAGAGTTTTATAATTCTGCTAAGAAAGTTCCTGAGTTGAATCTCTCAAGTACTTTATATTATTATCTGAAGTTATTTTATCTCTTGCTTCTGGATGTTGGTAATATATAGGAATGCTGATTATTTGTGTGTATTTATTTCATATCTTGCAACTTTGCTGAAATTTTGTTTCAATTGGTTTTTTAATTGATGCTCTGACTATACCATTATGTTGTCTACAAATATTGGTAGTTTTATTTGATAACTGTCAAATTGTCTAATTTCTTCCATTTCTTTTTCAACTCATTTTTATATCTAGCACTATTAAATAATAGTCATGATAATGAGCATCCTTGCTTCAACCTTGATCTTACTGGGAAGGATTCTATCTTATTGATATGCATTATATTTGCTGATGGTTTTAGATAGTTACTACTTATCTTTTTAAAGATAGCCCCACTTAATCCTATGCTTCTTATAATTTTAATATGAATTAGAGTTATATTGTTAAAAGCTTTTCATGTATCTCTTAAGATAATTTTTGCTATTGATATGATTATGTTGATAATTTTCCTAATATTAAAACATTTCTGCATTTCCCATATGAATCTAGCCCAGTCATAGTGTATGATCTTTGTGATACATTGCTTTAATCTTTCCTAATATTTTATTTAAATTTTTTTCCTTCAATATTCAGTAGGGAAATTTGTCAATACTTTTCTTTCTCTGCTTTTGTCCTTCTTGGTTTAGACATCTACACCATATTTGCATCACAAACGGAAATTTGTAGAACTCCTTCTTTGTCTACGTGTTCTCAAATAGATTATATACTATTAGAAATAAATTTTTGCTAAAAATCACTTGGGGATTCATATGGTTCTGGAGTTTTTTGCTAAGGGAAATCATTTATGGCTGTTAAAATTTCTTTTTCTAAGATAAGTGTATTTAATTGTTCTATTTCCTCTTCTGCTAATCTAGATATTTTATATTTTTGTAGATATTAGTCCATTTCAACTATATTATATTTCTTGCCAAATACATGAGCATAATATTAGCCAATAATTTATTCATTTCATTTTCATTAGTGATGAATAAATTCTATTTTTTAATGCTGGTAATTTGACTTGCTTTTTTTTTTTTACCAAATTATTTTTACCAATTAACGATTTACCAATTGTTACCAATTGCTTGTTCATTTAAATTTTTTTCTCCCTTAAAACACAGCTTCTTGTTTTATTTATTATTAGTTTAGTGGTTTCCAATTTTCAACTTTATTACTCTCTCCTTTGATTCCCAGGATTTTCAATTTGGGACTTAATTTAAGATTTTAAATTTTCTTTAGTTCCTTTTAACTACATTTCAGTTTCATTGATATACTTTTTTTGTGTGTTTTATTGATATATACATTAAAATACATACTTTCCCCTAAGAAATACTTTGGCTATGTCCCATGAATTTTAAAATGGTTTCTCATTGTTGAAATTATATCTAAAGAAATTATTTAGTGTTTCAGTTATTTGTACTTTAATCTACCCCTTCTTTAGGATTAGATTATTTAGTTTCCATTTAATTTTTAATGCATGTTTTCATAACCATTTATTAAATACAAGTTTTCTTGCTTTATGTTCTGAAAAGGATCCATTTAATTTTTTTTTTTTTGCTTTTCTGCATTTGTTTGTAAGGTTTTATGCTCTATAACATGGCTAATTTTTGTGAAGGTGTCATTTACAATTGAGAAAAATATATTCCTTTTTGTTCAAACTGAATTTTCTCCAAAGGTTTATCATATATAACTTTTCTAAAATTTGATTCATCTTCTTACTTGTTTCTTTTTTATACTTAAATTTATCTAATTCTGAGAGGGGAATGTTTAAGTCACCCACTAGTATAGTTTTACTATATCCTCTTGTAACTCATTTAACTTTTCTTTTAGAAATGTAGATGCTATGCTATTCCATATCTATATGCTTAGCATCAATATTACTTCATTTTCTATGCTATTTATAATAAAAATTAATTTTCTTCTTTACTTCTTTTAATTATATTTGGTTTTATTTTTTCTTTACCTGAGCTCATTATTATTATCTTTACTTTTTTTAAACCTAAGCAGAAGCATTATAAGTTTTTCTCTGGCCCATTCATTTTACTCAGTGTGTGTGTGTGTGTGTGTGTGTGTGTGTCTCACTTGTGGCTTTTTTTTTAAACAACATATTATTAGAATCTAGTTTTTAGACCATTCTACTATCTGCTTCTGTTTTATGGATGAATTGTACCATTCACATTTACAAGTGTAACTATAAACTCTGCATTTACCAGCATTCTATTTTCCCTGTTTTCCCTTCTCTCTCTTTTTGCTCTGTCCCTCTTCAAGTCTGGTTTACTTCCTACCACTAACTCCTTTAATACTCTCACTCTTCTATCAACTACACTCCTTGCTATTATGCCCTTTCCCTCCCAATTCCCAATAAAGCAAGAAATATTACTATGCCCAAATGAATATGTATGTCATTCCCTACTTGGGATAATTTGTATAAAATAAGATTCAATCATTGCCTGCCATCACCACTAGATTCTCTACTCCATTGAAAGAAACTCTTTATGCTGTATTCTGTTCTAAGATAATTTTTCCTCTTTCAATTAGTCCCTTACCTGTGTTCTCATTGCATCCTTCTTTGTCACTGCTTAATTTTATTTCTTAAAATTATACCAACATAATCAACCCAAAGTTTTGTCATCTGTCTGTGAATATTTCTTCTATCTTAATAATGATACTGTTCTTAGGATTGCAATTATAATATTCAGAAATTTGAATGTAAGCATTTAATTTTTTAATCCCTTATTATTTCTTTGTCATGTTTACCTTTTTATGCTACTTTTAAGTTTTATGTTCAAAAATCAAGGTATCTATTCAGCTCTGATATTTTCATTAGGATTTTTTGAAAACACTCTTTTCCATTAAATATCCATTTCTCCCCTTAAATATTATACTTGGTTTTGATGGCTAGGTTATTCCATTGCATTCCAGAATATCATATTATTGATTCTCTGATCCTGTAAAATGGAAGCTGCCTAATTTTTTATTTTTTGAACTATAATTTCATGATATTTGAAATTTCTTTCTGACTGATTGAAATATTTTCTCCTTTACTTAGGAACTCTAATATTCAGCTATAATGTTGCTTGGAGATTTTGGTTTGGGATGGTTTTCATGAGGTGCTCAGAGGATTCTTTCAGTCTTTTTAAAATTTCTGATTCTATCATATGAGGGCAGTGTTCTTTATTAACTTCTTGAAATATGTTGTTTAAGCTCTCTTTCTCTCTCTCTCGGTCATCACTTTCACATAGTTCAATAATTCTCAAATGATCTCTCTTAGATCACTTTCCCAGGTCACTGTTTTCCAATTATATATTTCACATTTTTACTCTTTTTTTCCTTATTTTTACTTGTTTCCTGATGTCTCATAAAATAATTAAATTTCAGTTTTGAAATTTTTAAGTTTTTCTTTTCTTTAGTGAATCTTGTCTCTCTCTTTCAGAACTGTTCCTTCCCAACTTCTGGTCAAGATGGCGGTGTAGAAGCAGTGAATGTTCAGACCTTGGAAACCCTTCTTTACCGATCACAAACTGAGTGCTCCTAGGACAATGAAATTCAAGCTGAACAACAGGTTAGACCTGGGGAACCCTCCTCCTGGACCTGGATCAAAAGGTACAGCCCCTGAAAAGCCAGAACCCTAGATCACTTGGATATAAGGGGTAGGCAGAAGGAAGGTCACAGGACCCATCCCCCCAACCCAGAGTGCTGAGCCCAAGGCAGCAGCGGGAACATCAAGACTCTGAGGACTCACCTTGAAAGCAACCTGAGCCAGTCTCTGGGGCACCCAACACAGACAGCAGGGAAACATAGAGAGAAGGGGAAAGCCTGTAGTCCCCTGGCTGGGTTCTTCCATCTGAGTCTCAAGGGAGGTCCCAGCTTTAGGGCACCAGCTCAACCCAATCACATCAGGAGCCCTCAGAGCTACTGAAAGGACAGAAACCTCAGGGCTGGCAAAGGGGTTGCTCCGAAGAGCTTAACTTGAAAATAACCTGGGCCAGTCTCCCAGCACTCATCACAGAAAGTGGAGGAGGAGGGGTTTTTTTTTGTTTGTTTGTTTGGTTCAGGGATCATTCAGTCCAAACCAGGTGAACCTAATCCCATTAGGAGCCCTCAGAACCCAGGGAGGCCATGACCTCTCCCCCCTTAGAGAGCAGGGTCTTCTGAAAAAACAAAAACCTAGAGGCAGAGTCAAGATGGCAGCCTAGAAGGAGCATAGACCTGGCAGTCTGGCCAGAGCTTTGGAGATCCTCCATATTTGCTCCAGCCTTCCAGGAAGTATAAAACTCAGAGTAAATCCAGCCCAACCAAGCTGAACTTAATCCCATCAAAAGTCTCCAGAACTCAGGGAAGCCCAGGCTCCCCACCCATCCTCATTGACTGCTGGACTTTAAGCCAATAAAAAACCTCCAGAGGACAGGGAAGTTCAAACCCCCAACAACCCTTCCCCAGAGACTACACCAAGAGATCTTCTGTTAAAGCTCCAAGAGGAGAGACTGATAGAAGTCCCCCAAAACCAAAAAATAATGAAAGGAACAATAGCACAGACAAATATGGGAAGTAAAAAAGGGGTGAATTTGAGCAAACAACAGAAAAAGAAGAAAGAAACTATAATAGACAGCTACTACTCAGCAAATGGAACAGAGGGGGAGAGATCAGCAAACAATAAACCAGAAAACCCAGCAAATTGGATACAGGCTGTGGAAGAACTCAAAACACAACTAAGAGAGGCTGAAGACAATTGGGAAAAGAACTTAAAAATTAAGATAAGTCATCTGGAAACAGAGGCACTTGAACTAAAAATGAGAAAATAGTGTCTTGAAAGCCAAAATCAACCAGCTGGAAAATGAGGCAAAGGAGATGAAATATGAGGCAAAGGAGATGAAAGATGAGGTAAAAAGGATAAAAGACAATCTTCAAAGAAAATCAGACCGGAAGGAAAAAGATGACCAAAAAGCCAGAGATGAAATCCAATTTTTAAGAACCAGAATAAAACAACTAGAAACAAGTGACCTCAAAAGGCAGCAGGACATTAAAAAAAAAAAAACAAAAAGAATGAAAAAATTGAGGAAAATGTGAAGCATCTCATTCACAAAACAGACAATTTAGAAAATTGTTCAAGAAGAGACAATTTAAGAATAATTGGACTACCAGAAGACCATGACAAAAGAAAAAGCCTGAATATAATAGTAGAGGAATTATCCAGGAAAACTGTCCCAAGATCCTAGAACAAGAGGGGAAAGTGGAGATTGAAAGAATCCACAGATCACCCCCTGTATTTAATTCCCAACTGACAACACCAAGAAATGTTATAGCCAAATTCAAAAACAATCAGATGAAAGAACAGATATTTCAAGCTTCCAAGAAGAAGCCATTGAGATACCATGGCAACACGGTGAGGTTAACACAGGATCTGGCTGCATCTACACTGAAGGACCAAAAGGCATGGAATACGATATTGCAGAAAGCAAGGGAACTAGATCTACAACCAAGAATAAAATACCCATCAAAACTGACTATATTCTTACAGGGGAAAGTATGGTCATTTAACACCACAGAAGAGTTCCAAGCATTCATAAATAAAAGATCAGACCTGAACAGAAAATTTAATGTCCAACCACAGAACTTAAGAGAATTATCAAAAGGTAATTAAAAAGGGGGGGGGGAGATTTTTTAAGAGACTCAATAAGTTAAAATGATATGTATCCCTATAAGAAAAGAGGTCATTTGTAACTCTTAAAAACTCTTGCTATCACCTGAGCAGCTAGAAGAATTACACCCAGAGGGAACAGTGACAAACTGTATAGGATGAAAGGACAAGACATAAATAGGTATATAGATAAATGCATGCATAAATACATATACATATACATATATACATGACTAGAGCTAAAAAAGAAAAGAGGTTATGACTAAAAGAAATGGGAAAAGAAAGAAATGGGGGTAAATTTATATGTCACAAAGATGCTCATGGCGGGAGGGGAGAGAACATCGATATATTGGAAGGGTAAAGCGGTTGGAGATAGGAAATACTCAACTCTTATGTACTTTGAAACTGACCCAAAGAGGAAAGAACAATCCAATCCATTGGGGAAGAGAATAGATTTGTGCCCTATAGGGGAGTAGAAGGGTAAAAAACCGACTGGTGGGGAGGGAAGCAGTACAAGGGAGGGAGAGGGTGGGGGGGAAATTTTAAAAAGACTACAGGGGAAAATAAGGGAGGGAATAAGAAGGGAGGGGGATAGAAAGGGAAGTAAAATAAGGGGGGATTGGGGGGGGGACTGAGTATTAACAAACATTGGTATAGAAGGAAATAGTGAAAGAAGAAAAGGCAGGACCAGGAGTAGAAATCAAAATGCTGGGAAATACACAGCTAGTAATCATAACTCTGAATGTGAATGGAATGAACTCACCCATAAAACGCAAGCAAATAGCAGAGTTGATTAGAATCCAAAACCCTACCATATGCTGTCTATAAGAAACACACATGAAGAAGGTAGATACACATAGGGTGAAAGTAAGAGGATGGAGCCAAATCTATTAGGCATCAAATGACAAAAAGAAGGCAGGAGTTGCAATCATGACATCGGACAAAGCCAAAGTAAAAATGAATCTAGTTAAAAGAGATAGGGAAGGTAATTACATCCTGATAAAAGGCAGTATAGACAATGAGGAAATATCGGTACTCAATATGTAAGCACCAAATGGCAGAGCATCAAAATTTTTAAAGGAGAAACTAGAGGAGCTCAAGGATGAAATAGATAGAAAAACTATACTAGTGGGAGATCTGAACCTTCCCCCATCTGAACTAGATAAATCAAATGAAAAAATAAATAAGAAAGAGGTGAGAGAAGCAAATGAAATCTTAGAAAAATTAGAGTTAGTAGACATATGGAGAAAAATAAATAGGGACAAAAAGGAATACACCTTCTTTTCAGCAGTACATGGCACATTCACAAAAATTGACCATGTATTAGGGCATAAAAACATTGCAAACAAGTGCAAAAGGGCAGAAATAATAAATGTAACCTTCTCAGACCACAATGCAATAAAAATAATAATTAGTAAGGGTACATGGATAGATAAATCAAAAATTAATTGGAAATTAAAAATATGATACTCCAAAACCAGTTAGTTAAAGAACAAATTGTAGAAACAATTAATAACTTCATTGAAGAAAATGACAATGGTGAGACATTCTTTCAAAACCTATGGGATGTAGCCAAAGCAGTACTCACAGGGAAATTTATATCCTTGAGTTCATATATAAACAAATTAAGAAGGGCAAAGGTCAATGAATTGGGCATGCAAATTAAAAACTAGGAAGTGAAAAAATTAAAAACCCTCAGATGAAGACTAAATTAGAGATCCTAAAAATCAAAGGAGAAATTAATAAAATTGAAAGTCAAAGAAGTATTGATTTAATGAATAAGACTAGAAGCTGGTACTTTGAAAAAACAAATAAGTTGACAAAGTACTAGTCAGTCTAATTTAAAAAAGGAAAGGAAAAAAAAAACAAATTGACAGTATCCAAGATGAAAAGGGAGACCTCACCTCTAATGAAGAGGAAATTAAGGCAATCATTAAAAACTACTATGCCCAATTATATGGCAAAAAATATGGCAACCTAAGTGATATGGATGAATACTTACAAAAATATAAATTGCCTAGAGTAAAAGAGTAAGAAATAAATTACTTTAACAACCCCATATCAGAAAAAGAAATCGAACAAGCCATCAAAGAACTCCCTAAGAAAAAATCCCCAGGTCCAGATGGATTCACAAATGAATCCTATCAAACATTCAAAGAACAACTAATCCCAATATTAAACAAACTATTTGACAGAATAAGCCAAGAAGGAATTCAACCAAATTCATTTTATGACAGAAACATGGTACTGATCCCAAAGCCAGGCAGGTCAAAAACAGAGAATGAAAACTATAGCCCAATCTCCCCAATGAATGTAGACCCAAAAATCTTAAATAGGATACTAGCAAAAAGATTCCAGCAAGTCATCACAAGGGTCATCCACTATGATCAGGCAGGATTCATACCAGGAACGCAAGGATGTTTCAATATTAGGAAAACCATCTATATAATTGACTATATTAACAAGCAAACTGACAAAAACCACATGATTATCTCAATAGATGCAGAAAAAGCCTTTGATAAAATACAATACCCATTCCTATTGAAAACACTAGAAAGCATAGGAATAGAAGGGCCTTTCCAGTATATACCTAAAACCATCAGCAAACATCATCTGCAATGGGGAAAAACTCAAAGCCTTTCCAATAAGATCAGGAGTCAAACAAGGATGCCCATTATCACCTCTGTTATTTAACATTGTACTAGAAACACTAGCAGTAGCAATTAGAGAAGAAAAAGCAATTGAAGGTATTAAAATTGGTGATGAGGAGACCAAGCTGTCACTCTTTGCAGATGATATGATGATTTACTTAAAGAATCCTAGGGAATCATCCAAAAAGCTAATCGAAATAATCAACAACTTTAGCAAAGTTGCAGGATACAAAATAAACCCACATAAGTCATTAGCATTTCTATATATCTCCAACCCAGTTCAGGAGCAAGAATTAGAAAGAGAAATTCCATTTAAAGTCACCTGAGACAATATAAAATACTTAGGAATCTATCTCCCGAGACAAACACAGGAACTATATGAACACAACTACAAAACACTCCACAAAATTAAAACTAGATCTAAACAACTGGAAAAACATTGATTGCTCATGGGGGGTGGGACGAGCTAACATAATAAAAATGACCATCCTACCCAAACTTATAGATCTATTTAGTGCCATACCCATTGAACTACCAAAAAAACTATTTTACTGAATTAGAGAAAATGATAACAAAGTTCATTTGGAAGAACAAAGAATCAAGGATATCCAGGGAAATAATGAAAAAAAAATACAAAGGAAGGTGGCCTTGCAGTCCCAGATCTCAAACTATATTACAAAGCAGACGTCATCAAAACAATTTGTTACTGGCTAAGAGACAGAAAGGATGTTCAGTGGAATAGACTTGGGATAAATAACCTCAGCAAGACAGTCTTTGATAAACCCATAGATCCCAGCTTTTGGGACAAAAATCCAGTATTTGATACAAACTGCTGGGAAAATTGGAAGACAGAGTGGGAGAGATTAGGTTTGGATCAACACCTCACACCCTACACCAAGATAAACTCAGAATGGGTGAATGACTTGAATATAAAGAAGGAAACTATAAGTAAATTATGTGAACAAAGAATAGTATACATGCCAGACCTTTGGGAAGGGAAAGATTTTAAAACCAAGCAAGACTTAGAAAGAGTCACAAAATGCAAATAAATAATTTTGACTACATCAAATTAAAAAGTTTTTGTACAAACAAAACCAATGTAACTAAAATTAGAAGGAAAACAACAAATTGGGAAATGATCTTCATAATAAAAACCTCTGACAAAGGTCTAATTACTCAAATCTATAAAGAGCTAAACTATTTGTACAAAAAATCAAGCCATTCTCCAATTGAAAAATGGGCAAGAGACATGAATAGGCAATTTTCAGTTAAAGAAATCAAGACTATTAATAAGCACATGAAAAAGTGTTCTAGATCTCTTATAATCAGAGAGATGCAAATCAAAACAACTCTGAGGTATCACCTCACACCTAGCAGATTGTTCAACATGACAGCAAAGGAAAGTATTGCTGGAGGGGATGTGGCAAAGTAGGGACATTAATGCATTGCTGGTGGAGTTGTGAATTGGTCCAACCATTCTGGAGCGCAATTTGGAACTATGCCCAAAGGGTGATAAAAGACTGTCTGCCCTTTGATCCAGCCATAGCACTGCTGAGTTTGTACCCCAAAGAGATAATAAGGAAAAAGACATGTACAAGAATATTCATAGCTGCGCTTTTTGTGGTGGCCAAAAATTGGAAAATGAGGGGATGCCCTTCAATTGGAGAATGGCTAAACAAATTGTGGTATATATTGGTGATGGAATACTATTTTGCTCAAAGGAATAATAATGTGGAGGAATTCCATGGTGACTGGAAAGACCTCCAGGAAGTGATGCAGGGTGAGAGGAGCAGAACCAGGAGAACACTGTACACCGAGACTGACACATTGTGGTACAAGAGAACGTAATGGACTTCTCCAGTAATGGCTTTACAATGTCCCTGAACAACCTGCAGCGATCTACGAGGAAAAAAAAAACTATCCTCAAGCAGAGGACAAACTGAGGGAGTAAAAACACCCAGGAAAAGCAACTGCCTGACTACAGAGGTTGAGGGGACATGATCAAGGAGAGATGCTAAATGAGCACCCTAATGCAAATACCAACAACAAGGAAATGGGTTCAGAGCAAGGACACATGTGATACCCAGACAAATCGGGCCTCAGCTAGGGAAGAGGTGGAGGGTGGGGAGGAAGAAAAGAAATTATCTGTTTCCAAGGAACAATGGAAGAAAATGACTAAATAAAATAATGTTTTAAAAACTAAAAAAAAAAAAAAGAACTGTTCCTTCCCTCATTGAATCTGTGACGTAGAAATGGATATGAGCAAAGCAACATTGTCCTAAACACAGGGCTAGCAAAGGGTCCTCTGTAATATTTTTCTGACTTGACTGACCAACATGCTTTCTATAGGATCAGAGCTCCTGAAGCTTCTATGGTCTCTCTTGTGTCCAAATCCAAAGCCTGGTGCTAGTGTTTCTACATCATTATATGCACTGAGCTCTGGACTGATCCCCATCTTTATTTGATAGCTATAGTATGCTTATGTTCTAAATTAGGCTAGAAAACTATTTAACCCAACTTTTTGCTCACACTGCTGCTGTTGAATTTGATTTGAGGTATTTAATTAAATATTTTTGAAGGTAAATATTGGGATAATTTAAGTAAATTTCTATCTCTATTGCTTTACCTTAGCTCCCAATACTCTCATTTTATAACAAAAATGCTATCTCATTTTGTGAAACCTAAATGGATTTTGTTATCTTCTATAATCTGATTTTAAAAAATCAAGAAATCAAAGAATACATTCTCCAATCAGTGTGGATGTGTGTAAAAGTTTAGATTTCCCAAGTATATATTATATAGTTGTTGTAGAAAATACATAGAATTACTTGATTGCTATTGAATTACCTTCCAAATAACTATGATATCTATGCAGTCACCCATTTTTTTACCTTTTACACTGACTGGCACAGTTTTGACTCAAATGGAAATTTGAAGCAATAGGCAGTAGGGCTTGGACAGATAGTCCTGAAGAGAATTTGCCTTAGACTCTTGGGTTAATTAGTTCATCACTAGAGTTGTAATCCTCCCCTTTATTCATTTTTAATGTTTTTTTTTTCATTTCAAGGATATCAAAAATTTCCTTTACAAACTGTTGGAAGCTATCTTTTGAGTTTTCTGCAATGTTTCACTCTTCAAATGGCCTCTTTTAAATGTTTGTTACCTTGTTACACACATATTATCTTTGATGTCAACACTATTTCCTCCCTTAATTGTATTTTATTTGAAGACTATCTGCTGCTCAACTTAATAAATTTGTTTACTTGATTATTGCCAAAGAGGTGGCCTCAGATAGTAGGAATTATTACAACTACATGTAATGGATGTAATTTTGTATCTTTGTGATTATATCTTCTGAAGTAAAAATGTCTGTGTAAGAATTAATTGAATTGTTAAGTGATTAAATAGAACTGGAGCTCAGCAGAAGTCTTCCTAAACTTAGAGGAACACCATCTGTAACTATTGGAGCTATGAACAGAGAACCTAAATCCCAACACCAAAATCCCTTAAACATGCTAAAGAACTCTGGGACAATGACAAAAATGGAACCTATCTGGACCTTCCACACATTGAGAGTTGGGACAATCTGTTTTACAAAAAGAATCAGATATTTTGCTTTTAGAACAGGGCAAAGAGAGGAATTAAGTATGTGCAGAGTACCTAAATGCTATGCATTGTTATGCAAAAGACATTCTATCATTTGATCCTTGCAATTCCTTTACCATTGGTACTATTATATAACAATTTTCGTACTGAGAGAATTGAGACAAACAGATTAAATGGCTTTCTCAAGATAACATAGCAAGTAAATGTGTGAGGCCAGATATAATTTCATTTCTTTCTGATTCCAGGACCAAGTACTCCATCCACTACGTCACCATTCAAACATGGTGGTGTGCAGAGGGATCCTTAGAGCATGTCCAGGTTGCCTCATATAGGGGTCTCTTCTTCCCCACACTATTTAGATAAGTACAGCTGCCGTTTCCATATACTGAGGAAAGAAATAAATGTATTTCATATTCTGAAGAAAAGAGACAGGGAGATACGCTTTGGGTTGTCATGGGGAGAATCCAAGTCTGCCATAAATTAAATTGAGTCCCCACAGTGCTGGGCATCTTGTTCATACTGCAATCTGTTCCAATAAGCAACTGTTGCTTATGGTTACAACATGTTTCATTGTTAACAAACTGTAGCAGGCAGACCAAATGATGATCCATAAAAGAACCTAGAAAAGATCAAAATTAACTCAATTAGCATTTGCAATATATAATTCTATTGTAAAAACTTAAGGAAATTCTCAAGATATCTAATTTTAAAATAGAATCAACCTTAACCAATTTGGAGGTTTATACACAGCTTTCCATTGTTGGTTAGTCATGCTTGACTCTTTCTAATCTAACCTGGTTATTATTTTTTTTTTTGGCAAAAATAGTGGAGTGGTTTCCTAGTTTCCTGCTCTAACTCATTTTAAAGATTAATAAATGGAAGCAAACAGAGGTCACAAAACTAGTAAGTGTTTGCGGCTAGATTTGAACTCAATAAGATGATTCTTGCTGACTTCAGGTCTAGCACTCTATCAACTGTGCTACCTACCTACAGGAAGACTTCATGAGTTCAAATCTTGCCTCAGATACCTACTAGCTGTGTGATCCATGTCATCCATAAAATGAACTGGAGAAGGAATGGGCAAACTATTCCACTGTAAAAATAAATGGGATCACAAAGAGTCAGTAACAATTGGAATAATAGAACAACAAAATAAGCATGTTATACCTCCCAATTTTGTGTCTTTTATAGTTCCCTTATGCCTGGAATATTCTTCATGCTTTATCTCTATATCTTATGAAATCCTAGCTTTTTTAAAGCTCTATGAGTCCTCTTCCAGTGAATTTACCCCATGTATTTTTTACTTATTTTTCCCACCCTAGATGTTTGTGTCCCCTTTAAAATCTCTGTAAAATTCCAAGTATATACATGCAAATTTTTATTTATATTTATTTTTGTATAAATAAACTTATTTATACCTAATTATATATGTGCTTGTTTATATTTCTTTAATTATTTATATGTATATGTAACATAATAATAATAAACATAATAAATAATAATAATAAATAATAACATAAAATAAATATAAATAAAAATTTCTATGTATATACATGAAGTCTTACAGTTTTTAAATGAAAAATATATGTGTATGCATTAATAAATACACTAGATATTTTGTATATATCTGTACATGTATATGTAAAATATATATCTGTATGTACCCATGTTATTTCTCCCTGATAGAAAGCCTCACTGTTTTATTATTATTTTTTGCTTTGTATTCCCAATACCTATTAGAGAATCAGACAGTCAGTCAATAGCAAAAATTAAGGCTTATAATATGCCAAACTTGATGCTAAGTGACAGAAATATTAATACAAGTAGATAAAAAGATATTCTCTATAATTAAGATTGCATTCTTTTTTAATATATATATTTTTCAAATTACATGTCAAAACGATTTCTTAATACTCGTTTTTGAATCTTTTGAAATCTTGGTTCTTTCTTTCTTCCTTCAAACACTTCCCCCTGACCAGGAAGTCAGGTAATATGATACAAGTTATACTTATATTATAATATATATTTCCATTTTCCTTATGTGAAACAAGATATATATTCCTTACACTAGACAAAAGTTCCTAAGGAAATAAAGTATAATATAATCCAATTTGCATTTAGATTCATCTGTTCCTTTTATGGAAATGGATAACCTCATTGTCATGAGTCTCTAAGAATTTTTCTCCATCATTGTCTTATTGATAATAGTTAAATTATTTACAGCTGGACATCATACATTATTATTTTTACTGTTTACAATGTTCTTTTGGTTCTGCTCACTTCACTTCACATCATAAAGATAAATCTTTCCATTCTTTTTTGTTTGATTGTTTTTTATGTGTGTGATCATCTTGTTTGTCATTTTTATAATACAATAGCATTCCTTTACAAACATATACCACAACTTATTTAGCCCTCCCCCAAGTAATGGATAGCCTTTAAGTTTTCAGGTCTTTGCCATCGCACAAAGAGTTGCTATAAATATTTTTCTATAGGGACATTATTTTCTTATCTTTAATATTTTGGGGATACAAACCAAGTAGTGATATTGCTGGGCTAAAGGCTATTCACGGTTTGATGGCCCTGAGGACATGGTTCAAGATTGCTCTCCAGAATGGTTATATCTCTATAATTATCCTAAAATCCAAGGTTTCCAATCTTTTAAAGCCATTTTAGGAAAAGAAAATCACCAACACCCTGAACGAAGGAAGTGGATCTTTTGGAGAAGGTGCCATAATGTTGCCCACAGAAATCACATACTATATCAACAGATCCAGAATGAGCTATGAGATATAATGAACTTTATTGAAGGGGGTTGAAGCCATCATTTATTCTGCATGTAAACTCATGCAAAAGTGGAATGCCTTCAATTGGCTTTTTGTCAGTGCATCTTTCAATCATTTTTTGTTTTCTTTCTCCTTTTTCTTTTCTTTATCTCTTATTTCCAAAATTATTGTAATTCCCTCTATGTAAGGTACAATATTTTATATACCTCTAGTAAGAGAACCTTTAGCTATATGAGTTACATATGTGAAATGATTCATTGGGGAGAGCTGACATGTTAATTTCCCAGAAAACCTAAGTGAGGAGATTTAACATGTTGGACTCCTAAAGACTCAAAGGGGAATTTTGTGAAGGAAATTTACTTTTCTAGAGTCACATACGTGACCTTATCTCCTGCCAAATATCTGACTCAGAAGCCAGGACAGTGTGAGAGAAATCATTGGGTAAATTAGGTCACTTGAGTCTACATGAATCTGTGTGAGTTTGCGTCACCTACACCACCAAGGATGGTGACCTACACACTGGATTTGGAAATAATTCTGAAATTGATCTAGATGTAAAGAGAAAGAATAAAAGAGGTGATCAAGGAAGTGCTTGTTCTCCTTCTCTGGTGACTGTGCTGAGGGTGCTGCTGCAGTGACCAGGCTGAGACAATGCATGTGGCTAGCTAAAATAGGCATTTCTCTCTATCTCTCTGCCTTTACCTATCCAAGTAATTCTAATAAACTTTTATACATTCTAAAGACCCAAGTCCTAATTTTATTTAATACATATTATTTCATAGATCCACCAGCAGTTTTTAGTGTCTTGATTTTCCACATCCTGTCTAGCACTTATCATTTTCCTGTTGTCATATTAGCTAGCCTGATGATGTGAAGTTAATTTGGAGTAATTTTTCATGTGACTAAAGATAGTTTTAATTTCTTCATCTGAGAATTGCCTGTCCATATTTTTTGACCATTTGTCAATTGGAAGATTACAATTTAATGAAGGAAGATGAAAAGCTAAAAAGGTTAGGGGTGGGTGGATAAAAGATAATTAGCACAGGGGCATTATAGAGGAAGTCTGGAGAAGAATGAGACATGGCTGACCTGGGAGTGTCTCATTGAAGGAAGGAACCATCGAATTGAATGGAGAGTCAAGAAGGACTGAAGGAACTTCCAGTGTATGAATTCCAATACTAGAGTGAGCCTCTAGGATGAAAATATATCTGGGATCATGGTAGAGAAAATCTAAAGAAGCTTGAATGGGACATATAGTAGGCACTTAGTAAATACTTGATTTATTGAATTTAATAATGACTAGATGGCAAGGGACTCAGCTAGATCATTCATTAAAGAAGGTACCCTGGCCACTTAGCTGTTTCTTCTACTCTATTTCACTATGTCCTCCCCTTGTCTCCATGACAACCTGCATTATTTGAGAAAGTCTAGTATCCGCGTAGGCTGAGTGAATAATACATGGGCTTTAATGATGTTTATTAATTCCCCCCTACATTTGAGAGTTTAACTATAACAAAGAGAATCTGCATTATGTATTTTAGTATCAGATTGTTCTATGTGTTATATCTCTTCAAATAGAGAGATCATGATTACAGAGATTATGTACCCTTCTTGTTTTGTATCTATTACAGTAACTATAATAGTACTGAGCAAATAGTTGTGATAGATTCAAGACTATGATTTTATTATTCTAGGAGATTCTCTGGGTTTGGATATTTCCCAATCCAAACTTTAGGGTTCTGTTATCCAGGAGACATCAGAGAGGACATATCCATGCTCATATAGTTAATATGGTGAGAGTTATGAATTGAAACTACGTATTACTGACTCTGGTTGCTCACTATATCATACTGCCTCTCAAGGCAAATAGGTGTTCGATTATTTTTGATGGGTTGATCGATTATGAAAAAAAGCAATTTTGGACTGGCTCAAATTGTGGGAAAGATGGCTTAGGCACCCTTCAAATCATCATACAGTATTTTGAAATCTGAATTTCTACAAAAATCTCTGTAATTAGAATAGAATTTCAATCTTTCTTTTTTTTCCCTTTTTAAATGTTTTAGAATATTTTCCATGGTTATATGATTCAAGATCCCCACCCCCACCCCTGCCCTTTCCTCTCACCCACTGAAACTGACAAGCAGTTTAACTGGGTTTTACATGTATCATTGTTCAAAACCTATTTTCATGTTATTCATATTTGAAGTGGAATGATCTTTTAATATCAAAACCCTAATTATATCTATATCAAAATATGCAATCAACCATGTGTTTTTCTTCTGTGTTTCTATGCTCACAGTTCTTTCTTTGGATGTGGATAGTGTTCTTTCTCATGAATTCCTCTGGATCGTCCTGGGTCCATTGCATTGTTGCTAATAGAAAAATCTATTACAATAGATTGTGCCATAATGTATCAGTCTCTGTGTACAATATTCTCCAGGTTCTGCTCCTTTCATTCTCCATTTATTCCTGGAGTTCTTTCCAGTTCTCATGGGATTCCTTCAGTTCATTATTGCCTTCAGCACATTAATATTCTATCACATTCATATAGCACAATTTATTCAGCCATTCCCCAACTCAATGAGAGCCCCTCATTTTCCCATTTTTCATCACTACAAAGAACATGACTATAAATATTTTGTACAAGTATTTTTCCTTATTATCTCTAAGGGGTACAAACCCAACAGAGATATGACTGGATCAGGGGGCAGACATTCTTTTAGTACCCTTTGGTGAGCATATTATTTTGGTTATATAGTTCCAAAATTGCCCTCCTGAATGGTTGGATTAATTCACAAATCCGCCAGCAGTGTATTAGTGTCCCAATTTTGCTACATCCCCTCCAATATTTATCTCTTTCCTTTGATGCCCTATTGGCCAGTCTGCTAGATGTAAGGTGGTACATCAGAATTGTTTTAATTTGCATTTCTCTAATCAGAAGGGATTTAGAACATTTTTTCATGTTCTTATTGAGAATTTGATTTCATGGCATGAAAACCGCCTATTCATGTCACTTGACCATTTGTTGATTGGGGAATGGCTTGATTTTTTTTTAATTTGACTTAGTTCTTTATAGATTTGGGAAATTAAACCTTTGTCAGAGAGTTTTGTTATAAAAATGTTCTCTCAGTTTCTTGTTTTCCTTCTAATTTTAGTTGCATTGGTTTGGTTTGTACAAAACCTTTTTAATTTGATATAATCAAAATCAGTCATTGTACATTTTACAATGCTCCCTACCTCTTGCTTGGTCTGAAGAATTTAAATTTTTTTCTAGAAAACATCTATTAATTAATCAAACATTAGATGCAAGATAATATACATATAATGAATCAAATAAAACATGGTCCATATCTTCAAGGTATCGAGAATCTTGTTTATTTAGATTTTTATGAATAATTCACATTGAAAACCTACAGGTTATGTTCTTTTCTGACAAAAGCATACATGTTGATTCTTATTTTAGAACTATATAGAAAATAACAGTGTGAAAGATACTTCATATATGTTATAATTAAAGGTCTCATCTTAAAGAACAATGACCACAAAAAGATCAACTTAACCTAAATTATATCTGCCATGCCAATGGCATACTATTGATTCGAAATGTTTCTGGGTCTGGTTTTCTCTTATAAAAGCAGTATCATCCTCTCATCAGATAATTCTTTCTGATAAATTTATCCATAGCAAATTGCTATTGTCTATTTATACTTTTTAAATTTCAAGCTATTAAAACAATGCAACCACCAGGACTGGTTTGACGAAAACAACACTGCTATTGAAGACCTATTGAGTAAAAAGAACAAAGCCTTTATGGAGGGGCAAAATAACCCAAACTCTGCTCCTAAAAAGCATAGATTCAAGTCTCTCCAATCCACCGCACAGTGTGAAATCAGGAAGATGCAAGACAGATGGTGGGGAAAAAAGGCAGAAGAAATCCAGTGCTTTGCTGATACAAAAAACTACAAACAATTTTTCAGTGCCCTCAAGACTGTATATGGGCCATTAAAACCCACCACCACTCCCTTGCTATCCCCTGAAGGTGACACTATCATAAAAGATAAAAAAGGAATCAGCAACAGGTGGAAAGAACACTTCAGTCATCTTCTCAACCGACCCTCCTCAGTCGACCAAAGCACCCTTGACCAGATCCCCCAAAACTGCTCCATTGAACAACTTGATGTCCCTCCTTCAATAGAGGAAGTCCAAAAAGCCATTAAACAAATGAGTGCAGGCAAGGCACCCGGTAAAGACGGGATCCCAACCGAGGTGTACAAGGCCTTAAATGGAAAGGCACTCCAGGCATTCCACATAGTACTGACCAGCAAATGGGAAGAGGAAGACATGCCCCTAGAACTCAGAGATGCCTCCATTGTAGCCCTATACAAGAACAAAGGCTCACGAGCAGCCTGTGACAACTACAGAGGCATCTCACTACTCTCTACTGCTGGAAAGATCCTCGCCTGTGTTATACTCAACAGACTCCTGTCATCTGTTTCAGAGCAGAATCTGCATGACTCACAATGTGGCTTCCGACAAGATCGCAGCACCATCGACATGGTCTTCACAGTGAGGCAAATGCAGGAAAAATGCCTTGAGCAGAACCTGAGTCTCTACATTGTCTTCATAGACCTGACAAAGGCATTCGACACAGTGAACAGGTACGCATTGTGGGTGATCCTCAGCAAGCTCGGTTGCCCAGCAAAATTCATCAAACTGATCCAGCTCTTTCATGTCGACATGACAGGGGAAGTCCTATCTGGTGGAGAGACTTCCGATCACTTCAACATCTCCAATGGCGTGAAACAAGGCTGTGTCCTCGCTCTGGTACTATTCAACCTATCCTTCACCCAAGTATTACGACATGCTGTGATAGATCTAGACCTGGGCGTCTACATCAAATACCGACTGGATGGCTCACTATTTGACCTTCGCCACCTGACTGCAAAAACAAAGACAACAGAGAGACTCATCCTGGAAGCTCTCTTTGCAGATGACTGTGCTCTCATGGCCCACCAAGAAAATCATCTCCAAACCATTGTGGACAGGTTCTCCACCACAACAAAACTGTTTGGCCTGACTATCAGCCTCAGCAAAACAGAGGTGTTGTTCCAACCTGCACCAGGGAAGCCAACGAACCAGCCGTGCATTACAATCGACGGCATGCAGCTTTCTAACGTCAACACTTTCAAGTACCTGGGCAGCACCATCGCCAACGACGGGTCCCTAGAACACGAGATCAATGCCAGGATCCAAAAGGCCAGCCAGGCACTTGGGCGGCTGTGCTGCAAAGTCCTCCAACACAGCGGTGTAAGCTCTGTGACTAAGCTCAAAGTGTACAACGCAGTGGTCCTAAGCTTGCTCCTGTACGGTTGCAAGATATGGACACTGTACCAGAAGCACATGAAACACCTGGAGCAATTCCACCAAAGCTCCCTCCGGTCAATCATGAGGATCCAATGGCAGGACCGAATCACCAACCAGGAAGTCTTCGACAGAGCCAACTCTACCAGCATCGAAGTCATGGTCCTCAAAACCCAGCAACGATGGTCTGGACACGTCATCCGCATGGACCCACAGCGAATACCAAGACAGGTATTCTATGGTGAGCTGTCAGCTGGACTCAGGAAACAAGGCCAGCCGAAGAAAAGATTCAAGGATCAGCTAAAGTCCAACTTGAAGTGGGCTGGCATTACACCAAAGCAACTAGAACTCGCTGCCTCTGACAGAAGCAGCTGGCGAACCCACATTCACCATGCCGCCACCACCTTTGAAGATGAGCGACGTCGACGTCTTGCAGCTGTGCGTGAACGCCGACACCAGGCCACAACCGCACCTCCCATAACAACTGGCATCCCAGGCCCCATGTGCCACAAACTGTGCACCTCAGCCTTTGGACTTCAAAACCACATGAGGATACATCAATAGATGATAATGCACAAAGACAATTGTCATTCTTGGACACCAAAAGACTACTACTATAATTTCAAGCTTTATTTTTTTCTGTTCTTCTATGCTTCTCCCAGAATTCTAGATCAATATTTTCAAACATTGTCTTTTGAGTACTGCCCTATGTCTTTTCCTAATTTTTAAGAAAAAAAAAACTGTTTAAGTTCCATGATACTTAATTCTTCATTTATATTTACTTTCTGAGTTTCATTTATGTTCAAGATTGCTAAACATTGTATATGGAATTGAATATTTAAAACAACATTCTTGCCAGTCTCTCTGTTTCTTTCTATATATCTTTGTCTCTGTCTCTCTATTTCTCTTTTTGTGAGTGTCTATCTTTCTCTCATATATGCACAAATAATGCATTTACACACTCACATAGACATACATACAAGGTTTAGGAATATTTGCAAATCTGTTTGCCTGTCATTTAATTGTTTTCATTTTCCTAGTTTTGTTTCCCTTTTCATCTCTTTTATTCTTTAGTTGGGCTCAGCAAGATTTATGACCTCATAACAGAGTCTCAGCTGAATTATCTAGAGACCTAGATAAGTTTTTCCTCTTCTTTGCAGTCTTCTATATTATTCTTTATTCAGACTTCCATATTGTTCATTGCTTTTTCAACTAATGTTTTGTCTAACTGAACCAAACATTAAAGTACTCTCTATTTTTCTGTATTTGTAGTGTTGAACTATTCATAATACTAGAATTGACCTCATTGGTTTCCATGTGAACGTATCCCAATCAATCATTTCATGAGTATTTCAAGTTGTTATTACATAATTTTCAGTTGTGTCTGACTCTTCATGACTCCATTTGGGGTTTTATTTGCAAAAGCAAAAGAATTGTTTACCATTTTCTTATTAAGCGTATTTTACAAATGGAGAAACTGAGGCAAAGGGCATTAAGTAACTTGCCCAAGGTCATACAACTAGTCAGTGTTGGAGGCCAGATTTGAACTCAGGAAAACAAATCCTTCTGACTCCAAATGAACATTCTATTGAAGGAGGCCTGAGCAGGAAACTGCTGGGCCTTGGCAGTTAATATGTCAAAGGTCCCAACAGCGGGTACCAGATAAGAACTTAGGGGCCATAAATTCCGGCAACATTCCAACAATGGTATGTAACAGATGAGGACTGGGGGCTATACATGCTGGAGGGTATATAATCCCAGTGATCAGGAGCTATGGGGGAACTCTGTGGCTGAGTTACCCCTGGTGTGTACCAGTTCAATAAACAAATCTCTTGCTAATTGCATTGTCTATTGGTCTAACGTATTGGTGGGCAAAAACCCGGACCCTAACATATGGGGGCTCGTCCTCATCGTCTCCACCTCAGAACCACTTTTACAGAGGGGTCAAAGGCACTGCCTTGGACCGGACCTTCAGGTGAGCCGAGTGCTGTGTGAGAGTCTGTGTGTGGGGTGATCACAAGTGTATGGGGGAGAGGAGGACTCTCGCTGAACATATGGCCTAGTGGATGATTCTCTGTTCCTGCGGTTTGTTCAGGCCATCCTTAAGCTAAATTCCAAGGCCCATCCCGTTCTGGGGTGAGGGGCTTTCCCCTGGCATCTGTCCTATCCTCCCACCTGTTTCTGAGTGTGGACTCTGTGGTCCACAGCTCTTGTTGTCCAAGAGGAACCCAGTTGGGAACCAGAGGAAGCGTTTGAGATCTGTCTGAGGGGTGGGGAAGGAATATGGTCCAGGGTATGTACCGAACTTGGAACTTTCAGGGGTTCAAGTCTCCCGAGCACAGAGTTCAAGACTCCATCAGGCACCTTGGCACTTTCAGGTGGTTTGAGTCCCCTGAGGACAAAGTTCCAGACTTTGTCGAACAGAGTTTGAGTCTTGGTCAGGTTGGGATTACTCTCAACTAGCTTAAGGGGAAAGTAGTTAGAGTCCCCTTTGGGAAGATATTACAACCCTAAGAGAGACCACAGGATGCCCCGTGATCTCTAGGTGATTTTATAGCCCTAGGTGGCTCTTATAGGCCTACGTGATTTTTTTTAGACACACTGAGGTTTTTTGGCCACAAGGGAGGTACAGGGCAGCCGGCCACTGACAAGCAATCTCTGGTATCAGGATTCTTCACTGGTTAAAGATGGAAGGGATAAGGTTGATAAGTAACTGAGGCAATGCCTTGAAATACATTGCTCAGCAGTTGTTAACTCTTTCTTTGCACACAAGGAAGGAGTGCTTGTAATTATTACCTTTAACTTCTTGATCTCAACAATAGATAATCAGCCTGCTTGTCAAACAGCTTGCTTTAAGGTTTTTGGTCCTTACAAGTTTCATATCCACTCTGGCAGATATGCCAAGAAATGAGATCTCTAAGATAAGCCCCTAGGTCGGGGGAGTGTACTGCCCTGAAACCTGGTGAATGTCCGTGTCTCTGCTGTTTGTCTTCTGGCTTTTACTGTTGGTCTCATGTGTCTTTCTATATTTGGACAAAGGTGTATGAATGTGTGAGAGAGGGTGTCCTATAGGTTTCTTTGAGTCTTTGTTGTGGCTAGATTAAACAAAGAAGAAAAAGAAGTTTAGGATGCAGTGTCTCAAAGGGGAATTAATTTTGCAGTGGCTGTTCCCCTACTCCCTCCGCCTGCATTCCAACCTGGCAGGCTTTGAAGGAGTAAAGTCTGCGTGGGAGGGGATTTAAAGTTCCTTCCTTGAGAAACACAGTTGGTTCATGAACAGCTCACCCCACACCAGTTGGGAGCAGATAATAGTTTTGTCCAGATACTACAATATCATTTTGTTAGAAATCACTGTCAAGAAGAGGGACAGGTTAGATGGATCAGCAGATACAGTTCAGAGAGAACTAGGGAACAAGAAAGCCAGCTCAGCCAATCGGAGGGCTAGTCTCAGCAGTTTAGCTCAGCCTCAGTTAAAGGAGTACACTGAAACTGTTTTAATGAATTTTCTCCCTGCAAATATTTCTTCTTAAGAATGGATCCTAAAACACTGATTTTTTCCTTTCAAAGCATGCTTGCCACAAGTTGTATGTTTCTGTCACAGTCTCGTCTCTATGTAAAAATAGGGGAGATGCAAGATTAAACTTCCAAAAATCCTCAACAGAGGACAAAAGTAATTACCTGTTCAATGATTTTTTTTCTCTCTTTCTTCCTTTGGATGGGCCCTCAAAAGGGGAAAAAGAGAAAAATTCAAAGCAGAAAAGGGAGATTTTTACTCCACAGTTAGAGGCACTTTTCACTTAAAAAAAGAATTAATTCTAAGGGTTGATGTATGTAACTTGGGAGGATTGCTAATGATTTTGATATGGTACAAATGTAATGTATTGTGGTTACTGTTTGTCAATTAAATGTGAAATGTGGCCAGATTTTTATTGAGCACAAAAACTCCTGGTTAGAAGTTTGTTTTGTTAAACCTTGCAATGCATAATGGTTTCAGTGAATTTGAGAATTATCTAAGTGTGATTGATAGCAAACCTGACACAGAGAGGAATATTTATTCTGTATGGACAGAAATTGTACTGGCTACTTTATAGATGTAAAAGGTCATTCAAAAAAAGTTATGTTGTTGAGAAGAAATTATTCTAGAATTTAAACTTGGGAATCTTTCAAATCAGAATTATTTTAATGTATGTGCTGTCAGAACTAGCAGTAATAAATTATATGACACATAAGAAGTTTTTAGAGTGGTTAATCTGTGCATGGGTTTTAATGATATAAGTGCTAAGAATTTGATATTTTACAAAAGAGGAAATTTTTAAATGGTGTTGTCTTTGATCAAGGTTATATGAATTGTTTTTAAAAAATGTGCAAAATGCATAGGAAGAAATTTGTAACCTAGAGATGAACATGTATTCAGATACCAAATGCTGGAAATTAGTAATGCTGAGTGAATGCAAAATATGTATGCATTTGTATTATGAAGAGAATTAAGTTTTCCACCTAAATAGGTTAAGGGTATATGATATACAAACTGTATGTCCTTAACACGACAAATTTAACCAGCCCTGAAATCAAGACGGCTTGTCATGAGGATTAAATAGAGTCTAGCTTCAGATATATCAAAAAGGTCAGGCTGGAATGCCAGGTAACATGTAGCTAACTAGGAAAAAGTGATTAAGTACATGTGAAAGGAAATAACTTTATATCTTATAACCTATCTATATAAGTTAATAATTGAATTTTGGGGTGTCTGGATTCATTTTATGAGGTGCTCCACCTTAATAAGATTAATAAATAGAGGTACTAACTGATACTATGAATTCTAGTGTGAAATAGACACAGCAAATTATAAATTGGAATAATGTTGATGGACTTAAATTAGGAATGTGACAATGTTTTGAGGTAAGAGGAAACTAAACTGGAGGTTCTGTTCTACTTTAGACAGGTTTGAGAGAAGTACAGGTAAATGCTTGCACCTAAGTTTGGTTACACTGAAACATTGCTAAAGGACTTAATCAGAGTTATTTGGAAGTGTGGAGTTCAAACTGAAATCTACTGAGAGGAATTATTATGAAGGGAGTTTGATACATTCAAACTTTTACATTATAGTGAGCTCACTGGTTAAAGAAGGATGGACCAAGGTTGTTAAGTAATAAAAGCTAAATCAAGCCAAGCAGCCTTAGGATAAATTGCTCAGAAGTTATTAACCCCTTCCTTGCACACAGGAAGGAAAAAGAAGTGCTTATAATAGTTCCACACTGATACTTAGGGACTGAAATAGGGATCTAAAAAAAGTTGACAATCACTGTGAGATGGAACTTAAAGATGAATATATTTTAATTGTATATTTTGGAGGGTTTAAGGTGCTCCAGCGAGCAAATGTTGCCAGCCCTGTCTGACCAAGTTTCTTGTTTGGAGCTGTGAAATCTTAATGCAAACATTCCAGAGTGACAAAATGAGTTGAGTGATATGTAATTGATAAGTTACCACATATGAGTTCTGAGGATTTGTTGGTTGATATTTGGATTACATTTTTGATCTGTATAAATATATTTGAGGCAAAGAGTAGCCAAAGAGTGGGTAGGGTGTTAAAAATGGCATATATGTGAAAAATGCTTGCTCAGAATTTTACAATTGTTATATGAGTTGCTGCTAAAATATGTGTTTAAAGTCTTGTTTAGATGTGAACAAAAGTTCATTGTAAACCTGTAACATAGATTTTGTTCAATACTCAGTGGTTACCTCAGTTTACCAATTTGTATTATGAACTAAAATTTATAATGGATGAGCACTATGCTAAAGGTGCAGCAGTTCAATGATGTAATCCTTTAAATCAGAATTCTTTTGGGTTACAGATTAGCAATTTAAGTGATACCAGGGGGATAGTTGTTTGACTTATGATGGTAAAAGCATGTTAGAGAAAGTGGGGAGGTATATTGGGTTTGAATTTGGGAGAAAGAGGGACTTCGACCTAAAATCCATAAAACTTTAGTATGTGGGTTTGTAAAGGAAGAATGGAAGGTGTGTTCTGCTTTTTAAGCAGAGGGTTTTGAAGGAAGAAAGAGAGAGAGAGAGAGACAGAGAGACAGAGAGAGACAGAGAGACAGAGAGAGACAGAGACAGAGACAGAGGGAGAGTGAAGGTGAAAGAGAACAGATAAATGTTCTGCTCTCATAATTGGATCTTTAACTTAGGGATAATATATAAAAGTAATGTATGTGTTTTGGGAAAATCACACATGATTCTTTAATTTCTCTGGACAGTTACCCTGAAGTGATTCCTGTATGGCCTTGTCTTAGTCTTTCAGATGGCCTAGGTCCAGGAGATGATACAACCCTGATTTGTATTACTATGGAACTACTTAATTCAGCACTCATGTTCTTTATTTCAGGTTTTGTGACTAAAGTGTGATGTCTAAATTATTGACAAAATACATGAGAATAATTGAGTGATCAGCCTTGTAGGGATATCAAAGGCTTGTTTGGGTGTATGGAGATTTGTTTCTGGACTGCTGATAAGTAGAATTTCTCTCAGCTGGAAATGGGTGAGACTTGTCTTTGAAAGCAAAAGAAGGCTTCTGGGTTTTAATGGTGACAAAGTACACCATGGACAGAGAATGTCCTGAAATGGTTACAGAGGCATGTTCTGGTCTCACCTGGGAATGGACCTCTTCTGACCATCTAGGCTGTTATAATTACCTACATGTGAAGCCACTTACTGAGTCCTTTGGTACCTGAGGCAATATTTTCCTTGGTGAAAATATCCCATGATCAGCACATAATACAAATTGTGATATTAAAGTTTCCATTTCCTCAAACAACCCTAATAATTGAATATTCTCAAATTTTTAGGAACATACTTTGAGAAGTAGGTGAAGTTTATTCATAGATGGCTTGAAGTTGCAGCCTTGATTTACCACAGTTGATGTTTGGATCTTGAGCTTGGAAATATAGCTCAAAGCTTTCTTGAATTTCCCCAGACTCTGGGGTAAGGAAACTCATCTGTAAAATATTGTTACTCCAGTGTTTATAGATGTTATAGTTAATGTGTACTTTGCAAAGGGATATTCTTTAACAGTAAATCACATACCAGCTCTGCAAATAACTTGGGAATCCAAATTTCCTAAAGGGATGCATTCCTGTCAGAAGATGATTTCTGAAGATGAAGTCTGTTGGTTAAGATACCCAAATGCAAATGTGTAATGTCAATTGTTATTGTACTAATGTTCTGCTCCTATCTGCTATTCTAGTATTTGCCCCAGTACACTTCTATCTCTCCCCCTTGTGACCTGTCTGCCAATCAGGGGTAGTAGTGGCTGGACACCCTTCAGATCTCCAAGCAGGTCTCCACTGACCTAGGACCCTGGCATTCACTGAGAACATGCCCCTAAATACTCTGTGTTTGCAGCCTTTCCCTCCCCCTCTTATTCCCCTCTCCCTCTCTCCTGACCATAGGCAGGGACAGCTCTACACCTATTCTCAGCACTGAAGAAGCTACAGAAGAATTGGACCTTTTCCCTTTTCCCCTTAGATACTTGGAGAGGGGAGGGGATAGGACAGCAAGGGGCACTGAACCAGGTGGGGCCTGAGATTCTGGCCTGGCTGCAGGCTGTGTGGTTCCCCTGTGATAGTGGGGAGATAGCTAGCAAAAAGAATACATGACACCACACATAGGAGAGAGAAACTGCTAGCCCCTGGTATGCCTGCCTTTTTAACTCTTCTCCCTGGCTCACTACCTTAGTCACGTCCCTCATAGGGCCCTTTATAATATTAATCCTGCTCTTAACATTTGGCCCCTGCATTTTTAACCGCCTTGTTTGGTTTGTGAAAGACCAGCTAGATGCCATCCATGTGTTGGCCCTCTGACAACAGTATCAACCCCTAGCCACCATTGAGCCCCGGGCTGAGGGCTATGAGCTGTCTCAGAGGGCAGGCCTTCCCTCTGTACCCTAAGAGAAAAAGAAGTAGGAAATGAGGGAGGCCTGAGCAGGAAACTGCTGGGCCTTGGAAGTTAATATGTCAAGGTCCCAGCAGCAGGTACCAGATAAGAACTTAGGGGCCATAAATGCCAGCAACATTCCAACAATGGTATATACCAGATGAGGACTAAGGGGGGCCATACATGCTGGAGGGTATATAATCCCAGCGGTCAGAAGCTACGGGGTAACTCTGTGGCTGAGTTACCCCTGGTGTGTGCCAGTTCAATAAAAGACCCTCTTGCTAATTGCATTGTCTATTGGTCTTCCATGGTGGTGGGCGAAAACCTGGACCCTAACACTACCTCCTCTGCCACCTGGCTGACACAGAATAATTCAAAAGAGCAGGACACAATTCTGAGGTTCTTAGAAAAGTCACTTTTTAGACACACCCAATAACAGACAAAGTCTAAGTTTGTGTTGTCAGAAAAAAGTAACATTAAATTATGAAGCACATTAAACACTATCCAACCTTTTCTTTACAATAATATAAATTGTTACAAATAGGGTAAAATTAAAAGAAATAACAGCTGTCAATGGGGAGATTGTTCATCAGAGCTCTTAGAAGAAAGACTCAATATGAAAACTGAACAAATACTCTAAACAGAGGTCCATTGTCAACCATCCAGTCATGTTTTTCTATTGCAGTAGTAAATTCTGTCATACTAAAACCTGATGATTCATAGCAATTGCAAGGCCATTTTCATTTGAACAATCAAAAGTATTGATTCCTTGTGAATAATTTAGTCACAGACTCATCTGGAACAAAGCCTAACCAAGATCTGTTTCACCCACTTTTGTCTCATATATCAAAAGGAGCATATTGTGATGCAGATAATATTATTTGTTTGCAAATGTCCCTTAATACATAATGTCATTCAAAGATCCCCACCACTTCTACAGTTTAAACTTTTGCAAAACACCATAGCATTTCTTTTTATTCCCCCACTGTTAAATCAGTTTGGCATCTTTCAGTGAAGTCATTTTCCTCAGCAAAGTCACTTATTCACAACTTGACATAAACTGCCACTTTTATTCTTCAATTGAGGTATTTGCTGCATTGTTTTCCTAAAATGTGATCAGAGTGAAGTGTAAATGTGTCTATATGCATGTATGTGTATGTATGCACATGTGTATATGTTTGTGTGTATCTATAGGTTATAGATTATGCACACTCATTTCTACATATATATTCACATGGATGTATATGCTTATATATACACTACATGGACATGCATACATTTATATGCATGCATAGATGTGCTACATAAAACATATGTGTATATTATTGGGGTTAAGTAACCCCATATGCATGTATACACACATGCATATGTGTATTATTCTCACACTCAGAGACTCACACCCAAAATAAAAAAAATTAACAAACATATTTCAAGAAAATAAATAGTCAAACTCAAGTCAAAAATCCCAGTTGAAGTTGGCCACTCCAGAAAAAAGAATGCTTCTTTGAGTGTACAAATTATTCTCTTAGAATAGGAGCCAGAATACCTGGTTCTAGTAATTATATTCTCACTGTCTGTATGACCTTGGAGAAGTCCCTCCCTCCCTGTAGCATCAGTTTGCTCAGTTCATACAATGAGGAAACCATATTTGGTGATCTTTTAAGTACTCTTTAGGTCAAAAATTTTGTTTTTCAGAGATACTTGCTGACTGATACTGTCAGCATGTGTTTCAAATGAGTTCTGAGAGAATGAATTTCCAAAATGGGGTGTTACTGTTTGTTCTATCAGTTGCATTCATAATGTAGGCTGACAAGAGAAAATCCACAAAGAAAAAATATTTAACAGGAAAGGTAGACAGGCCATGCAAACGAGAGCTCAATTACAGAAGAGCTATCTCCAGGAGGCTGGTGCCATGCTCTTTAACATTCTAAGTGATTGGTTTGTGCAGTGAACTAAATCTGAGCAGTTCCAATGTTTGAAAATGTAATGACTTAAATAGAAATACTGACGTCTCCTTCAAGGTCATGAAACAGTTCCTTGGTCTTGGGAAACACACAGTTTCTGTGGGCTCATATAGGTCATGCCTAGAATCCTTATGAAAACATAAGGCTGGGAACCATCAGGGCAACTCTTTGCAAGTAACCTATTAATAGAAATTTATTAATCAAACAGATTAATTGAAAACAGAAAATCCACCTTTTGATTTTCTGTGCATTTGCATTTGCTAAGTTTACTTAGAATCAATTCAAGGGTTACCTACATGATCTTTTAACACTATGGAAAATTATGCCAAAACATCTAGAACTAAAATTCAAAAGGTCATCATAACAGAAGGTTAATTAGAAATCCAGAAATAGCTAAAGATCACCAAGGATAACCCAGAATATCACTAAAAGAATCTATTAAAAAGCTGCTAGCATTAAGAATTGAGTTCTCTTAGTTGCCATTAATTTTAAAAATTTAAAGGTAGATTCTAAATCAATCATTTGGGATCTTTCCAATGAAATAAAAATGAAATACTAGGGTTCACATCATTTAAAGTTCAGTTCCCCTTCCCCTTATAAGGGCAAAGTATCAAAATGATGCTGGAACACTTGTAGCAAATGTATTGTGCACTGTCTTATGTATGACTGTGCAAACACCAAATTGGTCACATGTAATGAGAGGAAACTACAAAGTGCGCAGTGGTAGGGACATTTTCCAACCAATTATTGAGGCTTTTCTCTTTCTTCTGAGTAGAAAACCTTACTCTATTTAATGTGTATAGTGAACAGGGTTGTGCAGTGAAAAGAAGTGGAATTTGATGTCCCAAAGGGCACACATCAACAATAACAACAACAATTATCACAGAGGCTTAACTGAGTAGAAAAGTTATCTTAACCAACTTGCAAAATTGCAGGCTGGATGTGAAACATTAAAGAATAATAGTGTTATAGGAACTTGCCTCCAGACTATTAATGCCATCAAACAAGATGAGAAGAAAGAGATAAGAGCAACAACAAATAAAATACCCAGAAAAACAACCCGTGAATATCATTCTTTCAAAATTGCAAAGCACTTTAACCACAGTATCTCATTCTGTCCTAACAATATGGCAGGGCAAGGGTTAACTCAATGAAAAGAGGAATGCCTAATCAGCTTTACAATATATTGTGGTGGAGGAAGCATAGGAAGGGGGATAGAGAACTCTAGGAAAAAGCTGTGCCAAAAGATGAAGCTTTACTGACCCATTTTTAGAAAGTGTAGTTAGAAGTACAAATGCTCAAGTGGAGATTATGATAACACCTCTGATTACCCTGAGGAGTGTGTGATCATCTCATTGTTTACCAATGGAAGTTGATAATTTTGAATGCTTGTCAATGCCATGAGTTTGAAATGTCAGCAGACACAGTGGTCCTTTGGAGTATGTCAGGGAAGCAAGCTAGCATAGAGAGCAGAGAAGGAGGAAGGAATAGGGGAGGAGAAAGCAAAAATGGTAAAGAAGGAATAAGAATGAAATAAACATTTTTTCCATCTGTATCAGAAATTGTATCCTTAAAGCACAAACTTTTTTTTGGAAACTTTGTTATTCTGCTCCTCTATTACCTAACATTCTCTTGCATTATGAATGAGAGAAAGGAATTAAAAAACTCTCCCAAGAGTAAGTGAATTGAAGAAGCCCAGTGAACAAAATTCCATCCTCAGAAGGAGTTCTACATTTAGAAAATCATCTTCTACCTCTGATCAATATCATTTTAAAGATTATATAAAGAATTGGCGATATATCAACACAGCTAGTATGTTTTTGTATCCCATGTTATCCTAGACAAGACTTTCCATAAAATGCCGCATTGCCAATAAGATGAAGTTGGGCAAAGGATACTTCCAAGTGTATAAAATGTACTTTGTACAAATGTTTCTGAACACAGTGTCTTAGTCTTAGTGATATTTATAAATGTTTTTAATTCAGTTAAAGTTTGGTTTATTATTTTGTTCATCTAAAAACCATTCTAACTCCATTGGTTCCCAGCATCATAAGTCTAAGACTTTCCTCTGGCTGATAATTGTGCTCTAGAATTCTATATATGTGAGGGGATGCAGTAGTTAAATCTACTATTTTGCTGAATCATCAAGGTTCTACAGACTGATGATAAACACACTGAAAACTTACCATTCTGTTTTAACTGGGATATTAGATAGAAAATGTGAGAGGTAAAGAGGTAGAGATGAGAAGAAGGGATGGGAAGAGGAGAGAAGAAGAGAACAAAAATATAGAGAGAGGAGGAGAGTGAAAAGAGAGACAGAGACAGACAGACAGACAGAGACAGAGAGATTTGTAATGCTTAAGATTTTACTCTGTAGAAAAGTCTTTCTTTTTGTCACAATAAATGAATATCACAGCCCTAGTCATGGTGCCCTGATTCTTCTGATTGGTCCTTCTCAGGAATACTGGCCCAAATCTTTCCTTTCTTGTCTTCCTTCTTATCTCACCCTCTCTAAAAGTCTAGCCACTAGTCTCCCCAGCAGGCTAACTTTTTCTCTCTCTCTCTCCCCTGCTACTTAGGACCTCCAAGCCAATCACTTCATCACCATGCCTCCCAGGCATAACCACAGCAACTTTATCTATTCCTCAAAAACCCCTGTGAGGTAAATTCTATTATTCACATTTACAATTGAGGCAAATGAAGAAGACAAAGGTTAAATGACTTATTCAGGGTCATAGAACTTTTAAATATCTGTGGCAAGATTTTTAACTCATTTCTCTATCCACTTAGCTAGTAGAAACAAAAATAAAGAGAATAAAGGAAATTGAAAAGGATATATATATATTTTTTCATTTTCATAAGACTAAATCAATAGGTACTTAGAAAATCTTAAACTTGCTTAAACATAATTTTTACTACACAACTGAAAATTATCACCAACTTCTCCATCCTCCTTACTTTGTCTTTCAAATATTTGAACTATTTTTTACTATTAGAAACATAATACCAATTCAGAACATTAAAAATAAAATACCTTTTTTTACCCCAAACATAAGATAAAGAGTTAAAGCTTTGACCAATATGCTATATAAATGGTTCATATAAAGCTCAGACATCATTCTTCTTTATACCTAGTTGGAAAGTTAAATATACTTCATTACTTCCATAAATCCATAATTTTGTTGGTATGTGGATTCCCCATACTGACATAATTTGCCACTCTATCACACTCTCCTATGTGATTCCTTGTGATATCATTAGAGAACACTTTAAATGTTTTGAAGATCTTTACTCCATAAAACAGTGAAATGCAGAACAAGTCAAAGTGAGTCTAAAGATAATGTGACCCTTCAATCCTCTAACAGTTATAACATCCAAGAATGTTAATAAAAAATGATAGGAGGATAACAACTTCCTGAATGACAGTCCTTAATCCACTACAGGAACACATTGACTTGGGATTTAAGATAACAAAGCTAGGAAAAGCCAACCAAGGAAAGAAATATTCTGATGCAACATAATTTTAAATGTTAAGAGATGTAATGAAAGAGAAACTAACAACAAGGAGGGAAATTTTTTTACCAACCAAAAATAAGTGATGAAGAGAACATTATAAATTATGGTCCTTAAATGTCTAAGTTCTCATAAATATATATGTGTGATCTCTATTTAAAAACTATTCTTGATAAATTTATTGGAAGTAAACAGTCAGGATTTGTAAACCACAGTAGACCACAACTACAGTCACACAATTGATTGAAAGGTGCAGATAGCATAGAACTTAGTTATTTACTGATTATTTTTAAAAATAGATAAAATCATTTCCCATATATTTTAGAACAAATCACCACTTTGAGAATTTTGTTACATGGGGTATCATAAATATATTTAAATTATTTAATAATAATTACTGTAACTAAAGACATGACTATTCAATTACCCTATAGTAATTACCAAAAATTAATAAATACTAAAACAAAATAAAACAGAAAGATATATGTCTATCAAAGTTTTTTGACAGAGTAATTCTCAGTATCTTATGTAATATCCAAATAATAGGTCTCAGTACTTGGGGTGACCCTTCTGATACTACTATTTTTGAATACTAATTTCTAAAAAGTTCAGAACATTCTGGTACCTCTTCAATGAGAGCCACATTGAAAAGAGATTAGCTTAAAAATACAAATAAGGAAAATAAATGAATGAAAAATAAATATTATTTATATTTTCTGGGTCACAAATCAAGTTAATAGCCTGGTAATTTAAACTTAATATTGGAACACAATAAAACATGAATCTAAAAGCCATTCAATGATTAGCAGCTATCTCAGGATAAGGATAATCAACAAGGACACCTTAAAGATGTTGAAAATACCTCAAGTTGATTCATTTGAGTGAGCTCTCCTCCCTGTATTTCCCACTGTTTTCTACAAACCAATCAATAGAGAATGCCTAGAGTTCCTCACATCTGTTTTGTACTCAGATAAACAAAAAGATATATTCTGGTATATTGAACTAATCAAAGATAGTCCCAAAATATTTTCAAGAAAAATAATTAGCTAAACTTACAACAGAAAGGGGGGTCCCATCACACATTACTATTATACATAGTCTGATAACTGACTTAGTCCATCAGTAACTTATTTGGCATAGGGCTTACAAATGCATCATGAATTAAGTAGGCCCATATTTGAATGGGAAAAAGAGAATGAGTTGTATTGTACTAAGGGAATTGTGTAATGCTTTAAAAAATCCCTTCCTATTGCCTCATTCAAGAGTCCATATTTTTAATAAATACATTCTTAAAATGATGTGTCAATTTGTGGATCTGAGAATGCCATAATTTCTGAAGAATAAAAGGTTTACATGACCCAAACTTCAGTGACAAAGCATAAAATAGCTGCAAATAATTCACCCATCATTTAAGTGCCTTCTGTGTACTAAGTAGTGGATATAATTAGAAAGGCAAAAACAAAAATGAACCAAAACAAATGATCAAAAACTGTCCCTGCTTTTAAGTAGCTTATAAGAAGTAGGTTTACAGTATATTTCTTGTGAGAACCTAGAAAAAGGTCTCTATCACATTTAGTAGATCCTCTGTTTAGAGATCTATGAAATAGAAACTTAAAAGATGAGGTGTAGATCTACATCCACAATAATGTCAAAATAAAATGAATACATAAATTTATAGTACTTAAAATCATGAGACTGGTTAAAGCTTAATAGCTTTATTAAAACAAAGTAGTGGTAGTAGGAGAGAGAGGGAAAAGTAAGAGAGAAGTAGAGAGCTACTTAGCTTTCTAATCGGTGGTTGCCCTTATGAGGACTCTTCCTACTGTAAAGATTACAATTAATATCTAATACTCCAAGTATTATTTTAATACTATTTATTACAATTAACTTAGAGCAAAGGGAAAGTAATGCCAGAGAGAGAAAAGCTGCTCCCTTCCTCCACACTGATCCAAGTCAGAGTAGTTCTAGAGGAGAGAGCCAGGGTGGAGGAAATCGAAAGTGAATATGAAATTAACTAATGATGCACATTCAGGAAAAGGAAAAGGGGATTGTGGGAAATGTAGTTCTGGGTACACATTCTAAATAATACACTACACTCTGCCACACATCCAATCTGCTCCTCTATAAGCATGCCAAATACCCAGACTTACTCCTGGTCTGAACTTGTAAGCTTATTTCTCCACTCACTAACTCTCACACATCACATCTCAAAAACCAATCATATTTTCTTAATTTGCCTAGGCCATCTAGCAGGGTGGTGCCTATTGAATCATTGTTTCTTTTCTCATTGGTTCATTGGTTCTTTAACTTCCTTTTTTTGAGCCTTGTCTATACCTGAATTTACTCAGTGGTATTAGACATCCAGGTCACTGAGAAATGACATCCAAAAAAAGGAAACACTAGAGAGAAAGAAAATCACTTCCAAAATTCCCCTCTGTGATTTTATTGGGAGACAAGAATGTTAAAATCTCCTCACTTGAGGTTTCTGGGAGATTAACATGCCTAGTCTCCCCAATGAATCATTCCAAATATCCAGTTTATATATCTATAGATTATCTCACTAGAGATATATGAAATATTGCACTTTACATGGAGGGAATTAAAACAATTTGGGGATTAAGAGGGAAAAAAGGAAAATGGGGAAAGGAAAAATAATTGATAAATGCACTGACAAAAAGGTAACTAGGGGTTACTCCTTAGGGGTCACTCCTCTTTGGCATAAGTGTTTACATTCAAAATAAATGATAGGTTCAACCCCCTTCATTTCAGTTCATTATATCCCAAATTTCATTCTGCATCTTTTGATAAAGTGGGTGGTTTCTGTAGGCATCATTATGGCACCTTCTCCAAAAGATTCACTTACTTGGTTCAGGGTTTTGGTGATTTTATTTTCCTAAAATTTCTTAAAAAGATCTTAAACCTTGAATTTTAGGATAATCATAGAAATCTAAATAGTAAAAAAAAAAATAGAGCAGGAGACAAAAATAAAAAAATCACAAACAAAATAGTGCTAAGTCTGAGAAAGGAAAGATAATTTAGTATCACATATTTAAAGAATGAAGGAAACTGTCATCTAGTACAATCTCTTTATTTTCTAGATCAAAGACCCAGGTCCTAGATATGTTGATAATTTGTCAGTAGTTTCACAGATAATTGTAGCAACACCAAGATTCAAATCAAAGCCTTCTGATTTCAAATTTAGTACTTCTATGAATGCACCACACACAATCCTTCTCACTCCAAAAATAATCATAGTTTTAAATACTATTATTGAATCAATCATTGATTGAGAATCTAACAAGGACAATGTGACTTAAACTTATCTTGGTTGTTGCTCAATTATGCTCTAGCTCTCTTGCTCATGATTGGGCCAATGCCATATGGATTGAGGCCAGCCATATGGTGGTGCCTAAGCCTCCCCTGGCCAGAACTCAAACAACTTGTAAAGCACCATGAACTATTTAAACCACAACCCAATGTTTCTTCTTCCCTTCCTTTATCATAGTGTCCTTGAAGGTTTTATTGTTTGCTGTCCCCTCTTCCTTTATCTCATTGTTCTACAATGTTTTACTTCTGTTTTACATAAAAGAATGAAACCTTCAAACACAAGGAGAAAAAAAACTGCTGAGAAAACTACAGTAAAACATGAGGCCTGGTTAAGGTGCTGACAGTAGAACTGTGAACTGCCTGAGAACTCAAGCAAAAATCACGTTAGCCAAATATGATCCAGTCTCTCTAAGCCCCTAATTCAAAATTTCTCCCTAACGTGTTACATGTATGATCAGAGGATTGTGGATCACTAAATCAGATTCTGGCCATAATTGCCAGCAGAAAATAGCCATTTGTCTGAAATGTTGTATGAGGAATTCTTAGCTAGACATATTTCCATTAAATCTTCTCTAATATTTTT
Source organism: Monodelphis domestica (assembly GCF_027887165.1). Taxonomy (NCBI): domain Eukaryota; kingdom Metazoa; phylum Chordata; class Mammalia; order Didelphimorphia; family Didelphidae; genus Monodelphis; species Monodelphis domestica. The sequence continues at coordinate 349,008,089 of NC_077228.1, read as the reverse complement.
TCTAACTGAAAGAATATATTGTTCTATGGTATCCAATGTTTTATTTTATTTTATTTTTTTAAGGAGAAGGAAAAGGGCATTTGGACCTATATACAATTCCATCAATGTGAGAAGCTACCATTAAGGAAACTTCCTCCACCCATGCATATCAACAACTTGTCTGTAATTTGTGATCTTAGATAACTTATTGGAACACTAAGTAGTTGGTCAATTTTCCCAGGATCATAGTGCTAATATGCATTAGAATTAAACATTGAATGTAGATGACTGTGACTGCTCGGGTATTATAAGCAATAAGCAATTTTTTAATTAGTAAGTGATCTAGATTTGGAGTCAAAGAACTTGGATTCAAATGAAGTTTTATCACTTACCTAGTTTTATCCCTTGAATAATCTTGGAATTATTGATAAACTTCTCTGAGAATATTTCCTTATCTGTAAAATGAAGGAAAATTCACTAAATGATGATGAATTTCCCTTCCACCTCTTTATCTATGACCCCATGACTGTATCTTATTACCTGGATATTCATTGTAATGCCTAGCACACCTTCATATTTATCATTAGCTGTTATTGTTGTATTTCAGTGATGTATCTAATTATTCCCAATCTCTGGATCAAAGACCTTTGAGGAAGGAAAAACTTTTATCTTCTGGCTTTCTAGATACTGAGAAGAAGAGAATGTATAGAATAGAATCCCACTGTAAGATTATTAGTCATCTAGTGATGGCAGTGGTAGAGAGGGTGCTGAGTGAGAATGTTAGGAGTTAGCAATTCACCTTCTCTGCTATTATTGGTTCATCATATTATTACTTTGATGGGGCTCTTCTTGTCCTGTATCATGAAGGCAGCTGAGATTGCTTTATTTCTTATGACAAATCATTAAGATTGGAGAAAATATTTAAATCTTTATCTCACATTTACATAATGTAGAAGTTATGAATGTCCTTTTATAAATTATTTGGATGGTTGGTTTAGAATGACCAGTTTATTTGATTATAAGAAATGTCATGGTGAAACAAGCAATGAGTTACAAAATATTTCATAAGATAGGGAGTCTGGTGTGAAGAGAAAAATGCTAGGTAAGGATGATCCTTTAGTTAATCCATCACTCCACTTCAATCAACAATAGCTACTTAAGTACCTTCATGTTCCAGGCACTAATCTAGGCATTGAAAGTAACTAAAGGGAGCTTACATTCTATTCCATGAGCTGTAACTTACTAACAATACTCCATCTAATCAAGCCTCAGTTTTCTTAATTATATAAAAAGGAAGGCTTGAATGAGGAAATCCTTAAGGCCTTTTCCAGGTCTACAATTATATATGATTCAATTCTTTTCTTCCAACATGAGCAAGTATAAAAAAAATTAAATATATGTTCATTTGCTGGGTAGTATTTCTTTGTTTAGATAGTTTTAATTATCTGTTAGATATTTAAGTTCATATTACTATAAAAATATCTGTAATTTATTTTCATATTTTTCAACCTAAATGCCACCAAAAGATGCAGATTCACCCAGAGAATATATTTTTTCTACTGAGAAAATACTGAATTCACCAAGTAAGGAGCTTAGCTTGCTCAGCAGGAATCAAGCACACGGCTGTGCAAATCTTAAAATGAATGCTCATGCCACCTCATAGATCCTTTACATTTTGGTTGCTGTATTATTTTTTTTGCTCTGAATTGGACAATAAATACTGTTAAAATGCTATAGAATTATTCTCTTAATGTATTACAGACTAGGCTTTGATTGGGAAGAGATGGGAGATGGTACTCTCTTCTTCATAGAAAAGCTAATAGCAAAAGAACCAGATTCAGAATAAGTCCCTGATTATTTCCTATCTATGTAACCTTGAGCAAATGCATGAACCTTTCCCTTATTCTTTTCTTCTTTCAGATGGATCCAGTGGTTTCTGAGGTTTGTTTTTGGTCTGGATCTTTGATCTTATGTTGATATGATTTGAATTCAATTCTTGGCTCTGACACTGAATCACCAGGTAACTATGAACAGATAATTTTACATCTTTTGTGCTCAGTTTTTTTTTCTATAAAATAAAAAGGTTGAGCAAGATTATCTTTAAGACTTCTTCTAGCCAAATAACATTTGATACTCAGTATGCATTATGTAACTCTTAACTTTTCTTTCATTTCTAACAGTTTCAATCTCTTTTCACTACAATTATTTTCCAATTTGTGGCCTGAATGAATACCCCCAAAGAATATTCTGGACATATCACAAATTGAGGCAGAAAAGTATATACATAGGAAAAACATTAGATTATCAGAATTTCTGCTTTCCCTCTCCACCCTTTGTTCCCAATCACAATGGTTCACATCATTTGGGGTTTTCTTTCTTTTTTTTTTCCTAGGCTGTAATAAAGTATAAGTTAAATCCAAGACCTTACTTAGAGACAGCACCTTCCTCAATGGCTACCATCATTTCTTTTTTGTGCTGTTTTTATAAATGTTGACCTGGTGCCAGCCTTTACTTGGAACAGTCTGGCATTTGTTAATTTTTGTTACACGCCTAATATTATTTAAGCTGAAGTCTTTGCACTTAATGCTAACAGAAGGCAGCATGAGCTATCTAAATGGTGCATTAGGGAGAAGGGCTGATGGATTACAAATCTCCACATTTCTACCAACAGAAATGAATCTGAATCCATCAATTGGATTCCCTTATGCCCAATTTGGGGAGTTCAGTTTATGCATATCTGTCAAAATATTACATTAAACGCCTAGACGAACAAGTTAAATTAATTTAATTTTGCAGTTTGCTTTGATTGGGTTAGGCAAGTCCTGGGCAGAAAGAAAGCCCAGAGGAAAACTACATATCCCACTAATGTTTGTGGGGGGAGGGAAAAATCAAGTAAGGCCTGACTTCAGCCAACTGGCCCTAGAAAATTCTGGAAATAGAACAAGGGTGAAAAGGGAAGTGATGTGACTAGGCTTTCCTTATAACTCCCTCACCTATCATTCACTTAACACTTACCTAATATCTCTCCAAAAGGAAGAAAGCCCAGAAGTGAATAAAATTAAGATTGAAAAAAGGCCAGTGCACTTACAATGCAGAAGAGATCAGTCAGGGTAACCCAAAATGGAAAAGAAAAGGGAACAATAATCCTGCTGTGTAGTTATATAGCACCTTTCATTTAAACACTGTGAGAATCCTCAAATTTGTAGGCCAGTTCCCTAGAGGGTTTAGAAAGCATTTTGTGGTGGGAAATAAAAAGACTGGAGAAAAGTAAAGTTAAAAAGCAAAAAACAAAATAAAAATAAATAGAGGGATTGCAAGGTTGAATGATAAAATGGACATTCTGCAAGACAGATTTAACTGAATTCATAATGAGATTACTGTCTGTCACATAAATAAAGTGGAAAAGGAATAAAATCAGAAGGAAAGATGGAAATTTATAAGGGATATTAAACTGTGAAAAGAGTAGTCAAATGCCCTTGAAAGAAGATTACATGAGTAGCACATGTATTCTGAAATGGTCACTGTGGATTAAGACTAAACTGACTTTTTACAGACATGTCAATTGCCAAACTATTTTGTTTAATTAATTTTCTTAAATGTCTGATTGATTGATTGCATAATGAGAATGTGCAGGTGGCCCTCACCAAAATCAGGGACAAACAAGCTAAGTATCATTTATAGCCTGGAATATAGGCACTATTTTTGTTTGAGAGAATTGTAATAATGTCTAGAAAAGAAAGACAAAGTAGACCCTTGGTATACAATTATATTACCAACATCTCTGCTCTACAAAAATATTAATACAATCCATAAATGTTTCATGATAACCAAGCATAAATCAACAAACATTGGCTCCTATGTTGCAGGCACTGTTCTAGGCACTGAAGATACAAAGACAAAAGTCAAACAATCAAGGAAGCTCATATTCAACAGCATTGTATTACATACTTGCTTTTCTTCAAGTATCCAAATAGCCAGGGTGCAGACGTAGTATGAAAGCAATAGATGAAACAATCAATTAAAAATGAAGAGGCTAATAGTCTTGTTTTTGCTCTACAATTAAATATTGATGCATGAGAGGAAACTCCTGTCACCTCTCTGGGACACAGATTTCTCTCCTATATTTTCCTAGATTATATGTTTCTGCAGGTCCAACTCTAATCTTTGAGCTTCAATGTCTACTATAGCAATTTGAATGTGGAAGATCCTCAGTATAAGTCTGTTCTGTTTTGTTTTTGCTAAACTGAATTGATACTGTATAAGGCTCCTTCTAGCAATATATTTAATAAACTTACAATCCAAAATTCACAAATCAGTATTCTGATTATGATTCTTCTGTGCGGAATAATAATTTGTTCACTTAAGTTCATTCCTATGAATTGTAATATTATGAAAACATTAACTAAGCCTGGGTGCTTGCTTTGAAATGCATAACCTTGTAGATTTCCAATTTATTAATTTCAACAGCAAAATTTAAATATACTATCTATAACTTCTGGTCCAAAAGATAAATGGTAAAATCAGATTACTTTAGTTTAAACAAATAAGATTTAATACTTAGATATGCATGAAGCTAATTAATAATTTGCTAATTGTTCTGCCCTGCTGAAAAGCAAGACAAATGCACTGAGTTGGGGAATTTCATTCTTCACTGAGGAAGAAATGATCACAAATCATTGGCAGACTTAGATAGATAATTAGTCATTACTCTTGCAAATTCTCTTTAATAATTTATATCTTGGGCAGAATATCCACAACCTCCACTATCTACCTTCTTCCTTGCTGTCCAACTACCCTCATTATCCTCTTCTCTCTAAAAATGATTGGCTACTTTTCCTGCTTCCCTACTACTGCCTCAATGAGCACTTATTTATTTGACTTCTCTGCCAAGAATGCACTGTAATTTCCTCTTTCACACTATATATTGTGTCTCTCTTGTCTGAGACCATGACCAAACCCAGCCAAAGACTGATGACATTAAGGGGGAGTAGTGATTTACTTATGTGGTCTCCTAAACCAAGCTCCTCAGGACCTCGCAGCTTTCTGACCATGGCAGAAAAAAATCAGGGCCAAAAACAATATTTGGTATGTGATGACCAATATGACACTCAGGCATTCAGAATACTTCTCTCCTCAAAGCTCCATTTTCAGACTTCCTGAATACTGTTAGAGGGTAGAAATCTCCAGTATTATTTTTGAAGACTTTTGTAAAATTCCTAGATGAACACCACTCATAACCATACAAACAAAAATTAGACTTCCTACCAAGCAGACCCATATGGGAAAGAAAGTCCATCTAGGGACTGAATTCTCTTGTGAGAGAAACTAAAGCAAATTTGATAATTTCTTTTTAGATGAGGATTGTCGATGAAATTCACTGATCCTCCATAGTCAAAGTGAGAAATTTCAAGAGCCATGGATGATTGTCAAGTGGGGTGGCTACAGACGGGCTAGAATGGATAAGAGGTGCTTTTTAAAATGACTCTCCTTTAGCTATGCTTCTTAATTTCCATCACCTTTAGTATGGCAGTTGATAGCTTTGATAGCTGCCTTTCTAGCAGCATAGGCTGTGTGGCATAGTATATAGTGTGCCGACCTTGTAGTCAAAAAGAGCTGAGTTTAAATTCCACACCAGGCATTTTCTGTCTTTGAAACCTGAACAAATCATTGAACCACTCTGAACTTTAGTCTTTTCCTCTGTAAATTGAGAATAATAATAATACCACTTGGCTTACAAGATTCATGTGTGCTCAAATGAGATCAAAATGCATAAAAATCAGTGGCTCCCAATTATTTCTAGAACAAAATATAAACACCTTTATTTGATTTCTTATTTGTTAACACCTGGTCCTAAGATATGTGCCTATCCTTATTTTTATATACCATTCCCCTTGCACTTCATGGCCTAGTCATAGCACACTGCACTCCATCTCCAATCTCTAAGCATTTATACTTGCCATCCGTCATAAAAGAAAAAAAAAAAGTAAATTCTCAGAGTTGAAATTTATCACCCACAACACACAAAACCAAGACCTCTGAGAAAAGGAGAATAAGAAGTCAGTTTCACAAGCCAACACCAACCAGTCTACAAGATGCCAAATAAGGTCACGATACCTAAATGAATAAAGATTTGTACTTGAGTCCTTCATATCCAATATAAATGATTCCCATTCAAATCTGTATAGACAGGCAGAGAGGCTAATATATATTACTATCTTTACATTTAGAGAGATAAAATGGTTGTCATAACAACTATATGGAAAAGATAAACATCTGAATTTCAATCAGACTAATCAGAGGTGGCTGAAAAATTTACAAGACCATAAAATGGTGACAACAAAAAAGTTTTAAATAATGTACTTCACCTATTCCACATATTGTCTGGTACTTGGAATATGATTTAAAAAATCATTTTTTCTCAAAAATGAGAAATTATGTAGAGGGACAAGAAGAAAGGTGAACTAGAAGGAAATGAATATTAACATGCACCCTCTCCGTCCAAGTTCAGACTCCAAATTTAAATTTAGATATGTAAGTATATACAAATATATATGCATATACATATAATTTTTATTTTTATAATCATACATACTTTACACATATGCATGCATACATTCATGCTATTGGTGCATAAAGTGGTCCAATATATGTGCACACATCTTTGCAAATATGCATATATGTAACATATTTTGGGTAATATGAATAATGTTTTAAGTTACAAAATAAAAAATAAGTAGATATTCTATATGAAAGGAATTATATTTCATATCTTATTAAATATATACATAAAAATGTATGGTACAGATAAGATTTAAGTTGTGAAAGATTGTGTCAGAGTTGTTTTTATTTTAACAGAATTTAAATTTTACAGGTTGTCCTCCCCAACAATTAAGCATTTACCTTTTGTTTGCTTGAAAATTTCTATTGAAAGGGTACTTGCTGTCTCCCTAGGAAACCCATTTCACTTCTAGGTAGCTCCAATTTGAAAAAAGCCTTTTTTTTTTCCTTACATCAAACCTAGCTTTGCTTCTTGGCAATAATTTTCACTCTGAAATTTCTTGATTTACAGATTTAGTTCTGGAAACAGTAGTAGACAACTCTGTGAGAAAAAAAAAAGCAACCCAGAAATAAACACACAGCATAATTTTGAATTTAATCTGGATTATTAACATTTTTCTCCTTCAATTTTCTGTGTCTAGAAATCAACAAAAAGAAATAAATGAAGCTGATTTGTAGCACTTTCTAAGGTGTAAAGGCTCACAATGAATATTTAGTTATTGGCTTTCAAAAATCATGGGAGCTAGCTTTGACACATACTTTACTGGAAGAAATATTCACTTAGTTTATCAGTGCTATTTTACAAAGTAACAAACAAATCAAAAAGGTAAATAAATTCATCTAAAATCATAGACAGAATACATTAGGGGAAAAATTCGAACTTACATCCTTTGACTAAAAAGAAGTTTTAAAAAAACCTCATTTTGGTACCTAGATGGATTACTTTTAGATTTTGAGTCCAGAGTGAAGGACAAGAAGCCATAGCATTGTAGTTTCATAGATCTAGATTAAGAATTCACCTCAGAGGTGTCCAATCCAACTTCCTCAGATGCATATATCAAATATTAGATTTCTCTAAAATTTAATATTCCTCTATTTTTATTTTACTTTCTTACTCTCAGCACTTTGACAGATTTTGTGCACAGAGCAGATAAGAGGTGAGGTTTTAGGGTGATTGAAATAACTCTCACAAAATATTTCTGGAATAATCCTATAGTTGTCTTGGGAAATGCTACTACCATTAGAATCACTCTTTTTGACACTGTCTCAAAAAAGCACTAGTTAACATTTAACTATTATGTGAGAATAATAACATATTAATTAATGTTGTTGTTTGGTCATTCCAGTAGTGTGTGACTCTTCATATCTCTATTTGGGTTTTTCTTCGAAAAGATACTAGTCATTTCCCTTTTCAACTTGTTTTACAGCTGAGGAAACTGAGGCAAAATCGAGGTTGAATAACTTGCCCAGGATCACATAACTAACTAATGTCTGAGGTTTGACTTGAATTCAAGTTTTGACTCTGAGCTCTGTACTCTATCCACTGAACCCCCTACCTCCCCTTAATCAACAAGAACTTCTTAAATAGTATTTAGATTAAGGTGTTAGGAAACAAAGGTTAATAAAGGGGTGTGAAGTCAGCTAAAAGTGGGGCAAAACATTATGGGAACTAGAGAACTGCTAATTGGAAAGACCTAAAAGATTAATTCATTTGAAGTAGAGAATCTCTTTTAGAGAATAAACAAATACAAGAATGGTTGCATATAATTTTTTTTTAAGAAATAGTAAGTGACATGATGATTTAATACTTTCTGTAGCACTTTAACCATCAGCAATTACTTCCATGTCCATAACTAACATTTACTATAGCCAATACAGAAGACAAAACAAACAAGAACAAATAAACAAAATACCTAAGTGGCTAATTCTCTGCTGGAGTGTATAAATGTAATTGGGTCAATCTTAATACAATTGTGATGTAAGAAGTTTGCTACTTAGTCTATTTTCCACTTTGTTTCTATCAGAGTTTGTGCTATCCTGATATCATCTCTGACTATACAGGGTTATCTTACTGCTACAGTGAAGCATAACATACTAATATAGTAGAGAGTATGAAATAATTGTCATTTAAATGATTCTAATTTTTTGTTAGAAGGATTGAATAAGAAAGAAACTATAAACAGGAAATTCCAGGTAGAAGAGAGCAACACGACAGAAAGGTACTAATGGTCTAGACTAGGTTATTGATTAAACTGGGAAAAGAAAAGGTTTTAGAGTCTTACAGGTTAAGAGCTGTTCCAACCACCTTATTTTATCAATGAGGGAATTGAACCCAGAAAGGATAAGTGACTTGCCCAAGGTAAACCCAAGAGATATCGTCAAGGAAGAATCCATTAAGACTTTTATTTAGTAATGGATTGTGTGTGGCAAAAGAAAGTTCCTTTCTATTTTTTTTTTTTGCAAAGTGGAAAATAAATAACACACTGTAGCTTCCTGTATCCAATTGTTCATATTCCCAGAGATGATTTATCATATAAACAACACATTCATGATTTCCTGATGGGATTCTTTCTCCACCCTAAATCCCACCTCTAAAAGCAATCTTTCTCTCTAAAAAAAAAAGACATGAAAAATGAAATAAATTCTAATGTACTTCCAATGCAGCTGAATACAAAATAATAAAGTAACTAGATTACCATTTGAACTACAGATGGGCATTATTCTTTCAAAAAGAGATGACAGCAATTTACCAGAATCAAGTGCTCTCAGGATAAGAAACATATATGTGCACACACACCTATTGAATTGTCTTCCTTCAAGGACCTATTGAAATTTTAATTCCTCTATGAAGCCACTTTTAAAATTAGATAGCAAGTCCAGGTTCATATCTTCATATTCTATTGCACTCCACTGACATCTGAACATTCATTTGTAAATACTGTTCTGGAGGAGGGAGTGGAAAGTATATTGTTTTATTACATTGTCTAATTCTTCCTCTGATTCTCATTGAATATCATACATGTATACATGTGAATATTGCCATTACTGCCTTAAAAGATATTAGATATCTTGTGTAGTGATTGTCCTCTGTGGTAACTTATTACATGACCAGTGATCTGGAGTTCTTGTTAAATGATACTTGGAACAAAAAGAGATGATGACAAAGAGGGAGAAATCATCTTCACAACTGCATAAGATATGTTTTTATTAGTTTTGATTTGGACTGATGATCTTGCTTGAGCCTTTATTCACCAACTTCTAATCAGCAAATTAGTAAAAGACACTGTAATAAGCCATTGCAAGCCCAAAAAATAGAGAATAACTTCCCTAAGGCATCTTTTAATTCTACTTAGATAGCTCACTATTTCCATCCAGTTAAGCTATCCATCCTCCTACTTATATGTAGGCTTTTTACTGCCCCTTACTTGAGGCACAGAAATCAAATAATACAACCATTGCTTCTGGAAAAGACTCTTGTTACTTGATTATCCTCTCCATTCCAGTGACCCTCCAACCCAAACCTCCCTTTCCTGAAAATCACTTCCCTCTTTATGTTGCTTCCTCCATAAGAGTAGAATCTCCTTGAGGGTGGATACTATGTCATTTTGATATGTGTATCTCTTGTATTTAGCAGAGGACATGGCAGATAGTAAACATTTAGTATTTTTTCTAGCATTCATGTGGAAACAGGCTCAATTTAAGTGAAAAATTATAATACGGTGAAAACTAAATTAATGTAGATGTATCATGGCATTATGGAATGAGCAATATATGTGGAATCAAGGCAACTTGAGACCATTGTCTTGGTCCAGAACTTAATATTTATGATATTTTGACTAAGACATTTCAATTTTGTGTTTCAGCTTTCCCACATCTCAGGACTTGATTAGAAACATGTAAGGCTCCTTCTGACTCTAATACTGAATAATTCTATGATGGCAAGGACTGGGTTGTTTGAATTTGTAGAATTTGAAGTGGGAAAAGTCCTAGAGGAAGTCCTTCCACCCTTTAGACTGATCCTCTGTAAGATCTTTTGGCATGCAGAAGAGGGATAGCATCGATTGGTTGTAGTCATCACAAATGAAAGTAATATCCACATCAATAAAATAAAAGGTCCAGTGAAAAATAAAATATGGAATTTTGAATTTGAATGTTTACATGCAAAAATATGTAGAAAAGAAAACTGAAGTCCAGAGAGGAGAAACAAGTTTTCATATATTAAACAATTAATGTATAAGTATCAGAAATGGAATCAGATCTCAGGTCTTCTTCCTTACAGTCTATAGTCTTTCTAATATACCACTTCTTTTTTTTAGCATAATGCCAAATTTTAAATATAATATTTAGGTGTTTCCAATGTTTCTTTTTAAAGGTCCCATGCTTGTAATTAATTTTGAGTTTAGCTAATGGGGAATCAGGATAATATTCTATAAAAGCAATTTCATGGCATTATATACCCCTTTGCTATCACCAGTTTCACTGAGAATATGTCTCAGTTGGAAGCTACAGTCAGAACAGATGAAGCACCTTTCAACCCGAGTAATTACCTCCCTGGGTTCTAAACCCTCTGTGTCCAACATATAACTGTGCCTCATCATTAAAATATAAATTACCTTCCCTGTTTTGATCTATTTCAAAAGACTATTGCAGGCATGACAGCTGATTGGGAAGCAGGGGGTAGAGGAAATAGGAAGAGTGTTGGCCCAGGAAAGAACTACTTCTTTGGTTTAGAAGCAGTAAGTGGGAATTAGGAAGGGGAATAAAAGAGAAAAAAATAAAGTGGCAGCTGTTTCCCAAATCTCTTCCACACTTTGCTTCTCTTGTCCATTTCCGATGGTATACCCTAGAGTTCTGGTTTAGTGTTCAAGAACAGAAAAAGCCGAATCTAGTCTGGATGGCCTGTTTTTCCCCCAGAAATTCTTACTTGTAATTCCTTCATTTCATCCTGATTCCAAACATGAAACAAAGCAGCTCTTGATCTTTCCCTGCCACCAAGGCAAGAACTGAGAAAAATATGGCCAGGAGGACCTTGTAGGCAACCTGAACTTTTGAAAAACAATAACTATAGCAGATGTTTCTTTCATATGATATATGTTTGATCTTCCTAATAATATTTCACAACCAAAGATTTGGCAAAGGGTCAGGAAATGCTTATAATTTAAGGAGAAAATATGGAAACAAGAACTCCCAAGATACTCTAAAACAACTGCTACAAATTCCAATGATCTAAATGTGGCTTATGTTGCAATGAATAACCTTTATTTTAAATGTTTCATTTCCAAAGGTATTTATGTGTTCAGACAAAAGCATGTGGAAATTGGCCATAAAACCACACTATTCCATTTAAAAAGCAATGAGAAAGAATAAAGAAAAATACCAAGCAGTCAGAAAGTTTAGTTCCCTCCCAAGCACCAAAAGTATAACTACAGATTAGTGACTATCAGATTTTTGAAGGGAAAACATTTAATGGGATTTTTTAGTTTACCCACATAGAAAGAACATTTGAATGTTCTTTCTAACATTTATCTTCACATTCCCATTGCATATAGGTAAATCTTTTTTAGCAAATGGAGAACACCGGCAAGGAAGATGTATGCCAATCTTATCATAACCTTAAGAACATCATCACTGAGCCAAACTTACACTATCTTTTCTATGGAATAGATGAATCCAAATTTATTATTATTATTTGCTTTTAGAAGGGATTTTTAAGGAAATCATATATTTTGTTTGAAAGGGTCATTGTGATCACTGTGACTAGAGATTTGTATACCAGGCATGTTGCTCTTAAGTAATATGCTTCTATTTTAAGAACTCAAAGTGGTCTGTTCATTATTACTCAATTCAGTCTCACCTCCACATGGTGAAGGTCAGAGAACTGAGGTTGTAAAATTACAGTTTCCCAGGGATCCTATTTCTGAAGAAAATATGAGTATCAGTGGGATAAGGCTGTAATGGTGATTCCATGCTTTCCTTATTAAAAGAATACACATGGAACCAATGTGGTCTATCATGCAAGTCATATAAATTTATACACATGAAATATAAAACTCCTGGGCATGGTCTGAGAAGAAGATAAGCCCATTAAATTATGTCTTGCCCATCTTGTGAATTAGCTTTGGTCACTCAGATATCAAAGAGTACTAGAATGAACTTTGGTCATCTGAATACAGATAATATAAAAAAATATTGTTCCTGACAGGTCAAAACAGAAGTAGAGGCATACATATTGAGAACACCTACAAATTTCCCCCCAAATTCATAGGAATGTTATTGTTCCTATTGTTGTTTCATTTATATCATATCTTTTTCTGATCATCCTTTAGTTATTCCCACTGAAGTTTTACTAGAAGGATTTTTTTGAGGAATGCAGGTAACCCTTAATTCTTTCAAAGGTTATGACACAAGAGCATAATGAAGTGGGTCTAAAAGTAATTATAAATTATCTAAAAATCAACCCAGATAGATTTGAAGAGACTCATTATTAGAATTCTGCCCAATAAATGGTGAAACACTTGTGGGTTTTTTGGACAATACAACTCATGAGGGTTATCTACTGACATAGAGGATAGTTATAAGTGGTGACAGTGGAGGGAGCAGCCATACTAATGGAAGCACATGTCTTTTCGGTTATTGCTATGTTTTCTTTCTATAAATAGTTATCCTTGAAATCAGATGCTCAACAAAAGCCTGGGCTCTTTCTATGCCACTGTAAATAGCTAACCTGATGATCATACACAATAAGGCATGATAATAATAACTCTTCATCCATATGGTTTTTCATTTTGGAAAAGGACCCTTGAGGATAAAATTCCTTAGAGTTAATATCATTTTCATATATAAAGATTCTGTAAAAGATGGTTTAAACTTGTAAGCAAAGTAAATGCAGAATTCAGAAAATGCATTTAATTTCATTAGCAGTGTAAAATATAGATGTTAAACATAAGGGTCCTCCTGGAGATCTAGGCTAAAATTTAATTTGGAACTGTTTAATAAAATTAATAAAATACAATATAACATAGATTATACTAATTTGTGCTTTTCTAAGTCAATTTGCCTCTTTTAGGCATCTCTTTCTTTTTGAGTTTGTCACTACTGGTGTAAAATATTCCAAACTAGGATGAAGTCTCACTAGATACAATGAAATTAAGATGGGGAATATTCCTCAAGAAATCTACCTTAGCATTCAGATCTAAACAGAAATGAAATACTTCTTTTATTTTAAAAAGTTGGCCTTCTGGCTTAGAATTTAAACTGAGTATGGGTTCCAAGGCAAAAGAGTGGTAATGGGATAGGCAGCTAAGCTTAAGGGAACTTGCCACAGGCAACATAGCTAAACAATTTCTGAGGCCAAATTTTAACTCAGTGCCTCCCAACACCAGTTTTAATTCTCTATCCACTGAATCACTTAGCTGCTCTGAAATGGTTTAATTACCTTTTTTTTTCTTTTGATAATGTATTTGTTTTTAATATTCATTAATTTTTTAAAAGTTCCAAATTATTTCCCTATATCCCATCACTCCCCCTGCCCCCCCATTGAAAAGGCAAATAATATATAGTTCATATATGTGAATTATACATATATTTCCATATTTGTCCTGTTGTGAAAGAATATATTTTGGTTGCACTAGAGAAAATTCGTGAATGAAGATTGATATGTTTCATTTTACATTCGGATTCTATTCCTTCTATAATGATATTGTTTTTATTGTCATGAGTATCTTGGAGTTGTCCTGGATCCTTGCCTTGCTGTTAAGAGATGTCATTCACAGTTGATTATCATATTCTATTATTGTTACTTTGCACAACTTTCTCTTAGTTTTGCTTGCTTCATATAAATCTTTCCAGGATTTTTTGTTATCATATTGATTGTCATTTTTAGCACAATAGTATCCCATTAAAATCATAAATCAAAACTTATTCAGCCATTCCCCAATTGATGGACATCAATTCCATTTCTAATTCTTTGCCACCACAATAAAAGTTGGATATAAATATTTTTTGTACAGGTAGGTTATTTCCCTCTGCCTTTACTCTCTTTGGGATAAAGACCTATTAATGATATTGCTGGGTCAATGAAAACGCATAGTTTGATGGCCCTTAGCTTGGTTCCAGGTTGCTCTCCAGAATGGTTGTATCTGTTTGCAATTCTACCAGCCATTTATAGATGTCCAGATTTTTCTATAACCCCTCCAATATTCATCATTTTCTTTTTTTGTTATGTTGGCCAATCTGATGGGTTGTACAATGATGATGTGGTACCACATAGTTGTTTTTATTTGCATTTCTCTACTTAATAGTGATTTGGGGCATTTTTTCATATGACTAAAGATAGTTTTAGTTTCTTCATCTGAGAATTGTCTGTTCATATCCTTAGACCATTTTTCCAATTCAGAAATGTTTTGTATTCTTATAAATTTGACTCCATTCTCTATAAATTTGAGAAATAAAGCCCTTGTCAGAGGAAATGTTATGATTCTTAAAGATTTAGATACAGGCAAGAAATTATGGCATCAGAATTGCTATTGCTCCTTTATCATGTATTATCTACTGCTTAAATTTGAATCAAAGGAGGATGGGTATGGGAGATGTTTCCTTATAGAGTGAAGAAGTTGGTGATGCTACTCATATTTAAATAATCTTCTTGTCTTAGGGACCTTCCATTTTAATAGAGAGTGAGTGATGAATTACTCTACTTGGACTAATTCATTAGGTTTTTTTTGGGGTAGAAAATATAAGGATTAGTTAACCTTTAATGTCTGATTTGAAAAGGCTTTTTGAGTAGTGGATCAAGATTACTACATTTACTAAGTTTTCCCTTTGGTGTCAATTATTTCCAATCCTGGCTTGAGTCATTTCTGTAAGAATGGGGTAGTTATTTACAGCATGAATACCTTTAAAGAGATCAAAGGCCTTTAGAAGATTGATGCATAAAATAGAAATAATTCTTTTCTTATTCAGTTGTTCTGACCAGATATTTAAAATAAAAAGCAACAGAATTCATGGCTAATATAAGAAATGAAACTTGCCTTCTCTCAAATTATTTGGACTTTGCTTCAATATTGACTTTTACAAGATAAAATAAGCCATGCAGAGGTAAGCAGTCTGGGAATATAAACATCAATCCTATTTTTCGACAAGCAATTTAAATCTAGTGATTTGTTGAAATCATGTGTTCTTGGGCTGGCTGAACAACTGCTTTTTGGATAAGTACACTATATTAATCAGACTTTGGAGATTTCAGGACACCCAAACTTGAGGCTACCTTCAGAATATCCAATGGGGTCGTGCCCTTTGTGAAGTTACCAAGGAGTCATTATTAAAGATTGTAAGAAAGATCAAAGTCAAAATATTAGAGACTAATTTTCAAAGAATTCCTACTCTAAAAGTGAATTATTTTCAGGAAAGCCATTATAAATCTAAATGTATTATAAAAATAATTTTTTTCATAGCAAACTTTGAAAGCCTCAGAAAGATAGTATTCATAGATGTAGGAATTGACCATAGAGAGTTTAATTCTCAAAGAATGCTCATAGTAAACCCTTCCTGGTGGGTTATATAAAACATGGAAAAATACTATATTTCTACTTCAATCCTTTGTTAAGGCTTTATGAGTCAACCTGTTACCTTGAGTGACTGAGAGGTTGAAACTATATGGTATTTAAACATCTTTTGTGTAGGTGAGCTTTATGGAGGAAATGAGGTATTGAGTCTGAACACCATGAATATACCAAAGGAGCGATTTCTATTCCCTATTAGCCCCTGATACTTGATTGTTTTTTCTCTTCAAGACTTCCATTTCCAATAGCTCTCCTGTCCTGAGGTGACTGGCTTTCCAAATCCTTTTGTACTTGCTTCTAATTAATTAATAAACAAATGAATGAGTGAGTAAATCAATGAATGAATATGAATTAAGTATTTATTAAAGGGTTACTATCTGCAAAATATTTTGATACCAATAGAAAAGACAGCTTCTGATCTCAAGAATCTCATATTCTAATGAGAAAGATAAAACTTATGGAAGGTTCCAGCTGCAAGTCTTGCCTTGGCTGATGTACCCTAAGAACCCCAAGGTACAATGAATATGGGATTACTTATTTTTTTTTTGCTTTTTCCACTGTATAAATATTAGATTCTAATACTGAGTCTTTTAACCATGCTAAGAAATTTGGTGACATAAACACTTTCCCCTAGATCTTTATTAATTGTGACTATAGTAATAGAAACATGATCTCCACTGCATTTGCTTGTCAGGAAGATGGCTGAGGGCAAGGCAATGGCAGGGTCTAGGGATTTTACCATTAGAATCTGGTGGAAGATGGTGTTCAAGGTATTTTAATTTCATAGCATTTGTGGCCTCCTTTCTCTCCCTCAAGGTACCTTACTGCTTCATCTAGGCTGCCATGACTGCACTGATACTGTTTGGCATGTGGTAGGGATGGCTAGCCTCTTCTCAATAACATATACTTCCTTAGGATGCAATCAGCAACAACCACCGTGGCAAATTGTTTCCAATTAAGTTGCCTGTGTGACCTTTAGATGACTCTGATGGACCTCCAAATAGTCTGATCACTTCCCTCAGAGGACACTTGTTCTTTTTTTTTTTTTTTATTTAGTCAATTTAGAATATATTTCCTTGGTTACAAGAGTCATGTTCTTTCCTTCCCCTTCCATATCCCCTCCCATAGCCAATGTGCAATTCCACTGGGTTTTATGTGTGTCCTTGATAAAAACCTATTTCCATATTGTTGATGTTTGTTTGCACTTGGGTGATCATTTAGAGTCTATATCCCCAATCGTATCCCTATTGACCTATGTGATCAAATAGTTGTTTTTCTTCTGTGTTTCTGTTCCCACATTTTTTCCTCTGAATGTGGACAGTGTTCTTTCTCCAAATTGTTCTGGATCATTGCATTGCTACTACTAGAGAAGTCCATTACATTCAATTGTACCACAGTATATCAGTCTCTGTGTACAATGTTCTCCTGGTTCTGCTCCATTCACTCTGATTCAATTTGTGAAGGTCATTCCAGGTCACATGGAATTCTTCCAGTTCATTGTTTCTTTGAGCACAATAGTATTCCATCACAAACAGATACCACAATTTGTTCAGCCATTCCCCAATCAAAGGGCATCCCCTCATTTTCCAATTTTTTGCCACCACAAAGAGCACAGTTATGAATATTCTTATACATGTATTTTTCCTTATTATCTCTTTGTGGTACAAACACAGCAGTGCTATGGCTGGATCAAAGGGCAGACAGTCTTTTAGAACTCTTTGGGCATAGTTCCAAATTGCGCTCCAGAATGGTTGGATCAGTTCACCCCCCCACCAGCAGTGCATTAATGCCCCAATTTTGCAACATCCCCTAAAACATTCATTACTTTTCTTTGCTGTCATGTTAGCCAATCTTCTAGGTGTGAGGTGATACGTCAGAGTTGTTTTGATTTGCATCTCTGATTATAAGAGATTTACAACACTTTTTCATGTGCTTATTAATGGTTTTATTTCTTTATCTGAAAATTGCCTATTCATGTCCCTTGCCCAATTATCAATTGGGGAATGGCTTGGTTTTTTTTACAATTGATTTAGCTCTTTATAAATTTGAGTAATTAGAACTTTGTCAGAGGTTTTTGTTATGAAGAAATTTTTCCCAATTTGTTGCTTCCCTTCTAATTTGGATATACTGGTTTTGTTTGTACAAAAACTTTTTAATGTAATGTAATCAAAATTATTTATTTTATATTTTATGCTTTTTTTAACTCTTGCCTGGTCTTAAAATCTTTCCTTTCCCAAAGATCTGACATGTATACTATTCTGTGTTCACCTAATTCAATTATAGTTTCCTTCTTTATATTTCAAGTCATTCACCCATTCTGAGTTTATCTTGCTGTAGGGCATGAGGCATTGATCTAAACCCAAACTTTCCCATATATTCTTCTAATTTTCCCAGCAGTTTTTATCAAATAGTGAATTTTTGTCTCCAAAGCTGACATCTTGGGGCTTATCATAGACTGTCTTGCTGAGGTGATTTACCCCAAGTCTATTCCACTGATACTCCTTTCTATCTCTTAGCCAGTACCATATTGTTTTCATGATCAATGCTTTATAGTATAGTTTGAGATCTGGTACTGCAAGGCCACCTTCCTTCACATTTTTTTCATTATTTCTCTGGATAGCCTTGATCTTTTGTTCTTCCAACTAAACATTGCTATTTTTTCCTAATTCAATAAAAAAGATTTTTGGTAGTTCGATGGGTATAGCATTAAATAAGTAAATCACGTTAGGTAGGATTGTCATTTTTATTATGTTAGTTCATTCTATCCATGAGCAATTACTGTTTTTTTTTCCAATTGTTTAGACCTAGTTTTAATTGGGTGGAAAGTGTCTTGTAGTTGTGTTCATTTAGTTCCTGTGTTTGTCTCTGCAGATAGATTCCCAAGTATTTTATATTGTCTAGGGTGATTTTAATGGAATTTCTCTTTCTAATTCTTGCTGCTGTGTTGTGTTGGAAATATATAAAAATGCTGGTGACCTTTGTGGGTTTATTTTGTATCTTAAAACATTGCTAAAGTTGTTGATTATTTCTACTAGCTTTTTATTTGGTTCTCTAGGATTCTTTAATTAGACCATCATATCATCTGCAAAGAGTGATAGCTTGGTCTCCTCATTGCCTAATTTAATACCTTCAATTTTTTCTTCCCTAATTGCTTCTTCTAGTGTTTCTAATACAATGTTAAATTATAGAGTTGATTTTTGTGATTCTTCTGGTTTGCTTATTGATATGATTAATTATGTGGATGGTTTTCCTAATATTGAACCACCCTTGCATTCATGGTATAAATATCACCTGATCATAATGAATAATCCTAGTGATCACTTGCTTGAGTCTTTTTGCTGGTATTCTGTTTAAGATTTTCATATCTGTGTTTATTAAAGAGACTGGTCTATAGTTTTCTTTCTCTGTTTTTGACCTGCTTGGCTTTGCAATCAGTACCATATTTGTGTCATAAAAGGAATTTGGTAGAACTCCATCTTTGCTTATTATGTCAAATAGTTTGTGTAATATTGGGATTAGTTGTTCTTTGAATGTTTGATAGAATTTACTTTTGAATCCATCAGGCCCTGGGAATCTTTTCTTATGGAGTTCTTTGATGACTTGTTCATTTTCTTTTTCTGATATGAGATTATTTTAGTATTCTATTTCTTCTTCTGTTAATCTAGGCAATTTATATTTTTGTAAATATGCATCCATATCACCTAGATTGCCATATTTATTGTGATATAATCAGACATAATAGTTTTTAATCATTGCCTTAATTTCCTCTTCCTTTTCATTTTTGATACTCTTAATTTGGTTTTATGGTTTCCTTTTTTTATTAGATTGACCAATATTTTGTCTATTTTTTTAAGAATACTGGTGCCTAGTCTTTTTTTTATTAATTCAATA
Source organism: Monodelphis domestica (assembly GCF_027887165.1). Taxonomy (NCBI): domain Eukaryota; kingdom Metazoa; phylum Chordata; class Mammalia; order Didelphimorphia; family Didelphidae; genus Monodelphis; species Monodelphis domestica. The sequence goes on along the minus strand of NC_077228.1, from coordinate 348,988,101 downwards.
GTTCTTTCCCTTTTGATTTTATTAATTTCTCCTTGAATTTTTAGAAACTATAATTTAGTTTTCATCTGGGCATATTTAATTTGTTCACTTTCAAGATTTTTTTTTATTTGCATGCCCAATTCATTGACTTCTGTCCTACCTAATTTGTTAATATATGAACTCAAGCATATAAATTTTCCCCGGAGCACTGCTTTGTTTGCATCCCATAGGTTTGAAAGGATGTCTCACCATTGTCATTTGATTTGTTCTTAAACTTGTTTTGGAGAATCATTATTTAATTTCCAATTAATTTTTGATTTGTCTCTCCATGTACCCTTACTAATTATTATTTTTATTGCATTATGATCTGAAAAGGTTATATTTATTATTTCTACTTTTTTGCACTTGGTTTCCATGTTTTTATGCCTTAGTAAATGGTCAATCTTTGTGAATGTAGCATATGCTTTTTAAAAAACAAGATGTGTTCCTTTTTGCCCCTATTTATTTTTCTCCACATATCTATTAACTCTAATTTTTCTAAGATTTCATTCACATCACTTACCTCTTTCTTATTTATTTTTTGCTTCGATTTATCTAGATCTAATAGAGGAATGTTCAGGTCTCCCACTAGTATAGTTTTGCTATCTATTTCCTCCTTCCACTCCACTAGTTTCTCCTTTAGAAATTTGGATGCTATACCATTTGATACATGCATGTTGATTACTGATATTTCCTCATTGTCTACACTGCCTTTTATGAGAATGTAATTACCTTCCCTATCTCTTTTATTCAGATCTATTTTTACTTTGACCTTGTCAGACTTCATGTTTGCAACTCCTGCCTTCTTGTTCTCAGTTGATGCCCAATAGGTTTTGCTCCAACCTTTGATTCTAATCCTGTGAGTGTCTACCAACCTCATGTGTGTTTCTTATAGACCACATATGGTAGGATTTGGGTTTCTGGTCCATTCTGCTATTTGTTTTCATTTTATGAGTGAGTTAATCCCATTCATATCCAAAGTTATGATTGCCTCTTGTGTATTCCCAAACACTTTTATATCCTCTACTAGTTTTGTCCTTTCTTTTTTCACGATATCCTTTTAAACTTGTGGTTTGCTTTTAATCAGTCCCCCTAATACCCACCCTTGTTATGATTCCCTTTCTGCCCCCTTCCTTTTTGTTCCCTTCTTATTTTTAGGGTCTCTTAAGTTACCCCCTCTTTCCTTCCATTTTTGTACTCCCTGCCCTACTCACCCCCCTTAGTTTTCCCTTCTCAATTTCCCTGTAGTGTAAGATAGAATTTGATACCCCACTGAATCTAGATGCTCTTCCCTCTCAGAATTGATTTCACTGAGAGTAAGGTTTAAGTATTACCTATTAGCTCTCTCTTCCTCTCCTTCTTATAATAGTATTCATCCTCTACTCTTCCCATGTGCCTTTTTATGTAATATAGATTGTTCTATATATCTTATCTCTTCAAGGTTCTCTTGGTTCCATCTTCTATTCCCCCTCCCTTTATTTATATATGATCTTATATCACTTATTACTCCAATCTCTACCTATGAATGATTCTTCTAATTACTATAATAGTGAATGTAATTTTTGTAAGTTTCAAATAACATTTTTTCATATATTAATATGAATCATTTGATCTCATTAAAGCCTTTAAAAAGAAAGTTTAAATAAAAAAAACATTTTCCTTCCCCTCTCTTATTTATTTACCTTTTCATTTTTCTCTTGATGTTTGTGTTTGGTTATCAAATTTTCCACTTAAGTACTTGGAAATCTTCTATTTTGTTGAATGCCCATACTTTCCCTTTGAAGTATATTGTCTGTTTTGATGTGTTGGTGATCCTTGGTTGAAGACCCAATTCTTTTGCCTTTCTGAATATCATATTCCAAGTCTTGAGGTCCTTTAGTGTGGAAGCTTCCAGATCTCGTGTAATCCCGATTGGTTATCCTTGATATCTGAATTGTCTTTTTGGCTTCTTGTAAAATTTTCTTCTTAGCTGGCAACTACATTATTGGGGGTTGTCTTTTGAGAATATACTGTAGAGGGTGTTCTATGAACTCTTTCAATGTCTATTTTGCCATCTTGTTCAAGAACATCAGGACAGTTTTCTTGGATAATTTCTTGTAGTATTATGTCAAAATTTCTGTTCATTTCTGGGTTTTCAGATAGACCAATGATTCTCAAATTGTCTCTTCGACAGCAGTTTACCTGATCTATCATCTTTTCCATAAGACATTTTATTTTTTCTTCTATTTTGTTAGTCTTTTGATTTTGCTTTTTTAATTCTTGCTGTTCTTCCAGATCATTGGCTTTCAATTGCCCAATTCTGGTCTTCAGGGACTGGTTTTCTGCTATAATCTTTTAATTTTCTGCTATAATCTTTTGGTTTTCCTTTTTGGTTTGGTCTGTCCTGGTTTTTGAGGCATCCATCTATTTCTCTATTTAGTAGTTCTTGTCCTTTAAACTTTCATTTTCTTTTTTGACCTATTTCCCACTTTTCTTGCCAGAATCCTTTCACCTTTTTGATAAGCTCTGATTAAAATTCTTCAAGAGTTTTTCCTTTTTTCCTGGCCAGTTTCCTTTTTTTTTTGGGGGGGGGGTGTTTGGATGCATTTATTTGTATGTTCTCTTCTGCTCTTTCCTTTGTACTCTGGGTTTTTCCTCCATAAAAATTATCCAGGGCCAAAGCCTTCTTCTTGTTTTTCTTGGGAAGTTGTTTTTCCTGGGCATTGTTTACCATTACTATGGTGGTTTTTCCTTTCCTTTCCACTCAGAAGTTTGTGTCATGAGGGGAAGCTCTCTGTGTATAGAGTGAAGGAGCTAGGATTTTTCCTGAGGCCACCTCTCAAGTATCTGTAGCTTCTACTGTTTATTGCCCTTCTCTTTGCTATCTCACCATGGGCGCTCAAGGTCTGAGCTCTTCAACCTGAAGGGGTTTTAGGTCTAGCTGCTCTCAGGGGTTAGGTTTTTGGTGGTCTTGGTCAGTTGCCAAGGACCTAGATGTGCCCTTTGCTTGCTCTAGAGATGACCCTTGCTCACTCACTGATTCTAGCTAGCTTTGTCTCTGACTCTGGCTCTTTAGTTGGGGTGGTGGAGGGTTGATCAATTCACATTTTGGTGGAAACTATTTTACCCCCTTTTAGTGTGGACATGTCCAAATCCCAAGTACCTTCAATACTGCACTCTACTATAGACTTCCTTTGTTCATATGAATTTGGTTGTTTTTTTTTTGTCCTTTTGAAGTAGTCTATATGTGTAGATGGTAAGGAAAAGAAGAGTCCTGTATCTAGACTGCCACTATGTTTACCTGGAAGATGACACTTGTTCTTCTAAGAGCACAGAAGAACAAAATATTAAGGAAACAAGGGCACCATGTTTGGACACCTGGCAACCAGGCAGGAAATTTGTTTTTGTTCTTCTCTAATCCTGTGGCTCACCATTTTTGGTCCTTTCACAGGAATGAAATGAACAAACACCAAAAAAAAAAATGGAGAGTTCCCTAATTCCTCTTGTCTGAACAATTAACTCCAGTTCAGCAAGTCTATTCATTAACACATACATTTCTCAGTCAACCAGTCTTGATCACCATACAACATTATTGCCTACATTACATCAGTTAAGAAGTTGGCTCCCCAAGCATTTACACATCACTTGGATTGAAAGCATGCAAATAATATATTTGCCTCTTCTTCATAACATATCAGAAAAGTCATGCCTGTAATTATGTTTCTTTCTCTCTCTATCACAATTAATATGATCTTAAAAAGACCCAAAAAGTTCAGTAAAATCATTCAAAGAAAAGTGAAAATTAGAAATGAACATCAATCTGAGAGAAATAAAGTTCTATGATCATTGTGAAAAAAACCCTGATGAAACCACATAAACAATATATTCCCATTGCCATTATCAGAAAAATCTGAATATCTTGCCAACTTCTCCCCACTCCCAAAAGAGAACTAGCCACTTAGTTCAGCAGTGGCCTGTATCCAAGATTAGATGGGTCCCGAGAGAGAATTTTCCTTGTGAAGTGGAGGAAAGTTTCCATTTTTGCCCATCATATCTTAATGAGGTGGTAACTTTGTGAACTTTAAAAATTTAGTATATCTGGAGTTCTCCTCAGTTTTGGTGGCAGAGTCCTTTCAGTGGCAAGGCTTGTATCAGAAGTTAAGACATAGATTGAAATCAAACTAAACTCCCCCCAAAAAAGGCAATTTTAGGAATCATGATCTGTTTGGGTAGAAACAAGTACAAGCTTTGGACTCCTGTAAAGGCACCAACTTTTAGAATCATGAAATCAACTCAACTCAACTAAAGGGGAATTTCAAAAATATTCTCCAAAGGCATGCAAGTATTCCCAGTTGCTAAGAACTATAGGATAACCCTTTGCCACATGTGTTCTCCACATGGATGCTTCATTGCTTTCAGCCTTTAGTTTTTAGCTCAGACTCCCCAGAGACCTTGTGTGTGCAAGGGGAGAATACATTCCTAGTTTGGGGGAGATTTTTTTGGTAACAATTGTTCTTGCTGTATATACTTGGGGCAGTTTACTGCTAATACATGACTACCTGATAATCTATGGGAAGCATGCCATTGGAGGAATCCTTGAGAAGAATACTAGAAACCCTATCAGCCTCAAATGTTAACTCCAGAAAATGGAATATAATATTCATCAATCATTTAAGGACCAGCCTTAGCAATGGGAGTGGAAGTTGGAAAAATTACTCTAGGATAACTGTGTGCAATATATTTACACTTATGTGTAACTAAACAATAATTAATAAGCATTTATGTATGATATCTACACTCAAATATTTAAATGAAAATGACTAATTATGTGGGTATTACCTCAGATAATATATTTCTTTGAATTCATTCATATCTGTTCAACTTACAATATTTGAATGCATACTTAATATAAGTTTATTGAAATGGGGTCTACCCACCATGCTGATCTTTTGCTTACACACACACATATGTTTATATATTTACATATATATATATATATATATATATATATATGTATATATGGAGTGTATGGGGTGCTCAGGGAGGGGTAATATCTCTGGTATGGAGGGCTTGTCGTGCCCTTCTAGGGCAGCTATCCAGCCACTAACCCTCACCTGACACCCAGCTCTCACTTGTGGCTCCTAGTAGCTGCTAGCATGTGGCAGTGGCCACACCCCGGGCAACGGCTTCGACAGGCCGGCTAAACCTTGTGAGGGTAGCCATTGGGTTGACGTCGACCCCTGGTGAACTAGGGCTTTGCTCACCCAGCATGTGAAGACTGCTTCAGAGGAACAGGTGGAAGAAACCAACAAGAAGGTTCAACGGCTGAGATGGCGATGCAGCAAGGCACTGTGGAGTGCTTAGGGTGTGATGGAGCACAAAAGACAACATGGCCATCCAATGCAGCTGAGGAAGTCTCCAGGTGTAACGACTCTTCATGCCAATGGACCAAGGCTTCCAACGCTGAGAGAGTGGGACTGTCTCTGTGCATCGACTTTTCCACTTAAATCTTCATGCACAGGTGTCTTTGTGCACAAAAACGCACAAAGACAATGGTCATCCTCGGTTCGAGAGACAACCAACATATATATATATATATATATATATATATATATATAGAGAGAGAGAGAGAGAGAGAGAGAGAGAGAGAGAGAGAGAGAGAGAGAGAGAGAGAGAGAGATGAAGCAAATGCCCATCAGTAAATTCTTGCTCTTGCAGTATAACCAGTATATCATCCTTTTGCTCATACATTTCTTTCATGATACCTTTTACAATAATTTCATGATATATTTTTCTACTTTCTTTCAAAATTGCTTCTTTAGAATATGCTACAGTCTACTGACAATCTTCATATTCCTTTCCATTGCCTTCTAGCTAAAAATCATTTTTAGTTCTTAGAATGTAGTGATCCATGACTCAAATCCATATGAAATCCTATGAATATTGTATTTTGTCTTCATTTTATTTTAGCCTTTGTTTTCATGAGAAATTGGGGATCATTGAAAAAATTTTGCAACAGCCCAAGCACTATCCAGTCTTTCATCCTTTTTAGTGCTTAATTTCCATCACAGATAATTTTTCACTTGCAGAGTTTGTTATCCAGCTAATCAGTTTGTTCTTAATTTGGGGTTCACTAGATGGTACAGTGGGTAAAGTGATGGATCTATAGTCAGAAAGACTTGGATTTTAATATGGTTTCAGATATTTGTTAGCTGCATGCTTCTGGGAAAAAGTCATGTAGCTTTTATTTTTTTATATTCTTAAACTGTAAAATGGGAATAATAATACCTGCCTACAAAAGTTGTTGTGAGGATGAAATGAGATAACATTTATAATGAGCTCAGCTCAGTGCCTAACATGTACCAATTGCTTAAGACATTCTTGTTTTCTTCATTCACCTATACTGATAACTCTATACCAATATTTATTTTTTTGTATTTAATATTTTTATATTTTTTATTTATTTTGTAATCTCATGAATTTTATAACATGCATTAAAATATTATAGTGGGAAGGATTTAATAGACTTCACTAGATTGTCAAATGTATATACAAAAAAGATTTTGAAAACCTGATTTAATAAATATTGACACTGACCAAAAAGTATTCTCCATAATTATTATAGCAAAGGCTGTGCTGTACACTCTCCCTAAATTATACAGATGAAGAAAGATAATCTAGCTCTAGGCAGCTACCCTCTATTGATATATATATATGTATATATATATATATATAAACATATACATATGTACATATGTGTAAGTTTATATTACATACATAAAATGACTATAACCATATAAATGGAACAAAAATAAAACAAGAACTTGAATGCTGAAAAATTGTAATGACCAAAGTTGGCCTCAAAGAAGAGATATAAGATATATTTTGTGCTTTTGAAGATATAAAGGAATATAGGTGAGGAACACTACATAAAGTATTTGGCATTTTATGGTTAAGTGGTTATTGTGTTTATTTTGTTGGTTATTTTTGCTGGTTTTCTTTTTCTTTTTTTTAAATAAAGGTGGGCTCTCTGAGAGGGTTTACATATTATCTGGCGGAGTGATGATGGAAAGGTCACTCATTATATAAATCTCTGAATTTAAGTACTGTCTCTGATACATTTTTGTCTTAAATGGCAATATCTGTACTGTCCTAGGTAAGTCTCTCTGGTACTAGACCTCATATTTTTTAATCTATTTCATGGGCATGTTGGACACAGTCTTCCCTTTGAAGCACATTTTGTTGGAGTAAGACCACACTATTAAATATATCTGAAATGTCTTGCAAATCTATATGCAAAAAGATTCACATGCTCTGAAGTAATATTCTACAACTGCTTCATCCTTCTTCACATTTCTCACCCTAAAAAGTTCTGAAACTGAATGTGTATTTTTTTCTCTGCATAGTAAATTGGAAACCTGGTTCCATAAATGCATAAAGGGTTCTAGAATATAAGGGCTTGAGTTTGGATTCTAGCTTATATTTGCCACTTAATGGCTACTAGCAAATCTTCTGGGTTCTCTTTTTGAGTTCCTCAAGTTTGTCAGAGATGTTGCTAGGTTAATTATTCTTCAATCATTACAGGATGGACACTGAGTTCTCCTCAAACACTGTTTATTGTTGTTGTTGTTGTTGTTTTTCCTGCTCTCTAGCTCAATTGTCCAAAGTTTCCTCATCTGAAAAGTGAAGGGGTTTTCTACAGACAATTGAAAAGAGACAGTCTCTAAAATGCTGATCCTACATTTGTATAGCAAAGAGAATACATTTTATAGTGTTGAAGGCAAAAAATTTTGTAAAATGTGTTATCAATATGAAGAATAGTACTTTTTTTTGTTTCTTAGTACAATTTGGCCATCAGTAGCTATTTTAGCTGTCAGCATCACCTGAAGTCATTTTGCAACATTGGAAGAATGTAAAAAGGAAGAAAGTTTAAAGAGCTGTAAATGGTGTTTAAGTTTTCTGACCATTACATTGCAAGCATTGGCGGAAAGTATAATGATCTCTGGGCTCTTGCTTCATTTTGTTAGTGGTAGCACCTGAGAGCAATCTCCCCCCACAATATTCTTCCCCTCATCTTTGTTTTACTCATAAAATAGCTTAGAAGGAATGTGGGGGTGTGCAGAAGAGATGATGGAAACAAACCAAAAAATTGAAGCAACATGACAAAACCATGAATATCAAATCAAAGCAACTTTATAGAAGTGGATGCTAGTTCTGAGGTGGTCTGGATGAATAAGGAAACATCCATACAGAGATAATTTACTTGGTTACAAAGAACTTATAGAGTGACTTTATGAGCATGATGAAAATAATCAAATCTGAGAAGGCTAACCCAAAGTCATTGTAACAACCATAGGTCGACATAAAAGCAAATTATGAGATCTGTCTGTCTCAACTTTTCTCATTTGTATAATGTGGATAATAATAAGTCCTATCTCAAGGTTTGAGAATGTGGTAATATGTAAAAAGTCCTTTGATAAACTTGTAGTATTATATAAGTGCTAGCCACATTTTAATATAAGCAAACAGAGTAATAAAATGAAATGGAACTCAAATGAAACCTCATAGCATGAAGGATCAATGGTGGGCAGAATAGACAACTGAAATTCAAGGAGCTACAGACTGACAGATTTGGAGTTAATTCTGTGAAGATTCATAGGCAGTATCAAAATTATCTGCTCATCCTTGTATTGATGGCATAAGTAAAATTTGAAAGTATGTAACTGCTTTATGTGTTCATATTTTCTTCAAACTTTTAATGTGACAATAAAACACAATGTATTAATAACACATTTTATTTTATTCCTAAATTGCCAGTTTCATAATAATAATCAATGTTTAGCTTCCACTTTATAGTATATGAAGCATTTTATGTTTCTTTTTTACTCTAAAACAACCCTTTAGATAAAAATCTATATGTATTTCCATTTTACAAGAGAGGAAACTGAGGCTCTGAGATGTTACATAGTCAATCAACCTGTAAGTGGTAGAGATGAAGACTTAACAATCAGCTCTTTTCCCCTTAAACATAAATCAGGATACAATAAAATCATTATATTAAAAAATTAAAAGTAGGTGAAGAAATAATTTCTAATCTAAAATTTCAAGGAAAATTTTCCTCCCTGAAATAGTAAATTCACTCAATGATGCTGTTCTAAAAATTTTCAGAGACTCCTACCAACTGCCTTAGAACTCTTAATTCTCATAGTAAATTCCATGAATCTTTAGATTTCCACTTCCCAAATCTAATCTGTACTCTGTACACTGCTTCTTAGTAATTCTACACATTTAGCATGCAGTACATTAATCTGCCACATTCATATACACAGGGACCATAAATTTCATATATCTAGATCTTTTATGTTTACATATAGATATATAATTATACATATGTATTTATATTCACATCTATATTATGTAGTCTATTAAGTAATCAATCAACAAATATTTGTTGTTCTCATCATCTGCCATTTTATACTGTTGGTCATAAGTAATCAGGAAATTGTCAATCCACTTATTTGCCTATTCAACTAAGAGAAAAGCAAAGCAATAAGATAAGAGGAAAGTTATACCCTCCCTGTTTGGTTTCAGTTTTGATGGGGCTATTTAAAAGAAAAGAAATAACATGGATTGTACTGCTTTATTTCCCAGACTGAGTAAGGACAGCTCAGTGCTTAGCATCCTTACAGAGGAAAAGACCAAGGCTGTCATTTATTCTAAACCCTTCAGTTAATTCATGAGGAAATTGAAGGCCATAGAGGTTAGATCATTGACCCACAGTCAGACAGCTAATACATATTGAAAGTAATATTCAATCTGAGAGCTTCCTGAATCCAAGTTAGGTAATCTATCCACTAAGTCTTACTGCCTCTTATGTAAATAGCTTATCATTAATTGGCTAAATGAGAAATTTAAGCACTGACTCCTAGATTTAGGATAAAGTGATACTGACAGACAATGACCTCAAGTAGCAAGAAGCAAGCTGGAATTCCAAGATCCTCTTTCAGATCTAATTGATTATGAATTTATTTCATGTCATTATTTATTTTTGGAGTAAGAGCAGAGCACATGCTTAAAGAAAATCTAGAAAGAAAAGGTTCTTATTGGGCACAGATGTTTGGTGGAATGCAAAGAACACATGATTCAGATTAAAGAGAACAGGATATATAATTCCAGGGTCTGACACTTAACTAGTCATCTGACTTGCAAGCAATTCAGTTTGTGCTATGCCTTAGTTGCTACTTCTATAAAATGGAGATAACACTTGTCCTACCTCTCTCAGAGAGGTACTGAAAACACTTTATAACCATTTGAGTTTTAGTACAATTTTGAAAGTATAAGAATTAGGAAGTTACTGTTATTAATTAAAAAAACCCCTACTTTTCTTAAGAAGATTAAATCTTTCTTTGAGTGTTGTCATCTACTTTGAAATGGATCTAATGTTTTGATGCATTTGAATTATTATACACCACAGGAAAGAGACAAACAAATCAAAAATAAAAAAAAAATTAGGTTCATTATTTCCTTGTAAACATATGTCTTTAACAATGATCCATGAATTAAAAACAAATCTGTTTGCAAGAAGAGAATGCAGTACAGGGCTAGATTTGGAGTCAGGATGACCCAGATTCAATTCTTCCCTTAGTAGTTATTCTGAGATTCTGGATAATTCATTTAACATGTGCCAGAGAAAGGTTGCTAAAGTATATTTACTAAGATACCAGATAAATTCTAATCTAGAATACAGGAGAGATTAGCCACACTGAAATCTTACCACAATGAAATCATAGATCAATCAATTATTTACATATTTGAACAATGATTGTAACACCCTCCTCTTGAACTATATGCCATCATAATGTGATGGTGACTCTAGGCTCTGAAAGGATAGAAGAGTAGAATACAACATCTAGCAATTCCTACTAACCCAGAAAATTTTGCATATGCATCTAACAATAGACAAATATTTTGTCATAGAAGGATAAAACAATCTAACTTTGGTCTATAAGCAGGAATTTCATAGGATCATAAAAAGAGAGCCGAAAATACTGGGAGAGATCCTATCTAGTTCAAATTCACCTTCTATAAGTGAAGAAATAGGAGCTCAGTGTTATGAATTCACAGGATTATAAGGAAAGAAACTTAGAGGTCATCTTGTTATATTGTTTCCCTTTATTTGTCAAGAAACTGAGGCCCAAAATAAATTAAGTGACTTCTCCATGGTTATACAGGTAGAAATTGGCATATGGCTAGGATTTGAACAAAGAACTATTGATTAAAAAATAATTTTATTTCCACTGTGCAAGGATATATGGTATGACTTGCTCAACATCATACCAATAGTAAGTCGAAGAATTTGGAGGGAAAAAATGGAAAGAACAATAACAAGAATAAAAGCAATATGGAGCGCTATAAAATATAAAAACATAGCTTGTATTCCCAACATAAAAATTGTTTATCAGGGATGCATTGTGGTACAGTAAAAAGACTACTGATTTCGGATGGAAAATCTGCGTTCAAATGCCTCCTCAGAAATTTATTGTATTTCTCTGAGAAATTTTCTGAGAAATGTAGTGTATGTACATATATATGTATATACATATATGTCATTCATGTAAACTACCCTGGTTAGTGTAAAATGAGAAATTTGACTATTTGATCTCTGAGATCCAATTTAGTTTCTTTGCAGTAGTGAGTTACTATAGGTGTACTACATTATATATATATATATATATATATATATATATGGTCAGCTAAGTGGCACAATGAGTAGGACACCACCAAACACTTGGCAAAGGAGTTAACGTCCCAACTCCAGTTAAATTCTTTTTCCTGTCTTCTTATTACAACCCAAAATCATTGTTTCAGTCATCATAAAAGATTCATGATTCAAATAACAGAAGTTGGTGAGTTAACAAGAACTTATTAAAGCACTCAAGTAGTTTAAGCACTCTTCTAGCATGGATTCCAAGACTAGTCCATTGTGAATTGCTATCTAACTCTCCAATTAAGCCCCATCTTCTCTTTCAGTCCCAAACAATGAATTCACTGCTGCTATGGATGTTACAACCTTTTTTTCTCCAAAAGTTTTAAACAGTTCCTATCTTAAGCTTCAGGAGCTCCTAGCAGGTAGTCTAGTCATTCTTCCTCCTTCTGCCACTTAATTGTCTTCTTTAACGCTGAAATTTCTTAGGAGTTACTCTGCTATCTTCAAGTTTCTTCCAGTTATCCTTACTTATCTCTCTGTCAGCATGAATCCTTATTAAACACCCTCATGAGAAAGTGAGTCCTTTATTAATGACATATAAATCCTACTATCATCTTCTTTCAGAGAAGAGGAAAGAAGGTAAAAGTAAAGAATAGCTTGGTGACAATGACTAGTTCTCTTAAGCAGGTATGCTACATATATATTTAGATAAATATAATTCAACATATGGATTGAGTATAGAGATTAATGAAAGTCTTCTAAAAGTAGTTGAGGATGGAAATTGACTCAAAGAGGGAAAAACAATCAGATCCATTGGGGTAGAGAATTGTATCGTGCCATATAGAGCAGTAGAAGGATAATAAATAGACTGATGGAGAGTGGAGAAATACAAGGAAGGGAGAGATTGGAGGGGTTGTTCAAAAGGTACTATATTAAGAGGGAAATCAGTAAGAGGGGAGGTGCTGGGAAGTAGAGGAACATTAGGGAAAGGAAAGGGAGGAAAGTGAATAAAAGCAAAAGTTGGAGGGGAGGGCAAGAGGGATAAGAGAAAAGGCAGAATCTAAGGAACAAGTCAAAATGGAGGCACATACACAGACAGTTATCCTAACTGTGAATGTGAATGAGATGAACTCACCAATAAAAATGAAGTAGATAGCAGAATGGATTAAAAACCAGAATCCTATCATATGTTGTCTATAAGAAATACACTTGAGGCAGGTAGACATACACAGGATAAAGATAAGAGGGTGGAGAAGAATTTACTGGGCTACAACTGAAACAAAGAAGGCAGGAGTAGCAATCATGATCTCAGATAAAACTAAAGCAAAAATAAATCTCATTTAAAGAGATAAGGAAGGTAATTACATCTTGATGAAGGGTAGTATAAATAATGAAGCTATATCAGTAGTCAACATATACGTACCAAATGGTACAGCATCCAGATTTCTAGATGAGAAACTAAAGGAGCTCAAGGAGAAAATAGTAAAAACCATACTAGTGGGTGACCTTAACCTTCCTTGATGAGAATTAGATAAATCAAACCAAAAATAAATAAGAAAGAAAAAAGGGAATTGAATGAAATGTTTGAAAAATTAGAGCTCATAGATATCTGGAGAAAAATAAATAGGGGTAAAAAGGAATATACCTTTTTTCAGTAGCACATGACACATATACAAAGATTGACTGTGTAATAGGTCATAAAAACATTGCAAGCAAAAGTAGGAAAGCAGAAATAATCAATGTAATTTTTTCAGACCATAATGTAATAAAAATCATAATCAATAAGGACTTCTGGAGAGGAAAATTTAAAACTAATTAGAAACTAAGTAATCTACTTCTTCAAAACTGGTTGGTAAAAGAACAAATTAAAGTAACAATTACTGATTTCATTGAAGAGAATGGCAATGAGGAAATAACTAATCAAATATCTATGGGATGCAGCCAAAGCAGTAGTCAGGTGAAATTTATATCCTTGTGAGCATATATCAACACATTAGAGAGGGAAGAGGTCAATTAATTGGGCATGCAACTTAAAAAAATTATAAAGAGAACAAATTAAAAATCCCCAAGTTAACACTAAATTGGAAATCATAAAAATCAAAGAAGAAATTAATAAAATTGATAGCATAAGAACTATTGAATTAATAAATAAGACTAGAAGCTGGTACTTTGAAAAAACAAATAAAATAGCTAAAATACTGGTTAATCTAATAAAGAGAAGAAAACCAAATTAATAGTATCAAAGATGAAAAGGGAGATGTCACCTCTAATGAAAAAGAAATTAAGGTAATTATTAAGAACTATTTTGCTGAATTATATGGCAATAAATATGACAATCTAGGTGAAATGGATAAATATTTACAAAAATAAAAATTGCCTAGATTAATAGAGAAAATAGAATACTTAATTCAATCTGAGAAAAAGAAATTGAACAAGCCATCAAGGAGATCCTTAAGAAAAAATTCCCAGGATCATATGGATTCACAAGTAAATTCTATCAAACATTTAAAGAACTACTAATCTCAATACTATACAAACTATTTGAAAAAATAAGCAAAGAAGGAGTTTTACCAAATTCCTTTTATGATACAAATATGGTACTGATTCCAAAGTCAGACAGACTAAAAATCAAGAAAGAAAACAATAGACCAATCTCCTTAATGAACATAGATGCAAAAATCTTAAATAGAATACAAGCAAAAAGACACCAGTAAGTTATCATGAATGTTATTCACTATGATCAGGTGAATTTATACCAGAAATGCAAGGATGGTTTATATTAGGAAAACTATCCACATAATTGACCATATCAACAACCAAAACAACAGAAATAATATAATTATCTCAATAAATGCAGAAAAAGCCCTTGGCAAAATACAATACTCATTCCTATTGAAAACACTAGAAAGTATAGAAATAGATGGGTCTTTCCTAAAAATAATAAACAGCATGTATATTTAAAACCATCAGCAAGCATCATCAGCAATGGGGATAAATTAGAAGCCTTTCCAATAAAATCAGGAGTGAAGCAAGAATGCCCACTATTACCTCTGTGATTTAACATTGTACTAGGAAATCTAGCAGTAGCAATTAAAGAAGAAAAAAGGTATTGAAGGGATTAAAGTATGCAATGAGGAGACGAAATTGTTACTCTTTGCAGATGATATGATATTCTACTTAAAGAATACTAGAGAATCAATAAAAAAAAGCTAGTGGAAATAATCAACAACTTTAGCAAATTTGCAGGATACAAAATAAGGCTACATAAATCATCGGTATTTATATATATTTCCAACACAACCCAGCATCAAGAATTAATAAGAAAAATTCCATTTAAAATAACCCTAGACATTATAAAATATTTAGGAATCTATTTACCAAGACAAACATAGCAACTATATGAATACAACTACAAAACACTCTCCACACAATTAAAACTATATCTAAATAACTGGCAAACTATTAATTACTCATGGGTAGTATGCACTAACATAATAAAAATGACAATCCTATTTATTGAGTACTATACTTATCAAACTACCAAAAAAACTTTTTTACTGAATTAGAAAAACTTTTAACAAAGTTCAAAAGATCAAGAATATCAAGGGAACTGATGAAAAAAAATGTGCAGGATAGAGGCCTAATAGTACCAGATCTTAAACTGTACTATAAAGCAATGGTCATCAAAACAATATGGTACTGGCTAAGAGACAGGAGAGTGGATCAATAGAATAGACTTGGGGTAAATGACATTAGCAAGATAGTGTACAATAAACCCAAAGATTCCAGATTTTGGGATAAAAAGCTAGTATTTGAGAAAAACTTCTGGGAAAACTGGAAAACAATATGGGAGAGATTTGGTTTAGATCAAAATCTCACACCCTATACCAAGATAAATACAGAATGGGTGAATGACTTAAATATGAAGAAGGAAATTATAGATAAATTAGGCGAACATAGAATAGTATACCTGTAAGAACTTTGGGAAAGGCAAGATTTTGAGACCAAGCAAAAGATAGAGAATATTTCAAAATATAAAATGAATAATTTTGATTACATTAAATTAAAAAGCTTTTGTATAAACAAAACCAATGTAACCAAAATTAGAAGGGAAGCAGAAATTGGGAAAAATCTATAACAAAAACCTATAACAAAGGTCTAATTACTCAAATTTGCAAAAAGTTAAATCACTTGTACAAAAAAATCAAGTTATACTCCAATTGATAAATGGGCAAGGTACATGAATAGCCAGTTTTCAGATAAAGAAATCAAAACTATCAATAAGCACCTGCAGAATTGTTCTAAATCTCTTATAACTAAAGAAATACTGTTCAAAACAATTCTGAGTTACCACCTCAGACCTAGCAGATTGGAAAGTAATAAATGTTGGAGGGGATGTGGCAAAATTGGGACACTAATGCATTGCTGGTAAAATTGTGAATTGATCCAATCATTTTGGAAGGCAATTTGGAACTATGCCCAAAAGGTGTTAAAAGACTGCCTGGCATTTAATCTGGTCATACCACTGCTGGATTTGTACCCAAAAGAAATAATTAGAAAAAATGCTTGTTCAAAAATATTTAGAACCTCACTCTTTGTGGTAGCAAAAAAAAAACAAAACAAAACTGGAAATGAGGGGATGCCCTTCCATTGGGGAATGGCTGAACAAGTTGTGGTATATGTTGATGACGGAATACTGTTGTGCTAAAAGGAATAATTAATTGGAGGAATTTCATGTGAACTGGAAAGACCTCCAGGAATTGATGGAGAGTGAATGAACCGAACAAGGCAAACATTGTACCCAAACACAGATACACTGTGCCACAATTGAATATAAGAAACTTCCCTACTAGCAGCAATGTAATGATCCAGGACAATTCTGAGGGATTTATGAGAAAGAATGCTATCCACATCCAGAGAAAGAAATATGGAAGTGGAAACATAGAAGAAAAACATTTCCTCGATCACATGGTTAGGGGACATGATTGGGAATGTAGACTCTAAATGATCACTCTATTGCAAATATTCATAAGAGGGAAATAGGTCTTGACCAATGATACATGTAAAACCCAGTGGAATTGCTCATTGGCTACAGCAGGGGAGTGACAGGAGGAGAGGGAAAGAACATGAATCAGGTAACCATGGAAAAATAATCTAAAATAATTAATTAATTAAATAAACTTTAATAAAAAATAAAAGCAATTGAGGATGGAGAGATAACTAAGAGCTAAGACGATTGGGTAAAAAGAATAGGGAAGACTAGGATCAAGATAAATATTGAAGAAAGATAAGGAATATGAAAAGTAGATATTAGGAAATAATATGTTCTAGTCATATAAGGTAGACTGTCCAAATGCATTTAGGATAGAGATAGTGTGTTGATTCTCTCCAAATATATGTGATTTTCTTTAAAACTGAAAATAAGATTTTAGAGGACCCATGAACCTTGCCAAAAGATTTTCAAAGCCTCAATTTCATCATTTGTATTGTGAAAATATTTCTGCAGTGGTTTTAAAGCAAAGAAAGTGGAAAGTAGTGTGTACCTGAGATTTAACTGAAAGATAAGGGTTAGAAATTATAATTGCTGGAAAAAATATATCAGTGGAGTAGATTTCATAGAGTATGAAAAGAGGTATAATCTGGGAAATGGAGAAGAAAGGGAAGATCACAGAGCTGATTGTGTAGGAAGAAGTGACAGGAAGAAATAATATAAAATAAAGAAAAAAAATTGAGAGTCAAAAGCTGTGACAGAGGCTGGCACCTAAGAAAATGTGCCAGGCTGAAGAGTATGTGTAATTGATCACCTCAGTGGGGGAGGGGCCCCAAGGGATTGGAATCTTGAGGAGTGGAAGACTCCAGCTGGTAGAAGAGTTGCTCTTGGTCTGGAGAAGCTGAAAAGAGAAGGTGGGAAAAACACTTTCTCCTGAGGGTTACCCACTTTTTTCCCTGCTGATGACTAGAAACCCTTCCCCACACTTCCCAATTGAAGAGAATTTCTGAAGAGAAACCTGAGACTTTACCTCAGCTCCTGTTGCCCAGGGGTGAGTCAACCTGACTTTCTCTCAAGGGGCTAAGGCTGCCAAGGCTTGAGTTTTTCTCAAGCTTGAGGAGGGAGGAAAAAGGGTTTTAGATGGAGACAGTGACCCCCTTTTCCCACATTCCTTTCCCATTCTTCCCTGCCCATTATTCCTTTCATATTACCTGATTGAGTTGACATTAAAAGTTATTTGTTCCCCAAGCAGAGTGTCAATGGACAGATAAAGGGGAGACCCTTTGGTCTCTAGAAGTGGAGGGGGGGACAAGAAGGACAAGGGTGAATCTGGGAGAGCAGCCTTAGCTAAGGAAAGAAGGTAGAAAGGGAAATATCTTCAAACCCCTTCTCCTCTCTTTGAGCCAAGCCTAAACATCAGCTGTCTCCCCTGTACCCTGTTTTGAGAGTGTGATCTCCATTCTTTCCCCCTCTCAATACTGAAAGTCTGAGCCCCTCCATTAGAACTTAACCTCCTTTTTTTAAATCAAAGCAGAGAGAACAGATTACTCCAGGTTAAAGATTTAAATGATATTCAGAACAACTCTTCCCCTGAAGCAAAGAGGGGCATATAGCATAATTTAAATTCCAAAGGGTTCAGAAACTTTTGATTAACAGAGCCAAATAATCATGTTTGTTTGTTTGTTTGTTTGTTTGTTTCTTTCTTTCTTTCTTTCTTGGCATAGAGGCCTACAACCTATTTTCTATTCAATACTTTTCCATATCTAATACCATAGAACATAGAATCATAGATACTGAGTTCCTCTGGTCCCCCAAGATCTTCAAGTCTAATCTCATTATTTCAGAGATGAGGAAACTAAAGCCTCAAGAAATCAAATGTCTTGCCCAAGATCATACAGCTGATAAATATCCGAAATACGAATTTAGCACAGGTTTTCCTCTTTCTAAGTCAGTCCACATTTCCTCTGAATGGGTATCTTATAGGAAATGCTATCAAGTTGCTCCAGAACCCATAAGGAGTCTCCAGGGACTACAACCTTCCTCTTCTCCCAGCAATATTGATTGAAAAGGGTCACAGGAAAATTCAAGTAAGACTGCCTCAAACACAGGCAACTAACTTGGAGGCTTCAAAAGAATAAATCAAGAAAAGACTGATGGGCCATTTCTTCCCCATTTATGGTCATAAGGCAACAGTCATAGAACTTTAGAAGAGGAGGCTGTATCCTCTTTTGTGATGTGGATGCATTTTGAAGTCTAATGAAGATTATAAACTTGCGGTCATCTAGGTAACATAAAGAATGCTAGACTTGGAATCAGAATGAGTTAGTTCAAATACTCCCTCAGACTTTTATTAGTTTTGTGCCCCTGGGGAAGTATTTTAATCCTTTTCAGTCCTAATTTCCTCACCTATAAAATGGGGGCAATAATAGCACTTATCTCCTAGGGTTGTTGTGGAAATACAATGAGATAATCTTTATAATGTGCTTTGTAAACATTAAAGCACAATATCAATTCTATTTTCATCAACCCATTCTCAGAATGATTTAAATAAGTAAAATAAAATATATGCTATTTAAAAGTAAATCAATTTTATTAACCATGTATCAAAATCATAATAAGAAAATTCCTTCAGCAATCCAGTAGAGGCCAATGGACTTCAGTTTAAGAACCAATACTAGAGGGAAAGAAAGTCTGTTTAATTCTTTCTGTACAAAACCTAACAAGCAAATAGACATTTAATCAATGTTTTGAGCACTGATGATTGGGATCATTAGCATAATAAGAAAAAAATTAGATCATCTCTTAACTTGTGTTCCCAAAATACTCATTTACACATATGAAGAAAAATACCCTTAAAAATTCATCAGCTACTGCCTCCCAAACCTTCTCTGACATTAACTA
The DNA here is from genome assembly GCF_027887165.1 of Monodelphis domestica. Taxonomy (NCBI): domain Eukaryota; kingdom Metazoa; phylum Chordata; class Mammalia; order Didelphimorphia; family Didelphidae; genus Monodelphis; species Monodelphis domestica. The sequence continues at coordinate 348,968,506 of NC_077228.1, read as the reverse complement.
TGACACATTTTGTGCTCATATGAAATAGAGTTATCTAACTCACATCTGTGGACATAGAAATATCCTTTTTTCTACAATGAAGTAGAGATGCTTTCTTTCCCTAGTGAGGTCATGGTGTCTTATGCTGAACAAGAAACAGAGTAAGAAGTATTAGCTCATGTGCACACTGTATTCTAAAGTTTTCAAAGCATTTTGTGTCTGCTATTTTGTTGCTCTCAAACACCCTATAATGTAGGTGCTATTATCAGTACCAATTCTGAAGACAGAGAAATTAAGTCTCCAAAAGATTAAAGGAATTTCTTTGGGTTACAAATCTTGTTAAGTGTCTGAAGTAGTATTTAAACCCAGGTCTGTCTAGTAATCCATTCCCTCTGTCAGTCTGCCTCTGAACAGTATTTTCATTTAGATTATTGGGTTTTTTCCCCCCAAAAAAAACTTGCCTGGTATTATTCTCATTAGCCAGAGGCTACTTTAGGAAAATGAGATGAAAGCAGATCCACAGAGATCATAGGCACAAAATCTGAGAAATGCCAAGCACACCCACACACACGGGCATAAGGCATCTGTAGTTCTGGTCAGGTGCCTTTATAGTACACCTGAAAATCAGCAAAATAAGGGCCAATAACCAGCCAATAAAACAAGGGGTTCTAATTTTACTTCAATATATTGGTTGCTCATCATATCATGCCCTCCAGCTGGTAGTGAGCAACTTTTTCCTCATTAGGTGCTCTGATGATTGCCATTATTATTCTCATTTTTTACAGATAAGTAAAATGAGCTTCAAAAAGGTTAAGAATACTGACCATGGTCACACAACTAATAAGTGCCTGAAGCATTTTAATGTAGATTTTTCTGACCCTAAGTACTGGGATGTCTCTACAAATTATTTTGCCCACCAATTGATAGTGTGTTGGCATGTAGGCCTTTCCTCGTTGTCCTATTTCCACCCATTACTTATTCTATCTTTCAATGGTAGCTCATTACTACATGAACTGTGTCCATCAGCCTTCAATGACTGATTTAGCATTCTTCCACTCTTACTTAATGAATAACATCTCCAAGAATATTCTGCTTGAATCCATGAATAAATTCATATTAAATTCAGTTTTTCACATATAAATTCTTAAGAAAATATCAGTGCTGTGTGGTTTTATTTATTTATCTTTTTGGTTGGAAAAGATGGCCACTATCTTATGAAAGACCTACAAAAGCAGGGCAGGGTTCTATGAATGCAATTTAACCATCAACACTAATCGTGGGTTAGAGAAAATTGCTTCCAGTTGGTTCTGATAGGTAGCTTGGGCAAAGGGCAAGTTGTTATAATTATGCTGATTGTCTGTGCTTCACTGATTATGGGCAATCTCATTCCCATATTTAAATTTGAAAGGATAATCTCAAAATGAGAATCTGGACATGTACCATCTTTTCTCACTATTGCTAGTCAGTTTCTCTCCTATCTTTTTAATAAGCCATTGCAGTTACTTGAAAATTAATCGTTTTAGTCAAAATATTTACAGTAGAAACACTGAGCCCTTAATGTCTTTTTAATTATCTTAAGGGACACAAGGAAGAGCTTTCTACACTATTAGAGTTACCTGCCAGTAGAAGGGGCTTCTTTATGGTGTAATGTATATCCTATTGCTGGAAAGCAAAGGATCAATGTTTCTTAGAGGTGATCCAGAAGGGAATTCTCCATGGAATGAGATTCTCCAGTAAAAAATCTGTACAATCCTTTCCCATTCTGAGATTCTACACTGCTTTGGATCAATCTTATCCCTTCCTCACTTGTAAATGTAGACACATAAAATTATTTTCCTGCAAAGTTTCAGAGTAAAAGTTATTTCACATCCTTACAAGACTAGGTTGTTTCCTCACGACAATCCTTTACTTTTTGGTGAACTGTTATTTAGAGTCAATGTGTTTAAGACCTAAAAGTACCAATTTCTACTCAACAGAATATATTCAAATGAAGTTTATGGGAAATTTGCCCAATAATTATAAACGTCTCTTGATTCCTTTGGAACACATTTTCCCCATGAAGTCACTTAATTACCTTGCAAGAAAATGGAGGCGGTTTATGGCTCAGCCAACTAAGAAAAAGGCCAAAAACCCAGGGACAGCGTGTTCTAATGTGACTGCCACTGAGTTTGCCATGTGACCTAATAACTGTAATGTGTACATAAGTCTCTCAGTCACAGCCAGCTCCGTAGCACAGTCAAAATTTTGTTTTCAAAATAATCTAACCTTTAAATTTCTCACTCTCTCACCATGGGATTGCTTCCTCCTGCTGCCTCAGTGACACATTGTCAACTGAAACTCTAATAGAAAATGATTTTTTTTTCATTAAAAAGTATTCAGATATAGAGATTGCATATTGGATGCCAAAAGAGGATAAGGGAATGGTGGATGAATCTAAGGTGGGAGAGATGGGTGGGCTTGTTAACATTGCTTCTGCTGGGCTGGAATTACTATTGCTGCCACTTTATATACCCCCATTCCCCTGATTTCTTTGGGGAGGTGTAGCCTAATCATCATTTATTAACTACCCTACCCCCTCATCAGAACTATTTTCTTTCTTTTGAAACCTTTACCTTCTGTCTTATAGTTGATATTAAGTATCAATTCCAAAGCAGAAGAGTGGAAAAAGGAAAGAAATTGGGTTATATGACTTTCCTAGGGTTACACAATTAGGAAGTGTTAAAGATCAAATTTGAACCCATGACCTCCCAGCTGCAGGAATGGTTCTCTATCTACTGATCCACATAGCTGATCCATAGAACTAGTTCTAAGAGAGACGTTAGGTCAAGACCAGGCAATCAGGATTAAATGACTTGCCCATTGTCACACAGTTAGGAAGTGTCTGAGGCTGAATTTGAACCCAAGTCTTCCCAACTTCAGACCTGGCACTTCATCTGATATGTTATATCAGTATATCTGTACTACTTTCTATATAGCAATAACAACAGAAGTCAGAGAATGATCAGTTAAATATTTGTCAGAGTGCTACTTTTAAAAAAATTATTTATATGTTTAGAATATTTTCCCATGGTTACATATTCATGTTCTTTTCCTCCCTTTTTCCCTCCTCCCTCCCATAGCCAACAAGGAATTCCACTGGTTTATACATGTGTCATTGATCAAAACCAATTTCCATATTATTCATATTTGCAGTAGAGTGACCATTTAACACCAAAAACCCAATCAGATCCCCATCAAACCATGTGATCAATAATATGTTTTTCTTCTGCATTTCTGGGTGTGGATAGTGTTCTTTCTCATAAGTTCTTTAACATTGTCCTGGATCATTGCATTGCTATTGGTAGAGAAGTTTATTATATTCTATTGTGCCATAATGTATCAGTCTCTGTGTACAATGTTCTCCTGGTTCTGCTCCTTTCACTCTGCATCAGTTTCTGGAGGTCATTCTAATTCCCATGGAATTCCTCCACTTTATTATTCCTTTTACCACAATAGTATTCCATCACCAACATATACCGCAATTTGTTCAGCCATTCCCCAATCAATGGCCAACAAGTTATTTCCCTTTTTTTTTTTGCCACCACAAAGAGCATGGCTTTAAATATTTTTGTACAAGTATTTTTCCTCATTATCTCTTTGGGATCCAGCAGTGCTATGGCTGGATCAAAGGGTAGGCAGTCTTTTAAAAGCCTTTGAGTGTAATTCCAAATTGCCCTCCAGAATGGTTGGATCAATTCACAACTCCACTAGCAATGCATTATTATTTCAATTTTGTCACATCCCCTCCAACATTTATCACTTTCCTTTGCTGCTTCTTCTACAGTGTTTTCTACAGTGCTTCTACAGGTCATTCTATATACCAATACAGCATTTTAAACCTTAGGCACAATAAGAAGACTAAGAAAACCCTATCCCATACATACATTTTAAAAAATCCATTCCAGATTCTCTCCTAGGAGTAAAGGCCTAATTATAGAAATTTTTGAAATTTCTCCTTTCATTCTTTTTCATCCCATAAGCTTAATAGATAGCTAGATTTTATTGTCTCCTGAACAGTCTAGGTTTTTGACTCAACTTCATCCGGAGGGCGGGAGGGCACCGTTTACTTTTTTGTTCTACTTACAAATAATTCAAATGTATAGTCAAAAGATATATTCCTGGAAAGTATGTATAAACTATATTTTCTTTCAAACAACTTAATATTTTCCCTTTGATTTAATTTATAATTTCAGGCTATACATTTGGTCACCTTCTTCATTAAAAAGGGAATTATTAATTTTAAACAAGTACTAGAAATACTTTGGAAATAATAATTATATGGAAAACAATTATTTTCTAATAAAAATATGACTAACAACCAAGCTAAATATTGCAATCACCCAACAAAGTGGAATAATTGCAGGTGAGGGATGGAAATGGAAAAAGCTTCGACTCACTGCGAGATAAAGAAAAAACTCTTCTGAGCACAGTTTATATGATCAGTTCTTTTCTGGCTTCTTTCCATGCATCTTTACCTCTGTGTTGAATTTCTGAATGCACCAGAGACCATTTAGATCTTTGCCAGCTCTGCTCCAAAATTTAGAGTCTGGCTAAATTGAACTACTCCCTATTCCTAAAGAGCCAGTATGCTTCCCCAGCTCCCTGACTCTATTAATACTGATCCCTCCACTTGGAATGCTCTTCCAGTCCCTAATTCCTTCTGTTCAAATTCTATTCATCTAGCACATCATTTCTATCATGCCAGCAATAAAGGTGTGTTTTTTTCTCTAAAAATTGCATTTTAACTGAAGTTTGCCACGAAGAAGCATATGAGGAAGGACCTTCCCTTTCCCCTTCTATTCTTTGTATTTGGGACAATGTATATAATACTGGACTTTATATATTAAATGATTTTGCTTACTATTCCTCAATTGTTTTGTACTTTCTTATATCATTAATGAGAAGGGAGGGAACAAAGATATTGGGAAGTATAGGAGTAGTAAAAGTGACATATCAAAACAATATTTTCTTTGGTTTATTTACTATCGATCCATTTTTAAAATTTGATAATTAAAAGACAGAAAGATCTGGGTTTAAATTCAGCCTCAGACACTTTCTACCTGTGTGATACTGAGCAAATCAATTAACCTTGCTCAGTCTCATTTTCTTCATCTGTAAAAATAGGAATAGTAATAACCACTTTTCTTCCAAAGTGGTTTCTAGGATAAAAGGAGATATTGGTAAAAATCTATTGCAAACTTTAAAATGCTACATAAATGCTAGCTGTTTTGATGATGTAGCAAGGATAGTGTAGTCGTGTGACATAACCTCTCTCCTTTTAAATGTAGGCTAAATCATTCAACAGGAGATAAAGTTAGACGGCTAATAAAAGAGGAAGACAGTAAGACACCTTAGACAAAGCCAAGAGAGCAAATTACAGAAGCAGACATAAGGAAAAAAGGATTACTTTGGTGACATGAAAGATGAAAAAAGTTATTGGAGAAATGGACACTTGGAAAATAAAACGTTAAGGGAACTACATGTATTGAATTACTTTATGTGCCAGTTGAGTTCCAGATACAATTAATTGGAGGCACTAAAAAGAAGAGCCTGTGTAAATTGAACAGGTGCCAAAGGTTAACCTCTTCTCTGTTTTCCCAAACAATATACTTGGCATTGTCCAAGCAAACACATTTCAGCATCTCCTCTGGTTTAGTCAATCTACTTTGAAGTCACTCTTCATTATATTTATTAGTCTTGGAACCTTTCAAACCAAATTTAATGCTTACTTGTGGCCTTTTTTATATTTTTAAAACCAAGATGCTTACGCTTGTCAAATGATTCAGGAATATGTCAGAGGCAGTGGTATGGAATGAAGAATATTTTCCCCCTTTTAAACAGTGTAAGAGAAGGTTATTTATTACAACAGATATGATTTGTTATTGCTGAATAATTTTACAGTATGTATATATGTGATATGCATATGTGAACATTTATAAATATGTACATATGAATATACAATTGTTCCTCCTTCCTTCATGCCTACCTCCCTTCCTTCCTTCTTCATGAACATTCATGTGGTCCAGGTCACCTTCCTTTGGTTAATATCATATTTAATGGTAACCTGCCTATAATGTGGTACACATACATTAGATGTGGTCTGACCAACAAAGAATGTAAAATTATCATCTCTATATATCTGTCTCCGTTTGAACCTTTACCTTCTGTCTTCCAAGGTTCCAAAGTGAAAGAGCAATAAGACTAAGGAATGCCAGGGTAAGTGTCTTTTTCAGGGGCATACAGGGATGAAGTGTCTGATGTCAAATTTGAACCCAGGTCCTCCTGTCTCCAGGCTTGATACTATCCACTGAGCCATCCAGCATCCCCCATATAATTTTCTTAATGAAGCCTCAGATGTCACATACTTCTGTGCTACCATATCACACGGTGTATTTCTATTAAACTTATAGTCCAGTTGACAAAGGAACAAAGCCTTCCAGGATCAGAAAGAATTTGAATTCTGCTTGAACTCTTTAGAATGACTGAAAACTTTGGTGACCTAGATTATAACTAGTCACTTGAACTCTCCGTCTCGGGTTCTTCATAGGGAAAATAATAGTGATCCTATTTCCTTCATCGTAATACTTGAAGATAAATGAGCTTATATAAATATCTTTCATCATAAAATATCCTCTTGCCCATTTTCATTTATTGAAATTCTAGCCTTGCCTTAACCAGAGGAAATATGCTACCTCTTCTATGTAGGTTTTTTTTTTTCCTGACCTTTTTCCCAGTTGGATACAACTTCTTTTTCTTGAGGCTTCCAATAATATTTGTTACTCACTTCCAATCCCTCTGCCCACCTCTGTCTCTGTCTGTCTGTCTGTCTTTCTTTCTAGGGAATATAAAGTTACAGAATCTTAATGTAGACAGAAAAGGCACAATGGAAAGAGTACTAGCCTTGGAAAATCAAAAGACCAGAGTTTGAAATTTTCTCTGCTACTACTACTCATATAAACTTAGGCAAGTCACTTAATCTTGTTAGCTTTATTTTCTCCAATTGTAAATAAGGGAGGTGGTTTATATGACCTCTAAGTTCTCTTTCAATGGGAGCTTTGTTATTTATCAGCCTCTACTGTTTTGTAACAAACAATTTCTGAATGGATGTTTTTATGGTATCAACAGACATAGCAAAGAAATTTGAGCAGGAAGAAGGGGATTATCCTTCCCTAAAATATATATAGGTGCCCAAGTAGTTTATTAAAGAATATAGGCATGGCATATGTGGAGAAAGAGACAGACTGATAAAAAGCAGAGACAAAAGAGAGACAGACAGACAGATATATAGAGAGGACAAAGACAGAGGGAAAGACAGAGACAGAGAGAGCATAGTAGGCCACAGGATGATGAAAATAATGCTAGAATATGAATATATAAGACATGCTTCCTAAGCTTCTGATAAGTCATCAGATATCTAAACTGGATACCACCCATATTTGGAGGCATTAGGTAGCTTTCTTTTTATTATTTTATATTTTTCCATATTATATGATTTTTTAAAAACCCTTACCTTCTGTCTTGGAATCAATACTCTGTATTGGTTCCAAGGAAGAAGAGTGGTAAGGGCTAGGCAATGGGGGTTAAGTGACTTGCCCAGGGTCACACAGCTGGGAAGTGTCTGAGGCCATATTTGAACCAAGGACCTCCCATCTCTAGGTCTGACTCTCAATCCACTGAGCTACCCAGCTGCTATGATTTTAATAATCATTTCAGACATTCTGTGAGCCTGGTTCTCTCTTTCCTTTTGCCATTCCGAGAGTTAGCAGTTAATATGTTATGGGTGGTACATGTGCTATCCTCTAAAACCCATATCCATAATCATCATTATGTGAAAAAAATATATATAGAGAGAGAAATTCATAAGGGAAATAAAATGAAAAATGATATGGTTCATAATGCACTCAGATTCCATCAGCTACTTCTGTGTTGAGGGATGGTCTTTTTCATCATGTATTTCTTTGGATCTTTGCATTGCCAATAATTGTTAAGTCATTCATGATTGATCATTTATTATTGCTGTTTACAGTATGCAACTTTCTTTTGCTTAGACTCACTTCACTTTGCATCAAATCAGATAAGTCTTTCCAGGTTATTCTGTGATTGTCTTGTTTGTCACTTATCATGGCATGATAGTTTTCCTTTACAATGATATATAAGAACTTGTTCAGTCATTCCCCAATTGATGGATAACCCTCTGGTTTCCAGCACTTTGCCATCACCAAAAGAGGGACTATAAATAATTTTGTATAGTTATGTCATTTTATCCTATTTTTTATCTCTCTAGGATACAGATGTAATAGTGCCCTCATTGGGACAAAGGGTAAGCAGAAATTTGCTGGCTTTTTTCAGCATGTTTCCAGATTGTTCTATAAAATGGTTATATCAGTTCACAACTCCACCAATGGCTTATTGTTGTCCTAATTTTCCAAAATCACTACAACTTTTATCATTTTACTTTTTATGTATAAATACTAACTCAGAATTGTTTTAATTTGCATTTCTCTAATTAATAGTGTTTTGGAGTACTATTGGAGATTAAAGATCATTTTAATTTATTCATCTGAGAGATATATGCTCCTATTGTTTAACCATTTGTTAGGTCAGGAATTTCTTGAATTCATATAATGTGACTCAGTTCTCTAAATTTTGAAAAACAAGAGACTGTCAGAGACACTTGGAAAATTTTTCCCAGTTTCTGTTTTATATTGGTTGAATTGATTTTGTTTATCCAAAAACTCTTGAATTACATAACATCAAAGTTATCTTTTATCCATCTTATAATGTTTTTTACAACTTGTTTAGTCATAAATTCTTCACTTATCTGTAGTTCTGACAGGTAAACAATTTTGTGTTTCCCTAATTTGTTTATGATTTGACCCTTTATTTAAACATCATGTACCTATTTTTTACATTATGGGATTGGGTATGGATCTATGGTTAGTTTCTGCATACAGTTATCCAGTTTTCTAAGCAAATTTTGTCAAATAATGAGTTCTTTGCCCCAGATCCTGGTTCTTTGGATTTATCAAATATTAGGCCACAATAGTCATTTATTATGGTGCTTAATCTATTCTATTGATTCACTATTCTATTTTTTAATCAGTACCAGATTATTTCGATTCTGCAGTCCATATAATATAGTTTGGTATCTGCTATAGATAATCCACCTTGCTTCATTTTTTTTCATTAATTAAATTGATATTTTGGGCCTTTTGTTCATTCAAATGAAGTTTATTATTTTATACCTGTGGGAAATAATTTTGGGTAGTTTAGTATGTCACTGAATACATAAATCAATTTAGGGACAATTGTCATTTTATTATACTGGATAAGATTATTCATGAATGATTAATATATTTCCAATAGTTTAGATCTGACTTTTTATATGTAAAAAGTTTTGTCATTCTATTCAGATAATACCTGGTTTTGTGTTGGCAGATAAAGTCCCAGGTATTTATTGTAGATATTCTAAATGGAATTACTTTTTCTATCTTTTGTCTTTGGACTTTATTAGTATTATAAAGAAATGCTGATGATTTATGGGGGTTCATATTATAACCTGTAAACTTGTTGAAGCTGATCATTGTTTCAAATTTTTGGTTGGTTCTCTAGGATTTTTTAAATAGATCATCATATAATCTGCAAAGAGTAATAGCTTTATTCCCTCATTGCCTATTCTAATTCCTTCAACTTCTTCTACCCTTACTGCTATAGTTAGTATTCATGATAATGAGCATCCTTGCTTCACTCATGATATTATTAAGAAAACTTCTACTTCCTCCCCATTACAGATAATGCTTGCTGATGATTTTAGATAGGTGTATTTATCATTTAAGGAATTTCCCATTCATTTCATTGTTCTCTAGTGTTTTTAACAAGATTAGGTGTTATATATTTCAAAAGCTTTTTCTGCATTTGTTGAAATAATCATATGGATTTTATTGGTTTTGTTATTGATATGGTCAATTATGGTGATAATTTTCTTAATATTGAACCATCCCTGGTTTCATGGTATATGATTCACCTTGTCATAGTGTACAATCTTTGTGATATATTGCTGGAATATCTATGAAAGTATTTTATTTTTAAAAATTACATCCGTATTCATTAGGAGATTGTTTTATAGTTTGTCCTCATATACTTATATAGTTTGTCCTCCTGGTTTAGGTAGAAACACCATAGTTGTATCATAAAATAATTTGATCATTTTCTCCTTATAGTTATTTTTCAAAATAGTTCATAAAACATTGAAATAAATTCCCTTTATATGTTTGGTGGAATTCACTTGAAAATCCATCTGGCCCTAGAGATTTTTTTCCTTATGGAATCAATTGATTGCTTGTTTGATTTATTTTCTGAGGTGGGAATATTTTAAGTACTCTATTTCCTCTTTTGCTAATCTAATTAATTTATATTTTAAAAAATATTCTGTTTTGCATAGACTGTCAGATTTATTGACCTATAACTGGACAAAATAACTCCAAATAATTGATTTCATTTCCTTTTCATTGTTTGTGAATTCATTCTTTTCATTTTCATTTTTATAGTGGTAATATGGCTTTCTCCTTTTTTTTTATCAAGTTCAATATTTAATCTATTTTTATAAACCATCTCCTTTTCTTCTTAGTTCAATGGTTTTCTGTCTTTTAGTTTTATTAATCTCTCATCATTTTCATGATTTCTAATTTGGTGTTTAATTGTGGATTTTTACTTGATTCTTTTTCTACTTTTATTTCTTTTGGTGCATGCCCAATTCAATGATCTAATCTTTCTCTATTTTATTGATGTAAGCATCTAGAGATCTAAAATTTCCCATAATTAATATTTTAGCTGAATCCAAAAAATTTAGGTGTGCCATCACCATGTCCTTTTTAATGAAATTGTTGCTTTTTTCTAAGGTTTGCTTTTGAGCCACTAATTTTTAGGATAGGTTCCAATTAAATTTTAGCCTATTTTTCTGTAGTTCTTTGTTGATATGATTTGAAAAGGAAGCTTTTAATATTTCTTCTTTTCTACATTTGGTTGGAGACTTTTATGTCCTATTATATTGACAATTTTATTGAAAGTGTCATATACTGCTGAGAAAAAAAGGCATATTCCTTTTCTGCTATCATTCGGTTTTCTCAAAAAGGGCTATCAAATCTGAACTATCTAAAATTCTATTCACTTCCTTAATTTCTTTCTAGTTCATTTTTTTTGATTTATCAAACTCAGAGATTGGAAGGATAATGACCCCAACTAATATAGTTTTACTATCTATTTCTTCTATTTATAAATGTTCCTTTAGGAATTTGGATGTTATTACTTTTGGTACATATATGTTTAATGTTACTCCTACTTCATTGTCTCTGATACATTTTCCTGAAGTAATTCCCTTGCTTATGTCTTTTAACTAGATCAATTTCCACTTTTGCTTTCTCTGAGAATATAATAGCTGCTCTTGCTTTTTTTTTTTAAACTTCACCTAAAGCATAATAAACTCTGCTGCAGCATTTGGTCTTTACTTTGCATGTCTCCATATTTCAATATATTTCTTATAGGTAGCATATTGTGGGATTCTGATTTTTAATTCACTCTGCAAACCTTTTCCTGAGTTTCATCCTTTTCAGATTCACAATCCTTAATGACTAACTTGTGATTCTCTTCATCTAATTTTCTGTTATTTATTTTTCTCCTTTCAGCTTTCCCCAGTCCACAGATGTTTTTACTTCTGATTACTACCTTCAATAATTCATCCTCCCTTTTGTTCATCAACCTGTGGATGTAATACTAATTTTCCACAAATTGCATTAAGAGTAAGTTCTGGAGGCAGAACCAAGATGGCTGAGTAGCCATGGAAAATGCAACCTCTTTGATAATCATCTCCAACCTTAAAATAACACTTCAAAATGAATTCTGCAGTGGCAGAACCAACAAGGAGACAGAGAGGCAACTTTCCTACAGAAAATGACATGGAATAGAGGTACAGAGGGTTTGTTTTACTATAATAAAATGGATCAGAGTCATAACAAGTCCACAACAAGAAACCCAGGCTGGGTACAAGCCAACAGCAAGTCTCCTACCCCATCTCCACTACTCAAATTCCTGAACTCAGGTCCAAACCAACATAAGACCTTGAGACCCTTACTAAGCCAACAGAAGATCACCCCAAACCCATCCCTTGAAGTTCCAGGACCTAGAGCAAGAACACAGTGAGGCTCTTAGCAAAAGGAAGTCTGTTGTGTCTTTATCAGACGGAAGATCAAGAGGAAGACCAGACAATTGTATAAAGCAATGGATGGCTGGCATAAATCCAGGGTACAGCCAGAGCCCTGGCCTAAGCAGGAAGTGAGAATCTAAACCCCAGCACAAGGTAGCTTATACTGAGCTAACCCCTGCAAGTCATTGACACACCCTAGAAGAGATTGAATTATTGGTGGAAAGCATTTTCCAGAGCTCTTGACCCACAGGCCATCATACAACCTTGGAAGAATTGAAACTTGCAAAAACGCAAAACTAGAACAGAGGGTAGCAATAAGGAAAAAGTGAAATTTAAGAAAGTGCTCCCTCAGCCCTGAGGAGAGCACCTAACTTTAAGATAAAAATAAAAGGTGAGAAAAAGGCTGAGAAAATCAACAAACAGAAGGAAGAGAAAAACACAAAATCAGAGGGAAACAATAAGATCAAAGCAGTTACAGTAAATACTTGAAAGAAAATGGTATTTAATCTCAGACACTTTAACCACTATAAAGTAAAAAGAGATGCAAAAAGTACTGAAGAAAACAGCATCTTAAAAAACAGAATTAGTTCAAAGGAAAAAGAAGTACAGAAAAACAATGAAGAAAAGATTTTTTTTTAAAAAGTAGAATTGATTAAATGGAAAAGGAAGTTAAAAATTTACTGAAGAAAATAATTACTCTTTAAAAACTGGAATTGAGAAAGTGGAAAAAAGTATTTCATGAGACATGAAGAAACAATAAAACCAGAGGCAGAGTCAAGATGGCGGCTTAGCAAGAAGCAAAAGTTCAGACCTCAGAAAACCCTTCATTACCAATTACAAACTGAATGATCCTAGGGCACCGAAATTTAAACTGAACAACAGGACAGAGGTGAGGAACCCTCCTTCTGGACTCAAATCAAGAGGTACGCCCCCCTAAAAGAAGGAATCCAAGAATACTCAGGTCTAAGGGGAAGGCAGAGGGAAGGTCCCAAGACCCATCCCCCCAACCAAGAGGGCTGAGCCCCCAGTGGGAGCAGGAACCTCTGAACAGGCAAAGGTGTTGGTTTGGAGGGTCTACCTTGTGAGCAGTGTGGCACCAGGCTCAGAGCATCCAGAGGGACAACGAGGAGGAAGCCAGGGAGAGACCAGGACCATGGCTGGGTCCCTTCGTCTGGCTCCAGTCTCATCATAGCCTCGGGGCACATCCAGACCAATCCAGTTGAATCTAATCCCATCAGGACTCCTCAGAGCTCAGGGAGGTGGGCAAAGGCACTGAGGAACCTTGCAGACAGCAGAGAAGCAGCTGGAGAGAACTGGAGAGAGCCTGGGTGGCCCAGCCTTCCAGGAGTCTTCAGCCTCAGAGCACATACAGCCCAACCCAGTAGAACTTAATCTGATCAAAAGCCTCCAGAGGACAGGGAAGCTAACATTCCTCCCCTAGAGACTGTACCAAAAGATCTGACAAAGCTCCAAGAGGGGAGACTGACAGCCCCAAAACCAAAAAAAAAAATGAGAGGAGCAAGAGCACAGACAAATACGGGGAGCAAAGAAAGGGTAAACCTGAGCAAACAACAGAAAAAGAAGAAAGAAATTACAATAGACAGCTTTTGCACAGGTAATAAGCAAAGAGCAAACGAAACAGAGGGGGAGGGACCAGCAAAGGAAAAATCAGAAATCCCAGCTAATTGGATACAGGCTTTGGAAGAACTCAAAATGAAATTCAAAACACAATTAAGAGAGGCTGAAGACAATGGGAAAAAGAGCTTAAAAACTAAGATAAGTCATCTGGAAACAGAGGCACTGGAACTAAAACAAGAAAATAGTGTCTTGAAAGCCAAAATCAATCAGCTGGAAAATGAGGCAAAGGAGATGAAAAATGAGGCAAAGCAGAAGAAAGATGAGGTGAAAAAGATGAAAGATGACCTCCAAAGAAAATCAGATCAAAAGGAAAAGGATGACCAAAAAACTAAGGATGAAATTCAGGCTTTAAGAACCAGAATACAACAACTAGAATCAAGTGACCTCACAAGGCAGCAAGGCACTATAAAACAAAACAAAAAGAATGAAAAAAATTGAGGAAAATATGAAGCATCTCATTCACAAAACAGAGGATTTAGAAAATCATTCAAGGAGAGACAATTTAAGAATCATTGGCCTACCAGAAGACCATGATAAAAGAAAAAGCCTGAACATTACATTACAGGAAATTATTAAAGAAAACTGCCCCGATATCCTATAACAAGAGGGAAAAGTGGAGATTGATAGAATCCACAGATCACCTCCTATACTTAATCCCCAACTGACAATACCCAGGAATGTTATAGCCAAATTCAAGAACTATCAGACAAAAGAAAAGATATTACAAACTGCCAAGAACAAGTCATTCAGATACCAAAGAACCACAGTGAGGATAACTCAGGATCTGGCTGCATCCACACTGAAAAAAAAGAAAGGCATGGAATATGATATTTCAGAAAGCAAGGGAACTAGGTCTACAACCAAGAATCAACTACCCAGAAAAACTGACTATATTCTTACAAGGAAAAGTATGGTCATTCAACAAAATAGAAGAATTTCAAGAATTCATAAAGAAAAGACTAGGCCTGAACAGAAAATTTGATGTCCAAGCACAGAACTCAAGAGAATCAGAAAAAGGTAATTAAAAAAGAAAATAAAAAAGAAAAACAAAAAAATTATTTAAAGAGACTCAATAAGTTAAAATGATATGTATCCCTATAAGAAAAGAGGACATTTGTAACTCTTAAAAACTGTTGTTATTATCTGGGCAGCAAAAAGAAGTACACTTAGAGGGAACAGTGACAAACTGTATAGGATGAAAGGACAAGACATAAATAGGTATATAGATATATGCATGCAAAAATACATACACAGGAGTATGCATATATATATATATATAACTAGAGCTTAAAATAGGTTAATATTAAAAGTAATGGGAAAAGAAACAAATGGGGGTAAATTTATATGTCATAAAGAAGCTCATGGTGGGAGGGGGGAGAACATCAATACACTGGAAGGATAAAGAGGAGGGAGACAGGAAATACTCAACTTTTACATGCTTTGAAATTGACTCAAAGAGGGAAAAACAATCCTATCCATTTGGGGCAGAGAATAGATTTGCACCCTATAGGGGAGTAGAAGGGTAACAAATGGTCTGGTGGGGAAGGAAGTAGTACAAGAGAGGGAGGGGGCGGGGGGATAATTTTAGAAAGACTACAGGGAAAATAAGGCAGGGGGATAAGAAGGGAGTGGGTAGAAAAGAAGTAAAATAAGGGTGGAAACAAGGTGAACTGTTTAAAAGCAAACATTGGTGTAGAAGGAAATAGTGAAAGAAGAAAATGCAGGAAAAGGAGCAGAAATCAAAATGCTGGGAAATACAAAGCTAGTTAGCATAACTCTGAAGGTGATTGGAATGAACTCACTCATAAAACGCAAGCAAATAGCAGAGTGGATTAGAATCCAAAACCCTACCATATGCTGTCTACAAGAAACACACATGAGGAAGGTAGATACACATAGGGGGAAAGTAAGAGGGTGGAGCCAAATCTATGGGGAATCAACTGACAAAAAGAAGGCAGGAGTCGCAATCATGATATCTGATAAAGCCAAAGTAAAAATAAATCTAGTTAAAAGAGATAGGGAAGGTAATTACATCCTGATAAAAGGCAGTATAGACAGTGAGGAAATATCTGTACTCAGAATGTATGCACCAAACAACATAGCATCCAAAATTCTAAAGGAGAAATTAGAGGAAAAACTATACTAGTGGGAGACCTGAACCTTCCTCTATCTGAACTAGATAAATCAAACCAAAAAATAAATGATAAAGAAGTAAGAGAAGTGAATGAAATCTTAGAAAAAGTCATCACAAGGGTCATCCACTATGATCAGGCAGGATTCATACCAGGAATGCAAGGATGTTTCAATATTAGGAAAAACACCCATATAATTGACCATATTAACAAGCAAACTGACAAAAACCACATGATTATCTCAATAGATGCAGAAAAAGCCTTTGATAAAATGCAATACCCATTCCTTTTGAAAACACCAGAAAGGAAAGGAATTGAAGGGCCATTTCTAAAAATAATAAACAGTACATATCTAAAACCATCAGCAAACATCATCTGCAATGGGGATAAACTAGAAGCCTTTCCAATAAGATCAGGAGTGAAACAAGGATGCCCATTATCACCTCTACTATTTGACATTGTACTAGAAACACTAGCAGTAGCAATTAGAGAAGATAAAGGAATCGAAGGCATCAAAATAGGCAAGGAGGAGACCAAGTTATCACTCTTTGCGGATGACATGATGGTCTACTTAAAGAATCCTAGAGATTCAACCAAAAAGCTAATTGAAATAATCAACAACTTTAGCAAAGTTGCAGGATACAAAATAAACCCGCACAAGTCATCAGCATTTCTCTATATCTCTAACCCATTTCAGCAGCAAGAATTAGAAAGAGAAATACCATTTAAAATCACTCTAGACAATATAAAATACTTAGGAATCTATCTGCTGAGACAAGCACAGGAACTATATGAACACAACTACAAAACACTTTCCACACAGTTAAAACTAGATCTAAACAATTGGAAAAACATTGATTGCTCATTGGTGGGATGAGCTAACATAATAAAAATGACAATCCTACCCAAATTAATTTACTTATTTACTGCCACACCCATTGAACTACCAAAAAAATTCTTTACTGAATTAGAAAAAAAACATAACTAAGTTCAAAGGAAGGAGGACTTGCAGTCCCAGATCTCAAAATATACTATAAAGCAGTGGTTATCAAAACAATTTGGTACTGGCTAAGAGACAGAGCAAAGGATCAGTGGAATAGACTTGGTGTAAATGATCTCAGCAAGACAGTTTATGACAAACCCAAAGATCTCAGCTTTCGGGACAAAAATCCATTATTTTATAAAAACTGCTGGGAAAATTGGAAGACAGTGTGGGAGAGATTAGGTTTGGTTCAACACCTCACACCCTACACCAAGGTAAACTCAGAATGGGTGAATGACTTGAACATAAATAAGGAAACTATAAGTAAATTAGGTGAACATAGAATAGTATACATGTCAGACCTTTGGGAAGGGAAAGATATTAAAACCAAGCAAGACTTAAGAAAGAGTCATAAAATGTAAAATAAATAATTTTGACTAAATCAAATTAAAAAGATTTTGTACAAACATGACCAATGTAACTAAAATCAGAAGGGAAGGAAAAATTGGGAAACAATCTTCATAAAAACCTCTGAGAAAGGTTTAATTACTCGAATTTACAAAGAGCTAAATCAATTGTACAAAAAATCAAGCCATTCTCCAATTGATAAATGGGCAACGGACATGGATAGGCAGTTCTCAGATAAAGAAATCAAAACTATCAATAAGCACACGAAGACGTGTTCTAAATCTCTTATAATCAGAGAGATGCAAATCAAAACAGCTCTGAGGTATCACCTCACACCTAGCAGATTGGCTAACATGACAGCTATGGAACGTAATGAATGCTGGAGGGGATGTGGCATAGTAGGGACACTCATTCATTGCTGATGGAGTTGTGAATTGATCCATCCATTCTGGAGGGCAATTTGGAACTATGCTCAAAGGGTGATAAAAGACTGTCTTCCCTTTGATCCAGCCATAGCACTGCTAGGTTTGTACCCCAAAGAGATAATAAGGAAAAAGAGTTGTACAAGAATATTCATAGCTGCGCTCATTTTGGTGGCCAAAAATTGGAAAACGAGGGGATGCC
Source organism: Monodelphis domestica (assembly GCF_027887165.1). NCBI lineage: Eukaryota > Metazoa > Chordata > Mammalia > Didelphimorphia > Didelphidae > Monodelphis > Monodelphis domestica. The sequence goes on along the minus strand of NC_077228.1, from coordinate 348,950,505 downwards.
CTTCAATTGGGGAATGGCTGAACAAATTGTGGTATATGTTGGTGATGGAATACTATTGTGCTCTAAGGAATAATAAAGTGGAGGAATTCCATGGAGACTGGAACAACCTCCAGGAAGTGATGCAGAGCCAAAGGAGCAGAACAAGGAAAACATTGTACACAGAGACTAATACACTGTGGTATAATCGAATATAATGGAATTCTCCATTAGTGTCAATGCAATGTCCCTGAACAATCTGCAGGGATCTCGGAGTAAAAACACTATCCACAAGCAGAGGACAAACTGTGGGAGTAAAAACACTGAGGAAAAGCAACTGCTTGAGTACAGGGGTTGAGGGTACATGTCTGAGGAGAGACTCTAAATGAATACTAATGGAAATACCAACTACATGGAAATGGGTTCGAATCAAGAACACATGCGATACCTAGTGGAATCGCATGTTGGCTATGGGTGAGGTGGTGGGAGGGGGGAGGAGGGAAGAAAAGAAAATGATCTTTGTTTCCAATGAATAAAGTTTGGAAATGACCAAATGAAATAATGTTTAAAAAAAAGAAAAAAAGAAACAATATAACCTCCAAAAATGATGAACTAGAAGAAAACATGAAATATCTCATTGGAAAAACAATTGATCTGGAAAATAGACCTGAGATACAATTTATGAATTATTAAAGGGTGTGACTAGTAGCTCAATGGATTGACTTAGACCTAGAAATGGATGGTCCTAGGCTTAAACTTGGCCACAAAACTTTCTTAACTGTAGGGCCCCAGAAAAGTCACATAACCTCCATTGCCTAATCCTTACCACTCTTCTGCCTTGGAACCAGTACACATCATTGTTTTTAATATGGAAGGTAAGAGGCTTTTTTGTTTGCTTATTTAATTTAATTTACTTTTTAATTTTAATTTAAAATATTTTCCATATTTACATAATTCATTTTCTTTCTTCCCCCTCTTCCTTCCCACCTCCAAGAGCCAACAAGTAACTCCACTGGGCTGTACAAATGTTATCACTTGATAATTATTTTCATATCATTCATCTTTGCTATAGATCAATCTTCTAAAATCTAAACACCAAATCACATACCCATGTATACAGATGATAAGTGATATCATATGTTTTTCTTTTGAATTTCTATTCCCATAGTTCTTTCTCTCAATGAGGTTAGCATTCTTCCCCATAAGTTCTTCAGGAGTGTCCTGGATTGTTGCATTACTACTAGTAGTAAAGTCTATTACATTGGATTGTTACAGAATATTTTACGTTCTGTGTACAATGTTCTCCTAGTTCTACTCATTTCACTCTACATCAGTTCATTGTGGTTCTCTCAATTCACATAGAAATCCTCCAGATCATTATTCCTTACAGCACAATAGTATTCAATCACCATCACATACCACAATTTGTTCAACCATTCCCAAATCAAGGGAAAACCTTTCAATTTCCAATTTTTTGCCACCACAAATAATGTGGCTATGAATATTTTTATACAAGTTTTTCCCCTTATTATCTCTTTGGAGTACAAACCTAATAGTGGTATTGCTGGGCCAAAGGGTATGCAATCTTTTAAAGCCCTTTGCTCATAATTCCAAATTGCCTTCTAGAATGTCTGGATTAATTCACAACTCCACCAGCAATGACTAGTGTCCTGATTTTGCCACAATTCTTCCAACATTTTGTTTTCATTTTTTAAGAATTATTGGACTACCTGAAAGCCCTGGTGGAAAAAGTAAAAGCCTAGATCACATATTACAAGAACTTAAATAAAAGAAAACTCCTCTGATATTCTTGAATAAGAAGGTAAAATAGAAATTGAAAGAATCTACCAATTACCTTCTGAAATAAGTTCACAAATAAATATTATAGCCACATTCCAATGCTCTCAGGGAAAAGGAAAAATACTACACACAGAAAGAAATATTTCATATATCATGAATCCATTGACAGAATTACACAGAAATTACCAGCTTCAACATTAAGTGATCAGGGGTCTTAGAACATTATTTTACATAAGGGTAAGGAACTTAGGTTAAAATCAAATAAACCACTAAAGATGAGTTAGTCTTTCAGGGGGAAAATGGTCATTTAATGAAGAAGAATAAATGGTCATTTAATAAAATAGGATATTCCCAAACATTCCTGATGAATAGACCAGAACTAAAGAAACAATCTGATATACAAATGTAAAACTCATGAAAAACATAAAAATGTAAATATGAAAGAGAAAATTGAAAGCATACAATAAAGTCAAACTGTTTAAATCCCTATATTTGGGGAAATGATACTTTTATCTCTTAAAAATTTAATCTTTCTTAAGGCAATAAGGAGAATATATAAACAGTGTATGCAGGAATAAGTTGAATAGGATGGCATGATATCTTCCCCCAAAAAAGTCAACGGTGGAAGAGGATTGAACTGAGAGAATAGGGAAAAGAGAAGTAGAATGTGATAAATTATCTGACCTTAAGAGGTGCAGAAAATACAATCACAGTGGAGGGGAAGATAACATAGGCGAAGGACAATGGTTAAATTTTATTCTAATGGGAATTAGCTCAGAGAGGAAATAACAACCATACCCATTTGGGAACAGAAATATCTCTTTCATTATAGAATGAAAGGAAATTAAGGAAAAGGGGGTTAATATAAAGGGGATTGAAGTGGGGTTGTGGGTTCAAAGCAAAACTCTTGTAAGGAGAGAATGAAAGAAAACAAAAAGCAGGATTAAAACATAAAAGAAGAAAAGGAAATAAGCAGTTTGGTATCTTAACTGTAAATGTGAATGGGATGAACTCACCCATTAAACTGAAGTGTATAAGAGAGTGTATTGAAAACCATAATACTATAGTATGTTGTTTATAAGAACTACATTTGAAGTAATTAGACATACACAAAGTACAGATAAGGGACTGGAGAGGAATTTATTATACTTCACCTGAAGTAAAAATGCGGGGCAGCAATAATGGATCACAGATCAAGCTAAATACCAAAATAGAGCTTATAAAAGGAATCCCCATTAGTAAAATTTTTAAATAAAGGTACAGCCTTGCATTAAGATGAACACTATTTTTCTATTTGTATCCCTGTCTCTTATCAGAAATTATATAGATAGCATTCTTCTTCAAGAATATTTGCCTAGTTGGCTTCTGAAGTTTCTTCTAATTCTTAAAATTTGTGGTGACGTCTTTATCATGATGAAGCCTCAAGGGAGATCTAATGAAATTAGACAGCTTTTTAATGGGAAATGAAAGGAAATGAACAGTAATAATATCTGAAGCTGTGATTTAGAAGTGGGAATAAGGACCCAGACAGAAAGGAGAGTCAGACTAGTGATGTAGTTACTCCAGAAGAAGAAATATCATAAAACTCACTACCCCAAACCCCATGGGAGAAGGCACTACATTGCAGGAAAAAAAAAACAAAAACAAAAACAAATATTTGGAAGGAAAAAAGATCAAAAGTTACTTTTCCAAGCCATTTTATTTTTCCTACAGTTTTTTAAGATCTAATGCTTAATAATTACTGAATATAGATATATATTTTATTACATCCTATGTTCCTTATTTTTGTTATACAAAAATATTATGTTTATATCTAATCCTATGAAGCATTCCTTTGCTTAATGGATGTGTATACTACTAGATGTAGGTAGTAATTTTCTTAATAATTTTAAAATCCTGTTATGGACCAGCTATTAATATTACATACCACTCTAAATATTTGGGACTTTTTTTTATAAATAATATTTGGTAGTTTCAGGAAGATGTGTCTGAAAGTTATTTTCAGATGATGATTCACAGATATTTAATGCACTTTTTTCCATCTTAAAGTTGCCCTTTCTCTTGAGTTCAATACTAATATACAAAAGGGGTCTTATTTTTATAGATTTATTTAATTTATTTTGTGTATCCTATCTTTAAAATCAAACCTTTCATTGTCTCTTTCTTTTTTATTCTTTAGAAATTTCTAAATGACAATACTACTTCCAAATTTAGATGATATTGCCTGATCTTTAACATTATTCACTAAATCCCTTTTCCTTGTCTAATTGCTATAGCCAGCATTTTTAGCTGTCAATTATTCATGGAGATAGAGTAGATCACTGTATCAATTTTTTAACCTCTGATCTTATTAAAATGTTTCCAGCATTTCTCTTAAATATTTTATGTTAAATTTGAGTTTTAAGTTGAAAATTATATTAAAAAATTTCCATTTATTTCAATGCAATTTACTTTTTAAAAGTTGCTATTGTTTTTTTTTTTTTAATATATTTTATTTGATCATTTCCAAGCATTATTCGTTAAAGACATAGATCATTTTCTTTTCCTCCCCCCCACCCCCCATAGCCGACGCGTAAGTCCACTGGGCATTAGATGTTTTCTTGATTTGAACCCATTGCTTTGTTGATAGTATTTGCATTAGAGTGTTCATTTAAAGTCTATCCTCTGTCATGTCCCCTCAACCTCTGTATTCAGGCAGTTGCTTTTTCTCGGTGTTTCCACTCCCATAGTTTATCCTTTGCTTATGAATGGTGTTTTTTTTTTCTCCTGGATCCCTGAAAGTTGTTCAGGGACATTACACCGCCCCTAATGGAGAAGTCCATTACGTTCGATTATACCACAGTGTATTAGTCTCTGTGTACAATGTTCTCCTGGTTCTGCTCCTCTCGCTCTGCATCACTTCCTGGAGGTTGTTCCAGTCTCCATGGAACTTCTCCACTTTATTATTCCTTTGAGCACAATAGTATTCCATCACCAACATATACCACAGTTTGTTCAGCCATTCCCCAATTGATGGGCATCCCCTCGTTTTCCAGTTTTGGGCCACCACAAAGAGCGCAGCTATGAATATTTTTGTACAAGTCTTTGTGTCCATTATCTCTTTGGGATACAGACCCAGCAGTGCTATGGCTGGGTCAAAGGGTAGATATTCTTTTGTCGCCCTTTGGGCATAGTTCCAAATTGCCCTCCAGAATGGTTGGATCAGTTCACAACTCCACCAGCAATGAATTAATGTCCCTACTTTGCCACATCCCCTCCAGCATTCATTACTTTCCTCTGCTGTTATGTTAGCCAATCTGCTAGGTGTGAGGTGATACCTCAGAGTTGTTTTGATTTGCATCTCTCTGATTATAAGAGATGTGGAACACTTCTTCATGTGCTTGTTATTAGTTTTGATTTCTTTATCTGAGAACTGCCTATCCATTTCCCTTGCCCATTTATCAATTGGAGAATGGCTTGATTTTTTGTACAATTGATTTAGCTCATTATAAATATGAGTAATTAAACCTTTGTCAGAGGTTTCTATGAAGATTTTTTCCCAATTTGTTGTTTCCCTTCTGATTTTAGTTATATTGGTTTTGTTTGTACAAAAGCTTTTTAGTTTGATGTAGTCAAAATTATTTATTTTACATTTTGTGATTCTTTCTATATCTTGCTTGGTTTTAAAGCCTTTCCCCTCCCAAAGGTCTGACATGTATACTATTCTGTGTTTACCCAATTTACTTATGGTTTCCTTCTTTATGTTTAAGTCACTCACCCATTTTGAATTTATCTTGGTGTAGGGTGTGAGGTGTTGATCTATTCCTAGTCTCTCCCACACTGTCTTCCAATTTTCCCAGCAGTTTTTATCGAATAGTGGATTTTTGTCCCAAAAGCTGGGATCTTTGGGTTTATCGTATACTGTCTTGCTGAGGTCGTTTTCCCCCAGTCTATTCCACTGATCTTCCTTTCTGTTTCTTAGCCAGTACCAAATTGTTTTGATGACTGCTGCTTTGTAATATAGTTTGAGGTCTGGGACTGCAAGGCCCCCATCATATGTGTTTTTTTTCACTATTTCCCTGGATATCCTTGATCTTTTGTTCTTCCAAATGAACTTTGTTATGGTTTTTTCTAAATCAGTGAAGAAGTATTTTGGTAGTTCAATGGGTATGGCACTAAATAGATAAATAAGTTTGGGTAGGATGGTCATTTTTATTATATTGGCTCGTCCTATCCATGAGCAGTTAATGTTTTTCCAATTGTTCAAGTCTAGTTTTAGTTGTGTGGCGAGTGTTTTGTAGTTGTGTTCATATAGTTCCTGTGTTTGTCTTGGGAGATAGATTCCTAGGTATTTTATTTTGTCTAAGGTGATTTTGAATGGGATTTCTCTTTCTAGTTCTTGCTGCTGAGCTGTGTTGGAGATATATAGAAAAGCTGATGATTTATGTGGGTTTATTTTGTATCCTGCAACTTTGCTAAAGTTGTTGATTATTTCAATTAGCTTTTTGGTTGAATCTCTAGGATTCTTTAAGTAGACCATCATGTCATCTGCAAAGAGTGATAACTTGGTCTCCTCCTTGCCTATTCTGATGCCTTCAATTCCTTTATCTTCTCTAATTGCTACTGCTAGTGTTTCTAGTACAATGTCAAATAGTAGAGGTGATAATGGGCATCCTTGTTTCACTCCTGATCTTATTGGGAATGCATCTAGTTTATCCCCATTGCAGATGATATTAGCTGTTGGTTTTAGATATATACTGTTTATTATTTTTAGGAATGACCCTTCTATTCCTATGCTTTCTAGTGTTTTTAATAGGAATGGGTGTTGTATTTTATCAAAGGCTTTTTCTGCATCTATTGAGATAATCATGTGGTTCTTGCTAGTTTGCTTGTTGATGTGGTCAATTATGTGGATGGTTTTCCTAATGTTGAACCAGCCCTGCATCCCTGGTATGAATCCTACTTGATCATGGTGAATGATCCTTCTGATCACTTGCTGGAGTCTTTTTGCTAGTATCCTATTTAAAATTTTTGCATCTATATTCATTAGGGAGATTGGTCTATAGTTTTCTTTCTCTGTTTTTGACCTGCCTGGTTTTGGAATCAGTACCATGTTTGTGTCGTAAAAGGAGTTTGGTAGAACTCCCTCTTTGCTTATTATGTCAAATAGTTTGTATAGTATTGGGGTTAATTGTTCTCTGAATGTTTGATAGAATTCACAGGTGAATCCATCAGGCCCTGGGGATTTTTTCTTAGGAAGTTCTTTGATGGCTTGATGGATTTCAATTTCTGATATGGGATTATTTAAGAATTCTATTTCCTCTTCTGTTAGTCTAGGCAGTTTGTATTTTTGTATATATTCATCCATTTCTCCTAAATTGGTGTATTTATTGCCATATAATTGGGCAAAGTAATTTCTAATGATTGCCTTAATTTCCTCCTCATTGGAGGTGCTGTCCCCCTTTTCATCTTTAATGCTGTGAATTTGCTTTTCTTCCTTCCTTTTTTTAATTAGATTGACCAGTACTTTGTCTATTTTGTTTGTTTTTTCAAAGTACCAGCTTCTTGTCTTATTTATTAAATCAATAGTTCTATCACTTTCGATTTTATTAATTTCTCCCTTAATTTTTAGGATTTCTAATTTGGTTTTCTGCTGGGGGTTTTTAATTTGATCACTTTCGAGTTTTTTCAATTGCATTTCCAATTGATTGATCTCTGCTCTCCCTTGTTTGTTAATATGAGCTTTCAGGGATATGAATTTGCCTCTGATTACCGCTTTGGCTGCATCCCAAAAGGTTTGAAAGGATGTTTCGCCATTGTCATTTTCCTTGATGAAATTATTAATTGTTTCTATGATTTCTTCTTTAGCTAAACGGTTTTGGAGTATCATATTGTTTAATTTCCAATTGGTTTTAGATTTGGTTTTCCATGTACCATTACTAATCATTATTTTTATTGCCTTGTGATCTGAGAAGGCTGCATTCATTATTTCTGCTTTTTTGCATTTGTGTGCTATGTTTCTGTGACCTAATGTATGGTCAATTTTTGTGAATGTGCCATGTGGTGCTGAGAAGAAGGTGTATTCCTTTTTATCCCTATTTATTTTTCTCCATATGTCTATTAATTCTAATTTTTCTAAGATTTCATTCACTTCTTTTACCTCTTTCTTATTTATTTTTTGATTTGATTTATCTAAATTTGATAATGGTTGGTTTAAGTCTCCCACTAGTATGGTTTTATTGTCTATTTCTTCCTTCAATTCTCCTAGTTTCTCCATTAGAAATTTGGGTGCTATATTATTTGGTGCATACATGTTGATTAATGATATTTCCTCATTGTCTAGAGTCCCTTTTAACAAAATATAATTACCTTCCCTATCCCTTTTGATCAGGTCTATTTTTGCATTGGCTTTATCAGATATCATGATTACCACTCCTGCCTTCTTTCTATCAGTTGAGGCCCAGAAGGTCTTACTCCATCCTTTAATTCTGACCTTGTGGGTGTCAACCCGCCTCATGTGTGTTTCTTGAAGACAACATATGGTAGGGTTTTGGATTCTAATCCATTCAGCTATTTGTCTACGTTTTATGGGTGAGTTCATCCCATTCACGTTCAAAGTTATGATTGTCATTTGTGGACTCCCTGGCATTTTGATTGCCTTCCCTAATTCTAACCTTTTCTTCTTCGGCTCTACCTTTTAGTCCAGTGATTTACTTTGAATCAGTCCCCCTTGTCCCCTCCCTTGATGTTTCCCTTTTTAGTCCCTCCCTTTTTGTTCCCTCCCCCTCCCCCCTCTCTTTCCCTCCCTTTTTGTTCTCCCTCTCCCCCTCCCCCCCTTGGTTTTCCCTTCTCCTTACCCTTGTTGGGTAAGATAGAATTCAAGATCCCAATGGATCTGGATGTTTTTCCCTCTCTGAGTTGATTTCCCTGAGATTGAGGTTTAAGTAACCCCCCCCCCCTCTCTTCCTCTCCTTCTTATAGGAGTTTTCTTCCCCTCCCCTTCCCCTGTGAATCTTTGTGTGAGAACCATTATTCTATTTGGTCTTTCTTTACCCCCTATTTATACATTACATTTTCCCCACATATTAGTATACATAGGTTGATATAAATGTAGTCCTTATAGAAGAGAGTTTGAGTAAAAGAAGATAACATTTTTCCCCTTTCCTTAATATTTACCTTTTCAGGTATTCCTTGCTCTTTGATTTTCGGTATCAAACTTTCCACAGAGCTCTGGTCTTTTCTTTGCAAAAAGTTGGAAGTCTTCTATTTTGTTGAATGCCCATACTTTCCCTTGGAAGTATATAGTCAGTTTTGCAGGGTAGCTGATTCTTGGTTGGAGACCCAGCTCTCTTGCCTTTCTGAAGATCATGTTCCATGCCTTACGATCATTCAGCGTAGTACTTGCAAGGTCTTGTGTGATCCTGATTGGCATTCCTTTATATCTAAATTGTCTTTTTCTGGCTTCCTGTAGGATTTTTTCTTTTGTTTGATAGCTTTGGAATTTGGCAATTACATTCCTGGGAGTTGTCTTTTGGGGGTTTAGTGTAGAAGGTGTTCTGTGAGCTCTGTCAGTGGATGTATTGCCCCCTTGTTCTAGAATCTCTGGGCAATTTTCTTTGATTATATCTTGTATCACCATGTCCAGTTTGGTGTTTATTTCTGGCTTTTCTGGGAGTCCAATTATTCTTAAATTTTCTCTTCTCCCCCTGTTTTCCAGATCTATCACCTTGTCGGTGAGATATTTTATGTTCTCTTCTAATTTCTTGGTGTTTTGGCTTTGCTTTATTAGTTCTTGCTTTAAAGCCTGGTTTTCTTTTACAGTTTGGTCAAACTGGTTTTGTAGATGCGTGAATTTCTTTTGCATCATTTCCCACTTTTCCTCCCAGAGGGCTTCCATCTTTTTGGTCCTTTCTGATTCAAATTCTTCATGGGTTTGTGGAGAGTTTCTATTTCCTTTGGAAGATTTTGGAGAATTTTCTTGTATATCTTCTTCTATCTGCTCTGTATTTTGTATTTTGGCTCCATAGAATGTGTCCAGAGTCGCCCCTTTCTTCTTATTTTTCTTGGTATTTTGGGGCTTCTGTGCTTCTGTGGAATTTGTCATCTCTGAATGTGGAGGATTGGCTTTTCTTGTCTTTGTCTGGTGATCAGTGGCTTTAGTCCTGGGCAGATGTTGGTTCTATGAGCGTTCCCTGGGTTAAACTGAATATGCCTCACTGGAACTGGAATGGAAGGGTCGGACCACGAGGCCACACTCTCCCCCTGGCTCGATTTCCGGAAGTTGCCTTCAGAATCCCTGGCCGTGAGGCTGTTTCGTCGGCCTGCGGGGGGATGGGCTGCCGCTTCCCCAAGCTCCGAGAGCACAGACTTTCACTGAGACTTGGATAGCAGGATCCAGCCCGTGAGGCTGTCTTGCCCGCCCTGAGGGTTGCTGTTGTTTTGACCAGCTCTCTGCAGCGGAGGCCCCAGGCAGTAACTTTCACCCGGACCTACGGGCTCTCTGCAGCGGAAGCACCAGGCAGTAACTTTCACCCGGACTGGGACTTGGGTAGAAGACCCTGAGGGTTGTTGTTCCTCAGACCCTGCTCTCTGAGCCCGGCGCGGCTGCCGCTTCCGGGAGCCTTGGACTCTGCGCTCCTACCCCTGAGGTCCGAGGGATCTCGGGTTCTGGCTTTTAAGGGGAGCCGTACCTTTTGAACCGGGTCCAGGTCCAGGAGGAGGGTTCCCAGGGTCTGTGCTGTTGATCGTTTTGAATTTCGGCGCCTTAGGAGCTTCTAGTTTGAGATCGGTCGGGAAGGGTTTTCCGGAGATCTGAACTTCAGCTTTCTCTAAGCCGCCATCTTAACCGGAAGTCTAAAAGTTGCTATTGTTTAAACATAACTAAGTGTTACAATTTATCCAATATTTTTCTCCATTAATTGATAAAATTGTTTATATTAAATTTCTATTGCTATAATTTATCATCTTTTAGTTGCCCTAATTATAAACAATTATTGTATTCTTGCTATAAATCTGTTTTAGATAGAAGGTTTATTCCTCTGTACATTTAAAATATATATTTCAGTATCATTATTTGTTACATATACTTGTTTGTAAATTAGCTTTCTCTATTTTTTCTCTGGTCTGAATGGGAGAGACATATCTGATATGATGATTTTGGAAAGGTGCTTTCCTTCACTACTTTGCATACTTTTTTAAAAAATATATTTTATTTGATCATTTCCAAGCATTATTCGTTAAAGACATAGATCATTTTCTTTTCCTCCCCCCCAACCCCCATAGCCGACGCATAAATCCACTGGGCATTAGATGTTTTCTTGATTTGAACCCATTGCTTTGTTGATAATATTTGCATTAGAGTGTTCATTTAGAGTCTCTCCTCTGTCATGTCCCCTCAACCGCTGTATTCAGGCAGTTGCTTTTCCTCAGTGTTTCCACTCCCATAGTTTATCCTTTGCTTATGAATAGTGTTTTTTTCTCCTGGATCCTTGCAAGTTGTTCAGGGACATTACACCACTACTAATGGAGAAGTCCATTACGTTCGATTATACCACAGTGTATTAGTCTCTGTGTACAATTTTCTCCTGGTTCTGCTCCTCTCTCTCTGCATCACTTCCTGGAGGTTGTTCCAGTCTCCATGGAACTCCTCCACTTTATTATTCCTTTTAGCACAATAGTATTCCATCACCAACATATACCATGATTTGCTCAGCCATTCCCCAATTGATGGGCATCCCCTCGTTTTCCAGTTTTGGGCCACCACAAAGAGCACAGCTATGAATATTTTTGTACAAGTCTTTTTGTCCATTATCTCTTTGGGGTACAGACCCAGCAGTGCTATGGCTGGATCAAAGGGTAGATATTCTTTTGTCGCCCTTTGGGCATAGTTCCAAATTGCCCTCCAGAATGGTTGGATCAGTTCACAACTCCACCAGCAATGAATTAATGTCCCTACTTTGCCATATCCCCTCCAGCATTCATTACTTTCCTTTGCTGTAATGTTAGCCAATCTGCTAGGTGTGAGGTGATACCTCAGAGTTGTTTTTATTTGCATCTCTCTGATTATAAGAGATTTAGAACACTTCTTCATGTGCTTGTTATTAGTTTTGATTTCTTTATCTGAGAACTGCCTATCCATGTCCCTTGCCCATTTATCAATTGGAGAATGGCTTGATTTTTTGTACAATTGATTTAGCTCTCTATAAATATAAGTAATTAAACCTTTGTCAGAGGTTTCTATGAAGATTTTTTCCCAATTTGTTGTTTCCCTTCTGATTTTAGTTACATTGGTTTTGTTTGTACACAAGCTTTTTAGTTTGATGTAGTCAAAATTATTTATTTTACATTTTGTGATTTTTTCTATGTCTTGCTTGGTTTTAAAGCCTTTCCCCTCCCAAAGGTCTGACATGTATACTATTCTGTGTTTACCCAATTTACTTATGGTTTCCTTCTTTATGTTTAAGTCACTCACCCAATTTGAATTTATCTTGGTGTAGGGTGTGAGGTGTTGATCTATTCCTAGTCTCTCCCACACTGTCTTCCAATTTTCCCAGCAGTTTTTATCGAATAGTGGATTTTTGTCCCAAAAGCTGGGATTTTTGGGTTTATCATATACTGTCTTGCTGAGGTCGCTTTCCCCCAGTCTATTCCACTGATCTTCCTTTCTGTTTCTTAGCCAGTACCAAATTGTTTTGATGACTGCTGCTTTGAAATATAGTTTAAGGTCAGGGACTGCAAGGCCCCCATCATATGTGTTTTTTTTTTCATTATTTCCCTGGATGTCCTTGATCTTTTGTTCTTCCAAATGAACTTTGTTATGGTTTTTTCTAAATCAGTGAAGAAGTATTTTGGTAGTTCAATGGGTATGGCACTAAATAGGTAAATAAGTTTGGGTAGGATGGTCATTTTTATTATATTGGCTCGTCCTATCCATGAGCAGTTAATGTTTTTCCATTTGTTCAGGTCTAGTTTTAGTTGTGTGGCGAGTGTTTTATAGTTGTGTTCATATAGTTCCTGTGTTTGTCTTGGGAGATAGATTCCTAGGTATTTTATTTTGTCTAAGGTGATTTTGAATGGGATTTCTCTTTCTAGTTCTTGCTGCTGAGCTGTGTTGGAGATATATAGAAAAGCTGATGATTTATGTGGGTTTATTTTGTATCCTGCAACTTTGCTAAAGTTGTTGATTATTTCAATTAGCTTTTTGGTTGAATCTCTAGGATTCTTTAAGTAGACCATCATGTCATCCGCAAAGAGTGATAACTTGGTCTCCTCCTTGCCTATTTTGATGCCTTCGATTCCTTTATCTTCTCTAATTGCTACTGCTAGTGTTTCTAGTACAATGTCAAATAGTAGAGGTGATAATGGGCATCCTTGTTTCACTCCTGATCTTATTGGGAATGCATCTAGTTTATCCCCATTGCAGATGATATTAGCTGTTGGTTTTAGATATATACTGTTTATTATTTTTAGGAATGACCCTTCTATTCCTATGCTTTCTAGTGTTTTTAATAGGAATGGGTGTTGTATTTTATCAAAGGCTTTTTCTGCATCTATTGAGATAATCATGTGGTTCTTGCTAGTTTGCTTGTTGATGTGGTCAATTATGTGGATGGTTTTCCTAATGTTGAACCAGCCCTCCATCCCTGGTATCAATCCTACTTGATCATGGTGAATGATCCTTCTGATCACTTGCTGGAGTCTTTTTGCTAGTATCCTATTTAAGATTTTTGCATCTATATTCATTAGGGAGATTGGCGTATAGTTTTCTTTCTCTGTTTTTGACCTGCCTGGTTTTGGAATCAGTACCATGTTTGTGTTGTAAAAGGAGTTTGGTAGAACTCCCTCTTTGCTTATTATGTCAAATAGTTTGTATAATATTGGGATTAACTGTTCTCTGAATGTTTGATAGAATTCCCTGGGGATTTTTTCTTAGGAAGTTTCTAAGGAAGTTCTTTGATGGCTTGTTGGATTTCATTTTCTGATATGGGATTATTTAAGAATTCTATTTCCTCTTCTGTTAGTCTAGGCAGTTTGTATTTTTGTATATATTCATCCATATCTCCTAAATTGGTGTTTTTATTGCCATATAATTGGGCAGAGTAATTTCTAATGATTGCCTTAATTTCCTCTTCATCGGAGGTGCTGTCCCCCTTTTCATCTTTAATGCTGTGAATTTGCTTTTCTTCCTTGCTTTTTTTAATTAGATTGACCAGTACTTTGTCTATTTTGTTTGTTTTTTCAAAGTACCAGCTTCTTGTCTTATTTATTAAATCAATAGTTCTATCACTTTCGATTGTATTAATTTCTCCCTTAATTTTTAGGATTTCTAGTTTGGTTTTCTGCTGGGGTGTTTTAATTTGATTGCTTTCGAGTTTTTTCATTTACATTTCCAATTGATTGATCTCTGCTCTCCCTTGTTTGTTAATATAAGCATTCAGGGATATGAATTTACCTCTTATTACCGCTTTGGCTGCATCCCAAAAGGTTTGAAAGGATGTTTTGCCATTGTCATTTTCCTCGATGAAGTTATTAATTGTTTCTATGATTTCTTCTTTAACTAAATGGTTTTGGAGTATCATATTGTTTAATTTCCAATTGGCTTTAGATTTGGTTTTCCATGTACCATTACTAATCATTATTTTTATTGCCTTGTGATCTGAGAAGGCTGCATTTATTATTTCTGCTTTTCTGCATTTGTGTGCTATGTTTCTGTGACCTAATGTATGGTCAATTTTTGTGAACGTGCCATGTGGTGCTGAGAAGAAGGTGTATTCCTTTTTATCCCTATTTATTTTTCTCCATATGTCTATTAATTCTAATTTTTCTAAGATTTCATTCACTTCTTTTACCTCTTTCTTATTTATTTTTTGATTTGATTTATCTAAATTTGATAATGGTTGGTTTAAGTCTCCCACTAGTATGGTTTTATTGTCTATTTCTTCCTTCAATTCTCCTAGTTTCTACATTAGAAATTTGGGTGCTATATTATTTGGCGCATACATGTTGTTTAATGATATTTCCTCATTGTCTAGAGTCCCTTTTAACAAAATATAAATACCTTCCCTATCCCTTTTGATCAGGTCTATTTTTGCATTGGCTTTATCAGATATCATGATTACCACTCCTGCCTTCTTTCTATCAGTTGAGGCCCAGAAGGTCTTACTCCAGCCTTTAATTCTGACCTTGTGGGTGTCAACCCGCCTCATGTGTGTTTCTTGAAGACAACATATGGTAGGGTTTTGGATTCTAATCGATTCTGCTATTCGTCTACATTTTATGGGTGAGTTCATCCCATTCACGTTCAAAGTTATGATTGTCATTTGTGGGCTCCCTGGCATTTTGATAGCCTTCTCTAATTCTAACCTTTTCTTCTTCAGCTCTACCTTTTAGTCCAGTGATTTACTTTGAATCAGTCCCCCTTGTCCCCTCCCTTGATGTTTCCTTTTTTAGTCCCTCCCTTTTTTCCCTCCCCCTCCCCCTCTTGGTTTTCCCTTCTCCCTAACCTTGTTGGGTAAGATAGAATTCAAGATCCCAATGGATCTGGATGTTTTTCCCTCTCAGAGTTGATTTCCCTGAGATTAAGGTTCAAGTAAAAAAAAAACCCTCTCTTCCTCTCCTTCTTATAGAGTTTTCTTCCCTTCCCTTCCCATGTGAATCTTTGTGTGAGAAAGATTATTCTATTTGGTCTTTCTTTAACTCCTATTTATACATTACATTTTCCCCACATATTAGTATACATAGATTGATATGAATGTAGTCCTTATATAAGAGAGTTTGAGTAAAAGAAGAAGATAACATTTTCCCCCTTTCCTTAATATTTACCTTTTCAGATATTCCTTGCTCTTTGATTTTCGGTATCAAACTTTCCACAGAGCTCTGGTCTTTTCTTTGCAAAAAGTTGGAAATCTTCTATTTTGTTGAATGCTCATACTTTCCCTTGGAAGTATATAGTCAGTTTTGCTGGGTAGCTGATTCTTGGTTGGAGACTCAGCTCTCTTGCCTTTCTGAAGATCATGTTCCATGCCTTACGATCATTCAGAGTAGAACTTGCAAGGTCTTGGGTGACCCTGATTGGCATTCCTTTATATCCATATTGTCTTTTTCTGGCTTCCTGTAGGATTTTTTCTTTTGTTTGATAGCTTTGGAATTTGGCAATTACATTCCTGGGAGTTGTCTTTTGGGGGTTTAGTGTAGAAGGTGTTCTGTGAGCTCTGTCAGTGGCTGTATTGCCCCCTTGTTCTAGAATCTCTGGGCAATTTTCTTTGATTATATCTTGTATTACCATGTCCAGTTTGGTGTTTATTTCTGGCTTTTCTGGGAGTCCAATTATTCTTAAATTATCTCTTCTCCCTCCATTTTCCAGATCTGTCACCTTGTCGGTGAGATATTTTATGTTCTCTTCTAATTTCTTGGTGTTTTTGGCTTTGCTTTATTAATTCTTGCTCTTTTACACGATCGTTGTCTTCCAGCTGCCTGATTCTGGCCTTTAAAGCCTGGTTTTCCTTTTCAGTTTCATCACACCGGTTTTGTAGATGCGTGAATTTCTTTTGCATTATTTCCAACTTTTCCTCCAGAAGGCTTCCATCTTTTTGGTCATTTCTGATTCAAATTCTTCATGGGTTTGTGGAGAGTTTCCATTTCCTTTGGAAGATTTTGGAGCATTTTCTTTCATATCATCTTCTATCTCCTCTGTATTTTGTATTTTGGCTCCATAGAATGTGTCCAAAGTCACCCCTTTCTTCTTATTTTTCTTGGTATTTTGGGGCTTCTGTGATTCTGTGGAGTTTGCCATCTCTGAATGTGGAGGATTAGCTTTTCTTATCTCTGTCTGGTGTTCAGAGGCTTTAGTCCTGGGCAGATTGTCGGTTCTATGAGGTTTCCCTGGGTTAAATTGAGTATGCCTCACTGGAACTGGAGTGGAAGGGTCAGACCAGGGGGCCACACTCTCCCCCGGCTCTCTGGGTCGGGTTGCTTTCCGGAAGTTGCCTTCAGAATAGCTGGCCGTGAGGCTGTTTCTTTGGCCTGCGGGGGGATGGGCTGCGGCTTCCTGCAGCTCCGGGAGCTCCAAGGGCAGTGACTTTCACTGAGACTTGGATAGCAGGATCCAGCCCATGTGGCTGTCTTGCCCGCCCTGAGGGTTGCTGTTGTTTCAGACGACCCTGCTCTCTGAGCGGGGCAGGGCTGCGGCTTCCCGGAGCCTTGGACTCTGTGCTCCTACCCCTTAGGTCCGAGTGATCTAGGGTTCTGGCTTTTGAAGGGGGCCGTACCTTCTGATCCAGGTCCAGGTCCAGGAGGAGGATTCCTAGGGTCTATGCTGTTGATCGTCTTGAATTTTGGCTCCTTAGGAGCTTATAGTTTGAGATCGGTCGGGAATGGTTTTCCAGAGATCTGAACTTTAGCTTTCTCTAAGCCGCCATCTTGACCAGAAGTCTTTTGCATACTTTTTAACTAGCAAAGGAATTATTAGTTCTTTAAATATTTGATAGAAAAATTACCAAAAGCAATTAGAGGAGAATCGAAGATGATAGCTTCATGACCATTACTAGAGGAATAATTCTTAAGCTATCAAGAGACAAAGGAAAATATAAAAGAGAAACCAGAATTTTGATCACAAGAAATTAAAATATTTTTTGTATAAACAAGAGAAATACATCCAGAATGATAAGGAAAAAGTTGCAATTTGAAAAAGAAAAATCATGAATTCACAAATAGCAAAATTTTAATATCTAACATGATCTTGTTAATAATGAGAACTCTTATAGGAGATTACTTCTAGCAATGAAGATTGTAATTGACAAATGTGGTACATCGTATTTACTGATTCAATAAGAGGTTAAATGATTCACTCAAGATTGCATATATAGACAGTATATATTAGAGGCAGTTCAATTTCAAACTTTGTCCTCCACATTATAAAACCAACTCTCTATTCAGTATTACATAGGTATCACATATTTAGATCAAATGAGGTTCACAATTCTTTCCTTCTGCCTGAGGTAGATTAAACTATAATTTGGAAGTATTTTAAAATAAAAATACAATATAATTTAAATAAAATTAATAACTGGTATTCCAAGTTAATATGTGTCAGGTAGAATTTCTTATATATGATTTAGTGACCTAAGTTCTGAGTTTGACACCACTGTGTATGTATATAAGTATGTGTATATATATATATGTATATATATGTTTATATATGTTTGTGTGTTTGTGTGTGTATGTATGTGTCTTTGTGTATGTGTTTATGTATATAGGTAGGTACATATATATATATACGTAAATAAATATGCATGATACGAAGAGAAATATTCTAATAATCAGTTATCTAATGACATGAGGTTTCCAAATTAATTGCAAATTATCAACATCTACATGAATAAGTTTTCCAAATCAATATTAATAAGAGAAAAGCCAATTATCATTACACAGAGCCATTGCCTCACCCCCGGAAAATTGACAAAGAAAACAAAAAGAAGAAAATAGTCAAAATCAGCAAATCTATGGAAAGACAGACACATTAATACATTGTGTGTGGCAGAGTTATAAACTGATCTAAATGCTATGTAAAAAATTATAATTATGTGAGAAAAGATACTAAACTCTGCATACCATTTGACACAAATATGTTATTTCTAGGAATACTGTATGGAAATTAAAACATAAACGTCCCATATACACTAAAATATACCTACTCATGTTTTTTTTTTTTAACTTTTATTTTTTTTTATTTCATCAATTTCAAACATTATCCCGTGGTTACAAAAATTATATTCTATTCCTCCTTCCCCTCCCCCTGCTCTTCCCATAGCCAAAAGGTAATTCACTGGGTATTACATGTGTCCATGATCAGAACCTATTTCCATGCTGTTGATGTTTGCACTGGGATGTTCATTTAGAGTCTGCATCCCCAACCATATCCCTTGGACCCATGCAATCAAGCAATTGTTTTTCTTCACTGTTTTTACTCCCACAGTTTTTCCTCTGAATGTGGATTGTGTACTTTCACCTAGATCCCTCCGGGTTTTTCATGATCACTGCATTGCCACGAGTGAGAAGTCCATTACATTCGATTGTACCGCAGTGTATCAGTCTTTGTGTACAATGTTTTCCTGCTTCTACTCCTCTCACTGATCCAAACCTAATATCTCCCACATTGCCTTCCAATTTTCCCAACAGTTTTTTATCAAATAGTGGATTATGGTCCTCAATGCTGGGATCTCTGGGCCTATCATTGACTATCGTGCTGAGGTCATTTACCCCAAGTCTATTAAACTGATCCTCCTTTCTGTCTCTTAGCCAGTACCATATTGTTTTGATGACCACTGCTTCAAAGTATAGTTTGAGATCTGGTATTACAAGGTCACCTTCATTAATTTTTTTTCATGATTTCCCTGGATATCCTTGATCTTTTGTTTATCCAAATGAACTTTGTAATGATTTTTTCTAATTAAGTTAAAAAGTTTTTTGTTAGTTCAGTGAATATAGCACTAAATAAGTAAATAAGTTTAGGTAGGATGGGCATTTTTATTGTTAGCTCATCCTATCCATGAGCAGTTATTTTTCCAATTGTTTAGATCTAGTTTTAATTGTGTGGAGAGTGTTTTGTAGTTGTGTTCATATAGTTCCTGTGTTTTTCTCAGCAGATAGAATCCTAAGTGTTTTATATTGTCTAGGATGATTTTAAATGGAATTTCATTTTCTAACTCTTGCTGCTGAGATATGATGGAGGTATATAGAAATGCTGATGACCTTTGGGGTTCATTTTATATCCTGCAACTTTGCTAAAGTTCTTGATTATTTCCACTAGCTTTTTAGTTGATTCTCTAGGACTCTTTAAGTAGGACATCATATCATCCTCAATGTAATAATTAAAATAGTTGGTGAGGTTGTCATAAATTATAGTAAGATAAAATAGTGGAAGACTTAAATTGTAGTAGATAAAAGAGTGGATGAGTAAATTGTGACTGCAGAAAATATGTTTTAACTACAGTGTCTTGTTTTTAAATTAATATATAAGGTAGTTGCCAGGGAAATATTCCCAATTATTAAATATACCCAAGTCAACTGGGTTTTATAGAGATTTTAATTAATTAATACAAGGAGGAATTAAAGAAGGAGAGAATAAAAAAGGAATAAGTATGAAGGGCCTTAAGCCAACATGGCCTAGACCTGAGTCTTAAGAGAGAGATCAGTCAGTCCTTAATCACTCACCACAAGATCTGTCCAAGCAAGGATTCTAGTGACACCAGGCCAGCATCATCTCAGCTATCTACACCAGCTCAATCCTCAATCTGAATCTGAATGTGAATCTGAATGTCCCCGAGAGAGTCTCCAGAGAGACCCTTCAAGGCAGCCTTTCCCAGCTGACTGTTCCCAGAGAGAGCTTTCTGTCTCCTTTTAAAGGAACTTTTCTCCTATGTTCTCCCCTAAGTTCTCTCATCTACCAATCACAGTAGATGTTTTTCAAAGGACAGACAATTTTAGTTTACACCTAAGAAGACTAATCTTTTGAGTAATTCACACCTGAGTAGACTAGAATCTCTGAGTAAGTTTTCACCTCTTTGCTCCTTGTAAGTTCACAAGTTGCCTGACCTTTATAGGTACTTAGCACCCCTTTGTATTATATCCAAAAATGGCTTAAGAACATCTTTGTCTTACTATAAGTATGGGTTTAAGTACTTTTCATTTTTCAGCAAAGAGTTTACAACTTTATCTTCCCCTAGGGCATGCTTAAGTATGGTGAAGTAGAGTTCTCACATTCCTGATCAAGTACCTTCACTGCCCAAATGGGGAATGGTCTTAACCCAGCCTTATGAAGTAGGGTCTGGGAAATTTTTAAGGTTCACAGAAAAGAGTGATAGTTTGTTCTCCTCACTGCCAATTTTAATACCTTCAATTTTTTTTTCTTCTCTAATTGCTACTGATAGTGCTTCTAGTACAATGTTAAATAATAGAGGTGATAATGGGCATCCTTGTTTCATTCCTGATCTTATTGGGAATGCATCTAGTTTATCCCCATTGCAGATGGTGTTTGCTGATGGTTTTAGATATGTACTGTTTAATATTTTTAGGAAAGGCCTTTCTATTCCTATACTTTCTAGTGTTTTCAATAGGAATGGGTGTTGTATTTTATCAAAGGCTTTTTCTGCATCTATTGAGATAATCATGTGATTTTTGTCGGTTTGCTTGTTAATATGGTCAATTATGTGGATGGTTTTCCTAATATTGAAACATCCTTGCATTCCTGGTTTAAATCCCACTTGATCATAGTGAATAACCCTCATGATGACTTGCTGGAGTGGAGTCTTTTAGCTAGTATCCAATTAAGATTTTTGCATCTATGTTCATTAAGGAGATTGGTCTATAGTTTTCCTTCTATGTTTTTGACCAGCCTGCCTTTGGAATCAGTACCATATTTGTGTCATAAAAGGAATTTGGTAGAACTCCCTCTTTGCTTATTCCTTCAAATAGTTTGTATAGTATTGGAATTAGCTGTTCTTTGAATGTTTGATAGAATTCACTTGTGAATCCATCAGGCCTTGGGGATGTTTTTTTCTTAGGGAGTTCTTTGATGGCTTGCTTAATTTCTTTTTCTGATATGGGATTATTTAAGAATTCTATTTCTTCTTCTATTAATCTAGGCAATTTATATTTTGTAAATATTCATCCATATCACCTAGATTGGCATATTTATTGCCATATAATTGGGCAAAATAGTTTTTAATGATTGCCTTAATTTCCACTCCATTGGAGGTGAGGTCTCCCTTTTCATCTATGATACTGTTAATTGGGTTGTCTTCTTTCATTTTTTTATTAGCTTGACCAATACTTTGCCTATTTTGTTTGTTTTTTTTTAAATACCAGCTTCTAGTCTCATTTATTAGTTCAATAGTTCTTCTACTTTTGATTTTATTAATATCTCCCTTAATTTTTAGGATCTCTAATTTAGTTTTATTCTGGGGATTTTTAATTTGTAAGCTTTCAAGTTTTCTGATTTGCATGTCCAATTCATTGACCTCTGCCCTCCTAATTTTTTAATATATGAATTCAAGGATATAAATTTTCCCTTGAGTACTTCTTTAGCTGCATCCCATAGATTTTGAAAGGATATCTCATCAGTGTCATTTTCTTCAATGAAATTATTATTTTTTCTATGATTTATTCTCTAACTGATTTTGAGAATCATATTAGTTAATTTCCAATTAATTTTTGATTTGGCTCTCCATGTACCCTTACTGATCATTATTTTTATTGAATTATTATCTGAAAATGTTACATTTATTATTTCTGCTTTCCTGCATTTGTATGCCATTTTTTATGAACTTTTTTTTTATGAACATGGTCAATCTTTGTGAATGTACCATGCGCAGCTGAAAAGAGGTGTATTCCTTTTTGTCCCTATTTATTTTTCTCCATATATTTATTAAATCTAATTTTTCTAAGGTTTCATTCAATTCTTTCACCTCTTTCTTATTCAATTTTTTATTTGATTTATCTAAATTTGATAGTGGTAGGTTCAGGTCTCCCACTAGTATAGTTTTACTATCTATTTCCTCTAGTTTCTCCTTTAGAAATTTGGGTGTTATACCCTTTGGTGCATTCATGTCAATTACTGATATTTGTTAATTGTCTATACTCCCTCCTCTCAGGATGTATTTACATTCCCTATCCCTTTTAATCAGATCTATTTTTACTTTGGCTTTGTCAGATATCATGACAGCATCTCCTGATTTCTTTCTATCAGTTGAAGTCCAATAGGTCTTGCTCCAACCTTTAATTCTAACCTTGTGAGTATCTACCCACCTCAGGTGTATTTCTTGTAGACAACATATGGTAGGATTTTGGATTCTAATCCACTCTCCTATTTGTTTAAATTTTATGGGTGAGTTCATGCCATTCACATTCAAAGTTATGATTGTCATTTGTGTATCCCCCAGAATTTTTTTATCCTCTCCTAATTCGGTTCTTTCTTATTTTGCTATATCTTTTTAAACCAGTGGTCTACTTTTAATCAATGCCCCTTAATCTGTTCACTTGATATGCTTCCCTTTATAGCCCCTCCCTTTTTGTTCCCTTCTTGTTTGTTTTAGGGTCTCTTAAGTTACCTCCCCTTCTCTTTCCCTTGCTTTTGGTACTCCCTCTTCCCTACCTCCCTTAGTTTTCCCTTCTCACTTTCCCTGTAGGATAACATAGAATTCAAGACCCCAATGGATCCCAATGGTTCTAGATACTCTTCCCTTTCAGAATTGATTTCACTGAGAGTAAGGTTTAAGTATTACCTATGAGCACTCAATTCCTCTCCTTCTTATAAGAGTATTCTTGCCCTTCCCTTCCCATGCATATCTTTGTGTCATAAATATTATCCTATTTATTTTATTTCTTCAAGTATCACTTGGTACCATCTTCAATTCTTCCCCCCTTTTTTTGCACATAATCTTATAACACTTTTTACCCCAATCTCTTCCTGTGAATGATTCTTCTAATTAATATAATAGTGAACGTAATTTTTGAGAATTACAAATAACGTTTCCCCATATATGTATATATATGTATACATATGTATATATAGATATAGATAGATAGATCTAATTAATCTCCTTAAAGAAGAAATTTTGAATAAAAAAACTTTTTTCCCCTTTTCCCTTTCTTTCTTATTTATGTTTTCATGTTTCTCTTGATCTTTGTTTTTGTATATCAAACTTTTCACTTAGCTCTGGTCTTTTCTTTACAAATACTTGGAAATCTTCTATTTTGTTGAATGGCCATACTTTCCCCTTGGAGTATATAGTCCATTTTGATGTTTAGGTGATCCTTGGTTGAAGACCCAAGTCTCTTGCCTTTCTGCCAGGTCTTGTGTGATCCTAATTGGTGCTTCTGGGTATCTGGAATTGTTTCTTTTTGGCTTCTTGTAGAATTTTGTCCTTAACTTGAAAGCTCTTATTACGTTATTGGGAGTTGTCTTTTGAGGATTTAGTGTAGAGGGTGTTCTATTAACTCTTTCAATGTCTATTTCTCCCCCTTGTACAAGAACATCAGGGCAGTTTTCTTAGATAATTTCTTATAGTATCTTGTCATGATTTCTGTTTATTTCTGGCATTTCAGGTAGACCAACGATTCTCAAATTGTCTCTCCTTGCTCTGTTTTCCTGATCTGTGATCTTCTCAGTGAGATATTTTATGTTTTCTACTATGTTGTCAGTCTTTTGACTTTGCTTTATTAATTATTGTTGTTTTGCAAGGTCATTAGCTTCCAGTTGTCTAATTCTGGTCTTTAAAGCCTGGTTTTCCCTTTCAGTTTGGTCTATCTGCTTTTTGTGGTTTCCAGCTATTTCTCCAATTGGTAGTTCTTGTCCTTTAAACTCTGGTTTTCCTTTTGAACTATTTCCCACTTTCTTGCCAGAAGGCTTGCATCTTTTTGATTAGCTCCAATTTAAATTCTTCAAGAGCTTGTGGACAATTCCCATTTTTGTAAGGTTTTGGTGTTTTATTTGTATTTCATCTTATATTTCCTGTGTAGCCTAGATTTTTTCCTCTGTAAAATTTATTCCTGTTCAATCCCTTCTTTTTGTTTTTCTTGGTGTTGGAAAGTTGTTATTCCTGGGCACTGTTTGCCATCACTGTGGTGGTTTTTCCTGCTCTTTTTAGTCAGAATTCTGAGTGAGATGGGCAGGCTCTCTGTGTATGGAGTGAAGGAGCAAGGATTTTGCCTGAGGCAAGCTCTCAAATCTCTGCAGTTTCTGCTTTTTGCTGCCCTTCTCTGTGCTATCTTCCCGTGAGCGCACATGGTCTGCGCTCCTTTGTCTGCTGTAGTTTCAGGTGTAGCTGCTCTCAGGGGTAGGTCTTTGGTGGTCTTTGGTGGTAGTCAGCTCCCAAGGTGCCCCTTACTCACTCTAGAGGTACCCCTCACTCACTTGCTTCTTTTGGTGCATGCTGGCTCTGACTCTGGCTCCATAGGTAGAGTGGGGGGAGGGGAGATCAGATCACATTTCGGTGGGAGCTTTTTCACCCCCTTATAGTGTGGAAATGCCCAAATCCCACTTACCTTCAGTGCTGTGCCCTAATGTGGAGTCCCTTCATTCTTATGAATTTGTTTTTTTTAGTCTTTTGAGGTAGTCTATATTGGTGGGTACTGAGGAGAGGATGAGTCTTGCATCTAGACTGCTGGCATATTTACCCAGAAGTGAACCCTAGTCATATTTTAATAGTAATCACTATGGCAACAACAAAAGCAACACTAGAAACAAAATTATTTCCTATTGATTGATTAAAGAAATAGTGATACATCAATGCAATAAAACATCACAATTCTGTAATAATCTGCTTATATGATGAATTTGAAGAAAAAGGTGAGATATAAGTATATATATATATATATATATATATATATATATATAAGTAAGCAAAATTAGGAACATAAAATATATAATCAGTGACCGCAGAAATAAAGCCAATAACTTTATAGGTGTAATGAACTGTAGCCCTGGAGGAAAAAAAAGACATCTCCCCTACATTCCTTGGGACAGTAAAGGAGATGAGAGGTAAAAGATACTGTATTCACTGCACTGAAATGCCTGTTGTTTGTTTTAGCTTAACTTCCCTCCTTCTACTCATTGTACCACAGTTCCACTTAGCCATTAACAGCCAGATTAATTTTTATAAAGTAATATTAACTTTAAAAGTATAATCACTAATATATAAACTTACTACCCAATGTAGCATTACATCAGTCCCTGAGGAGGGGAAGGAGATCATATATTCAATTGGATCAGTTCCTATAGAATGGAGTCTCAATTTCAAGTTCAAAGCCTCCTCTGGGCTCAAATCCAAGGCATCATAATTTCTTCAAATTCCCCTGCCAGGTTGCCTGTCTACAACATCTTGACCACAATTAAGGCTCCAAGGTCTCCATTTCTCAAACTCCCAGGGAGGGATCACCACTGGTTTCTGAATTTAAGAAGTAATAAAGAACAGAAGACTATACTCCCATTTTTAGGAGCCAAAATGGTTGGACCAAATGACTCTTAAAGTGCCTTTCATCTCTAAATCTCTAATAAGGCTTCCTGAGAATTCCTTCTTATTTTGAGGCATTTATTAAGCAGTGATTACTTTAAGGAGAAATAAAGCATTTTCAAGATATACTACAGAGCCTGAAATAAGTGAATTAAATGAATTTGTATAGTTATAACTGGATGAGAAACATCCTCATATTACCTTAGAACAGTGATTCTCAAATATTTTGTTTTCAGTACTCATTTAGAGTCTTAGAAAATATTGAACCTCCCAAAGTACTTTTGTTTATGTCAGTTATAACTATCAAATATTTACCATATTAGAAATTAAAGTGAATAATATACATTTATTAATTCATTTTAGTGGTATGTTACATAAACTATCTCATGAAAAACTATATTCTTTTCAAAATAAAAATATATAGAGAAAATAGTGGTGTTATATTACACATTTTTGCAAAATTTTGTGTAGCTTAAAAGAAGAAAGCTATATTCTCATATCTGCTTCTCCATTCTATCTTTGCAATATGTTGTATTGTGAATATGTGAAGAAAATACAGCCTGTGTGACACAGATATGCATTTCGAAAAGGGATGATTATTTCAAGAGGGAAATAATATGTTTCTTATGATTATGAAAATACATTTGACCTTGAAGGCCCCTTGAAAGGGTCTCAGGGATCCCTAGGAGTCACAATTCACATTTTGTGTAACTAATGCCTTACAATATGTTCATTTTTGTCATCTGGAAATAAAAGGTTCTATATACCAGTAACAACCACCTGAGCCTTTTCAATACAGCAATTAGCCCTTGCAAATGTTAATAATATAAGCAATAAAGAACAGATGGCTACAAGATCAGTGTTTTCCTTCCCAACCCAAAGGTGTAAACAGTGTGTCCAAACTGGGACCCTGCTGAGGAGACAGTCATTATGAAATTTTTTCCTTAGCTCCCATGCCACTGGATCTGATATCTAACACTGCTAAAGGCATTTGCTAGAGACAAGAGCCATAATGCTACTGAAGATCTCTGCCAAGCAGAGCAATCTGAGATAACAGGCAGATTCACTTTCTGCCCAGCCTATCAATGAACTTTAAGGATAATCTTTTCAAAACTTTGGATAAGTCATTTAGTTCTCAAAACTTTAGGACCTTCAAGGGCTTAGGAATAAGACTGGAAGGAACATTTATCATAAATATATGTCAGAATTCCTCAAAATAGAATAATCTCTTTTTAAAAAAAATATTATTATTGTTACTTTGTCTTTACCTTCTTAACAGTCACCTGACCATTCATGAAACAGGACCAGGTCAAAATTAACCCCCCTTCTAACTATCACTGGTTCAAATTTCTATTTATTAAATCTTACTCATTTCCTACAACCACTTTCCCACAATTCTATGTCATATATGGAAGACTAGTGGCCAGGGACTTGTTTTACTTTCCTGATCATTAGTCTATTTTAATTTGAAAATACCAAGTACTTATTTCTCTGTGGAATGTACATGAAGTAAATTTTGAATGAATTTGAAAATTTAAAACTGTAGATGCATTATAGATATGCATAATTGAATTTGTTTGCCAGACAACCATTAGGCATTTGAAGATATACAATGATAAATAAATATCATCCTTGCCCTTCTGGAATTTATAATCTCAGTGTTCAGGTCAGAGGGAGCAGGTTAGTTCAGTGTATGTTCATTGGTATATTCAATTAGCAGATGAGGAAATAGTGTCAAGGGGAAGTAGTTGAAGAGGAAGATGATTTTAGGTCATGGTATTTGTGACAACTTTCACCTTTTTGGTCTCACTTTTATATGACAAATAGGAGAAGAGTATTACTAAGAAATTTTGGAAATCTGATGAAATCATGAAACTGGTTTGCCTCTATCAACTCCAAGAGAATCTGAGGTTCTTGGTATTTAGAACAGACATAACCTATAAAAACCAGAGGCACCTAGACCATATCAGTTTTTTTAGAACATTGGTGGCAAAGATCAAATACTGCTCCAGAAGTAATGATGCCCTTGAAGTCTTGTTATTGCAAGGGTAATTTTTTTTTTTGATGGATGGAGGGGTTGGATGTTTGTTGGCAGTTGCAGAGTCACAAATACACTGAAACAATTGTGGTGGATGGCACAGAAATAGAGTTATTTTGTGATTCAACTGATGGGTTATGGAGGTACCAGCTATTATTCCTTAATTTGACAAGGAAAAGAGGAGCTTGGAAATGGTGAGGGTGGGCAGCTCAGATGACTCTCCCACCCAAGCTTGAAAGTGTTTTAGCTTTAAGAGTTATGGGTTTGGGGATAGAATAAAGATGGTAGAGTAGAGGGAGCAACCCAGCATAGCTCTCACAATATTCACCTATACATATATATATATATATATATATACTTTAAAATAATACATAAAATAAAATTATGGGGCAGCAGAATCAACAAAAGGTCAAAGTGAGATGCTTTCTAATACAAGACAATTTAAAAGGTTGACAGGAAAGATCTGTGACCTGGGGGGGGGAAGGGGGGGGAGGAAGCACCTGACCTAGGCTACAGGCAGTGGCAACAACACTAGCAGTGGACATTGGAGGCTACTGTAGCAGCAATAGCATCTTCAGGAGCTCATAGCTCAAAGACAATTAAGGAAGTCAGACAACTGATCAAAAAGACATTAGAGGGAATCTTTTTTTACTGGCACTGGGTATAGGACTTGGAGCTATTTTTCAACTCCATTTCCTATAAGCATTTCTGGGTCACAGTTCCAAGGAAGAGAGAAGCTTTTGTGGTCAGTCACAAGGGAGCAAGGGTCCTGCTCACAGTTCCAAATAAGAGGAACACTTGTACTTTCATCTACGGGGTTAAATGTTCACTGTTCTAAAACTAAGAAGACTGATGGCAATGATAGCTACAGAAAAATAGGGACCTCTCTGGGGAAAAAGACAGACCAGGAGATTGGTGATCACAGAGCAGAGGCCAACTTTAAACAAAACTAAAAATAAACAAGAAATTAAGGAGGTGAATAGAATTTTAGAAAAGTTAGACTTGATAGACATCTGAAAAAAACTGAATTGGAATAGAAAGGAATATACAATTTTTCTCAGCAGTGCATGCATGGCATCTTCAGAAAATTGATCATCTAGCAGGACATTAAAGCCTCAAAACCCAATTAAGAAACAGAGAAATATTGACTCCATCCTTTTCAGACTACAATGCCATAAAATTATGTTGAACAAAGGACTGGAGGGAAAAAAAAACTAAAATTAATTAGAAACTAAATAAAATTCTCTTTTTAAAAGTGTAGCAAAGGAAAAAAAAACACATAGAACCAGTCACAATTTCATTTGAGCAGCAACAAGGAGACAATATACATAAATTTTAGAATACAATTGAAGTCGGTCTCAGGGTGAACTTTGTATCTCTAAATACTTATATCAATAAAAAAAGAGAAAAAGATCAATCAATTGGTTGGGCAACTAAAAAAAAAACTAGAAAAATAATGAATTTTAAATGACCAATTAAGCATCAAATTAAAAACCCCTAAATTCAAAGGAGATATTAATAAAAGTATAAATAAGAATACAATTAAACTAATAAAAACCCTAAATTTTGACTTAATGAAAAAATAAATAAAAGAGTTAAACCATTGATTAATTTGTTCAAAAATAGAAGAAAGGCAAATTACCAGTATTAAAAATGAAGAGTGAAATTACGAGTCAAAAGGAAATTAAAACAATTATTACAAGTTATTTTGCCCATGTGATCATCTAATTGAAATGTATGGTATTTAAAGAAATATAAATTGTCCAGGTATCCAAAAAGGAAGTGGAATACTAAAACTATCCCATCTCAGAAAAAGAAATTGACTAAACTAACATTGAATTCCTTAAGAAAAAACCTCAGGGATAGACAGATTCACAATTGAGTTCCACCTTAAAGAGCAATTAATTCTAATACTATATAAACTAATTAGGAAAATATCTGAGAAAAGAATGCTACCAAATTTTCTTAATGACACAAATATGATATTGATACATAAAGCAGGAAGAACCAAAACAGAAAAATAAAATGATAAATGACCTCAGACAAAGCAAAATAAAAAAAATAATAAAGGAAACTATATTTTGATAAAAGGAACCATAGATAATGAAATAATATTTTAATATAACAAATTTCTTTGATAAAGGTGTCATTTCTCAATTACACAGAGAACTGAATAAAAGTTATAAAAATGAGATGTAATCTCCCATTGATAAATCTTAAAGGATATGAACTGTTTTCAGAAAAAAAAATCAAAATTATATTGAATAAAGAAATGCAAATTAAAAGAGATCTGAGTTACCACATCAAATCTATCAGATTGGCTAATAAAATTGAAAAGGAAAATGACAAATGATTGAAGGGATGTGGAAAAATAGGGTAACTAATGCAGTGTTGGTGGAGTTGTAAATTGATTCAGCCATTCTGGAGAACTATCAAACTGTGAATACCTTTTGATCCAGAAATACTATTACTAAGTACTATCCCAAAGAGGTCAAAGGAAAGGGGGAAAGAATCTGCATACAAAAATATTTATAGTAGCTCTTTTTATGACAGCAAAGAACTGTAAATTGAAGGGATGCTTATCAGTTGAAGAATGGCTGAACAAATTTTTGCTAGATGACTGTGACGGAATGCTATTGTGCTCTAAAAATAATAAAGGGCTTGAGTTTATACATTTTGTAAGTCTGATATAGTGTTTCAAAGTGAAGTGAGCAGAATCAGGAGATATTTGTACATAGTAACAACAATATAGTAATGATGATTATTTCTGACGGACTTAGCTATTCAACATTACAATGATGGAAGACAAAATTAAAAGACTTACCTAAATCACATGAATGTAAGTCTTAACTTTCAACAAAATATTGTCTTTTAGATAGAAAATTTTTGAAGCAATGTTTCCTGTGGAATTTATACATTTATTTAACAAATTAAGATATTGTTGATTGCCCTTTCCAAATGCAACCCCCCAAACCCCAACATACTCATATGAAATTGAAAATGGATTAAATATTTAACACTCTATTTTTAAATTCTGGGTTCTTTCCTCCATTAATTATTTCTGAATTATCCTAAATATAACTTGCTTTGTATATATTTGCTTGCATTTTGCCCTTCTCCATTAGATTGCAAACTCCTTGAGGAGAGGAGCTCTCTTTTGCCTCTTTTTGTATTCCCAGCTGTTAGTCCAGTGCCTGGCATATAGTAGGCACTGAATAAATGTGATCTTTTAATTGATTTTAAAAATCATAAGACTTTAAAGTTACAAGGGACCAGAGTAGTCAACAAAAGTAACACCTATCCAAATCACAGATACTGTTAATGATATCCAAATGAGAAATCATTCAGTCTTTACTTCTGAAACTACAATGAGGAACTCATACTGGGGATTTTAAAAATAATTTTTTAAAATAATGGTTATAATGCACATGCCAAATTATTGAGGAAGTTTCTTGATAATATGTCTAGCCATCATTAGAAACTTAAGAAAATGAATGTTTTTAATATTGGACAGGGTATTCTATATATTAAATGTATTGACTTTATTTTATTATAATGCCCACTTTCTCTGGTTATGAGCCTGGAGACTCTACTGTATTGGTGAGAAGAGCTAGACTTTACCCCCCGATTCCTTAGTAATTGGTTTCATATCAATGAAAATGACCATAGCTTTATTTCTACAGTTAGAAACAAATGTAATGTTATTAAAGGTTAGTACCATCTATGGGTTGCATGTTAGTTTGAATTCATGGAATAGCATTTACCTAGTGCTTTTAGTCTCTTGGTGAAAGGCAGTATATCTTTTCAAATGTGAATCATAATATGACTTAGGATATTGGAAATAGTAAAGGAAAACATCTGAAGATTTAGTAAATGTGATATACTTCTGAAATGATAGGAAAAAAGCCATCCATTTCTTGACATTACTGACTTAAATGGGCCAATAAGAATAAAGTAAAGATTTGCACTGAACAGTGGACAGTGATCAGGTTTTAACTACTCCTTCCATCCCTTAATCAAATGTAGAAACCAAGAAATTGGCCACTCTCAGGCCTTTGTGTAGAGCTTATAAATATGGGCAGGCCACTGAGGTTCCCTCATTCCACTTTAGAGAAAGGACCCCAGAAACCAGAGGACAAATACTCTAGGACATTCCAACTTTCAATTTCTATCAAACTTAAATTCTTATTTAACATCATTGCAAATATTAAATGTTCTCTAGTTCTCCATATCTTAATTTGGGGAAGCAAAGAAGCTACATAAGTGACAACAACACATCTTCATAATAGAAAATTATTCTTGAAAAAAATTGCATATAATACACATTCATGAATATCAGAGTTTCCAATGATGTGATAAACTAAGTTAAATGCATTCAGAATCACTGAAGGAAAAAATCTTTATTATTTCTCCCTGCTTCAGGATATTTATTTTTCTAGGATCAAATGATCTACTAAAAATGACACTTATCTTATTCATGATATCTCATTCTTTCTTTGTGGTATTTTGAAGTATTTACCAAAATTAGACACATAAACATTTATGAGTTTGCTGGTTACTGAAGTTCAGCTTTCTATATGTTGTTTTCCGGAGCTTAAAGAATTTAAGAATAACAGCAGAACATAGTACAGTGATCACCAATATTTTTAGCTACATACATGTCAGTCAAAAGTATTTGAGTTCCTTAATATAATTTTAAGTTAAAATTTATTAATATTATTTGGTTTTGCCCAGCCTAAATTTCTCTAATTATTTGTTCATTCTAAGATTTAAAACTATTAATAAATATATTTAAGAGTATTTGAAATTGGCATCAATAAGAGCTGAGAATAAGAACAATTCTGAAGTTTTACCTCATGCCTAGTAGATTGGCAAATATGAGAGAAGTTTGTAATAATTTGTAATAGAGGGTTTGGGGAAGATAGGAACACTATTGCATTATTGGTGTAGTTGTGAATAAACATAGTTATTTTAATAATATTTATTTATTTTGACATACTTTTTTTAGATTTTCAGTTAAAATTTCTTTTCTTTCCTACAAACCCTTTCAGAATCCTTCTTTGAGAAGGCAAGCAATATGATATCAATTACCACAGTTACTTTGAAAAGTAATTTGGTATTAAGCAAATAAAATGACTAAAATATCATTATCATTTGATCCTAGGCATTTATTCTAAGGAAATCATTCATAAGAAGATTATATATATATATATGTACATATATATATATCATATACACTATAATATTTATAGTAGCATTTGTCATAATATCAAATACCTGGAATTAAAAATATGCTCATAGATTGTGAAATAGCTAAACAAATTTGGTGTATGAATATAATGGCATATTATTATGTTGCAAAAAAAATAAATGTGATGAATACAGGACTTAAAGGAAATCCAGTGGAGTGGAGTAAGCAGAATTAAGGAAATAACATACAACAATTTAAATTGAAAATATATCAACCTCAAAGTAATAGAAAGTGACACTATTTTTTTCAGAATTATAAAAAACAAGTATGGCCCCAAAGAAAAGATTTGTGAAGAAACCCCATTTCATGGGTATACTCATAAATAATTAACAACGGACTTCAAAACAAAGAAAGAAATGCAGTTTCTGATTTAGATCACAATTCATGCCTATTCATTTGAGCTTGTTAATGGAGTTCTATACATAATAGGCACAGTAAATATGTTTAATTTAGTACTTCATATCTTATTTTTCTGTTATTCAGTAGAATATAATTCTCTCTTCCTTTTTCTTTTTGCATTGCTCTGCAAATCTTTATCCCCCATCGTACTACACCTGAAATACACTTGACCTGCTCATCATTTGCCCATCAATATTAAGACTTATCATTGCTTCAACAAATCCTTTCCTAAATATAACACAGAACAATGGCTTGCACAGAGTAGGCACTTAATACATAGTTTCTGACTGATAGATTAAATGAAAATTCATTTCTCAATTCTGACATTTTCTCTATCTGCAACTCAATATTGGCTACTTAATAAACCCAAACCACTTACAAGAGCATATATAGGCAATTCTCATGTTCGATTTAATTCATTTCATATTAAATTGACATGTATACCCTTCTATTTATATCTGTCTTAACAAACTACTTGAATCAATTGGTGATTTTATACTTTTATGGTGGAAATATATACTTTACGTTCATTCTATGCAGATTAGCCACATCATGCATTCATATCACATAACATTTTAGTTTTCATTCTTGATACCTTCTTTCATGAAACCTTCTGAATACTCTCATCCTAAGTGATATCCCTATTCTCTGAGCTCCTATAGTTCTCTTAGGCTGTGACATTTATTAGGTGAAGGAATGTCTAGTAAGCACAACTATGTCTGAGACAGTGGTTTGCAGAAAGAAAGAAATTAAAAGATGAATGATTTGTGTTCCATTTCTCTCCAAGAAGCTGAGACTTCATATTGCTATTTAAGGATTTTCAGGAATCTTCTGCCTTATTCCTTCTCAAAAATCTTCAATTCTTCCCTGCTTTCCAGAGGATAAATATTCAAATTCCTTATTTAAACTGATATTTAAAATCTCTCCAGAACCATTTATAACAAATGTCTCCTGGACATATTATTTTTTGTGTTCAGTATTCTAACTTTGTGATTTCTATAATTAAACTTCATCCTAACCCCAAAGATCCTTGCCTTGACTAAAATAGATCATGTATTTGTTGGACATGCATCAAAAACAAATCTTGTCCTCTAGTGCTCCATTACACAAGCTTCTCAATTATACTCACCTATTTTAATTCAGGCCTCAGGCTCACAAGAGAGTTATAACCAAAGGATTATTTGGTCACCTAAAGCAGCACTAGTTCATGTACCCAAGGGAAGTTAACTCCCATGCAGTATATATCTTCATCCCTTGTTGTCACCTTGTTGCTAAGACAGGCACCGAAAGGAGGGCAGATTCTTATCTGGGAAAATAACCAATAAGAGTCTCACTCCCATAGGATTTTTTTTTAAATTTTGGGTGACACATGAGTGTACCCTAATGAATAGTGATGAATTTTAATTTCATATGTATCTCCAATTATTATTTTCTTATAACCAGACTGAGCTTTTTTGCCTTTCCTCTAGTAGATAATGAATCCTAAAAGATGTAATTTCTTTTTTTTTTCATTTAATTTCATTGATTAAGAAAATTTTCCCATGGTTACATGGATTATATTCTTCCCCTCCCTTCTTCCCAGCCCTCTCCCATAGACAACACGCAATTCCACTCGGTTTAATATGTGTCATTGAAAGGATGAAATTTCTAATAAAATGGTCAAGTGTTCTGGTCAGACTATTATAATCTCCTGCCCCATAGATAAACAAATAAGGACACAATATTTGACTTTTCACCTCATAACAAAACAGCTAGCTTCTCAGGGAAATAAGGATAATCCCATGACTCTGTTGGTAGTAAGACTGGAATCATTAGGTCAAGTTAAATAATACCTCAACCAATATCTATCTATTCTTACTTGAACTATGACACAAAACCTTACCTGGACCAATCACATGAGCCAATAAATATGTATCTCTTTAACAGGAGAGACTCAGTCATATTGCATCTAATTCTGTATTCTAATTGTAGAATCAATAAATGAACTCTAATTTGCACTTCTATGTGAGCAATACAACATTAACAATGAAAATATCTATATTAATACAAAAATTTATTCATATCCTGAGAGAAAAGAGACAATTCTGTAAACTTTTTACTTAATGCTTTTTGAAGCAGATGATATTTTTTACTAATACATACAGTATCTTTGTTCATGATAGATGAAATCTTATTCATGTATGTCAGTTATATGTGAAAGATATCACTGCTATTAAATTTATTATGATTATCTAACCTGTTCAATTAATGGAACCAGGAAGACGCTGACACAATCTCAAAGAGAAGAATCGGAATGAGGCAGAAAAAGTGTTCTACTTAGTTTCTATATGCCTGAGTTCATATTTTGGTTCTTATACTAATTATTGCTGTGACTGAGCAAATTACTTAAATCTCTTTGAACCTTAATATTCTTATTTATAAAACTGGAGTTAATACCTTTTGCACTGTATTAATAGTGGACCACTTTGTCAAATTTTTAACATCATTGTCATCATCACTGCTAGACAAATGTAAGTTATTAAACATATAGCCAAGGACAACATGGGATCAAGTAATTTGGAATCCACACATTCTAGATATGTTAGCTTGAATTTTTCAATCTATGAAAAATGTCTTGATTTTCTATAATGTGAATGATAATTAGTGGTCAAAAAGTGAGTAATTCAGCTGAGAGTGGAAGACCTCATTGGTCAAAGTGTTTCAGGCTAAGGATATCTCAAACCATAGAAAACTCCATAACTGAATTATTTCCCAAGGTGAAAGTCACAGCTTTTATGAAAATCAGGTCAACTCAGTTGACCCAACTTTATAAGTGTAAAACCTAAATTGTTAAAATATTGAATATATCCTACTATGCAAAGATCTAGCCCCATTAAGGGCTAGAGATCATCTTTATCCAACAAAATTGCCTTCTATGTCAATATCAGTCTTTAGATAGTAGGACTATATGTTTTAATTTGCCTAATGCAATTCTTAGAAAGTCTTTATATTCAACATATCATAGGATCATACTCTAGAATAGGTATTCTTTAACTGTTGTCATTAGATTTCAGAAGGTCTGTGAACTCAAGTAGAAAAATACAATACATCTTTATTTTCAGTACTCACTAGCTAAAATTTAGCATCATCTTCAACTATTACTTTAAAAAATATTCTGAGGATGTGTCCATAGCAAAAACTAGAATTCCAAATAGTTCCATAACACATTAAAATAGTCATTAAAATTCTCTGGACTAAAGGGTCTCATTGTCATACAGATCATATATATATATATATCAGAATCACTTCTACATGGTAATTATCAAATAAATAGATTGCTAAAATATCTTCCCATACAATCTCACTACCTTGTCACTTCCAATTACTCCAAAATTTTGAGTTCCAATGAAACCCAGTCAAGGGTGACATCATCTCTCTTCTTATCACTTTTTATTCATTTTATCCCTAGATGTTTAAAGCAAGGGATCAGACCTCAACAGGAGTTCAAATTTGATATTCTTCTTCTGCCACTTAAGATATATTGTTTTAAATTGTAGCTAACTTATTATATTGTTTTACTTATTCTAAACAGAAAGTAAATAAAAACAAGAATATATTACAGTATAGAAATTTTCCTGACATTTGAGTACCTGATTTATAGATGTCTCATACACAAATTAATTCTATAATTGGAGACTCCACTTATTCCTTGCCACTTTTGAGGATATTCTAAATACCACAACTTATACTATTTAATAGATTTTATGGGTTATCCTGATAATTTTGATATTTATTTTGATATTTATTTTTTTATAATTTTGATAATTATTTCTATGTTGAAAATGGATTCTGAATCCATACTATTGAATTTTCAATGAATAGTTAGAAGGGAAACTATTAATAGACTTGGAATTTTATTTTTGTTATAAACACTAAAACTTAAGATTTCTAATTTTGATCTGTCCATTCTCTAGTTTCTCTCTCCTAGGATCTACCATATATATTTCTTAAAATGCTGCTTCAAAATTCCATTCTTTTGCTAAAACTTCCCCACTGACTACACAATAAAGAAAAAAATCTTTTATCCTGGTATTCAAGGTCTTCCATAACCTGATGCCAACTTATTTTCTTAGTAATATCTCCTCTTGTTTTACTCAGATCAACTAAAAGATTGAAATATTTTCTACCAATTGCCAGGATGACTCATATGCTCTAGGAAAAGTAAATATCCACTGAAAAATTTGTACTTCCAGATTTTGAAAAAGGTCATTCAGACTACCTAGACTAATCTCCCTATAACTTTCCACATATAAAAATTCTATCCATCACTAAAAACTGAAATTAAATCTATCTTGCTTTGTAAAATGTTATCAGATCTAGTGTTTGGATGACCAGATGATATCTTCAGGAGTTCTCTATGCTTGAAGATGACACAATGGGCCTAATATTTCTCAGGTAATTCTATTGTACATTTAGGGAAAACCCCAATTTATTACCCTCAAATTAATTTACTATGCAAAGTGTAATATTTCTTTTCTGTACTCAGAGATGTGATCTATAATATGCTAATCCACATAAAATGATAGTAGAACATTTCTCAAAACAAGTGAGAAAATGTATATTTTCTAAAAATCTCAGAACTACAAATAACCATACATGCTTTTGGCTAAAAAGGAGTTTGAAACAGCTTTGGTAAGCAATGGGGATTCATTGACAGATTGAGTAGAGGAGTGCAATGACTGCACGCATGAAGATAAATGTGGCATTTATATGGGAAATGAATTTAAGGGAGAGCAAAATAAGGTGAGGAGAGTAGTTTGGAGACCAAGTTATCAGCCAATTATGACCCTTACTTGTCCAATAACTCATGGGATGAACAACAATTTCTTATGTTGTTTGTCTGTGTAGGGAAGATAAATAGTCTATAACTATGGAACCTGTCAAAGATAAATATTTTTTTCAGGAATTGATCCTTGACTTTACTTTAATGAGCACCATTTCTTCACTACTCAAGTCAGGTAATGTCAATAAAATTATGTTAATCATATGCTATGTTCCAGTCACTATACTAAGACAAAGTTCAAATACAAATAAAAATTACAGCTGATTTTAGGAAGCTCAAATTGAATGTCAACAAACCAAATTGTCATTGAATAGCAAAATAATTGATGAAAACTTCTTAAAAGTTTAAAATTAAAAATAATTGATTAAATATATATATATATATATATACATTTATATATTTACAAAATGAAGCCAAATAAGCATATATTGAATTTTTATTATATGCTAAACACTGTGTTAGGGGTTAGGGATACCAAGAATTGGAAAAAATAATATTTTCTAGTCTCAAAAGATTATATTCTAATGAAAGAGACAACATGTAATAACTAGGTAGTGTTAATATTAAGCATATACAGAGATATATAAGAATTTTGATATGGTATGTGATATCAAAAATGAAAAGTCATTTTGAAAACAAACTAAATGAACAAACAATTGGTGACTTAAAGGAAATGTTTTTTTTAAATGATTTCTTGGAAATATTTCTTGGACTTAAGCTTTTATAAGAATATTTTAATTAATTCATCTTTTATTGAACTAGTCATTTATCAGAAATTGAAAAAAAATTGTAATGAAAAGTGTAGAGTAAGATAAACACAAATTGGAAACATTTTAAAGGTTTTCTACAGGTGATTATTTTGAAAAAAAAATTCTGCTAAATTCTGTACTTTTGATGTCTGATCTTTCAAGTGTGCCTGGGAACTGAACTATAGTTGAAATCCAAGGATTTTGGATACTCTAAAAGTTTTTGCATCCCTTATGACTAGGTATTCAATTATTGTAATGCAACATTCCAATTCCTTCAGGATCAAATGGTATTTTTTAAAGATACTGGAATCCTCAAAGGCCTTGTTATAGAAAAATAAAAAAACTAGTATAGAAGGTATTAGTTAATGTTTACCAAAAACTGAAACAGAAGACCTATTCCAGAGAGCATCATAGCTTCCATCCAAGTACAAATTCACAAAACCAAAAAAAAAAAAAAACAAAAACAAAAAACAACCCTCTGACAAAGGAAAAACATTGTTAATCAAATAAGGCTTCCAAGCATATCCGATTGAAGCAATACTTAGACAAAGTACCTAAAATATCTATGTATAGCTAAGAGGTGAAAAAATACATGACAATAATTCTACTGGGAACTAGCAATACACATAATCTAATTAGAGAACTTGCTATCCTAGTGGGAAAAATAATATTTATTTGTCATTAATGCAGTAAACAATGAAAGTGTCGGAAAAAACCCAAACCCCATAACCCTAAATACCATTCATCCTGAGTAGCCTTCTAAAAGTTTAAAGTAAAAAGTTGAATACTTCTTTTTTATACAACCAGAGGTAAAATGGTAAAGTCCTCTTTGAGTTACAGCCAGTAAACTCCTTTTCTTCATACCATGAGAAAATGAGGAAGATGTAACAAGTGAAGGAACCAAAATTCTCCCATCAAAATGTTTACAGGCTCTTAACTCCACTAGAATTCATCTTGTAGGACAAGCAATTTTTCTTTATTTTAAGGAATATGCAAAGTTGAAAAATATATTAAGAAGAAAATATATTCAAGGCTCTCAAACCATGAGTGTTAGCATATAATCAAAGGATAACCTTTTATTTGACTCTTTATTAAAGATTTATACTTTTGCTGAGGCATAGGCCAAAAGAGTCACAACCTAGTGGAAAGAACACTATCTGGCTTATAAAAGATTCTTAATAAATTCCTCTTCATTGATTGATTCATCAACACTAGCTTGCTAGGCTATTCCCAGACTATCATTTCCCCATTTTTAAAAGGAGAAAGGTAGAAAATGTCAGTTTAATCTGGAACATGTATGTGATCCTTTCTAGGTCTAAAATTCCAGGATTCCAGGATTAAAAAATGGGTAGGATTATAGAGATTCCAAATCTATTAATGAAAATATTTATCATCTTTACCATGAAATGCAATGTGTGGAGGTGTTGCTAGAAATGCCACATGAAAGAGATCTTCAGGTAATTTCTCTGATGGCTAGGATTTCTCTTTGCACTAAAGAGGAGTGCCTATTAAAATAGGTTTTAACTTGATAGAGATTGTGAAGATGTATTCATTTAAACAACAAAACAAGGCCAAACACAGTCCCGAAACATTATCTTAAATGTAGTCCCTATGGAATTAGGACCTAAACTATGATTCCCACACTCAAAATTTAACTTCTTCTGAAAAATAGAAGATATGACAGTATTGAATTCTTGATAAAATACGGGGAAGGTCCAGAATGATCACAGTGCAAATGAGAGAATCAACAAAATAAGTCAACAAACATTTACTAAGAACCTACCTTTTGCCAAGCATTGTCCTAAACAATATTGATATACAAATAAAAAAAAGAAAGATGATTTTTGTCCTCAAGTCACTGACATTCTAATACAGAATGAAGATACATAAAAGGGAGCTATTGAATGAGGAAGTTAGGGCATGATGGCAAAGTATAAAGAATGTAGGATAGATTATCTAAGCCTGTTCTCTAAATAAAGCACCAGTCTGAATAAAGGTCCAGGAAGAACTCACCAGTAGGAGAAAGGATCCATAGAAGCAGAGTAAGAAGCCAATGAAATCATAGTGGCAAAGCCAAGAGAAGGAACAAGAATCAGAAAACTTAATCCCACTCTCAGATTTGTGTCTAAGCAATTTTGAATATTTGACAAGTAATTTCAGTTTTCTCAGGAGATTCAGCCTCCTCAGGTATAAAATTAGTAGACACTAAAATAAATAATGACTAAAATTTATTACTTTAATATTTACAAAATTCTTTATATATAAATGTGTGTACAAATATAAACATTTCTTTATGTCTCATAGTTTTAACTTGATCTTCAACATAATCCTACAAGGTATTTGTATCTTTTTTGTTTTTATTGTTATTTCTGGAAATTATAAAATTTTACATTTATCTGAAACCATAATTAGATGTAGTCTACAATGGAGATGTAGCATCATTGTTTACATCTTGCTTTGTTCCTAATAACTCAAACTTCTTACTTTAGTTAATATAAAGCCAGCCTGCAAAATCTATTCTACTTCTGAGAGCCATGCCTTCATGAATGAAAAAAAATCTATAACAGAACCTTTTAGTTTATTTTTGTCTTAATGACCTAAACTATCTAAAAAGTTACTAAAGAAATCATACCCATTGGCATGCACTGTGTTTCAAGTGAAACTATTGACCCCATGGATGAAATAACATGTCTAGTATAAAAAATAATATGATGGGCATCTTAAAATTTTATTCACCAGAAAGTGGTGGTAATGACAGTCCATGGACCCTAGCAACTGGTTTGCAGAAATATTGAATAAATCAGACTGAGATGGTGAAATAAAAAAGCTAAAGGTCCACAAATGACTTTCTAAATGACTACAGAACAAAAATGCTTAGAAATGAATATTGGTATAGCAGAACCAATAGAAGAGAGAGAGAGAGAGAGAGAGAGAGAGAGAGAGAGAGAGAGAGAGAGAGAGAGAGAGAGAGAGAGAGAGAGAGAGAGAGAGAGAGAGAGAGAGAGAGAGAGAGAGAGAGAAATCTACAGTTTCTTTGAGTGAGCCAGGTAGAAATTCTAAGGCACCAGCCAGGGGAAAGGAGTTTCAAGACAATGGTCCTTTCATGGAGGTTCACACCTCCAGAAAGGCAAGGAAACTCAGTCAGCCTTTCACAGACCAGCATGACCATTTAAAAGGAAATCAGTCTGAGGTCTCCTGCACGAGCTCCTTCAGGGGTCCAGTTCCGCAGCCAAGTGTCTTCACTCCAAGTCTGAATGTCTGTCTTCCTGTCTCTCCTCTGAGTGACTCTTCACTCCAAGCCCAAGTCACTGATCTCTAGTTCAGCTCTGAGTGACTGATCCTTTGATCTCTCTATCTATGTGTCTGTTTCCTCTATTTAAAGACCCTTTTCTCTTGTATCACCTCCCCTAAATTTTACCTCTACAAATCACAGCAGACAATGCTCTTTAGGACTGCCCACTCAATGTATGAAATGGGTGTTCACACCTTTTGTAGTTATTTGGCACCTTTTTTGGTGGTTAGTTAATACCTTTTGGTAGTTAGATCCACTTTAAATACCGAGTTTACATTTTTGGGGTTAAAATCTAAAAATAGACAGGGGATTAAAATTTAATCATCACAATAAAGGAAGAGCTAAGTACCTTCATTGTTATAATCAGGAGATAGTTAAATCTAATCTTCACACAATGTTTGTGCTCAGAGCAACACAGAGAGAGACAGCAAGGAATGCTCACTTCACCAGTGTATAAAAAGACACAGCTTAAACTTCAGCTTAATTAAGATACATTAAAAAAGTAAGTGTCAGGGGAAAGAATCAAGCTTTGATCCAGCCTCAGCAAAGTAAGAATAGACACCAGAGCAATAGAGAACAAGTGAATTCTATCAAATATTCAAAGAACAACTAATCCCAATATTAAAAAACTATTTGACATAATTTGCAAAGAAGGAGTTCTACCAAATTCCTCTTACGATACAAATATGGTACTGATTCCATAGTCAGGCAGGACAAAAATAGAGAAAGAAAACTATACAAATCTCCATAATGAACAT
Source organism: Monodelphis domestica (assembly GCF_027887165.1). Taxonomy (NCBI): domain Eukaryota; kingdom Metazoa; phylum Chordata; class Mammalia; order Didelphimorphia; family Didelphidae; genus Monodelphis; species Monodelphis domestica. Next base: position 348,907,433 of record NC_077228.1, on the reverse strand, counting down.
GAATGCAAAAAATTTAAATAAAATGTTAGTAAAAAGACTTCAGCAAGTAATCACAAGGGCTATTCATTATGATCAGGTGGGATTTATACCAGGAATGCAAGGAAGGTTTAATATTAGGAAAACCAATCACATAATTGACCATATCAACAAGGAAACCAACAAAAATCACATCATTATTTCACTAAATGCAAAAAAAGCCTTTGACAAAATACAACACAAATTTGTATTAAAAACATTAGAAAGTATAGGAATAGAAGGGCCTTTCCTAAGAATAATAAAGAGTATATATCTAAAACCATCAGCAAGTATCCAATGCAATGGGGATAAATTAGAAGCATTCCTAATAAAATCAAGAGTGAAACAAGGATAACCATTGTCACCTTTATGATTTAACATTTTACTAGAAACACTAGCAGTAGCAATTAGAGAAGAAAAAGAAATCGAAGGTATTAAAATAGATAATGAGGAGACCGAGCTATCACTCTTTGCAGATGATATGATGGTCTACTTAAAGAATCCTAGAGAATCCACCAAAAAACTAGTGGAAATAATCAACAACTTTAGCAAAGTTGAAGGATACAAAATAGACCCACATTAATCATCAGTATTTCTTTATACTTCCAACTCATCCCAGCAGCAAGAGTTAGAAAGAGAAATTCCTTTTAAAAATCACTATAAACAGTATAAAATACTTGGGAATCCATCTGCCAATACAAGCACAGGAACTATATGAACACAACTACAAAACACTCTCCACACAATTAAAACTAGATCTAAATAATTGGAAAAACATTAATTGCTCAAGGGTAGGATGAGTTAACATAATAAAAATGACAATCCTACCCAAAATAATTTACTTATTTGATGCCAGAACCATTGAACTACCAAAAAACTTTTTTACTGAATTAGAAAAAAACAATAACAACGTTTATTTGGAAGAACAAAAGATCAAGAATATCAAGGGAAATAATGAAAAAATGCAAAGGAAGGAGGACTTGCAGTCCCAGATCTCAAAATATACTATAAAGCAGTGGTTATCAAAACAATTTGGTACTGGCTAAGAAACAGAAGGGAGGATTAGTGGAATAGACTTGGGGTAAGTGACCTCAGTAAGACTGTCTATGATAAACCCAAAGATACAAGTTTTGGGGACAAAAATTCACTACTTGACAAAAACTGCTGGGAAAATTGGAAAACAGTATGGGAGAGATTAGGTTTACATTAACATCTCATACCTAGACCAAGATAAACTCAGAATGTGCAAATGACTTGAACATAAAGAAGGAAATAATAAGTTAATTTGATAAACACAGAATAGTATACATATTAGATCTTTGGGAAAGGAACAATATTAAGACCAAGCAAGAGTTAGAAAAAATTATAAAATGAAAAATAAATAATTTTGATTACATTAAATTAAAAAGGCTTTGTACAAACAAAACCAATGCAATCAAAATTAGAAGGGAAGAAACAAATTGGGAAACAATCTTTATAACAAAAATCTCTAGCAAAGGTCTAATCACTCAAATTTTAAGGAACTAAATGAAATGTACAAAAAAATTAAGCCATTCCCCAGTTGATAAATGGGCAAGGGGCATAAATAGGCAATTTTTAAATAAAGAAATCAAAACTAATAATAAACACATGAAAAAATGTTCTAAATCTCTTATAATCAGAGAAATGCAAATCAAAACAACTCTGAGGTATCACTTCACATCTAGCAGATTGGTTAACATGATAGTAATGGAAAGTAATGAATGTTGGAGGGGATGTGGCAAAATTGGGACATTAATGCATTGCTGGTGGAGTTGTGAATTGATCCAACCATTCTGGAGGGCAATTTGGAACCATGCCCAAAGGGCGATAAAAGACTGTCTGCCCTTTGATCCAGCCATAGCACTGATGGCTTTGTACCCCAAAAAGATAATAAAGAAAAAGCCTCATACAAGAATATTCATAGCTGTGCTCTTTGTGATGGCAAAAAATTGGAAAATGAGGGGATGCCCTTCAATTGGGGAATGACTGAACAAATTGTGGTATATGTTGGTGATGGAATACTATTGTGCTCAAAGGAATAATAAAGTGGAGGAATTCCATGGGAACTGGAATGACCTCCAGGAATTGATGCAGAGTGAGAGGAGCAGAACCAGGAGAAAATTGTACACAGAGATTGAAACACTGTGGTACAATTGAACATAATGGACTTCTCTACTAGCAGTAATGCAGTGATCCTGGACATTTCTGAAGGACTTATGAGAAAGAACATTATCCACATTCAGAGGAAAATCTGTGGGAGTAGAAACAAAGGAGAAAAATAACTGCTTGATCACATGGGTCAATGGGGATATGATTGGGGATGTAGACTCTAAATTATAACTCTAGTGCAAATATCAATAATATGGAAATAGATCTTTACCAAAGACACATGTAAAACCCAGTGGAATTGTGTGACAGACATGGGAGGGAGCTGGGGTTCGGGGAGGGAAAGAAAATGATTGTTGTAATTCTGAAAAAATGCTCTAAATTAATCAATTAAATAATTTTTTAAATGCAGAACTACCGTCAGTGGGGAAATAAAAGTGGCCATATGTAATCCATCTTAAAAAAAAGACTAAATGCAACCCAGTGCAGGCAGAAGTATAAGGAATTCAGCCCAGCAAAGTCCAGTCTCAGTGGGATTAGGATGAACCCAACTTGAAGCAACTGAACTGAACGGGGCCACCTCTGCAAGAGTTCTTAGTCTGAGACCAAGATAGCTGAGCCCACTTAGGCACAGTGCAAATGCAGTGTGGTATTCCTTTCACCTAGAAAATGGAGCTAAACTTCAGCATATATACAGTATGTGATATAACCCAGAGATATGGTACCATTTTCTTAATGGATGAAGTCCATGTCATTGAATTGTAAGGTGCTTGAGAAGGTGGGGTTTTGAATTAGCATGGAGCACACGCAAAATGGAAATCATTTCAGGAATGCTTAGCAGATTTTTGTTATAATCGTGCCTATATTGCCTATATTGCAGATTTTTGTTATAATCGTGCCTATATTGCCAGTAAAACTTCTGTACTGTCCAATTTCATATTTTTGGATTTATTTTCACAACTTCCCTTCCATCCATGATTCTGGCTGATTTTCAAAATCTGTCTGAGTACCAAAGAGTAAAGCAGAAATTTTTCATGGTCAGAATCATCAAAACCTAAACATTATGAGGCAAATATTAATGAATCTTTGGTCCACTAGCCCAGTCACATTATCCCAGTATACACCTCAGATGCTACTGAAAATATTAAGGTATGTGATAAACCAATTAGTAATTATAATATCTATATTCAAACAATTAGTTACCCAACAGTTTCCCATAGAGAAGAGCTTCTATATTTTTCTCCAACTCTTTTACATATCTACAAATGATGAGTTATGTTTTCTTCAGAACCTACTGAATACATGCACATTTTTTGATCTGGAACTAAAAGTTCAGTCTTCAGTTGAATGTAACTTTTATGGGAGGCTTTTGCATTTTAATGTCAAGCGTTAAAGAGAGATCTATTTCTTTTTCATGTACAAACTGGTTTCTGTTAATTTCTGCATCTAACCTCTATAATTTCACATTATTTTGTCTAGTTTCCTGTTGTGAATCTTAAAATTTCTCAGACTCTACCTTGGAACATTATCTTAAGGTTATGGTTAAGGTTATTCCCCATTTATACAATGGAAGTACTTGATCAGGAATGTATTGGGAACTTTAAAATCACTCCACCTATACTTAGGCATATTTAGGGGAAGATAAAGTTGTAAAACTCCTCAGTGAACAATGAAGGTACTTAACTCATACTTATAGTGAGGCCACGCCCTTAAACTAGGTCTATTTTTAGATCTAATGCATAAGGGTACTAAGTACATATGAAGGTCAAATTATTCATTAAAAGGTCAGACAACTTGCAAGGGGAAAAGAGGTGTGAAGTACTCAGAAGATATAATCTACCCAGAGAAGGTGAGAACTAAAAACTAAGAATGGGTTGTCCTAGGAAAAGTATCTACTCTGATTGGTAGACATGAACATTTAGGGGAGGTGACACAAGAGAAATTTCTCTTTAAAAGGAGCTGCCTGAACCAGTTCAAGGTAGTTCAAGTTAATTCAGTTTTGAAAGTGAATTGCAGGTCAGGAGTCAGAGGAGATTGCTGGGTCTCTGAACACTAGAGTTTTGCTTGGAAAAAATCTTGTGGTGAGTGATTAAAGACTGACTTACTTTCTTTCTTAAAGAGAAAGGCCTAGGCCATTGGCCTAGGCCCTAGCCTTTTCTTACTATTTCCTCTTACTCTGCCTCTTTCCTTTTCCTTAATTCCTTCATTTATATTAATTAAACTCTCCATAAAACCCAGCTGACTTGGGTATTTCATATTTGGTAATTTTTCCCATGGCGACCACTTATTTTTGATGTAAAATCAAGGTGCTAAAAATTATCTTTACAGTTTGGGCAATTCACAGTCTTGAAACCCATATTTTTACAGTCACACTATCCACTATGAAATTTCATAATCTGAGTATATAAATAAAATTATCTTAAATTTTAGTCCATAACGGATTCATAATTCTGAAAATAGATTCTCAGTAAAGAAATATGACCTGATTCTATATTATGAGTGTTATAAGTTATACTACAGTATGATCTATATAGTCCTTTATTCTATTCTATTTTATATGTCAAATTTATCTATATTTTGCTAATTAGAATTAAAATCATCATCTCCAATATTATCATGTCAATTTTACCACTGAAAAATGAAACAGAGGTTGTGACTTCTCAGTATCATGATCTGGTAAATACTTGATGCAGGATACAAACTCAGGTTTCAGACCAGTGCTCTAAACATTGTCCATGTAGGATTTTTTTTATAAAAACTAACAAGAGCTAAATGTTTATACTTTTGATTATATATAAAAATGAAATTAAGAATGGGATGGGGAAACACATTAGGAATCCAAGTAATGTTGAACATATTTAGTGGTCTAAGTTTGAATTTTTCTTCCTCTAAACAAGTCTTCAGGGTCCAGTGCCATTTTGATAGCACTGCTTAAATGGGTTATACCTAACTCATTCTTGATATTCGGTGTCTTATAGAGCAGCTTCTCTGGCAATCTTTTTATTTAACCACAGAACACTGAATTTAGAGATATCTGATTATTTTGGTAATATGAAGTAATAAGACATGTTTGTCTCTTTTATTGTAAGGCATTATGTTAGGCAACAGAATCCCCAAATTTAAAAATGTTGAAATCTCTATTCTCAGCTTACATTTTATTGGAGGAATGAGATTTAGGTATGAATAATTCAAAACAGGATATGATAGGAGCTACAGAATGAGTCAAACAATGTACATTAGGAAAACCAGAGGCAAAAACAAAATACTGTCAACTGGAGTGAAGAATCCACCTTTATAAGATGAGTTAAACTTTTCAAAATGCTCATTTCACCTCTACCCTGAATTATAGGTAGGGATTAAGGATAATAACTGGCACTGAATTTTCCTTAATATAAGGAACTCTTATATGAGAAACTTCTTCTACTGATAGGTTGGTGACCTTTTTGCAAATTACAGATTTAGAAAGTCGCCTATCACCAAGAGGCTAAATTATTTGCCCAAGACCAAATAGTTAACATATGGCTGTAGCTGGACTTGAATATAGACCTTCATTGTTCTTAGATTTGTTCTCTATCCATTATGCAATAATTGATAATATGCAAAATTCAATATATTGAGAGAGAATAATTGTAGAAAAATGGTTACATGGTTTTCAATATTGTTTGACACAGCATCATAAACATTAGACCTAGATAATTTACCTAGCTTCCATTTTATTTCAGTTTTCCATTCAAAAGAGGAACTTTTTCTTGGCTCCCATAGTTTGTGACAACAGTGGTGTCTAACTCAAATAGAATTAGGGACCACTAATCTGTACATGAGAGTCCCTGAAGACACATATTGACTGTTTTGGAATGTAATAAATTGTTTTATTATATTTTATTTATTTCATTAAATATTTCTGAACTATATTTTAATTTTGTTTTTAATTGAACTCAGAGAATTGGTGGCCACTTCAGGCCCTTAGCTGCAGGTTTGGAATGTCAGTTCTAAAACCATCATTTTCCATAGGTTAATAGTTTGTTTCCATGCAGTTTTTCAGACTACAACTTGGCATTTTCCTTGGATTCCACCAACAGAATAATACTGAAGACTCCTTTCTCTCATCTGCCTTCAAGAATCCTAGTTTCCTGTGTTTAGGATGATGATGGAGAGAACTCCAATCTTTGTGGTAGAGGACTTATGTTCAAAATCAAATGATTACCAGTGATCTTTTAAGACTCACAACATTAACCTTCATTAGCCTCAGTTTCCAAATCAGAAAAATAAGAAGGTTGTACTAGTAGGCTTCCAAGGTTCTTTTCATATAAATAAAAATTCTATGACTATATTTTAAAATCTCATTCATGTGTTCCTTGCTTAAAATATCTTGTTTCTTTCTTAATTTCTCTCAAAGCTTTAAGTTTCCTTGCAAGTTAATCACTAGTGACTTACATTATTCAAATGTTTTTATTTTCCCATCTTGAGTTCCCTGCCCCATTCTCTGAATCACTTTTCATTAGCACTCATATTCTATATTAGTATCTCATTTCAAACAAACACTAATATAGTCATGAAGATTTTTGCAACTTAATTATTTATTTCTTACTTGATAGTGTTGGGATTTTCTCTGGAAGGAAGGAAGGAAGGAAGGAAGGAAGGAAGGAAGGAAGGAAGGAAGGAAGGAAAGGAAAGGAAAGGAAAGGAAAGGAAAGGAAAGGAAAGGAAAGGAAAGGAAAGGAAAGGAAAGGAAAGGAAAGGAAAGGAAAGGAAAGGAAAGGAAAGGAAAGGAAAGGAAAGGAAAGGAAAGGAAAGGAAAGGAAAGGAAAGGAAAGGAAAGGAAAGGAAAGGAAAGGAAAGGAAAGGAAAGGAAAGGAAAGGAAAGGAAAGGAAAGGAAAGGAAAGGAAAGGAAAGGAAAGGAAAGGAAAGGAAAGGAAAGGAAAGGAAAGGAAAGGAAAGGAAAGGGTAATGGAAAGGAAAGGAAAAAATGAAAGGACAGGAAGAGAAGTGAAGTGAAGTGAAGTGAAGAAGGAATAGAGGAGAGGGAGGGAAAGAGGGAGCAAAGAATGAAGTAATAAAGGAAACATCATTGTGCTATATAACAACATCTTAATATACAGTAGAAACTCTATTATTCAACCTCTCCTATACATTTGCTTGTTACAAGCTGATATATTCCTAGATGAATTGAATTTTTTTTTAATTTCATTGGGAAGAACTGTCTTAGTACCTGTGAATGTAAGTACTATCATGGAATTGGGAAACTGGCTTAAACTAAGCAAATGAGGAATTAGGTAGTTTCTTATGACCATTACTGATAACATTTTTTTTCTGAAAATACCAAGTCATCCAGTCTTGCCTGAAAAAAATAACTTTTAGGTTCCTTATCTTTATTCACTGTATCCTTCAAAGAGAAAATTAAAAATAAACATATCTAATTTTAGTGGTCTTCTATTCTCATCCTATATAAGAGGAATTTAATAATCAGATAATTTATAAGACTTTGTTTCTGTGAGGAAGCAACATGACAACAATTTTAGGCACATTAGATTAGGCAGAATGTCACACAAAAAAAAATGTCTTTATATAAAAAGTATTGTATCTGACCATCAATGAGAAAGGAAACATTTTGTTGAAGATAAAATGTTGGGCTTGGGTCTAGAAACAAAAGAATTCTAATCCCAGCTATGCCACTTACCACTGAGGTGATCCTGAAAAAGTAATTTAAACCCTTTGAGCCTTAGCAGCTGTATAAAAATATAAATTGCTAATTGTCTAGGCTCAGGTATGTACATGGTGAAGGGAGTTCCCAACCTGGGCAAAATCAAAGATCATGAACATATTGTCATACTTTTTTATGACTCTTTTTTTTAATCTTTATTTCAATCCCAGAAAATTTATACAAACGACAGATTTATATTTCGATATTGGATCTGATCATAACATTTTTCAAAACCAAATTCTTCCTTCTTCTCTACTGAACAAAATTCAAGCAAACTGGTTAGGTTGGTACCCAAGGCACTCAACAATTTAGCCCCTCTTTGAATAACTTATACTATACTGTGTCTCATGGCCAAATGTAATATGAACTAACCTAGTAATATACCATGTTGCACATGCATCTCTTGATGTCCCACAAACATGTGTTTGTTTTCCTAATTTTCTTATGTTTTTAATGCTTTCCTGGAATAGTGGATAGAGCACTTAGCCTGGATTCAGGAATACCAAAGGTCAAGTTTGGTCTCAGGAAATAGTTATGTGATCCCAGACAAAAAATTAAAACTCTATCTGCCTCTATTTCCTCAACTGTAAAATGGGGATAATAATAGTTTGTGCTTCCCAAGATTAGGAGGATAAAATTAGAATATACTTGTAAAGAGCTTAACATGGCACTTAACATGTTGTAGGTACTTAATAAATATTTTCCCTTTCCTGTCTCCCTTCTATTCTTATAACAATTTCTATTTTAAAGAGCTATACGTTTCTCTTTCCCCTATTTTTTATATATTCTGAATTTTTTATTCACATATGTCTATTTGAAGATTTTCATAAGCAAGCTTCAAGTACGTGAGGAAAGGTTTATGACAGCAGGCATTTTGCTTTCAAATCACCCAATCTGTGTTACTGTGATGTGTTCCTATGAAGTCTCACAGCTTAGCTAAGATTCTTCTAAGCTTTTGCTTCTTCTATAGAAACCTTCTATTTAAAGAATAGAGTTACATCTAAAACTGAGGCTTTTTAGGACAGTAAGGTCAAACAATTAATCCAAATCTGTAACCAAAATTGGGAAGAGAGCAAGGCAGAATAAGTCATTATGTACAAAGACAAGAGTAGATGGTGGCACATGAGCCTGAGAATTTTGGCTAGCACAGAGCATCCTAAATTAAATAAAAATGAAATTCAATTGAACAGATATTATATTAAACAAATGTATTAACATGAAGTAGGATATGCAAAGGTACTTTCAATATGGTCTCTGCCCTCATAAAGCTTAATATCAATTCAGGGGCTGGGAAGGAATAAGTCAAATCATCAAGTCAAGAAACTGAATTACCTTTTACGTTCTGCACAAAAGGGTATTCTATATAAGTAAGTTTCAGAAACTACTGAACTCAGTAGCTAAGAGTTGGAGAAATGTAAGAATAATAACTACTTGGGGAAAGAATTCCTATTCAACAAGAACTTCTGGGAAAATCACTTTGCCAAAAAATGTTTTAGACTAGCATCTTAAAGGATCATAGATTAAAATAACAATGAAATAGATTGATCACTGAAATATGAAGAAAAAAAAACAAATAACAATGGAAGGAAACATTTGTATAACTATGGCCAGGAGGAGAACTGTTAGGCAAATGAGTGACAGAAATGACTACAAAATATATAATAGAAAATTTAGAATGTGGGGAATTAATTCATTTGAATGAGAAAAGGAAAATGCAGTTTTGATAAAAAGGGAAACTTAATTCAGGACAAAATATCTCTGATCAACACCTATTTTCCAATATACATAGATGACAATAAAAAATACTTTTAGACCAATAGCAATTCTCAAATACATAAGTGGAAAAAGAATATGAATAATTTTCAAGAAAATTGAAAGGTTTTACATTATTAAATATTAGTTCAAATCAGTAATAATAAGAGATATAAAAATTAAATATCTGAAGTTTGACCTTCCATTTAGAAAAGTAACCCATAAGAAAAACATAACTTCTTTATGTAATGGTTAAAGTCAATAAGATCTAGATTCAAGTCATTTTCAGACAAATATTAATTGCAAGAAAATGGGTAATTTATTTGATGAATCAGTGCCCATCATAACTAATTCCCTAAGACTATTGTAGATGAGTTGATAATCTGATATTTGTGAAAGGATTTTCTATTCCTGGAGTTCTCTCAGAAGTACTAAATAACAGATCTAGACAGGGATAAGATGAAAACTCCCATATAAACATATTCCTTCCCATTAAAATGTTTATTGATTGATAAGCCATAAGTATGTTCTTGAAGCATATTTTGAAGCATTTCAAGCTTATAGCCACTTTGTTTATAAGACTTAAGCATCATTGGAAAGAAAGCTATAGTGGATTGATAAGAGATGATATTAATGCAGGATGGTGATGATCTAGGAGGCAAAGAGCATCAGGTTTCAGGAAGCAAAAGTAAATGGTATGAAAGACACTAATAAGAATAGAAGAAGAAGTTTTAGTGCTCTGGGGAGGATGCCCATTATCAAGTGCATATATTAGTTACATTTTATTAATTCATACTTTCTTATGCATCTGGATGGGATGGATGAGTAACACTAAGTAACATATCCAAACTATTATGGGTAATTTAATTTTATTTCCTTTTTATTGTCCATTTTCCATACTCAGCTCTCAGCTATCCTATATTTTCTTCTCTACATTTCTTCTAAAATAAATGAATCAATAAACATTTAGTTTGTTTTATTGAATAACTAAAACTGTGTATTATACAATAGCATATACATTGTTTTCTACCAAAATACAGCATGTGCTCAGAATTCAATTTGCTTTTCTCAATTTGTTAGTTTTCAAACATTGCTACTGTATTTTATTCATATTATTTGTGCTCTGCGTGCATGACTTCATCTTTCTGTCATTTCTTATGAACTGGCAAATGTAGAAACATTTTTAAAGGGGGGAAATGACCACTCAGTTGAGCTATGAAAATTATTACCAAGTTGTAGGAATGTTTAAATGTTTTTCTATAAAAATATAAAACAAATTATATTTATAATCTATTTTTGCCATGATCATCATTATTATTATTTGCCTAGAACTTATAGCTAGGTTCTGATAATTAATCCAATGAAGTGGCCACATGTATTCAAATTCCCACTACTCAAGTTATAATTATGTAAGTTATTCGTATATTAAGTACAAATTCGAATAATAGAATTACTTCAGGGAATAGCTTATTTACACAAATTGGAGTATGGGGAAATCATGGTTTTGTATGTGTGGGTTATGGCAGACAGGTGGCAAAGTGGATAGAGAGTCAGGTCTGGAGTCAAGAAGACTTGTCTTCAAGAATTCATATCAGATAGTAGTTTTGCTACCCTTGGCAAGGCACTTAAACCTTATGCCTCAGTTTCTTCATCTGTAAAATGAACCAAAGAAGAAAATGGAAAATCACTCTAGGACCTCTGCCAAGAAAACACCAAATGAGATCACAAGGAGTCTGACACAAGTGAAAACAATTGAACAACAAGAATAATATATGGGCAAAGCCCCTGGAAAGTTAAAGGATTGAGAAAAGAAAGGAAAGGTATATATGTATATATTATATATATTAATCAATAAATATTTATTAGGCTCTTTATGCCTATCATGGTGCTATGCCATGGTAATACAAATATAAAGAATGAAAAAAATTCCTCTCAAAAGCAGTTTATATTCTAATGGAAAGACACAGATATTAAAATATAGACAGCATAAATATAAAGTGAGGAGGCAGATGGGTAGCTCAGTGGATTGAGAGCCAGGCCTAGAGATGGGAGGTCCTAAATTCAAATCTGGCCTCAGACACTTCCCAGTTGCATGTCTTTGGGCAAGTCACTTAACCCCTAATGCCTAGACCTTACCTCTTCTGCCTTGAAACCAATACCCAGTATTGATTCCAAGATGGAGGGGAAGGGTTTTTAAAAATAAATAAATAAATATAAAGTGAATGCAAATATATACAAAATATTTCAATACAAGATAATTTGGACACTAGCAATTGCAGGGCAGGAATCAATAAAGACTTCATACAAAAAATGAAGGATTCCAGTCAGAGCTTTTTAGAAACATTGACTTTAAGACATCTCTGGAAATCACCTTCAGCTCCCTTAGACTTTTGCCTTCCTGACCCAGAATGGATATATTTCTTAATATTTTTTAGAATATACATTATATATATATATATATATACAAGATTCACTATAGTTAACATATTTTTCCCAAACACACTCTAGCTACATATTTCATAAAAGATATATTTATAGTATATATGAAATAATGTCTTCCTTTTTTCTATTTATCTATTTTTTTCTGGAAGTGGACATGCAGAAGTCATCTTTAAAATAATAATTCTATTGCTATATATAATATTCTTTAGGTTTTATTCATTTCACTTTTCATAATTCTAGTAGCTTCCCTCTGTTCATTAGTTCCTGTTTATCTTGTACATATTTAGTTTGTACATAATAGTCTGTATATTGTGTCTTCTATTAGACTGTAAACTCTTCAGGGGCAGGGACTCCTCCCTTTTTCTGTGTCATCAGTGTTTATCATAATACCTGGCATATAATAGTTTTTTACTACATATTTGTGCCCCTACAAAAACAATCCAATTTTTTTATTCAAAATTTGTCTCATGATGATCTATATTCTACTTCACCTGAGATTTAATCCAAATTATTTTCTATTCAATATTTGCTTATGATACACTATATTCTACTTCACCTGGGTTTACCCTCTCTGTTACACTATGAATGAATTGTAAGTTTAAATCTCTAAAGATGAGTCCCTCATGATTCACAAACAAACACCATACACTTCTCTATTATGCTTCAGTTGCTATTAATAATGAGAGTTTTGAACAAAGTTTTTTCTGTTATTACAACTTTCAAGGAATCATGAATTTGACTAACTTGAGTCACTTTCTTGTAGGAAAACCTGTGTAAGGCAATATTTAGCTTTATTCATTCACATGATTTTTTCTAGTTATTACTTACTGACATCTTGTGATCTCAACTTTTGAGTTAATTGTGTGTTATAACGATATGATCAGCTCTGAACTAGCACCTGAAAAAAAGCCAAACTGTTACTTTGTCTTGCTTTCATTAAAGCTCTCTTATTTTTGTCTGCAAATTATAAACATAAAGATTTTTCAAAAGGGAAAAAGAAGAGATTTAAGTTAATTACTAATATTTGCTCAGTGCCCCTTTTTAAAATATCTTGTATTTAATTTTGTCTTCATCTCTTTTAGAAAAATTGAAAATTGACCTCTTAAAAAACCCATTTGTTGCACTGTATTTTATGCATGCATAACGAGGATATACAAAAATTCAATCAACATTTCAACATGCATTTATTTTCCACTTTTTGTGTGCCAGGCATTGTGATTGTTGCCAGAATGCAAAGAAAAAAATTGTACAGTTTTTCAAAGAATTCACATTTTATTGGCAGCAAGTTTTTTGCTAGTAAAGTGTTGTTGAAATAGATTTTCTTCATGATTTGAAGTATGATTGGTATCTATCATTGCTACAGATTTTATCTCTATAATAAAATTGTTCCACATATAAAATCACAGAACTTGAGAATATAGAGGGATCTCACTAGCCGTTAAGTATGAACTATACACAAAAATAATATCCATTTTTAGCAAGGCTGCTCATTATACTTGTGGATGGCTCCAATTTTTTGATGTTGTTATTGCTGTTTTTGTTTTGCTCCCCCCCCCCAATATGTGGGAAAATAGTACTCGTGCAGGTCTTCTTGACATTTATGTCATAATACCACAATGGGATGGATTCAAGGAAGAGTAAGAAGATGTGTAAACTAATACAAAGTGAAATAAAGACAACATAGAAAACAATATAAACTACCTATAAAAATATAATGTAACAATAAATCATAAGAAGGTTCCATGTGTGTATTGAACACTTGAATCATAGGACCCTAAATGCAATACTCTTTAGAACTGAAATCCTTTTCTCTAACAAGCTCTGCCCTAATACTCACACTGTAAAGGGCCTTTGTCTCTACCAATAAGGAGAAATCTCCATATTAATGGACTTTGGGACAAGAGTTATACCAAAATTCAAAGAAGAAAAGTGAAACCGAATATTTCTTAATTATAATTTATAAAAGTTTTATGTGTGTATGTAGTCTAGAATTGGTTTGGTTTAGTGTTATTTCTGCCTTATGCATGTATCACTCTGGCAGCTATAATTTCAAAATGTTGTAGCAACCATGATAGTGATGTAGAAAAGGACACACACACACATATATATGTATGTATGTATATATTACTATATTGCACATATTATTTGTATCATTAGAATGTAAGCTCTGTGAGAGTAGAAATTATCATTTTTTAGATTTCCAGTAACTAGTAGAGTATTTGGAATATAGTAGATACTTAATAATTGAGTAATTGATTTTTCCAGAATTTTTTCCATTTTTGTCATTTTGTCATATTTGTCACATTTATTGTTCTTCCACTTACAACTTTAAATTCTCTCCAGATAGGTTTCTGTTCTCTCACCAAGTAGTCTATAAACTTATATTTCCATTCATTATTTCTAGCTATTTTATGAGATGATACTGTTTATAATCTTCCACAATCTTCTTTAATAAAAATTTAAGCACAAGTTCATAGTTTAAATCACCATTTCCCTTGGCAGCCATTCATCTATGCTTAGAAAAGGCATTAAATATTATGTGTCTAAGGTAATTTTAGGGTCTTTTTGTCCCTATTTTGTGGTGATTGGATTAAATAAGTTAAAAGTTCACAGAAAGAGATAATAATCTTTTTTTCTGTCTTTTTTAATTAAAGTTTTTCCAGATTACATATCCATATACTTATCCATACATATCCATATACTTATCCATATAATTTTTAATACTCATTGTCAGGCATTTTACAATCCATGTTCTTTCCCTCCCTCAATCATGAAAAAAAAATAAACCTCAATTTCCAGGTCATTGCCATGTAAAGATAGCTATAAATAATTTAGAACAAATAATTTATTTTCTTTTATCCTTTATCAACACAGGAAATAAGCCTAATAGTGGTATTGCTAGGTCAAAAAGTAGACAGAGTTTTACAACTCTGAATATAATACAAATGTACTCTCCAAAATGATAAGGTCAGTTTAGAATTATATTAAATGTATTAGTGTCCCTGCTTTCTGACAACCCCTATAATATTTGTCATTTTGCCCTTTTATTATATTAGTTAATCTGATAGGTATGAGATGATATCTCAGAGTTGATTTGCATTTCTCTAATCAATAATTATTTAGAGCTTAATGACTAGATGCTGTTTATTCATCTATTGCTATAATCAATGGATTTTTTGTTATCAACTATGTTAATAGTTTTCTTTATAATAAATCATCTCTGCATGCCTTTTATAAATCTTGTTTAGTCATAATCTTTGTTATACATTGTTGTAGTCCTCTGCCTAATATTTTATTGAGAATTTTTGCATTAATATTGATTAATGAAATTGACCTATAATTTTCTTTCTCTCTTTTGCTCTGGTTTATATATCAACACAATATTTGTTTCATTAAAGGAGTTTTTTAGGTCTCCTACTTTACTAATTGTACTAGATAATTTATTTAATATTGGAAATAGATTGTATTTGAATATTTGGTTATATTCACTAGTAAATCCATTTAGTCTTTGTGCTTTTTCTTAGGAATTTCATTTACACCTTGTTAAATTTCTTTTTCTTTCTTCTTTCCTTTTTTTAATTAGATTGACCAGTACTTTGTCTGTTTTGTCTGTTTTTTCAAAGTACCAGCTTCTAGTCTTGTTTATTAGCTCAATAGTTCTGTCACTTTCGATTTTATTAATTTCTCCCTTAATTTTTAGGATCTCTAGTTTGGTTTTCTTCTGGGGGGGTTTAATTTGTTCATTCTCAAGTTTTTTGATTTACATTTCCAATTCCTTGATCTCTGTCCTCCCTAATTTGTTAATATATGCACTCAGGGATATGAATTTTCCTCTAAGTACTGCCTTGGCTGCATCCCATAAGGTGTGAAAGGATGTCTTGCCATTGTCATTTTCTTCAACAAAATCATTAATTGTTTCTATGATTTCTTCTCTAACTATCTGATTTTGGAGTATCATATTATTTAATTTCCAATTAATTTTTTATTTGACTCTCCATGTACCCTTGCCGAACAATATTTTTATTGCCTTGTTATCTGAAAAGGCTGCATTTATTATTTCTGCTTTTCTGCATTTGAGTGCCATGTTTCTGTGACCTAGTGTATGATCTATTTTTGTGAATGTGCCATGTGGTGCTGAGAAGAAGGTGTATTCCTTTTTGTCCCTATTTATTTTTCTCCATATGTCTATTAACTCTAATTATTCTAAGATTTCATTCACCTCTTTTACCTCTTTCTTGTTTATTTTTTTGTTTGATGTATCTAAATTTGATAGTGGTTGGTTCAAGTCTCCCACTAATATGGTTTTACTGTCTATTTCCTCCTTCAATTCTCCAAGTTTCTCTATTAAAAATTTGGATGCTATACCATTTGGTGTATACATGTTGATTAGTGATATTTCCTCATTGTCTATATTCCCTTTTAACAGAATATATTTACCTTCCCTATCCCTTTTGATCAGGTCTATTTTTGCTTTGGCGTTGTCAAATATCATGATTGCAACTCCTGCCTTCTTTCTATCAGTTGAGATACAAAAGGTCTTACTCCAACCTTTAATTCTAACCTTGTGAGTGTCAACCTGCCTCATATGTGTTTCTTGAAGACAACAAATGGTAGGGTTTGGGGTTCTAATCCAATCTGCTATTTGTCTACATTTTATTGGTGAGTTCATCCCATTCACATTCAAAGATATGATTGTCATTTGTGGATTCCCTGGCATATTTGATATCTTCCCCTAGTTCTGACCTTTCTTCTTTAGTTATCTCCTTTTAAACCAGTGATTTACTTTAGGTCAGTCCCCATAGTCCCCTCCCTTGAGATGCTTCCCTTTCTAGCCCCTCCCTTTTTATGCTCCCTTCCCCTCCCCCCTCTCCTTCCCTCCCTTTTTATACTCCCTCCCCCCTCCTTAATTTTCCTTTCTTTCTTGCCCTAATGGATAAGATAGAATTCAGGTTCCCACTGGATCTAGATGTTCTTCCCTCTCACATTTAATTTCACTGAGAGTAAGGTTTAAGTAATTCTACTTCACACTCTCTTCCTCTCCTTCTCATATGAGAATTCTTCCCCTCCCCTCCCCATGTGTATCTTTATTTGGGAAAGATTATTCTATTAAGTACCCCATCTATTTCTTGAATTAAATCTTAGTGTTATCGACAGTTCCCCCCCTCCCTTTTCCTTTCTTTGCCCCCACTTTCACCAAATCTTCTTAATGCCCCAATCTTTCCCTATGCATGTTTCTCCTAACTACACCTATGATGCTATAATTTTTGAGAGTTACACAAAACATTTTCCCCACATATTAATATATATAATTTGATGTAAATGTAGTCCTTATAGAAGAGAGTTTGACTTAAAGAAAAAGATAAGATTTATTTCCTTTTCCCTTTCTTTCATATTTACCTTTTCAAGTTTTTCTTGCTTTCTGTGCTTGGATATCAAATTTTCCACTAATTTCTGGTCTTTTCTTAGTAAATGCTTGGAAATCTTCTATTTTTTTGAATGCCCATAGTTTCCCCTGGAAGTATATAGTTAGTTTTGCTGGGTAGTTGATTCTTGGTTGGAGACCCAGCTCTCTTGCCTTTCTAAATATCGTGTTCCATGCTTTGCGGTCTCTAAGTGTGTTAGCCGCCAAGTCATGTGTGATCCTTATGGGATCCCCCCTATATCTGAAGCTCCTCTTCTTGGCTTCTTTTTGGATTTTCTCTTTTTCTTGGAAGCTCTTGAATTTGGCAATTACATTCCTAAGGGTTGTCTTTGGGGGATTTAGTATAGAGGGTGTACTATGAACCCTTTCTATTTCTATTTTGCCCCCTTGCTCCAGAAAGTGTGGGCAATTTTCTTTTATAATCTCCTGTAGAATAATATCGAGTTTATTGTTTATCTCTGGTTTTTCTGGGAGACCGATAATTTGTAGATTGTCTCTTCTTCCTCTGTTCTCCAAATCTGTGACATTCTCAGTGAGAAATTTTCTGTTTTCTTCTAATTCATTAATTTTTTGGGTTTGCTTTATTGATTCTTGCTGTTTTATGACCTCACTTTCCTCGAGTTGCTTAATTCTGGTCGTTAGGGACTGGTTTTGCTTTTCAGCTTTGTCTGCCCTTCTATTGGATGCTTTGAGATCTTTTTCCAATTGAGTAGTCTTATCTGTCAGACTGCTGATCTCTTTCTCCCATTTTTCTTTCCTGATTTCCATCTTTTGGATAAGTTCCAGTTTAAGATCTTCCAGAGCTTGTTGATAGTTTACATTTTGGGAGGCATGTTCTGATTTTTTTTTTTTTGGATTTCCTCCTCATTCTCTTCTTTTCCTTGGGTACTTCCACCATAAAAGTTTTCAATAGTCGCCTTTTTCCCTTTCTTCCTGGAGGCTTGATTTTGGGCCATGTGAGCCATCCCTATGGTGGTTTTATTCCCCTATCCTTTTTGGTCTGGGTTCTGGGTGATATGGACGGGTTTTCTGTGAATTTAGGTTGCCTCAAACTAGTTCTTCCCAGCCTCCGAGGTTTCTTAGAGAGCTGGGCCCCTGATCACATCCAAAATGCCCAGGTGTTCAGCTCCGCCCAGATAATCAGTGCGTGGTCTGCCCCTGGTGTTTAGCTCCGCCCAGTTGCTCTGCACAGCCACCCCGAGTAAGGCTCCATAGCCTGTGCTCAGCACCAGGTTCTTTCATGAAACAGCTCTGAGATGTTGTTTCCTGGCTGTCCCCAGATCCCAAGGACCCTGGAGTGCCCCCCCACCCACAGACAGAGACGTTCCCCACTCACTCGGGGTCCCATTGAGTGCTCCCATAGCTCGCTCTGGTTTGGTGGGGGAGGTGGGGGGAGGAAGGGCGGCTCAGTTCACGTTTCTGTTCAAGCTTTTCTTCCTTCTTATTATAGTGTGGAAATGTTCAAACCCCACATACCTTCGCCTCTGTGGGGTACTGGGGAGTCCTGTTCCGCCAAAGGTGATTTTTATGCTCCTTTGATGTAGTCTATTTTGTTTGGTGCCGGGGAGAGGAAGCTTGTGGCGTCTAGATTGCAGCCATGATTACCAGGAAGTCCCTCAATTTCTTTTTCTAAAATAAGTTTGTTGAAATATTATTTTTCATTCTGTGTTAGTCTAGGACTATTTATTTTTTGCAATTACTCATTCATTTCATACTATTTAATTTATAAAAGCTGATATGAATATATCAAAATTATTATATTTTAGCATCAGTTGGGCAAAACAACTAATAATTGCTTTGATTTCATCTTCATTATTGGTAAATTCACCTTTCTCAATTTTGATGCTAGTGTTTTAGTTTTCTTCTCTCTCTTTTTAGAAATCATATTAACCAATGTTGTATCTCCTTTTTTTGTAAAATAAATTCTTATTTTTATTTAGTAATTCAATGATTTTCTTACATTTGATTAGGTTTTTGAACTTTTCATTTTTAGGATTTCTAATTCTTTTTTTAATTAGGGATTTTTAATTTGTTCTTTTTACTAATTTTTAAAAATTATATTCCCAATTCATTGATCTTTTTTTCTCTGTTTCATTGATGTAATTATTTAGATATAAATTTTCCTTTAATTCCAGTTTTGACTGTATCCTATATGGTTTCTTATGTTTTCTAATTATTATTAATTTCTTTGATGAAATTATTGTTTCTATGACTTGTACTTTTACCCATTCATTCATTATGATTAAGTTATTTAAAGTCCAATTCATTTTTATTCTGTTGCCTTCATGGTCCCCTATTAAATATAATTTATTCTATTGCTAAATGAAAATGATGTATTGAATATTTATGCTCTTCTGCATCCAACTATGTATTTTTGAAGTATTAATATATGGTTAATTTTTGTGAATTACCATCTGTAACAGAGAAAAGAGTCTATTCCCTTCAATCCCTTTATAATTCTCTCCAGAAATTTTTCTTAATTATGATTTTGTTCATTTCCTTAACTTCTTTTTAAAATTTTTTTAGATTTACCCAGTTGTGAGAGTAGAAAAATTTAAATCTGCTATTTTTGTTAACTATTTTCACCTTAAACTTTTTTTGCTTTTCCTTTAAAAATTTGGATGCTGGGGGCAGCTGGGTAGCTCAGTGGATTGTGAGCCAGGCCTAGAGAGGAGAGGCCCTAGGTTCAAATCTGACCTCAGACACTTCCCAGCTATGTGACCCTGAGCAAATCACTTAACACTCATTACCTAACCCTTACCATTCTTCAGCCTTGGAACCAAAACCCAGTATTGATGGAAGGTAAGAGTTTCTTAAAAAAAGTTTTTGTATGCTATAATGTTTGGTGCATGTGTATTTATTATTGATAATGTATTATTAGCTGTGGCACCTTTTAACACAAGGCACTGTCCCTATTTATCTCTTTAAGTTTTAATTTTGTCTGAGATCATTATTGCTCCCCCTGCTTTATTTTGTCAGCTGAAGCATGATATATATTTACTCTGTTCATCTATTTTCACTGTGTCTTTCATTTTTAAATGTGTTTCTTATAAATAATATATTATTGGGGTTTGTTTTTTAATCCATTCTGCCATCCATTTCCAATTTATGGGTAAATGCATGCCATTAACATCCAAAGTTATAATTATTCATTGTATATTTCTCCTTCCTGTTTTTCTTTACTTTTTTTTTTATTATATCACCTCTCTCTTTTATCATATTATTCCTCAGAAATCTAATTTTCCTCTAATCACTAACTCTTTAATCCCCAATCCTTCAGTTCCACCTTCATTTTTTCCTGACATTCTAAGGGTCCCACATTTTTTCTTCTAACCCTAATTCTCTCAGTTGTTAATCTATTTTCCTTTCTTTAGGTCTTTCTCTGATCCCTCTTACCCTCTTAATTATTAATATATACAATCTTTATGTTCCCCTCCCCATCTTATCTATTTCTCTTCTAAGATTACCTCTTTTAATTTATATTTCTCACTCTCATCTCCTTATGAGTTAAGAAATATTTTGCCTTTCTATATGTATGTATTATTACCTCTTTTACTCAGATCCTATGAAAACAAGGATGTAACATTACCATCCCACCATCCCCTCCTTCCCTTCATTGTAACATTTCTTTTGTTCACACTTCTTTATTTGAGATTATTATTCCAATTTCTCTATCCTTATCCAATTTATTTTTTAACTCAATCTCTTATAATCTATTTGACTCCTTAGTTTTTATGAATGTTTCTTAAAACCACGAAATTAATGATATCACTATAAAGATTTAAAGATGCCATTTTCCCATAGAAGAAGCAAATATTCTGACCTCATTAAATCCTTTATAATTGATATTTTTTGTTATCTTCCAATGTTTATTCTCATTCTTGCCTATCACATTTTCCTTTCAGTTCTGGTCTTTTCCTCAATAATATTTGAAAATATTTTATTTCTTTAAATGGTCATTTCATTTCTTATACATTGATACTTATTTTCTGAGTAGGTTTTTCTAGGCTGTAAATGTAGCTCCTTTGCTTTTCTAAATGTTGTATTCCATATTGTTCTGTTATACAGACTAACTGCTAAATCTTCTACTATGTAGACTATCTCCACAGAATTTAAACTATTTCTTTATAGTTTCTAATGGTTCACCCCTCATTTCTTAGTCAGTACTGGGTTATTTTGACAGTTGACACTTTATATTATAGTTCAAGATACATTATAGCTAAACCATCTTTCTACATTTTTTCCATTAATTCCCTTGATATTCTAGGTCATTTTTTCTCCCAGATGAAAATCAAAAGAGAAATTACATTGAAAGCAAGAAAACTGAAAAACTAATATATAAGGTAAAGAATTTATCTTAAAAATAATAAAATAAAGTATTGCTTAATTTGATAAAATATATTAAATTCCCAGTGTCAAAAATAAAAACTCTCATCTTCTGCCTTAGAATCAAAACTCTGTATTGGTTCTAAGGCAGAAGAGTAATTAAGGTTAGGCAATGGGCATTAAGTGACTTCCCAAGGGTCACACAGCTGGGGGGATTCTGTCTTTTAACCCATTATGATATTTTCTATTTTATGGGTGAGTTCATCCCATTCACATTCATAGTTATGATTACTAATTGTGTATTTTCTTCCATCTTATTTTCCCCCATTTATTCTTCTCTTTCTTTCTTTTAAGCCCTTCCCTATTCATAAATGATTTTGTTTCTGACTATCCACCTTCCTAAGGTACCCCTCCATTTTGTTTTCCCCTATTTTTTGTTCTGTTCTCTTCTACTTCCTTCTTTGGTAAGATAGGTTTCTATACCAAACTGAGTGTGGATGTTATTCATGCTTTGTACCAATTCTGATGAATTTAATAAACCAGATAGATTTGGAAGAAATTAGCTCCCTAAAATTTTGGTTTCTTAAATTCCTTTTGGAGCCCTTCTAGGAGTTCATTTTGGCCTTAACATCCTTTCAAATTTTCCTTTACACATTTTCATTTTTGTTCTCTTGTCTTCTGAGCTTACCTTCTAGTCACCTGTGTTGCTGAATTTTTTTTAGCTTTTACATTTTCTCTGTCTTTTGTTCATTTGAGAGTTGCTTTTCCCTTATCTATAGGCTGAATCTTACCTTGGTACCCAGGATTTGGGAGGAGTACTGCCCCATGCTTGTATTGTAGTGTTTTCCAGTACATGGGATCAGCTGAGCTATCTCAATCCCAGATTCAGCACTCTTTAGAGTCAGCCTGATTGCCCTGCTGTGGGAATGTTTGTAGCTTAGTTCAGAAACAATTCATGCCATGTCAAGTTAAGTTCTGTCTACTCCCTCCAAGGTTGGACCTTGTTCGGCTAGATTCCTTCTACTGCTGCACATGCTAGATTCTAGATTATGGAGGTACACATTCCTCTCACTGACAACTCTTTATATTGATTTCAACACTTCCCTTGACAAGACAGGATCTTAACTATTTGGGCTATTTCCCTTGTTGCTTGCACTCTATCAAATTCAGTTTCTTCGACTTGTTCAGGAATTTCTCACCCTACCCTAACAAGATTGTTCCTCTTTGCTGTCTCTCCACGCTGATCTGGGTCAAAGTAATGCTTCATCCCTTCTTTTATTTGGTCTGCCATTCAAGGCTTAATTTTGAGGCATTTTTGTTTTTCTGGAGACATTTGAAGGGTTTTGGCAGCCTCCAAGTGTTTCTTATTCTTTCAGCTTGACAACCAGAAGTCAACGGCCTTAATGTATCTCACTGGGCCTTAAACTGTTGATCCAATGTCTGAACTTTTATCCATTTTTCATATTTTGATATTAACACTTACTTAAATATGTCAAGTTGGAGTTACTATAAGTTCAAGTTATTTTAAAGTCATGTAGTTTTATATTTTATAGCTTTTATTTCCTTATGTAGGATTAATATTAATTTCTTTGTGAATTTTAAACTCTAATAGCTTTGGTACTAATATTGATATTTGTAGTAATAGACCTCTAGTTCAAATGTGCCTAGAGAGCTGAATTAAAAACTTTTACCACAACAAAAGCCAGTTATTTTGTTGGTTTAAATTTAATTAATTTATTTTCTTGTTATTTTTTTTCTTTTGGTTATCATCAAGTTTGGTATTTACCTCATGATTCTCATGAAGTTTGTATATTAAACTGTATATTGATTTAAATGGAAGGGTCTTTATAGTGTGGAAAGGAAAACTAAAGCAGGTTGTGAACTTTCTGCCACTGAGTTGGAATAAACAGCAGGTGGAATATGTGAGAGAAGATATTGACAAGACTGACAGGGGCGAAAGGGGCAACTGAGAGTGGCAGTTGGTCTTATAAATAACACTTCCTTCCTGGCCCTGGAAGTGGAAGGATCTCCTGGTCTCTGGATAGAAGTGTCTCTATTTTCCTGATTTTCCCAACTGTGTGCTCTCCCTGGATTCCTGTGATCCTATCATTGACAAAAGGACTTAAGGGAAGTAGTTTAAACTGTAAGGCTGGTCGTTAGGGGTGTCAGCCTGAATAGACAGGTCCAACCGGCTCTGAAGGCCAGAACTTTTCTTCCTCTCAGTGTCTATTGCTAAGATTTTTGAAATTAAGAAAGCTAGTACAGATATAGGATAGATAGGAATAAGAGAAACCTTCCATCTGCCTGTGAGGCCTGACCACAGCTCAAAAGCTAAGAGGGACTCAAACCTCATCTAAGGAATACCTCTGACCTCTTCCCTGATACCCTCCCAATTCAACTTGTTATTAAAATTTATCTTTATTGGATATTGCAGTCAGATAAAAGGACTAACATTTCAGGGGACATGACATAGAGGGAGCTGAACCTCAGGGCAGCCAGTCAACAATAAATGGTCCTTATTGGACCCCTGTTGGGTGACCTTGGTCTGGGGGGAGGATTGTCCCTCAGGAGGGTCTGTGCTTACTTGCTCTGGGACATCTTCAGCATCAATCCATAGAGAAGATATCCCTGCAGGTTATCATAAGTGGCTCATTTCTCGGGAACTCCATTTTTTAAAAAATAGCCTCTCAGCAGGGGTATCTCTCTCCTTTTACCTCATCAGGAGCCATATTCCCTCTCTTCCTTCAACTCCTCTATTCCCTGTTATAAAACCTTCAGTATCCCCTGTTCTTCAATCCCACCCAATTTTCAAAAAATATTCTAGTTTTTTTGACAGAGCCAGCTAGGATTTCCAACCTATTTTGTCAAGTAATTTGGAAAAAGAAGGCAGATGGAGGTGTCAGAGAAGTTTAAGAGAGATTAGGCCTACATACATTTCAAAAGCCTGTTTGACTGTGGAAAGCAGCCATTTTGAGAGCAGTGTTGAGTGCAATTAATCTGCCTAGTAATACCACAATCAAAAGAAACCACTCCTTCTGAAGGGAGGAGGTAACTCTTAAAGGACCAGACTTAAAAAAAACCAAACAAACATTTTTTCCTTTGCAAAAGGCTTTTCATGGTACAAGATGGCAAAGAAATTATTTCTTGTCATGGGTTATCTAGGCTGGATTGGACATTTCTTTTATATCTTTAGAATTTATTTTTTGTCAAGATTCCAGATTATATTTATTTTCTGCTTATCATCTATGAAAGTTTGCAATGGCTGAGTATAAGTGTAAATTGCTTGATTTCCTTCATTCCCACATATGCTGGTGTACATTCTTCTTAATCCAATTATACTATAGCCTAAAAAAAAGGTGTGCATCTAATTTATGGGAAAAAAGCAAAATACAATGAAATGGCTGTGATGATTTTAGTCATGAGGGAGGAGATGATTCAACTAAAGCACATGATTAAGCAACTGACTGAGGAGAAAAAAAGTTACAAATATATTAACACACAACAAGACATACCTAAAAATAACAATATAACTAAGCAAAGAAAAATAGATGGGACTGAAGATGGAATGCCAATATTGCCACTAA
Organism: Monodelphis domestica; assembly: GCF_027887165.1. Classification (NCBI taxonomy): domain Eukaryota; kingdom Metazoa; phylum Chordata; class Mammalia; order Didelphimorphia; family Didelphidae; genus Monodelphis; species Monodelphis domestica. The sequence continues at coordinate 348,882,063 of NC_077228.1, read as the reverse complement.
GAGATCAAACAAGCCTACAACCAGACAGTGACATAATTTATATTAAAACACATAAGCCATTTACAGCAGCAGACCTTGAAAGTCTGAATGCCTTCCTGTTTTTCAGAACCTGTGAGATGTTTGAAAGAATTTAAAAGAGCAATTAGGCTTTATGATCCAGATTTCCAGAACATTGAAATTCTTCTCTCAGAATTATTTTCAAAAAAGGAAAAACAACAATTCATTAATGAAACTTGAAACAATCCAAATTTAACATCATGGCCAGAGGAAGAAACAGACTTACAGTTATCTAATAATGAAAATCTGCATTATGTAAAAAAGGTCAGAGAAAATTTATTAGAGACAATGAAAAGTTTTTTTTTTTTCCAAAAGACCAGATAATTGGAGACAATTTGAGAAATTGAGATAGGAAAGTGGGGAACATCCATCAAAGTTCCTCGATAGAGTGATTGAAGTAGCAGAGGATGGGCTTGGATTTGAAAATTTAACTGAACAAAATCTACAACACATAAGGAAACAATTTGTGAAAGGCATTAACATGCCTATTAGATCATATTTTAAACTTCAATGCCAAGACTGGGAAACACTAAGTCTGGAAGATTTAAGAAAAACTGCAACTTACATATTCACAATAGAGAATCTTTATCTCCTTTATAAGAAATGTTGGCACATTATCAGAAATCATCTTAATAATAACTTTTTTGCAAATACTACAAGGATGAGAATTTAAGCACACAAACATATACAAACAGACAAATATATAAATATATAAATATATGTATGTATATGTACATATACATATATAGTTTTTTGCACATTTTTTGGGGGGAAACTCCTTTATTTGCCTCTCTGGGTAGAAAGCAAATGTTGTCCTTCAATTTAGATGAAATGTCCTTTTGTTTCCTGACTTTACTTATATTTAGAATGAAAAGATATCCAGGTATTCTATGCCTTTAAAAGAATTGAATCCAGAGACACTGGAATTTGTCTCACATTTTTAATCTGCTACTACAAGTGTATGATTTTGGACAACTCAATTGCTGCAAAGTTCCTCAACTGAAAAATTAGGAAGTTTAACTATATGGCAGTTGTGTCTCCTTCCAGGGAGAAATGTATGATCTCTAAAGTATATTTCATTTCCTAGAGTTCATTGGGCCCCTGTATAATATTCTTGCATTTAGCATACCAACAGATGGCTAAGTGTTCAAAAGTTTATAGATGACTCAAAAGTTTGTTGCTTCAGTACTCTGTGGACATTTTCTCATTTCTCTGCCATAGCAGAAGTGGAACAAGGTGCCAAAAAGATTGAGAGTATTTATATCTTTTTTTGTTGTTCCATGTGTTGCTATACCCATGGCATTCATCATTAAGAGGCCATTTTTTCAATAATTATACTATATTTTGCTAAGCTAATCCTATGAAAATAAATGCAATTCATTACTAAGACTGTGATTGAAACTATACTAGCAAGGTTGAATCTACTAGGGTTTGTTGTCCTCTAACCCAGGGATGCTTCTACTTCATGAGAAAGTTTTGGAACTGGGACTTCATAAAGTTCTAAAACACTTTATTTTGGCAAATTCTTGGACAACTTTTCCTTGTTTATATCTTTTATTATACATTATTTATTTATTTATTATAACTTGTTAATAGCTTCATTATAACTTTTTAGTGAGGATATTTAGAAACATGTAGACTATTTAAAATACCATATTAGTGTAGAATAATTGCTGTTTTCAACATTTCATATAGTCCTAATGTGATAGATATTTAACTAATAATAATCATAAGTTAATGCTAAATCATAAATAATTCAGACCACAAAAGGACTTCTCAGAGAATTTTTATTAAACCAAACATATGTTTATTTATTGAACAAATAAGGAACATCTCCAGATTGTTTTCTAAATTATTTTTTCTTGCTTCCAGGCATAGGCAAAATCAGAAGAAGTGTTAAGAAAAGGTCATTTCCATTTTTTCCACAAAACATATTCATGAAATTAAAGAGAAATCAAGATAAACCATGAATTAAGTGATAAGCAGTCAATTTATTGTTTAACTTTATATATTTCAGATAATTGTTTAATTGAAAGTGTGTAAAAATATAAAAATAAATGATTATAGTTTCCTTGTGGCCTTTCCCTTGCAAATAGCACTAATTTTTTAACATGCCTAGCAAAGAAAATGTATCCTGCTTAATTTCCTCTGACAATAAACAGTAAATGGAAAGAATTATTTATTATTCATCACACCGCTAGATAAAAATATGCAGGGAGTTATATAATTTGTCCTTTAACTACATATTATCATGATGTTATTGGCATAAAGAAAAGTCATGTGTCTTATAACCTACCTTAACCTGACCCACAAGAGATAGTGAAGAGAGAAGACATTAATATTCAGTTATAGAGGAGAGTTTGTGTCAACTTGTCAAATCAAGACATTTTAAAGGGATGCAAAATGAAAAAAATAACAAAAGATATCAGCAGAAATCTATTTAAATTCTATTTAATTCTGTTCTACTTATTAAATTCTATTCCTGTTTGATCTTCCTTTCTAGATTCACAGTATGTCAAAACTTATAAACTATAGTCATAAAAGTAGTAATAATCAACTTTACTTCTACTCTGAAGTATTGTCTTTCTTTCTTTTCTTTCATTTTCCTTCCTTCCTTCCCTCCTCCCTTCCTTCCTCCCTCCTTCTATTTCTTCATTTCTTCCTTCCTTCCTTTCTTTTTCTTTCTTTGTTTCTTTCTCTCTCTCTTTTTCTTTCCTTTATTTCTTTTTCTCTTTCTTTCTATTTGTCATTCATTCTTCCTTTTGTTCTTTATTTTCTTCTTTAACTTTTCTTTATATTCTAGTGTTTAGTTCAATGCTTGGCATGTAGTAGGTTCTTAAAAATTATTACTTAACTAACTATACTGACAGTTATCTAAATCTTCTCCATGCTAAATATTCATAAGTTCCTTAGTTGATTATTATGTAATTTGACTTTTTGACCTTTTATAGTTCTGTTGACCTTCATATGGATCAACTCTAGTTTGCTAATACCTTTAATAAAATGTGACACACACTAAACTGAACACAAATTTCTAGACAACTATGTCAGAATACTTAGGTCCCACATTCTGGACACTTAAAAATATTATGTTGCCAAAGTTTGTACTAGTGTCCTAGCTTTGGGGTAGTCACATCATATTGATCAATTAAAACTATCAGTGGTACTCTATTGCTAAACTTCATGATAATCAAATTATTTTCCAGAAATGCCTATCTCTGTCTCTGTATCTCTCTCTCTCTGCCTCTCCGTCTCTCTCTGTCTCAGTCTCTGTCTGTCTCTGTCTCTGTCTGTCTGTCTGTCTGTCTGTCTGTCTCTCTCTCTCTCTCTCTCTCTCTCTCTCTCTCTCTCTCTCTCTCTCTCTCTCTCTCTCTCTCTCCCCCTTCTATATTTTAAATTCTCCATCAAAAGCAACATGATGATATCAAAGAACCAACTTACAGGTAAAAGTTTCTTCATGAAATCAGTGAGCAACAAATGAAAAAAATAGCTAATCTGTTTTTGATTATAAAATAACACTTTTTTCTCTTTCTAAGGCTACATGGGGCCATCTATTATGATTCTCTCAAAACTTTTGCTATGTTAAAGGAAAACAATGTTATCATTGATAGATTTGATACTATCTAATGCAGGGGAATTCTAAAGACTATTGTCAAGTCTCATGAATTTGTAATAAATATGAACTTTGGGTTCATAAAAGTACTCCATAAGACCATTGCAGTACCCCAGCTGGAATGTTGTTAAACAAAGCTCCCACAAATATGTACTTAGTACTTTAGGGGAATACATGTGGATTACATTATATTAATAAATGTGACTCCTCCCCCAACTATGTTTTCCTAAATTTCTTTGACATCTATGCTAATAATGGTAACAACCTAGAGACTAGTAACTTTCTGAAGATTTTGCTCTACAAAAGCCAAAATATTGCTGTTTCTGTATACATAGCAGAAGATTGTTTCTAAGAACCCTTCCAAAAATCTCAAAGTTTAGCTTCAATTTCTCCTCCAAGTAGTAGGGTCTCTATTCAACTTTTCTCTCTCAGACAACATTTTCTTCCTTCTTTGGGTAATATATGAACATTTGTAAATTTTATTTTGTAGTGGCAACCAATATCATTCCAGAACAGCCAAAGAATATCTTCAATCTTGTCTCTCTTGCTCCCATATCATTTCTCACTTTGACACTCTGTTCAATATAGGCACCCTTGGCATGCCTTCTCATTCTTGATCTTTTTAAGCTACAAGACAAAATACAAACATTTCAACTTATAATTTTAAATCATAGAATCATAAGATCATATATTTGAAGCTAAAAGAGGCATTCATTGCCAACAAATTCATTTTTTTCATATTACAAATGATTAAAATATAGGAATAAATTATCCAAAACTCTCTGATTCCTAATTTAGTGTTCTATTTTACCATGCTGACTTAATGTTCACAGGGCAATAGGATTATAGATTTAGAACTGAAAGGAACTATAGATACCAAGTCTTTCATATTCTAGATTACAGAATTGAAAAAATTCATTTAAGGAGTAAATGAAAGTCCTCCAGGTCCTCCAATTCCAAAAATACTGTTCTTTCCACAATACCATATTGCTTTCATCATCTGTATCCAGAACAAATTTTTGTAGATATATTTCATATCAGTCTATTTCATGAGTATTTTTTACATTGTAACTGAATTAGTTTATTTTATACTCCACCAATTTGGTATTCTAGTTTAATATCCACGACTTGATGCATCTCCTAATTCTGGAATGCTCTCCTTGCTTATTCTCATATCAGAGATTCCATAGCTTCATGCTTCATATAGAACTCAGTTTATTTGCCACTTCCTTCCTAGAAGCTTTTGCTTGCTTGTTTGATAAATTCTCCTAATTTGAGGTGTTCTTATACTTTACAAATTATGTTGGCTTTATTGATAGCAAATTTTGGCTGTCCTCAGAAAAATATAAGCTCCTACAAATCAAAGGTTATTTTATAATTTGTCCTTTTCCCCCAGCAGTTAGATTGGTACCTTACATACAGTTTGTACTTAATCAAAGCTTATTGTGTTGTTGAATTGATACATAACTATCATATCCATTTAAATTCATAATTATTTTCAACAATTTTCCAGCTGACTTCACAGAATCACAGAATTTGAAAGCTAATAGGGACCTTGGTGGATACCTAATACAGGCCATACACAAAAAAATACATTGTTAAGGGGCAGCTGGGTAGCTCAGTGGATTGAGAGCCAGCCCTAGATAAGTGAGGTCCTGGGTTCAAATCTGGCCTCAGACACTTCCCAGCTGTGTTACCCTGGGTAAGTCACTTGACCCCCATTGCCTAGCCCTTGCCACTCTTCTGCCTTGGAGCCAATACACAGTATTGGCTCCAAGACAGAAGGTAGGGGTTAAAAAAATAATATTCTTATTATAGGTAAGTTTTTGTTCTATGTTCTTGTATTGACAGTAACAACATAGAAAATAAAGGTCTATAACTCTTAGAATCACATTGTTTCTATTTTTAACCCTTACCTTTTGTTTTAGATTCGATAGTGTATGTTGGTTCCAAGGCAGAAGAATAGTAATAGCTAGGCAATGAAATTTAAGTGACTTTTCCAGGAACACATAGCTAGGAAGTTTCTGAGGGAAGATTTAAACCCAGGACCTCCTGTCTCTAGACCTGGTTCTCAATCCACTTAATGAACTAGCTGTCCCCAAATCACATTGTTTCATGAATATCTATTGACAAACATCAACCTAAGGATGACATTATAACTATTAATATCTGGTATTCTTAATGTGTCATTTCAACACAATAATCAATGAATTCTGGAAGTAAATAAAAAGCAAAATAAAAGACATAACAATTTATATGGCAAATTTGTACTAGAATTCTCCTCAGATAAGCAAGGGAACAATAATGTTACATTGCCTATGCTTTCAAATATAACATGGATTTGGAATTTGATCATGTTATCTTGTATGTTTTTCCAGCCATATATATTCTTATTGACCATGAATGGGATATAGCCAAGATGGTAGAATAGAACTATCATAAATTCAAACCTTTCTCAGAATCCTCTCCAACAAATCTTAAAATTACACTTCAAAATAAATACTAGAGTGGAAGAACTAACAAGGGTGTGAAATGAGGCAATTTTCATGTAGGAGAGAACTTGGAAAGTAGGTAGATGGGGTTTGTTTCATTGGTTTGAAAGAAGATCACATCGCAGGGAAAAGAAGCAGCAAAGAGCCTGGGCAGAAGCCAACATCAAGGCCCTTCCACAACCCCATTGTTCAAGTTTATTAACAGAGGCACAAGCCAAAACATCAAGGCAACAGACCTTGATCTGTATACCAATATCAGACCATGGAAGAAAAATGAATGTGCAGTGAGAGGAAGCTTCCAGAGCACTCAGCACATAGAACATTATACCACCCTGGAAAAAACTAAAATTTGCAAACACCCTAAACTATATCTGAGAGTAGCAGTAAATTAATTAAATTTAATTAAATTTAAAAAAACAAACAAACTCTGAAGTTTAAGATAGTACCTCTTTTATCCTGAGGACAGAAACCATTATTAATATGAAAGTAAAACTCAAGGAAAATTCTGGGAAATGAGCAAACATTAAAAAAAAGCAAAACCTCTCAACCACAGAATTTTTTTTTGGAGACAAGGAACAGCAAGGCACAAACGCAGAAGGAGACAATGAGATCAAAGCAACTATATGAAAACCTTCAAAGAAAAATGGAATTTGGTCTCAGACTCTGGAAGAGCTCAAAAAAGATTTATTAATTCAAATAAGAGAAGAACAAGAAAAATTGGGATAATAAATGAAAGCAATGCAGGAATGAGTCAACAGCTTGGAAAAGGAGACCTGCAAATAATGAAGAAAATAACATCTTAAAAAGCATAATTGGCTAAATGTAAAAGAGGTACTAAAATTAAAAAAAAAAGAAAGGAAATTCTAAAATGTAGAATTTAAAAAAATAGAAAAAGTCTCAAAATCTAAGTCAAGAAAACAATTCTTAAAAATAGAGCTAAACAAGTAGAAGCTAATGGCTTCTTGACACATAAAGAAAGAAGACAAAACAGCTAGGATTACAGTCAAGAATTATCTACCCAGCAAAACAATGTATTTCTTCCAGATCAAAAAAAAATGGTCACTTAATGAAATTTTAAAGGAAAAATTAAATGACATAAAAGACAAATAGACCATAAAACTATACTAGTGGAAGAGCACAACTTTCCCCTCTAAGAACTAGATAAATCTAATACCAATTTTTCTAAATTAACAACAAAGCAATTAGAAAGGTTAATGGAATGTGAGAAAAGATATGTATACTAGGTCCCTGAAGAAAATTGAAAGGTAATAAAAAGGAATGTATACCCTTTTCAGGAATACACAGCAGCTAGACAAAAATTCACCATATTTTAGGGCCTAAAAACATCACAATTAAATCCATAAAACAGAAATTTTAAATATTCATTCTTTTAATATGATAATAATATGTTATTGTATCTGAAACAAAGATTATAATTATTAAGGGGCTATGGAAATATGGAAATTAAATAATCTCATTCTAGAAAAGGGTTAGATCAAAGAACAAATGATAGAAACAGTCATCAATTTTGTTAAAGATAGTGACAATGAGACAAAATATCAAAATTTATGGGATGCAGCCAAAGGAGTACTTATGAGAAAAGTCATATCTCTAAACATGTTAATAAAATAGTGGGGACAATGGATCAATGAATTGATTACATAACTAAAAATTTAGAAAAATAACAAATTAAAAATTCCTAATTAAAAAATAAATTGGAAATCCTGAAAACCAAAGGACTAATTAATAAAATTAAGAGTTAAAAAAAAGTTGAACTAATGAAAGAATTTTGTTTTAGGAGGATAAAAAAGTAAAATAGATAGAGTATTGTTTAATTTTGTTACATAAAAAGAAAACAACCAAATTGCTAGTATCTGAAATGAAAAACATAAGAGTCACCAATGAAAAGGAAATTGAAATAAGGATTAGGAGCTTTTTTGCCCAAATATGTTCCAACTAATCTAAGAATCTAAGATAAATGGATGGATATCTACAAAACTTTTACAAAATATGTTACAAAAATATAACAAAAAGTTACAAAATATAATCAAAAGAAGGAAACAGTATATTTTAAAAATTCTGTCTCAGAAAAAGAAATTTAACAACCCATCAGTGACATCCCCTAACAAAAAATCCTCAGGACCAGATGGATTCACAAGTGAATTCTGCCAAACTTTTAAAGAACAATTAATCCCAAAAGTATATAAACTATTTGGGGAAATACACAAAGAAGGAATACTATAAAATACCTTGGATGACTCCAATGGAATAGCAAAATCAGAGAAAGTCATAGACCAATTTTCTTAATGACTATAGATGCAAAAAAATTTTTTTAATTTAATACTAAGAGGCTACAGCAATAGATCACAATGATCATTCACTATGACCAGGTAGGTTTTATACCAGTATAATCAATCATATCAATAACAAAACTAACAGAAATCATATAATTATCTCAATAAATGCAGAAGAATCTTTTTGACAAAGTAGAATATCCATTCATGTTAAAGACATTGGAGGGAAGGATGGCAGCTTAGTAGCAGTGAAAGATGAAACCACACTGAGAATCCTTCTATACCAATCTCTAAAAATTATCTCAAATTGACCAGAGTCAAAAACCAACAGCAAGACAGAAAGGGGGTGGGGGGGTTCTCCTGTTGAAAACAACTTGAAAGGTAGGCAGAGTGAGTCGATTTTCACAGGATAAAGGGGAACTGAAGTAACCCTGAACAAATAAAATTCCCAGGAATGTTATAGCTAAGTTAAAGAGCTCCTAGGCCGAGGAGAAAATCTTGCAAGTAACCAGAAACAATGTCAATGTCAGATGTCAAGGAGAACCAGGCAAAATGAACTAGGATTTGGTAGCTTCCAATTTGATGTTCCAGGAGGCTTGAGAAATGAAGGAATAGAAGGGTATTTAAGAAAGTAGATGGTAGAGAGGGTAGTAAAATAAGGGGGGAGAAATGGGAGTGATGATTAAATGTAAAACACTGGTGTGGGGGCACAGAGTGAAAGGAGAAAGGGCAGGATTAAAAGAGGAAAACAAGATGGAGATTAATACACAATAGTAATTGTGGAAAGGAAACTAAAACAAGTCTTGGACTTTCTACCACTGAGTTAGAACAAGCAACAGTGGGAATATTAGAGAGAGAAGAAATTGACAAGACTGATAGTTAGTGGGGGAAGGGGCAACTGGGAGTGGCAGTTGGTCTTCTGACTAGCACTTTCTTCCTGATGTGGGAAGTGTGAGGAGCTGTTCTTCCAAGTCTCTGGATAGAAGTTCCTCTATTTCCTTCAGCCCAAAGAGACAGGCCCAACCAGCTCTGAAGATCAGAACTTCTCTTGTTGCTTGCTGTCTACTACTAAGATTTTAAAATTAAGAAAACTAGCACTGATATAGCATAGACAGGAATAAGAGAAACCCTCTATGAGCCTGTGAGGCCTGGCCTCAGCTTCAATGCTGAAAGGGACTCAAACCTTATCTAGAGAAATCCATCTTCCCTGATACCTCTCTAGTCTGAACTGGTAAATAAAATTTATCTTATTTTGAATATCTCATTCAGATAAGAGGACTATTTTTTCAAGGGGCATAGAAGGAGCTGAACCTCAGGACAGTCATTCAACTACAAATGGTCCTTATTGGACCCCTCCAGGGTGACCAAAGTCTGGGGAAAGGCTTGTCCCTCAGGAGGGTCTGTGTTTACCTGCTCTGGGGCATCTTTGACATGAATCCATAGAGAAGAAAACCCTGCAGGCTATCATAAGTGACCCATTTCTTGGACACCCCATTTTGTTAAAAAATAACCTCTCGACAGGGGGCATCTGTCTCCTTTTGCCTCACCGGCAGCCATATTTCCTCTCTCCCTTCAACTCCTCCAATCCCTGCTACATACTTTCCATATCCCTTGTTCTTCATATCCACTCATCTTACCCTATAAATATTACATAATCATAACAGTGAATATAAATGTGATGAACTCACCCACAAAATGGAAGCAGATAGCAGAATGGACTAAAAACTGGAATCCTACCATATATGGTTTTCAACAAAAGCACATTTGAGGCAGGTAAACCCATACAGAGTAAAGGTAAGGAGTTGGAACAGAATCTATTGGGCTTTAACTGAGATAAGAAAAAGCAGGCATAGTAATCATGATCTTAGAGCAAAAGTGAAAATATTTCTGATTAAAAGAGATAAGAAAGGGAATTGCTTCTTGATAAAAGGTAGTATAGACAATGAAGTAGTATTAGTATTTAATATATATGCACCAAATGATAATGCATCCATAATTTTAAAGAAGAAATAGACAATAAAACTATACTAATGGGGGAATATGATCTTCCCCTATCAGAACTAGATAAATCTAACCAAAACTTAAATGGGAAAGAATTAAAGGAAGTAAATTAAATTTTAGAAAAATTAGATTTTAAAATATCTGGAGAAAATTGAATAGGAATTGAAAGGAATATACCTCCTTTTGAGCAACACATGGTATATATATTCAAAAATTGACTATGTATTAGGGCATAAAATTTTTACAATCAAATATGAAAAAGCAGAAATAATAAATGCAACTTTTATTTAATAATTCAATAAAATATCACCAATAAGGTTTCATGAAAGGGCAATTAAAATAAATTAGAAATGAAATAATATAATTCTTCAGAAATGGTGAGTCAAAGAACAAATCATAGAAACAATCACTGATTTCATAGAAGAGAATGACAATGAGGACGACAACATACCAAAATTTATAGGAAAGTGCCAAAGAAATATACATGGCAGAATTTAAATTCATTTAAATTTACTTATATCATTAAAATAGAAAACACAAAGGATTTGGCATACAATTAAAAAAACTAGAAAAAGAACAAATTAAATATCTCCAATTAAAAACTAAATTGGAAAATCCTAAAAATCAAAAAGAAATTAATAAAATCAAAACTAAGAGAAATATTGAAGTGATAAATAAGAGGGAGTTGATTCTATAAAAAAATAAAATTGTGCATTATTTAATTTGATTTAAAAAAGAAGAGAATAAATTTACCAGTAACAAAAATTAAAAGGGTGAAGAAGAAAAAAAAATTAGGACAAAATTAAAGCAATCTTTAGAAATTATTTTGCCCACTTCTATGACAAAAATCTGAAAATGTAGGTGAAATGGATGAATATTGACAAAACATAATTTACCTAGATTAATAAAAGAGGAAATACAATACTTAAATAATGCCATCTCAGAAAAAGAAATTGAACAAGTCATGAATGGATACCCTAAGAAAACTTCTCAGGGCCTGATGGATTCACAAGTGAATCCTATCAAACATTTAAAGAACAATCCATCCTGATACAATACAAACTATCTGGCAAAATGAACAAAGAAGGAGTCCTACCAAATTCTTTTAATGACTGAAATAAGGTACTGCTACCTAAAACAGAGAAAAATTCATAGACCAATTTCCTTAATGAATATTAATGCAAAATCTTAAATAAAATACTAGCAAAGAGACTAGAGCATTATATCACAAGGATTTTCCATTATGACCGGGTGGGATTTATACCAGGAAAACAAGACTGGTTTAAAGCTTTTTTTTTTTTTTTTTGCTTATAACCCTTATCTTCTGCCAAAGAGTGGTAAAGGCTAGGCAATAGGGGTTAAATGACTTGCCCAAGGTCACACAGCTGAAAAGTGTGTGAGGCCAGATTTGAACACAGGACTTTCAGTCTCTAGGCCTGACTTTCAACCCCCTGAACTGCCCAGGTACCCCCAAAGAAATAAAACTTCTGATTCCTATTAAAAAAAACAACAGTAGAAAGCATAGAAATAAAAGTTTCTATACTTAAAGTAATAAGTAGTATATATTTTAAGCGATCAGCAAGTTTCATCTGCAAACGAGATAACTTAGAAGCCTTGCCAGAAAGTTCAGAACATTATTATTTATTAGTATACTAGAACTGCTAGCTTTAGCAGTTAAAGAAAAAAGAAGTTTAAGGAAATAAAGTGGGTAATGAGGAAACGATCCTTGTTGGCAGATGATATGATGGCACGTTTAAAGAATCCTAGAGAATCAACTGAAAAACTTGTTGAAGTAATTAATAACTTTGGCAAAGTTGCAGGATACAATATAAACTCACATAAACCATCAGTATTTCTATCTATTTCTAACAAAGCCCAGCAGCAAGAGTTAGAAAGAGAAACTTCATTTAAAATCACTCTAGAAAATATAAACTACTCGAGAATCTATTTGCCAAGACAAAGGCAGGAATTATATGAACACAATTACAAAATACTTTTCACACAAATAAAATTAATTGGGAGGAAAACATCAATTACTCATACAATGATCCAGAAAAATTCTGATGGACTTATTAAAAAGAGTGCTAACTACCTCTAGAAGAAGAAATATTCAAGTAGGTATAGAGAAGAAAATATGATTTATGACTTGTTTATCTGAGAATATGTTTTTAGGATTTTGGTCTTATAAGATTTTTAAGTTATAAAAATGATTAGTATGGAAATATTTTTCATAATAATACATGTGTAACTTAGATTTCATTGCTTGCCATCTCTGGGAAGGGAGAGGGAAACAATTTGGATCATATAACTTCATAAATTTTATATAGAAACTTGTTATTAAAATAAAAATAAATTAAAATAACACTGAAGAGGAAAGGAGTAAATGGAATTGTAAGTAGTATCAATCTAAAACCATTAGGAAGCATTATTTTTAAAGGGATAAGGTAGAAACCTTTCTAATATGATCAAAGATAAAGTTAGGATGACTGTTATCTTCACTATTATTTAATATTATTTTTATAAATGCTAATTTTAGCAATAACAGAAGTAAAAAGACTTGTAGGGATTAAAGAAGGCAATGAGAAAATTAAACCATCATCTCTACTAAACCAGTAGAGAATCCAGTAAGAAAGTATTTGAAATAATTAATAATTTCAGCATATTTCCAGGACACACAAACTCACATAAATTATCAGCACTTTTATGTATTACCAACAATGTCAAGCAGGAAGAGAGAAAAAAATATTTAAAAAATTTTAAACAATATAAACCATCTGGGAATGTACTTGCCCAGAAAATCATAGGAATTATATAAATATAAAATACAAAACATCTTTCACACATATAAATTCAGGTCTAAACAATTGGGGAAATGCTCATTGTTTGTGGATAGGACAAACTAATGTAATTAAAAGTGGTAATTCTATCTAAATTAATTTACTCATTTAGTGCCATGCCAATCAAACTACCAAAAATTATTTTACTGATCTAGAAAAGAATAACAAAATTCTTGTAGAAAAAAAAATGTTTTTGGAGTAAATCTCTGATAAAGGCCTCATTTCTCAAATATATAGAGGACTGAGTCAAATTTATGAGAATGCACTCATTCCCTAACCAACAAATGGTCACAGGATATGAACAGTTTCCAGATAAAGAAATCAAAGCTACCAATAATCATATAATATTTTAAAATCACTATTGACTATAAATGAAAATTAAAATAACTCTGAGGTACTACCTCACACTTCTCAGATTGGCTGATATGACAATAAAGAAAAAGAATAAATGTTGGAGGGGGATGTTGCAAAATTGGGACACTGATGAATTGGTTTTGTCAACCATTCTTAAAGATAATTTGGAACTATGGCTAAGGGGCTATACAATTGCCTATGTTTTAATCCAATAATACTAATGGTTATTTTGTATCAAAGAAAAAAATAAAAGAAAAAGAAGAAAAGATTTATTTGTACGAAATCATTTTAGCAATTCTTTATAGTGGCAAGAAATTGGAAAAATAAAGGGACATTTATCAGTAGGAGAATTACTGAATAAATTATGATATCGAATAGTGATGCAATACTATTGTGCTATAAGAAATGATGAGCAAGATTATTTCTGGAGAAAACTGGAAAGACCTCCATAAATGGATGCAGAGAAAAGTAAGGAGAACCAGGAGAATATTGTATACAGTAACAGTAATATTGTATGATGAACAAGTGTGAAAGACAACTATTTTCATCAATAAAAAGATTTAGGACAATTCTACGAACTCATGATAAAGAATGCTATGCACATCCAGAGAAAAAAGTATTGGAGTCTGAATGTTGATCCAGTCATAGTATTTCTCACTTTATTTTATTTCTGTTTTTAATGTTGGCTTTTGGTTTTATATATGTATTCTCCTACAACAATGATCAATATGGAAATAGATTTTGCTTAATCATACATGTATAGCCCAGATAAAATTGCTTACCATCTCTAAGAGGAGGAAGGGAAGACAGGAAGACAATTTGGATCTTAAAATTTGGAAAATGAATATTGAAAATTGTTATTAGATGTAAAGGGGAAAATAAAATGTATTTTTAAAATTCTTATTGTTTGTAATAGATTATAACTGTGAGACAACTTGCTACAAGTTTATTCATATTAAAAACACTTGTATGGATAGAAATCAAAGTTAGGGATAGGATAAATACAGAGTTGTATAAGAAAAAATATCCAGAAAACATTACTGGTCCATACATCTATCTAATCTTTTTTTGAACCTTTAGAACATAGTTTTGTTGTTCATTCATTTCAGTCACGTCTGACTTTTTGTGGCCCCACTTATTTTGCAAAGATGTTGATGGATAAACCATTCCCTTCTGCAGCTCATTTTATAAATGAGAAAATGGAGGTAAACAGGGTTAATTTATTTGCCTAGGATCACACACCTAGACGGTGTCTAAGTCCATATTTGAACTGGGGAAAATGAGTTAAGGCATTATTCTATCCACTGAGGTACCTAGTTGCCCACTTGATTTTAATAATAATTCATGGCAGTTTGAGGAGGAGGTAAAGAACATGAATTTCATGGTAGAATTTGTAATATAAAAAGAAAGGAAAGCAAGATATAGTCTGATATACATGATAGATTTGAGGAGAGTAAATTTCAAAAAGTTTATTGAAAGGATAGTTATATCATGGTACTAAATTATACATCACAGCAGTTTAGCTTGGTATCTTAGCACTGTGCCTAGCACAGAGTAGCCACTACATAAATGCTTATTCCTTCTTCTTTTGAAGAAGGAGATTGTCCAGTGTATCTCTTGAAAATCTTGGCACCTGCTATATTATCTTACATATAATATAGATTTTTTAAAAGAAAGAGTTGATGATGATGACCTGAAGAAATAGCCACAGAGTGAAGTCAAATGTGAAAAGTGACTGCCTATGACCAGTAACATCCACAGATACCCAAAGTAAAGATCAAAACAAACACCAACAGATAAGAAAGGATAAAGGAGAAATGGCGTTATATATGATCAGACTACCATTCCCTTGAAATGCTTCATACAAGAACAAAGCAATTTAATTGCCTTAAAGAAGAAACTAAAAGAATCCCCACCAAACATTTCTGCTTCCAAAAATAGCATCCCAAGAGCTGTTTTCTACCTGAATATAAGATGAGATATTTAGTTCTTCAGGGAAAAAATCCTAACCTCAAGGGGTTCACATTAAAATTAAGGAGAAAATTATACAAATAAGATTTAGAATTGTAGGGAGCCTTAACAATCATTAGTCTGGCCCTTCTTACTAGAAAGGAAATGGAAACTGTGATAATATAATTATGAAAATAACTAGCAGTAGCTGAGAGCCAGATACTGCGCTAAAAGCTTTACAATTATAACCTCATTTGTTCTTCACTACAACCCTGTTCGATAGGTGCTCTCATAATTCCAGTTTAAAGATGAAGAAACTGAGGCAAGTAGAGGTTAAATGACTTGCCCAAGATCAAACAGCTAGTAAATTTCCAAGTCTAAATTTGATTTTATGTCCTCCTGACTCCAGTTCCAGCAATATCCAATACAATAAGAAAACCAAGATTCAAACCCAAAACTTTTGATTCTAAGTTCAGTACTCTCCTCCAATATGCTCTTTTGCCACATAAAAAAGGGGAAAAAGTGTGAAAGTTTAGCAAAATTTGACAATCTTTCTCAGTCTTTATTATCTATCATTTTATATTTCAATTACATAGTTACTCTAGAAGGGGGAAAGCAAGTTTATACTTCTAATGTAAAGAGAGTTTGAGGACTGAGGAAAAAATAGACAATGTATATTGTCTATCTTCAATGCTCCTTTTATTTTCATTACTTCCCCAAACTCAAAAGTCTTACCATTAGATTATGATAGATCTAGAAATTCAAGAGCAGTGAGAGCTCAGACTTCAGTGGTTTATGTGAAGAGAGTAGATCATACAAATCACAAAGGTCATCTCAGGAGGAAGATATATAGGAGACCTTATTCTTTTTGAACAACCACTTTTTAAAACTTGTTAACACTACATCACTCACTTTGAGATATTTCACTCCATAAGAGACAAATATCGCCAGAGTTTTTGCTTATTTTGAATTATAACTGATCATTTATTTTAGAAAAAGAACATTCCTGTAAATATTCTGTTATAATTACAGAGTACTACTGGGAGAAAAGCAAGTCTTGTTTTAAATTTTTTGCTATTGTGTTATTTTTCCCAAAATAACTTATCATTATGTATGTTCAATTTTAAAAAAATTCTATCAATGTTTAACTCCTATACCTATATAATATATTTTATATTCATTAATTACCTAGTTAAAATTAGATAAAATATGGAAAGGTATTTCAGTTCTAGAAATTATTCAGTGTATAGTTTTGGTTTTAACTGTTAATTTTGACACAGATTTCTCTTAGATTGTTAAAAAAAATAACCAATCAACCAACAAACATCTATTAAACCTACAATTTGAATGGTATTTAATTAAGAGCTGGTTACACCAAGTCAAAAGTGAAAAAAAAACCCTAACTAGCAGGGGACAAAATACTTATATGGGTAGGAAAGAGGTTTAATGTTAAAGAATAAAAACTTATAGGAGAAGCAGACTAAAAGAAGTGACTTGTCTTAGTAAAGTAAGGGTTAACTTCAACACCTTACATAATACTGAGTTTCATATAATCCTCAGAATTCTATTGTAACATCTGATATTCATTTCCAAAGACTACATCCTCCTCCACTGTAGTTATCACTATAAAAGCATCTTTCAAGTACTCTTATCAAGTTTTCTATATGCTTGGTCTGATGGCTTTGAACAATAGTGGCAATTTGTTATAGAGCTGTTTCTCTCTCCAATACTACAGACAAATCAAAGCATACAAAATCTATTTCTGCTGCCACTGCTCAAGATCAAATGAGAGAAAAGAGAGTTTGCTCTAAACTGAATGAACTGCCTTCTTTACACCACACAAACTTTCAGATAGAAAAATGTTTCAGAGGTCAACTTTACATACATTGAAACACAAGAGTATATGTGGAAAGAGACTAATAAATCAATCTTTCATGCCATGTTCATTTTTATATACTTTACTGAATTTTTATTTCAAGATTGGAAGTATGACCAATAAAAGCCTATAAATATTGTAGTGTTGAAGTCATACACCAATGGTATTTACCCTTTATTCTTTTGAGGGGATATTTCATTCTACTACCATGAGGATATTCATTACACAGTAATGGAATCAATAAATCAATCAATATTTGTTGAGCACCTACTCTGTGCCAGAAAATGTGATAAGTGTTGGGAATAGAAAAAAGAGGAAAGAAACAGTCCTTGCAAACAAGAAGCATACAATCAAATAGGGTAGGCAACAAGGAAACAAATATACACAAAGCAAGCTATACATGGAATAAATAAGAAATATTTAACAGAGAAAAGGTACAAAAATGAAAAGGAGTTGGTAAAGGATTCCTGTAAAGGATAGAATTTGAAATGAAACATAAAAGTTCAGGAAAGAAATAGGTAGAAAATAGTATGGAAAATTTTTCAGGCATGAGGGATAGCCAGAAAAAAATGGCTGAAGTCAAGAAATGGACTATGATATTTATGGGCCAGTAAGATCAGTATAATCAAATCCAATAATATGCTGTGGGGAGTAAGTATAAAAGAATTGGAAAGGTAACATGAGGCTAGATTATGAAGGAATTTAAACACCCAACAGTTTCTATTTTATCCCAGAGGTAACATGGAGACACTGGAGTTTTGGAGAAATGATATGGTTGTATCTCCAAATAAAAGAAGGATCCTCTCCATATATATTGAAGACTTCCAGATGTTCCTAGGTGAAGGTGATATTGAGCTAATTTCATCAAATCTATGGAACTTCATAATTAAGATCCACAATCATTCAAAGTTATTCATTTTAAATATTTAAATGGGGAGAAATTAAACAAAGAAATTCTATTTTCAGGATTATGAAATGCAGTTGATTAGTACATATACTTGTAGCAGACAAAGAACTTGAACCAGAGTTGAATAGGAAGAGAGAGAAGATTAGAATGGATTTAAAATATTGCATAGTCATTTAATTACCCAAATTTCCTCCTGAAACACACACCTGTCATTATAAAATTAATATCCTTTTAATGATACTTAATTGAAGGTATATGTGGAATGATGTTGTCTTTAAAGAATAAATGTTGTAAGTCAATCAGAAGGAATTAGAAAGTAACATTGAGAACATGAGTAGGCTATAACATATTTCTTGGGAATACTGATGTAAGAGAAGCAGTATAAATGATATCATTAGAAATATGTATGACTATGAGACAGTGTAAAATTGTTTTAAAAAAAGGATAAAGAAATGTACTACCTGTTATTCCCTTAGTGTCAATATGAAGTCCAAAAAGGAGCTAATGAAGAATCTTGGTAAAAGTAAAAGCATATTGGATAAATATTCAGTGAAAGATTTATCGACAATATTAATTCCATGAGGTGTACCCCAGTTGATGAAATTAAGATACATTAAGCTATTAAAACAACTTTCAAAGACAAATACTACTATTAATAATTGGATGAGATTTCCAGGGCTTATAATGAATACTTGCAGATAAAATAATGTAGATCTGAAGTGCACAAACATTTATAGAGTGCTGAGGGAAGACATGAGTTCAAACCCTTCTGTAGAGACTTACTAGTTATATAAACCTGAACAAGTCACTTAATATCTGTGGTTCTCAGTTTCTTCAAATGTAACTTAAAAGATTACACTGAAGGTTTTCTAAGATCTCTTTCATTCCTAAAATAATGTTCTTATGACATAATCTTACAGCAGGAGACTGCATTTACTTTGTAGAATAACATGGAAGAGTAAAAATGAAAACAAAACAAAGCAAAAAAATGCTTACACACAAAATACTTGGGTAATGAGCTTTAATTGTGCCACATTATAAACATATAACTATTGGGGAAAATTATTTTATCAAGTTGAACAACAGTTTGACAGAAACATAAAATTAACTCAGTTATGTTTTCTAGGTCTATACATATGGCCGTATTCCAGGGAGAAAAAGAACATTTAACTTAATATTGTCTTCTTTGTGGATAGGGTTGAGAAAGCTTAAAGATATGTCAGATCTATTTATATAGGCTCCTCATTACATGGAAGATTTAAGAATTTTCCATTAATTCAACAACAATAATATTCTAGTTCATTATTAGATGATTTTGATGGGTCAATGATATAATCCATCTTGGTGGTTCTTCAACCAATAAGAATCAGCACCCTGGATAAGTGTCTTACCATTTCTTCTCATCATTTGTGATTCTAAGCTGTGTTATTCCATAAATCTTCCAGTACTCCATAAAGTATCTTCTGGTCAGCTATAGGCTTTCCACAGGTTTCAATATCCTGGAGAATCAATGTCGTGTTTTGATTTGCCATTTGGCTCCTAATGCTTTTACTAAATGAATGAACCAACTTTATTTTCAGTTATGCTCAGTTTTGCAAATCATTTCTTAGAATGAATCCTGGCAATAACCTTTAAAAGTAAAAATGAAAATCACTTTCTTTACAGTTAAATCTCTACTGTTAAATGTTGGTTAATAATTGTTGTTTCAGACTTACAAATACAGAAGTTCTGATCTAGAAATATTAAACAAAGTACCAAAATTCTAATTATGAATGTAAGGAAAGAAAGGGTTATTCCATGAAATGACTAGTCCTGTGTGCACTGATGTCAGTTGTGTGTGATAAGAATTTTCCTTCTGGCGATGTAGGACCAATAAAACTACTACCTTTAATAAAAATTAAAAGGTTTCCTCAAATTTCAGCATTTTCTTTATCTCTTTTTTTCAGGCTCAACTTAGAAGTAGCTTTCAATGCAATCTTCCAGCTTCCTACTATCTTTTAGGTCCAATTTCAGCTAGCAGGGTCAGGGGTGAATAGTTCAGGGCCCTGCTTAATATTTCTTGTGTTCTCTGAGCTGCTCAGAACTAAATTTTGCCCTCACCTCTGGCATCAGGATCAGAAAACATATCAAAGAAATGAGAAAAATAGGGAGAGCTAAAATATTGCTTATACTTAAAAAACAAAATCAATCCCCCAAACTTCGAAATAATTTAAAAAAGAGTGACAGAGGATTTTAGCCCTGACTTCTTGACTTCTTTCAAAAGTATGAGTCAGTCTGACTTCTTGACTTCTTTCAAAAGTATGAGTCCCCTCTGTGGAATAATATATTTGGTCTTTGCATACATATTTTATCTTATTAGAAACAAGATTTTTGTCACATGAAGCTAAGCATCTGTTCCATTATCCCTAAAATAGCAGAGTTCAGTTTAATTCATATTTTTAATTAGACAAGTAATTTAATTTTAGCCTACTCAAACACAGTATGGTTAAGGTTTTTTTAAGCACCTTAATTACTATTTTATAGAATATTAAAAATTAGTTTTATACTTGAATATTTCAGTATTTTAACTGATTTATAATTTCACTGATATGGATATTTCTTACATTGGTACAGGTAGTAACTAACCATTATTTCAAATTTAGGAAATTCTTGTGCATGCATAAATCCTCCACTGAGAATTCACTCAATAATCTACTGGGAAAGAAAATAAGGATGTAAGCATTTCTCTGTGTCTACTATGTGCCACAAGCTATGATAGGTTCTTAAAAATGTTATCTCAATTGATAAGAACTCAAAATAACTCTAACAGGTAGGCGCTATTATTATATTTTTCCCATTTTATAGTTAAGAAACTAAGTCATACAGAGACTTTGCAGACGGCCAGAGAGCTAGTAAGTACTTGAAGTCAGATATACATTGAGACATTGCTAACTCCAGGTCTTGCATTCTATTCACTGAACAATCTAGACCTTCTTCTGGTCCTTTTGAAATGACAAAAGACATTCTAGTCTACATTTAACTAAGTACTTCAGCTTAATCTTTTGGTTCAGGTTTGGATTTGAAATCTAATGAGATATGAAAAGACTGTCTAAGAATTAATAAAAGGAGATTTACTTAACCACAGAATTCAAAAGATATTCAACAAAGTTATAGCACTGATACATTTGAGCCAAGGTTCCCAGCCTCCACATTTGCCAAAGCAGCCTGTTTCTCATATTCTTCAAGCCTGCAGTATCCCAACTCCTTATGCATATGGTTATTGGGCAAAATTATTTTGTATATTATATTGTACATATTATTTTTGGAAAACTAGAAACTATACCAACAGTTGAAACCTCAGTTCTGTGAACCAGTCGATTCTCAAGGATAGATTCTTTGTCATTTTTTAAAAAATCTAGCTTGCATGAGGTATTTGTTGTTCCTTGAAAAGTTATTAAAGTATATATCATCAGTCCATTATTATCTTCACTTTCTCACTATATAATTATCTCAGTATTGAGATAAATAATCTTCTTTTCGGATAACAATTTATACAACTTATCCTAGGCAATCCTTCAATTGTATTATAGTTTATTCATGTCATTTTTGGGCTTTTCCATTGTGTTTTGGATGACCTTCAATTTTAATTTTTCATAAGTTATGGAATTATGTGATGTGAAGCCATGTTGAATTATCAAAAGACTATTATAGTTTAAAAGATGGGTCACTATTTCAGGAAGATGAGATCACAAAAAATAACTCTTCAATTTCTCAGAATTCATTCAAACTTATTATTCATATGAGTTCCTTAACAACATGAAATTCTATTTTTTCCGGTGGGCTAATGATTGAGAAAAAGTTAGCACATATATATATATATATATATATATATATATATATATATATATATATACATATAATGTTCAAAGCAGGTTGTATAGTTGTATATATAACCAGTTTGGGAGATATGATATTTTAAATACCTGAAGTTCCAGCAAAAATAAATTAAACAATTATTTAGTTATTCAAAAGACATTTAAAATTTTGAAGTATCTCAGTACTGTCATCATTATAAGTCATATCTGTCATTATACATCCTTGTATTCTTAGGGATTTTGAAACTTTAATGATATATGTTTTGGAATTCAAAAAATAAATTCCTTTTCATAAACAAATCTCTGATTTCAATTTCTTTGTTAGTTTCATTTTAATCATAAGATTAGTATAAAATGTGTAAAGTATAGACATTAGATTTCTGAAATTTCTGAGTTTTTTGTATGCTGCAAAAATACATCTATGGTATGCAGAACATGTCACACATTTAACTTTCATAGAATAAAGCTGGCATCAGTAAATGTGATGTTCATTTAGTTATCTTGCAATATATAGATCTTAGAACAAAAAGATCTGAGTGCTCAGGATGCCAAATTCAGAAAAGAAAAGAATGCATTGTTATCATATATTGCATTATGGAAATTTGGAAATATATTTGCTGATTTTAAGTTTTTATGGGATGTAAATCATTGTATAGATTTAGACCATTTTAAAATAAACTGAACTTTTGACAATCTCCCTTATAAAATCTTTAAAATCTAATATTTTAACAATGGAAACCTTATAGTCAACCAGCCAACAAACATTTATTCAACACCTACTATGTGCCAGGTCTTGTACCAAATGCTGTGACTAAAAAGAGAAAAATGGTTACTTCATTTATTATCTCATGCTGATTCTACAAATTTATGTTACATAATCTCAACTGGATCCTCATTGTCATAAGGCAATGATACCTCTGTATTTGATTTATTATATCATATCTTTACAAAAGTGTTTCATCCTTCCTCAACTCTCTAAATGCTCCCTATATCCCCACTTTCTCAGCTTAGAGCCTTGGCTCATTTCTCTAGGGAAAAAAAAGAGTCTATTCCCTGTTTTACAGGAAATCCCTACTCATCTTCAGGGAGTCTCTTCTTTGGGTTGATTGTCTGTGTGACTGGACTTATGGGTCTGGCATTCAAGGTAGAGATCAGCCACCTTCTTTGCCTCATCCACCCCAGTGTTGACCCATTGCTCTCTGTAGCATGATTGCTAGACTCTGCCATTTTTCCTGTGTCTGATTTGTGCCCTGGATACTATTATAGTTACCTATGTTTTGATCTTCATTGAGTAGATTCTACTATCCATGAACTGGACCTTTTTTGCAGACCGACTATTGTATGTGGTTATTCCCACATGCAGGTCAACAGCAGTGACGTTCTTGATTATCCTGTCACATCTTTTGGGGGAAGCTGGGAGCCCCTATCTCATTGGGCTGATCTATGACCATTTACACCATGACAGATCCCTTTCCTTCTTCTCCCAATTCATAGACCTAACAGTTTTCCCTCATGTGTTGTGCATTTATTGGGATTCTCAGGGGTGTGGCTTTTCTGGGAACTGCCACATACATTAAAAGTGATTTAAAGTGATCAATATTTTAATTTTCTTAGTATGCAGATAATGGAATATAATAGTACAATTGTATTTTTTATTTTCATCAAATAAATTTTAAAGCATTGGATTCATTTCTAGCATGATATTTTAAGAGAAATATTTGACTTTTTAAAAATGAAATTAGAGATAGGTATGGAACATGTAATTTTTCTGGCATATAGGAATCCTTTGTGAGAGAATTCCCTCTACCAATTCATGTCACCCCCTTCTCTGAAACATATAGACTTAGAATTTCCTAAAGTACTGAAAGTTTTAGTTGCTTTTCCAGAAGAATCTCCAGATGATCAGATTGTGGTCCCTCGGCAACGCTCTTCTACTGAGGTCCTGAATAAACTGTTTGACAAAAATCGTTGGGAAAATTGGAAAATGGTATGGCAGATACTGAGAAGAGACTAACATTTCATATCAGATGGTAAGATAAGGTTAACAAGGGAATATGATCTAAATATAAAGTGATACCATAAACAAATTAGAGAAGCAAAGAATATTTAACTGTCAAATATAAGGATGAGGGAAGAATTTATTACCAAACAAGAGATAGTGTTATAAAATGTAAAATGGATGATTTAAATTACATTAAATTTAAAATATTTTATACAAATAAAGCAAATGTAACCAAGATTAGAAAGAAGGCAGAAAGCTAGGGAAAGGGGAGGTGGTGGTGGTGGTGGGGATTTGCAGCAAGCATATCAGATAAAGGATTAATTTATCAAATATATAAAGAACTAAGTCAAATTTATAAAAATAAAAGTCATTCTCCAAATGATAAATGGTTAAATGAACTGAAAAGGCAGTGTCAGGTGAAGGATCAAAGCAATCTGTAGTCACACACAAAAAAGTAATGAATCACACTTGATTAGATAAATGCAAAATAATAGCTCTGTGTTACCATCTCACATTTATCAGATTGGCTAATAAGACAGAAAAGCAAAATGATAACTGTTGGATTGGTTGTAGGAAAATTGGGGCACTAATGCACTGTTAGTGGAATTGTGCTTTGATCCAACAATTCTGGAAATCAATCAAGAACTATGTTCAAAGGACTCTAAAACTGTGCATATCTCTTGATCTATCAATGCCATTACTACATCTATATGCCAAAGAGTTTTTTAAAAAGGGCACAAGGAACTATTTGTAGAAAAATACGTACTGCAGCTCTTTTGGTGGTAGCAAAGAATTGGAAATTAAAGGATTGTCCTTCAATTGGGATAAAGCTAAATAAATTATGGTATATAATATTTATGGAATACTATTGTGCAATAAGAAATGACAAGCAAGATGATTCCAGAAAAAAATTCTGGAAAAACTTACATTAACTGATGCACAGAGAGGTAAACAGAGCCTGAAGAACATTCTACACATTAACAACAATATTTCTGAAGCGATGAATGATTGAGTTATTCTCAGAAATGTGGTGACCCAAGACAATCCCAGAGACACATGATTAAAAATACCATCTGCCCTCCAAGAAAAAATAAGTGGAGTATGAATGCAGTCTGAAACATAAAATGTTTCATTTTCTTTCTTCTTTTTTAATTTGATATCTCTTCCACAAAGTTATTAATATAAAGTGTTTTTAATAATTACACATATAAAATCTATATTAGATTGACTACTATCCCAGGAAGGGGTGAGGACAGAAAATGATGGAGGAAAATTAAGAAGGGAGAGAATCTGGAACTCAAAACTTTAAAAAAGAATATTAAAATGTTCTTTATATATTCTAGATGAAAACTAAAATATTCATAAAATCTTTTAATCTCATCAAAGTATATATTCCATGAATCACTACAGATGATAATTCATGTATATATTTTCATTCTATGTAATTAATATATATGTATATATATATATATGTATAGATAATCTATATACATCTGCCATAGGGCAGCTGCCTAATGTACCTTAGCATGACAGTGGATGAAAAATAGCTCTTTAAATGTTTGTTGATTAAAAAAGGTTATATGAAAAAAATGGTTTGGAGCCGGTTCTAGACACCTTCATTTTACTGTTGATGAAATGATTCAAATTAGAGAGGGCAGATGTCAATGAATTTGTCTTGCAAATTAAAAAAAAACTAGAAAGTGAAAAAATTAAAAACCCTCAGACAAGTATTAATTAGAGATCCTAAAAATCAAAGGAGAAATTAATAAAAAGGAAAGTCAAAGAACTATTGATTTAATGAATAAGACTAGAAGCTGGCACGTTGAAAAAATAAATAAAATAGACAAAGCACTGGTCAATCTAATTAAGAAAAGGGAAGAAGAAAACCAAATTGATATTATACAAGATGAAAAGGGAGACTCCTCCTCTAAGGAAGAGGAAATTAAAACAATCCTTAAAAACTATTATGTGTGGACTTCCGGTCAAGATGGCAGCTTAGAGAAAGCTAAAGTTCAGATCTCCGGAAACCCTTCCCAACTGATCTCAAAGTATAAGCTCCTAAGGAGCCAAAATTCAAAACGATCAACAGCAGAGACCCGGGGAATCTTCCTCCTGGACCTGGACCTGGATCAAAAGGTACGGCCCTCCTCAAAAGCCAGAACCCGAGATCACATGGACCTAAGGGGTAGGAGTGCAGAGTACAAGGCTCCGGGAAGCCGCAGTCTCTCCCCCCTCAGAGAGTAGGGTCCTTTGAAACAACAGCAACCCTCAGGGCGGGCAAGACAGCCTCACCAGCTAGATCCTGCTATCCAAGTCTCAGTGAAAGTCACTGCCCTCGAAGCTCTGGGAAGCCTTGGCTCCTCCCACATGCAGACAGCAGGGTCATCTGAAACAACAGTAACCCTCAGTGCCGACCAGACAGCCTCACGGCCAGCTATTCTGAAGGCAAATTCCGGAAAGCAACCAGACCCAGTCCAGTCGAGGGGGCACCATAGCAGCAGGGAAACAGAGAGAGCCGGGGGAGAGTGTGGCCCCCTGGTCTGACCCTTCCATTCCAGTTCCAGTGAAAGTCATTGCCTTAAGGCATACTCAGTTTAACTTAGGGAAAGCTCATAGAATGGACAATCTGCCCAGGACTAAAGCCTCTGAACACCAGACAGAGATAAGAAAAGCTAATCCTCCACATTCAGAGATGGCAAACTCCACAGAAGCACAGAAGCCCCAATATCCCAAGAAAAATAAGAAGAAAGGGGCGACTTTGGACACATTCTAAGGAGCCAAAATAGAAAATACAGAGGAGATAGAAGATGATACAAAAGAAAATGCTCCGAAACCTTCCAAAGGAAATGGAAACTCTCCACAAACCCATGAAGAATTTGAATCAAAAATGACCAAAAAGATGGAAGCCTTCTGGGAGGAAAAGTAGGAAATAATGCAAAAGTAATTCAAGCAACTACAAAACCAGTGTGACCAAAGTGAAAAGGAAAACCAGGCTTTAAAGGCCAGAATCAGGCAGCTGGAAGACAACGATCGTGTAAAAGAGCAAGAATTAATAAAGCAAAGCCAAAATACCAAGAAATTAGAAGAGAACATAAAATATCTCACCGACAAGGTGACAGATCTGGAAAATAGAGGGAGAAGAGATAATTTAAGAATAATTGGACTTCCACAAAAGCCAGAAATAAACACCAAACTCGACATCGTGATACAAGAGATAATCAAAGAAAATTGCCCAGAGATTCTAGAACAAAGGGGTAATACAGCCACTGACAGAGCTCACAGAACACCTTCTACACTAAACCCCCAAAAGACAACTCCCAGGAATGTAATTGCCAAATTACAAAGCTCTCAAACAAAAGAAAAATTCCTACAGGAAGCCAGAAAAAGACAATATGGATATAAAGGAATGCCAATCAGGGTCACACAAGACCTTGCAAGTTCTACTCTGAATGATCGTAAGGCATGGAACATGATCTTCAGAAAGGCAAGAGAGGTGAGTCTTCAACCAAGAATCAGCTACCCAGCAAAACTGACTATATACTTCCAAGGGAAAGTATGGGCATTCAACAAAATAGAAGATTTCCAACTTTTTGCAAAGAAAAGACCAGAGCTCTGAGGAAAGTTTGATACCGAAAAACAAAGAGCAAGGAATACCTGAAAAGGTAAATATTAAGGAAAGGGGAAAGGAGAAAAATTATCTTCTTCCTTTATTCAAACTCTCTTCTATAAGGACTACATTTCTATCAATCTATGTATAGTAACATGTGGGGAAAATGCAATGTATAAATAGGGGGGAAAAAAGACCAAATAGAGTAATCTTTCTCACACAAAGACTCACATGGGAAAGGGAGGGGAAGTTTACTTAAACCTTAATCTCAGGGAAATCAACTCTGAGAGGGAAAAACATCCAGATCCATTGGGATCTTGAATTCTATCTTACCCAA
Source organism: Monodelphis domestica (assembly GCF_027887165.1). Taxonomy (NCBI): domain Eukaryota; kingdom Metazoa; phylum Chordata; class Mammalia; order Didelphimorphia; family Didelphidae; genus Monodelphis; species Monodelphis domestica. The sequence continues at coordinate 348,853,882 of NC_077228.1, read as the reverse complement.
CAAGGGTAGGGAGAAGGGAAACCCAAGTGGGGGAGGGGGAGAGGGAAAACAAAAAGGGAGGGAAAGAGAGGGGGGAGGGGGAGGGAACAAAAATGGAGGGACTAAAAAGGGAAACATCAAGGGAGGGGACAAGGGGGACTGATTCAAAGTAAATCACTGGACTAAAAGGTAGAGCCGAAGAAGAAAAGGTTAGAATTAGGGAAGGATATCAAAATGCCAGGGAGTCCACAAATGACAATCATAATGAACTCACCCATAAAACATAGACGAATAGCAGAATGGATTAGAATCCAAAACCCTACAATATGTTGTCTTCAAGAAACACACATGAGGCGGGTTGACACCCACAAGGTCAGGATTAAAGGATGGAGTAAGACCTTCTGGGCCTCAACTGACAGAAAGAAGGCAGGAGTGGTAATCATGATATCTGATAAAGCCAAAGCAAAAATAGACCTGATCAAAAGAGATAGGGAAGGTAATTATATTTTGTTAAAAGGGACTTTAGACAATGAGGAAATATCATTAATCAACATGTATGCACCAAATAATATAGCACCCAAATTTCTAATAGAGAAACTAGGAAAATTGAAGGAAGAAATAGACAGTAAAACCATACTAGTGGGAGACCTAAACCAACCATTATCAAATTTAGATAAATCAAATAAAAAAATAAATAAGAAAGAGGTAAAAGAAGTGAATGAAATCTTAGGAAAATTAGAATTAATAGACACATGGAGAAAAATAAATAGGGATAAAAAGGAATACACCTTCTTCTCAGCACCACATGGCACATTCACAAAAATTGACCATACATTAGGTCACAGAAACATAGCACACAAATGCAGAAAAGCAGAAATAATGAATGCAGCCTTCTCAGACCACAAGTCAATAAAAATAATGATTAGTAATGGTACATGGAAAACCAAATCTAAAACCAATTGGAAATTAAACAATATGATACTCCAAAACCGTTTAGTTAAAGAAGAAATCATAGAAACAATTAATAATTTCATCGAGGAAAATAACAATGGCAAGACATCCTTTCAAACCTTTTGGGATGCAGCCAAAGCAGTAATCAGAGGTAAATTCATATCCCTGAATGCTTATATTAACAAACTAGGGAGAGCAGAGATCAATCAATTGGAAATACAAATGAAAAAACTCGAAAGCGATCAAATTAAAACCCCCCAGCATAAAACCAAACTAGAAATCCTAAAAATTAAGGGAGAAATTAATACAATCGAAAGTGATAGAACTATTGATTTAATAAATAAGACAAGAAGCTGGTACTTTGAAAAAACAAACAAAATAGACAAAGTACTGGTCAATCTAATTAAAAAAAGGAAGGAAGAAAAGCAAATTAACAGCATTAAAGATGAAAATGGGGACAGCACCTCCGATGAAGATGAAATTATGGCAATCATTAGAAATTACTTTGCCCAATTATATGGCAATAAATACACCAATTTAGGGGATATGGATGAATATATACAAAAATACAAACTGCCTAGACTAACAGAAGAGGAAATAGAATTCTTAAATAATCCCATATCAGAAAATGAAATCCAACAAGCCATCAAAGAACTTCCTAAGGAAAAATCTCCAGGGCCTGATGGATTCACCAGTGAATTCTATCAAACATTCAGAGAAGAGTTAATTCCATTACTATACAAACTATTTGACATAATAAGCAAAGAGGGAGTTCTACCAAACTCCATTTATGACACAAACATGGTACTGATTCCAAAACCAGGCAGGTCAAAAACAGAGAAAGAAAACTATAGAACAATCTCCCTAATGAATATAGATGCAAAAATCTTAAATAGGATACTAGCAAAAAGACTCCAGCAAGTGATCAGAAGGATCATCCACCATGATCAAGTAGGATTTATACCAGGGATGCAGGGCTAGTTCAATATTAGGAAAACCATCCACATAATTGACCACATCAACAAGCAAACCAGCAAGAACCACATGATTATCTCAATAGATGCAGAAAAAGCATTTGATAAAATACAACACCCATTCCTATTTAAAACACTAGAAAGCATAGGAATAGAAGGGTCATTCATAAAAATAATAAACAGTATATATCTAAAACCATCAGCTAATATCATCTGCAATGGTGATAAACTAGATGCATTCCCAATAAGATCAGGAGTGAAACAAGGATGCCCATTATCACCTCTACTATTTGACATTGTACTAGAAACACTAGCAGTAGCAATTAGAGAAGAAAAAGAAATTGAAGGCATCAAAATAGGCAAGGAGGAGACCAAGTTATTACTCTTTGCAGATGACATGATGGTTTACTTAAAGAATCCTAGAGATTCAACCAAAAAGCTAATTGAAATAATCAACAACTTTAGCAAATTTCCAGGATACAAAATAAACCCACATAAATCATCAGCTTTTCTATATATCTCCAACACAGCTCAGCAGCAAGAACTAGAAAGAGAAATCCCATTCAAAATCATCTTAGACAAAATAAAATACCTAGGAATCTACCTCCCGAGACAAACACAGGAACTATATGAACACAACTACAAAACACTCTCCACACAACTAAAACTAGACTTGAGCAATTGGAAAAACATTAACTGCTCATGGATAGGACGAGCCAATATAATAAAAATGACCATCCAACACAAACTTATTTATCTATTTAGTGCCATACCCATTGAACTACCAAAATACTTCTTCACTGATTTAGAAAAAACCATAACAAAGTTCATTTGGAAGAACAAAAGATCAAGGATATCCAGGGAAATAATGAAAAAAAAACATGATGGGGGCCTTGCAGTCCCTGACCTTAAACTATATTACAAAGCAGCAGTCATCAAAACAATTTGGTACTGGTTAAGAAACAGAAAGGAAGATCAGTGGAATAGACTGGGGGAAAGCGACCTCAGCAAGACATTATACGATAAACCCAAAGATTCCAGCTTTTGGGACAAAAATCCACTATTCAATAAAAACTGTTGGGAAAATTGGAAGACAGTGTGGGAGAGACTAGGAATAGATCAACACCTCACACCCTACACCAAGATAAATTAAAAATGGGTGAGTGACTTAAACATAAAGCATGAAACCATATGTAAATTGGGTAAGAGCAGAATAGTATACATGTCGGACCTTTGGGAGGGGAAAGACTTTAAAACCAAGCAAGACATAGAAAGAATCACAAAATGTAAAATAAATAATTTTGACTACATCAAATTAAAAAGCTTTTGCACAAACAAAACCAATGTAACAAAAATCAGAAGGGAAACAACAAACTGGGAAAAAATCTTCATAGAAACCCCTGACAAAGGTTTAATTACTCAAATTTATAAAGAGCTAAATCAACTGTACAAAAAATCAAGCTATTCTCCAATTGATAAATGGGCAAGGGACATTGATAGGTAGTTCTCAGATAAAGAAATCAAAACTATTAATAAGCACATGAAGAAGTGTTCTAAATCTTTTATAATCAGAGAGATGCAAATCAAAACATGTCTGAGGTATCACCTCACACCTAGCAGATTGGCTAACATAACAGCAAAGGAAAGTAATGAATGCTGGAGGGGATGTGGCAAAGTAGGGACATTAATTCATTGCTGGTGGAATTGTAAACTGATCCAACCATTCTGGAGGGCAATTTGGAACTATGCCCAAAGGGCGACAAAACAATATCTACCCTTTGATCCAGCCATAGCACTGCTGGGTCTGTACCCCAAAGAGATAATGGACAAAAAGACTTGTACAAAAATATTCATATCTGAGCTCTTTGTGGTGGCCAAAAACTGGAAAACGAGGGGATGACCATCAATTGGGGAATGAGCAATTGGTGATGGAATACTATTGTGCTAAAAGGAATAATAAAGTGTAGGAGTTCCATGGAGACTGGAACAACCTCCAGGAAGTGATGTAGAGAGAGAGGAGCAGAACCAGGAGAACATTATACACAGAGACTAATACACTGTGGTATAATCGAACCTAATGGACTTCTCCATTAGTGGCGGTGTAATGTCCCTGAACAATTTGCAGGGATCTAGGAGGAAAAAACACCATTCATAAACAGGATAAACTGTGGGAGTAGAAATACCGAGGAAAAGCAACTGCCTGAATACAGCGGTTGAGGGGACATGACAGAGGAGAGACTCTAAATGAACACTCTAATGCAAATATTATCAACATAGCAATGGGTTCAAATCAGGAAAACATGTAATGCCCATTGGATTTACGAGTTGGCTATGGGGGGTGGAGAGGAGGAAAAGAAAATGATCTATGTCTTTAATGAATAATGCTTGGAAATTATCAAATAAAATATTAAAAAATTTTAAAAATTTTAAAAAAATAAAAAGGAAAAAACTATTATGTACAATTAGATGGAAACAAATATAGCAATCTAGGTGATATGAATGAATATTTACAAAAATATAAATTGTCTAGACTAACAGATGAAGAAATAGACTACCTAAACAATCCCATTTCAGAAAAAGAAATTGAACAAGCCATCAAAGAACTCCCAAAGAAAAAATCCCCATTTCCAGATGGATTCACAAAGGAATTCTATCAAACATTCAAACAACAACTAATCCCAATATTATTCAAAATATCTGACAAAGTAAGCTAACAAGAAGTACTACCAAATTCATTTAACAACACAAATATGGTACTAATTCCATAGCCAGGAAGGTCAAAAACAGAGAAAGAAAACTATAGACCAATCTTCTTAATGAATATAGATACAAAAATCTTAAACAGGACAATAGCAAAAAGATTCCAGCAAGTCATCACTATGGGCTATTCACTATGACCAGGTAGGATTCATACCAGGAATGCAAGGATGGTTCAATATTAGGAAAACCATCCATATAAATGACCATATTAACAAGCAAACAAAAAAAAATCACATGATTACCTCAATAGTTGCAGAAATAGCCTTTGACAAAATAGAACATTCATTCCTATTGAAAACACTAGAAGGCATAGGAATAAAAAGGCCTTTCCTAAAAATAATAAAAAGTATATATCTAAAACCATCAGCAAACATCATCTGCAATGGGGATAAACTAGATGCATTCTCAATAAGATCAGGGGAGAAACAAGGATGCCCATTATTGCCTCTATTACTTAAAATTGTACTAGAAACACTAGGAGTAGCAATTAGAGAAGAAAAAGAAATTGAAGGTATTAGAATTGGCAATGAGGAGACCAAGCTGTCACTCTTTGTAGATGATATGATGGTCTACTTAAAGAATCCTAGAGAATCAACTAAAAAGCTAGTTAAAACAATGAACAACTTTAGCAAAGTTGCAGGATAAAAATAAACCCACATAAGTGATTAGCATTTCTCTATATTATATGCAACACATCTCACCAGCAAGAATTAGAAAGGGAAGTTCCATTTAAAATCACCCTAGACAATATAAAATACTTAGGGATTAATCTGCCAAGACAAACAAAGGAACTATATAAACACAACTACAAAACACTCTCCAAACAATTAAACCTAGATCCAAAGAATTGGAAAATCATTGATTGCTCATGGGTAGGATGAGCTAACATAATAAAAATGACAATCCTACCCAAATGTATTTACTTATTTAGTTCCATACCCATTTAACTACCAAAAAACTTTTTTACTGAATTAGAAAAAAAGCCATTACAAAGTTCAGTTGGAAGAACAAAAGATCAAGGATATCCAGGGAAATCATGAAAAAAAAATGCGAAGGAAGGAGGCCTTGCAGTCTTAGATCTCAAACTATACTATAAAGCAGTGGTCATCAAAACAATTTGGTACTGGGTAAGAGACAGAAAGGAGGATCAGTAGAATAGACTTGGGATAAGTAACCTCTGCAAGACAGTCTATGATAAGCCCAAAGTTCCCAGCTTTGGGTACCAAAACCCACTATTTGATAAAAAAAAAAAAACTGCTGGGAAAATTGGAAGATAGTATAGGAGAGATAAGGTTTGGATTGAAATCTCATCCCCTATACCAAGATAAACTCAGAATGGGTGAATAACTTGAATATAAAGAAGGAGACTATAAGCAAATTAGGTAAACACAGAATAGCATACATGTCAGATTTTGGGGAAGGGAAAGACTTTAAAACCAAGCAAGAGCTAGAATAAAATCACAAAATGTAAAATAAATAATATTGATAACATCAAATTTAAAAAAGGGAAAGGTGAAATTAGCTGTATACTCTAGAAAATGTCACTTAACCTATTCTGTGCTTCAATTTCCTCGTCTTTAAAAATGAAATCATTGGATTTTATGGCATTTCTAGACACTTACAGAAATAAATCCTGCTTCCGTTACTAGAATATCTCCTTTAAAGGTAATTCATGGCAGGAGCTCTTGAAATTACTGTGCATAATAAGAATAAAGGAATTATATCCTGCATTTTAGACATAATTGGTGATAGTCTAGTTTCCATGTGTTTTCTAACTTTTCTTTTTGAAAATGATTCAATCTAGTTCAATAGAAAACAATTAACAGCAATTATATTATATGGTAGTAGAAGACACTAATAACACATAGAAAAGTTTAATACTGATCTTACATTCAAGGAACTTAACTATATAATGAAAGAGACTGTGATGTAGTGAATAGATAATGGGCACTTTAGATAGAAAGATGAATTCAAATTCCCTATTCAACACATTTTGAATTTGTAGACCTGGACAAGTCACTTAACTTCTTAGTTCACTAGGCAACTTTTAGATATAGAAAGCTTCAGAAAAGCTCCTGAAATGCATTGGTAAAAGAAATTTCTTATCCATGATTTGAATTACAAGTTCAAATTACAAATTACTACCCCTTTCTTAATAATGGCAGAAAGTGATGGCTAAAAACATTATAAAATACAATTTTACTTCTAACCCTCCATCAATCATTTTGGAGGAATCAGAAGAGTACCAGATGGAGCTGCTTTTTAGGTCAAACTTATCATAACATCATTTTAATAATACATAAATATCAGGAATTTCACAGAGGGCTACTCTTTATCCAAAACCCAGTCCTGAGCTCCACAGGAGAGTTTCATGTTCTTTCACGAACTCTCAGTATGAGTTCTTGGGTGACTGGGAGAATGAGGGCACTAAGAGAAATAAAAATGATTGGGGAAGGTCGGTGATACCATCTGTGAAGCCTTGAGAGGCAGTTAAAGTTCATCAATTTTCAGTAATTGGAAGAAGGCCAAACTAAATTAACTGAAAATATATATTATGGAGTATTTTAAAGAAAAAAAATGTAGTTTTATCACTTTCATTTTCAGAGTAACTAGAAGTAGAAAATATAGTAAAAAAGTTAATTTTTCTCAACACTTGTTTTGAAAGATCAACCATAGTAAAATTAAAACAATGTTGTAGGTGTAATGAACCCTGACCTTGGAAGTAGGTTTAAATAATAGTTCTTATAGTGTTGTGTGTCTTTGGATAAGTTATTTAACCTCTTTGAATCTAAAGTTCTTCTTAAGACAGAAATAAGAGTACATGCTAATATCAAGGGAGAAACTGTAGTAAACTGAAAAGATCCTGGATTTGGTGTGGGATTTGCGTTCAATTAACAGCTCAGGCAGGCACTATCTCTGTGAAAACTTCCCTGTAAGTTGCTTAACCTCTCTGTCCTCAGTTTCTTCATATGCAGAGTGAGAAATTTGAAATATATGGCCTGTAAGATCCCATCCCACTTTTGGTCTATAATCTTATAATCTATTTTCAAGAATTTTAATCATATAAACCATATATTAGCATAGGTTATTATTAGAAAAATATTCAAAATTAATATATCAATTTTATGTAAATACGTGCTTCTAAAATTCTTCAAAATATCTTTTTATCTTAACAATGTCTCCTGTTACTTTGTTTTCTCTATGTAGATTTCATTATTATAGCTTTGATTCTTAGGATTTCATCACTGATTCAGCTTTCTATACATTCCATCAAGTATAAGTTGAATTAAATAGTTTCTGAATCCCCTTCCATATCAGTTTCTAACTGTGATTTTGATTTTTCATGACCTTCACTATATCAAATCAGTCAATTTCAATGAATCATAGAACCTCTTCTCTACCAATGTAAGAATATAAGGAAAGCTTGACTTTATTGTCAACACTGTTAGTTCTGATTGATGGAGACAATGGAGCAATGAACAACTCCTGGAATTCAAAATCAGAAGACCTAGTTTGAATCATTCATTTGCCACTTACTCCTACTGAAACAGTACAAATCACTTCATCTCCCTGGACTTTAATTTCCTCATTTTTAAAAATTGGAAGGTTGAATTATAAGATTACTAAGCATACTGCTACCCTCCCAAACAATACTTACACACACACACACACACACACACACACACACACACACACACAATATTGATCCCTTTACCCTATGATAACTTATTTTCTAATAACTAAAATCCATTATTCTCTCCATCAACTGAATAAAGCTTCATTTTGTTGTTGGCGAGTCATGTCCAAATCTTCAGGTCATTGTGGGCCATAGCATGGCAAACAGAGATTGGATGAGTCCATGTACATACAACTAATAAATATCTGAGGCCAGATTTGAACTCAAGTCTTTATAACTCTAGGCTCAGTGATCTATAAACTGAATCACATACCATCCTGCTTCATTTTAAATCCAAAATCATCTATTAAATATCTTTATCTATTCATAGGCCAGAGGTAATATTGACTAATGGAGAAGACAGTCCATGGAACACACTTCAGCCACTGTTCTTTCCCATCCATCACTGCTTCCCCAATGTCAATGACAATGAGGCATGTCACCACCTGAACTGTGACAACCTCACCATATACAATCAGGAAACAATGTCCTCCAGCTTTCTCAGGTTATTTGTCTTTTTATTCTCATTCATATATTAACCTTTAATTTTTTCTCCATGACTTTGTTATGCCATAGAAACCAATACAGGAGCCATTTAAATCTGACAGTGAATGTACTGCCCCCTGCCTCTGAAATTTAGACTCACAGGAAATTTATTTTCACTCTGATAGGAACTTTCTCACTCATCACTGGTATATCTCAAACCCAAATCCATTCTTCTATGAAATACTTTCTGTAAAGATGACATTTGCTAAAATGGCCAAAGTTACCTGTTTGCAATCAAAATCAGTATTTCCAAAATCAAGGTCTCAAAAATAAAATGTGTAGGCAGTGGGATACCATAATTACATGAGGGTGCTAGATCTTAGTGTAATACATTTATATTTATACTTCCAGTCCTGCTGTTATCACCATATTTCCTTTTATTATTTAATAATTTAATGTGTTTATTTGCTTAATAAGTTTGATAAAGTTATATCTACCCTTGAAACATGTTAAGCATTATGTAACAGCTAAGAATCACAAGATTAATAATCAGACTAGAAGATAATAAGAACAAACTTGTAACCCTGGTTGGAGTAGCAAACTAATCAATAAGATGTAAATCTCCCTAGGAATACAGATATAATAGTATAATAAAATCTGGTAACCTTACTCAAAAAAGCAAAGATTTGCAAATTGTGGAATGAGTAGTGCTTTTCATATCATGTTAATAATAATAATAATAGCTAGAATTTATATAAAGCTTTAATACCTGTAAAATGCTTTAGGAACATTTTTTCATTTATCCTCACAGTAACCCTGAGAAGCAAGTTTGTTTATTCATCATTTTCTTTTTTCAAATTAAGAAAATACCAGGTGAACACTATACAGGGTAACAACAATAAAGTATGATGATCAATTGTGAATGACTTAACAAATACAAACAAGTCGAGGATCCAGGACAACTTCAAGGTACACAAGATGAAAAAGGCCATCCACTACGATAGAAGGAACTGAAAGAATGTTAATGTAGATTGAAGCATACCATTCTTTAATTTATTTCCCCAATTTCCCCTCCAAAAATTGGATTTTTATCTTGTATGTGATATGAATCTTCTTTCACAATATTATGAACATAGAAATATGTATTATGTTATTACACATGTATAGCACATACCATATTACTTGACACCTTGGGGAGGTGTTGAGAGGAGAGAATATGGATCTCAAAATGTCAAAAAAGATTATTAAAAATTGTATATATATATATATAATCTGAAAAAATATTTAAAAATTGAGGCAGCCAGATAGTAGTGGACTTGCTTGAGTAAAATGCTTGTAAATATTTGAGGCCACACTGAAATTCAGCCATTCCTGAATCAAAAATCCAGTGCACAATCCACTGTGCCACCTAGTTGGTAAAAATTAAGGCAAGCTATATCAGAACAAATCATAAATACCCATATTATACCTGCTAAAAATACTTTGGTACAGATAATGCTGACAAGTAAAGCAGACAAATAATGAATGTGCATGAACTAGACTGAAGATATAAATGCTTTTATAATATATTACAATTATATCACAATAAAATTGGAAACATATTACATGTTATTTACAAGGACTTAATTATAGTTTTTGTCAATGACATTCTCAGTTCCAAATCACAAAAATAAATTGAATAAGTGTGGGTTGAGAAAACACTGAAGACCTACTTAAATTCATTGGAAAATTGAGACTATGTCTACCTATTACACGTAGTAAAACAGACACAAACAGAAACTTGAACCTCATGTCATGCATTTAAAGGTTGCAAAAACAAAAGATGATTATAAAATTTCAGTTAGAAGGAACCTTGGGATTCATTCAGTCCAGCCTATACCCAGTAATAATCCATACTATAACATATCCCAGAAGTACTAAACAAGCCTCTGATAGACGATATCTGAGGAAGAGGAATCCACCATCTCTTGAGCTAGTCAATTGCAACTCTTAGATGGCTTTACTTGTTAGGATATTCTTTTTGTTCTGTTTCAAAAATAAATTTGCCTCTCTGTAACGTCTGCCTATTGCTCTTGATTCTGAGTCCTGGGGCCAGCAGAAGATTTTGATTTCCTTTCTTCATATGACAGCCTTTCCAATGTTTGAATCTCTTTATCTTTTCCTCACTGTCTTTTCTTGTATAGGCTAAAATGAAAAATTCTTTCAACCAATTTCCCAAAAGATAAGTTCAAGGTTCTTCAGACTTTTATCCCCTAATCTGAACTCCTTCCACTATACTACCAACCTTTATAATCACATTTCCAAAAAGTACACACCATACTCCAATTGAAACTCAATGAGGGCAGAGTACACTGCTATGTAGTTTCTCTATTCTTAGAAGCTTTGTACTTATGAATGAAAAATGAGTTCAATTCAGTTTTAAAAAAACTAATACACATAATGCTGACTTTTATTGAGCTTGTAGTGCACGAAAACCCCAAATCTTTCTAGAACAAATAAATTTATGTGTAAAACATAAGAATATCAGAAAGCAAAGTTGTATTTCAAAATTTATCAATTTTTTATTTTGCTCCTTGAGAAGCAAAGAAGTTGTAGAAGAGTTAAACCTTGGAGATTATGATAATAGAAAATTTATAGTTGTCTATATGGTCTAAATTCCAATACAATAAAAAATTCCAGCCAGATAAACCACAAAAAAGAAAACTTAAGTAACATCAATATAATGAAAGAATAATATAGGCATGATTTCTCAAAATATCAGGTAGGTTGAGGCAGATGATCACCTCTTCAAAACTGGGTGGGGGCAGGTCTAGATAAGATTATTGACTCAAAATATTCATAACATTAAATAAATTGTTTGCAAAGAATCTTAGCTATTTTCTCAATGATACAAGTCTGATCCTGTTTTCTCAACATAATATATAATATGGCTTAAAAATTAGAACATCAGTGAACCTTTTAAGAGATGATCAAATATATGTTTATATACTCTCTTTGTGCTAAACATTCAAAGCTTGAAAAACTAAAAAAAATCTATAATTACAAGAAAATAGTGCATTGACTGGAGAGCAAAAGGGTTGTGCAATAAATGTCTAAGGAGTATAAAGAGCAACTCATCAGTTTGGTGATTATTTTGGACAAGCTGCCAAAAATCACTCTAACATGTAACCTGCTTTATTAATTATTATAAACTCTTTGGATCTGTTCCACAATCATGGCTGACTTAGTCAGATACAAGAAATATATGAAATAGGTATAAAAATAGTGAGAATAAAAGAAAATTTCAGCATTGCAATTTTACCCTAAGTACTACAGGATGTTTCTATTTTATGCCTGAAGCCTCTTATGTATATTTTTTCTCCCTCCATTTTAATGTGAGTTCTTTGAAAGTAGATTGACTTGAAAAAGCAAAGAAAATAAAGGACACTGACTAGCTATTTTAAGCACTTAGCATAGTGATAGCACACTTATTAAGTACTAAATTAATACTTTCTTATTTATTCATTATAAACTGTATTTATTATATTCTGATGTATTCATTATAAAAATTGTATTCACTTGCAAAAATCTCTTGATCATATAATATACAAAATAAGAGTAAATTATCAACTTGCCCAAGGGCCATATTTTCATATGGAAAACATTGTGTATTAATAATCAGGTGAGAAAAATGAAACATTGTTAAAATTACAACATTTTATGTTGTCATAGTTCTTCATTTTGGAAAAAAATCTTGTATTTGTAGAAGAATTAACTCTATACTCTGATTTTTCTTGTTTACCAAAGACATTTCTTATTATTTTTGTAGTCATTTTCAAATTTGTAGCATTTTCAAATTCTCCCCTGACACATATTACCTTCACTAGAAAAAAAAATTATGGAGGAAATAAAGAATAATATGCTTCAATTTGAATTCTGACTCCATCAGTTCTTTCTATAGATGGAGAGCCTTTTTTCCAATCATGAGCTCCTTGGCGTTGTCCCAAATCTTTGCCTTGTTGATCATAGTTAAGTCCTTAACAACTGATCATAGTATTTTATTTTTATTATTATATACAATGTTCTCCTGATTCTGTTCGCTTTTCTTTGCATTAGTTCATATTATTGTTTCAAGACTTTTTTGTGATCATCTTGTTTGCCATTCCTTCTGGCAAAATACAATTCCATAACAAGCATATACCATAAGCTGTTCAACCATTCACCAAATGATGAACATTCATTCAGTTTCCAGAACTCTGCCACCCCAAAAAGATCTGCTACAAATATTTATGTGTGACTGGCTTCTTTTCCCCTATCTTTAGTTTCTTTGGGACACAAATCTATTGGTGATATTGCTGGATTAAAGGATATATACTATTTTAAGCCCCTTTTGATATGGTGCCAGATTTGTCTTGATAATGATTGTATAAATTCACAGCTCCACCAATATTTATCATTTTTTCATCATGTTAACCAGGCTGCTAGATATTAGTGGCACCTCAAAATTGCTTTAATTTGAATTTCTATCAGATTGTTTTCATGATTGCCACTTTATGATATAGTTTAAGACCTGACAATATCACATGAGATCCAGTATAGTATAGTTTGGGACCCAGTTCAAGAAACAATACATTTATAGGAAAATTTGGGGACAGTGAATTCTAGATTTTTCTAAAGTTAGCAAGTTTTTCAAAGAAAAAAAAAACAATCCCCATATACATTTAGGGTAGCAAAATGTGATCTAATGAATAACTTCAACAAAAAAAAACGTTAATTTCTGGTAGTACAGGCAGAGAACATTTTCCCACAACATAAATGAACTCATCTGATCCTCAAAATATGTGTGCAAGGCACATATAAATATGGTTGTCCTTTCTAAACAGAAAAGTGGAAACTAAGGCTAACGGGAGGTAAGTAATTTAGATCAAATTCTAATAGGAAGTGGAGGAGAGATAACTTAAAAACATATTCTTGATGAAATTCAATTTAGTACATCAGATATATTTTTAAAACTTCCTATGCCTTCAAGTCCATTGACATCCCCACTCATTTAGGGTCTGGATAGGAAAAAACAATGAATCAAAGGTAGGATTCCCACACAACTGTTTCATGGTAAGCTGAACTTGGAAGAACACAAGACAAGTGAATCAAAACATGCTTTAATAAGACTCTGGGGCACTATATGAAATAATCCTTCAGAGTTAGCTTGCTAGAGAACTTTATATGTAATCAGGGATAGGTTCCATAAATTACAAATGTTTTGATATAGAGTTTGGGTACGGATAGAGAAAAAATCACAAATATCCCCAGACCTAAGATGAATTCTTGTCAATAAAAGCTGTCATCAAATACTTTGCCCATGAGATTATTGGTAAAGAGTCATACTATAGAGTCTGAAATCCTTGAACATGGTAGTTGGACTTTTGTTTTACTTTTTAATTTTATTTTTCCAGATTGTGTGTTAATATTTTTAATATTCATTTTCTAACATTTTTCAATCCTTGTTCTTCCTCTCCCACTACTTCTCCCTCCCCCAAAAGTCATATAATATAATTATAGATTGAACATATATGATATAATGCAGATGTTCATCATGTTATGAAAAAAACAAATTGCTTATGCTAGAGAAAAGTTCATGGAGGAAATAAAGTGAGGAATGGTATGTTTCCATCTGCATTTGTACTCTTGTCTATTCCTTTCATGGTGGTGGATATCCTTTTTATGCCATGGATCCATTGGAGTTTTCTTTGATTGTTTTCTTGTTGATAATATTTGTTATTCACATTTGATCATCATATATTATTTTTGTTACTGCTTGTAACATTTTCCTTATTCTTCTTACTTCATTTTTCATCACTTCATATGAATCTTGTCTCCCACTTTTTTGGTTCCCCCTGTCTTTCTTACTTCCCTATTGGGTAAGGTATTTTCTATATTTAACTGAGTGTAGATGTTATTCCCACTCCATGCCAATTCCAATGAGAGTAAAGTTCAAGCATTCACTTCCGCTTCATTATTTTTTTCATATTTCCTTGTGTGAGATAATATACCTCCAACTTTCGCTCCTTCTCTCTTTTCACAGTGTATACTGATTCTTATCCCTTGATTTAAAAAAAAAAGAATAATATCTCATTATATTCAATTTCCTCACTACTCTCTGCCTTAATAATGATAATGTTCTTGAGCATCTTCAGTATCTTACACATCCTAAGTAATTTAGTTATCTTAACTAATTCAAGTATCTTAGAAATCTTAATCATCTTACATATCACCTTCTCATTAGCAATGTAGTCAGTTTAATCACTTTGTTTCCCTTGATCACCTTAAAGTATCTTAAGCATATTAAATATCTCTCCTTCTATATGTATCTTAAATATTCTATTTATCACTTTCTCATGCAAGGAATGCAATTGATATAAAATCATTGGTTTTTTTGACTACTTTAAATATATTAAGTACTTTAGGTATCTCTTCTACTAGAGAAATTTTAAGTATCCTACTTTCCCACTTTCCCTTGAAGGAATGGGATTTGTTTTAACCACACTGATATCCTTGAATTCTCTTCTATTTACCATGTTATGCTTTTTTGAGTGTTAAATTTGATCATTAAATTTCCTTTTTGGCTCCTTAGTTATGGACATTTCATTAGGAATGCCTGGAATTTCTATCTATTTTGTTATTTTAATTTCCATTTCTTCCCCTGGAAGATATCCATTTAGCCCCATGTTATGATCAGTTTCACTGGGTAGGTGATTTTTGGTTATAAGCTTAGATCCTTTGCCTCAGGGAATATAATATTCCATGCCATCTGATTCTTTAATTGTAAAAGCTGCTAGGTCCTATGTAAAACCAATTGTGATTCCAAAAGATTTGATTTTTCTGGCTGCTTATAGTTTTTTCTCCTTGACTAGGGATTTAAGGAATTTGGCTATAGTAATCCTGGGATTTTAAATTTTGAGATTTCTTTCAAGATGTGATTTGTAGATTTTTTTCAATTTCCATGTTCTTATCTTCTTCAAGACTATCAGAGGAATTTTCCTTGATAATTTCTTTCAATTTTGTTTCAATTCTTTCGATCATGGGTTTCAGGATAACCAATGAGTTTTAGATGATCTCACCTGGATCTAGGTTCCAAGTAATTTTTTTTTCAGAAATGTTGAGTTTTCTTCTACTTGTTCATTCATTTGAATTTGTTTTTATTGTTTTTGCTATATTGTGAATGCTTTCCATTTGTCTAATTCTAATTTTTAGTGAGGTATTTTCTTCTTTGAAGCTTTCTTCTTCCTTTCTTGGGGAGTTGCTTTCCTGTTTGAGATTCTGCATTTCCTTTTGCAGAGAGATATTTTCTTTAGTAAGTTTTTCTTCTAGGTTGTTTATTTTTTCTCTCCCTTTTAATTTTCTTCTAATTTTTGTTATCTATTTTTCTATCTTTTTTGGAGCTCTCAGAAGTGTTCATTTTGGGCATGCCATCATTTCATTTTTCTTTTGAGGCTTCATACTACTTTTTTTCCATTTTTGCATTGTTGTCCTCTTCTGAGCTTGCATTTTGTTTATCTCTCTTGTTGAGATGCTTTTCTTGCATCAGACTTTTTCTCTGCCTTTTGCTCATTTTCAAATTATTTTTCCCATTATTTTGTCTATTTGTTGAAGCTTACCCTTGTTCTTGGGTTTGAATGAGTACTGTCCAGCTCCTGTACTGTGTCTGGAGTTGCCTCAGTCTGTACCTTAGAGTCCTGCTATGTAGTTGTGTATAACTGTTCATTTCAGCTTGTTGGGTGTTAGTTCTTCCTAATTTCACAGAGACTGGATTTTGTTGTGCTGGATTCCTTCCACTGTTATCCTTGTTGTGTCACACCAGGCATCCATTCTAGATGGATTATGCAGGACCACTTTCCTCCCACTGCTGCTTATTCTGTATTATGTTGATTTCTACTTTTACCTTGCTGAGAGTTGGCAAAACCAGCTGTTCTCTTTCTCCTGCTTCTTGCTTTATATTGTATATGAGTTCCACTGAAGATTATTTAGCACTCCCTCTTTTTTTCCACATTGAGATGATTGCTCCTTGCTGTCTCTCAACATTGTTCTGGTATGATGCACTGATTCACCCTTTTTTTCTATTGGTTCTGTTGCTCTAGTTTTTGTTTTGTGTCTTTTTTGTTCTTCTATACCCATGTTGACAAAATTATGGCATGTGTGCCAGTGGGTATACTCAGATCTCTCTCTGTGGGCTTGTGCACTATCAACTCATCCCAGAGTTTGCCAGACTTAATTTCTAGAATGCCAGAGGGACACAGAACTAGGTTGATCCCTTCTCCCTCTCCACAAGTGTCTGAGGACATTTCTCATATCACCTGTCTCTCTAATGGTTTGCCATCACTGTTTTATACTCTGCTTCATATTTTTCTTGCTTTGTCACCTTGGCCTGACATGCCACTGCCACTGAGGTGATTTCCACTATTATGGCTGCTCTTTCACCTTTTTGCCTCTAGCACCTAGCACATTGTAGAGCACATTGAATATATTTAATAAATGTTTATTGAATGAATTAAACACTATGTGATCATAAAATTATGTAATTATAGTGATCTTTGTCCATATTATAATCTGCCAATAGGAAAGACTATATAGGTTAGAATTATCAGTCATTCAGCAGCAATCAAAATGGGGTAACTAATTAGCAAAACTGTGATTCATTTGATAATCCATTTTGATGGAAATCTGAGAATGATTCTTCTCTTGCTGTATCTTCTCTACATCCATTAACAAAGGTCATTTCCCACACCAAATGTAGTACAAATATTCTTCTTCTTAATATGTTGACAACTGTCTTTCTTTGGGTACCTATAAGGCCCATCTTTACCCTGCATCCTTCTCTCATTCCCCAACAGAAAATCATGTCTCTGTTCTCAAACAGAAGCTATCAAAATTATTTTTCCTAAAGCAAAAATCTGACCAAGTGATTCCTCCACTCAGTAAAGTCAGTGACCCTCTACTGAATCTGAGATCAAATTTCATTTCTTTTTTATTTTATCTTTAAAAAATTTATATTTTGCAGGTGGTAGAATCCAGATGGCAGCTTAGAGGTAATGAAAGTTCAGACCTCTGAAGGCCCTTCCATACTGATTAATAACTAAATGCTCCTAGGGGACTGAAAACCAGACCTAAGAATAGGACAGAGCCAAGGAACCCACCTGCTGGACTCAACTTAAACAGTATGCCCCCCACCCCAAAGCCTGAATTTGAGAACACTCTGGGTGAAAAGGGGAAGGAAGAAGGAAGGTCCTAGGACCTCTCCTCAACCTAGAGCACTAAGCCTCCAGCAGTGGCTGGAACCACTGGGAGGGCAAGTGTGATGGTCTGGAGGGAGTACCTTGTGGGCAAAGCTGTGCAAGGCTCAGAGTATTGAATACAGGCAGTGGGGAAACAGTTGGAGAAGAAGCTCAGAGAGGGAAGCCTCGTTACAGTAGCAGAGACACTCCATTTTCCCCCACCCCCTTTCCTGAGTTTTTGACATCAGGGCATATCCAGCTCTGCAAAGTCAACTCAACTGGACTTAATATCATCTAGCCCTCAGAGGGCCAGGAAGCTCAAGCTCCAATACCCCTCCCCCACAGACAGGCCTGAAAGATTTGCTGACTAAGCATCAAGGGTGAAGGCTGACAGAAAAGCACAAAAACAAAATGAGAGGAGCTAGAGCACAGGCAATTTCAGGGAGTGAAGAAGGGGTAAATATGAGAAAACAACAGAAAAAGAAAAAATAAATTACAATCAACAGCTTCTATCCAGGCAATGAACAAAGAACAAATGGAACAGAGAAGGATGAAGGATCACCAAGAAAAAAAAAAACAGAAACTCCAGTGAACTGGATACAGGCTTTGAAAGAATACAATTCAAAAGACAATTGAGAGACACTGAGGACAATTGAAAAAAGAACTTAAAAAGCAAGTTAAGTCATTTTAAAACAGAAAACAGTGTCTAAAAAGCCAAAATTAATCAGCTTGAAAATGACGCAAAGAAGATGAAAGATGAGGCAAAGAAAATGAAAGATGAGACAAAGAAGATGAAAGATGACCTCCAAAGATAATCAGACCAGAAGGAGAAGGATAACCAAAAAGCCAGGGATGAAATCCAGTCTTTAAAAACCAGAATACAACAATTAGAAACAAGCAACTTCACAAGGCAGCAGGACACTATATAACAAAATCAAAAGAATTAAAAAATTGAAGAAAATATGAAGCACCTCATTCACAAAAAAGAAGATTTAAAAAATTGTTACAGGAGAGACAACATAAGAATTATTGGTCTACCAAAAGACCATGACAAAAGAAAAAGCCTGGACATTATACTACAGGAAATTATTCAAGAAAACTGCCTCGATATTCTAGAACAAGAGGGAAAAGTGGAGATTGAAAGAATGCACAGATCACCTCCTATCTGACAACACCCAGGAATGTTATAGCCAAATTCAAAAAATATCAGACTAAGGAAAAAATGTTACAAGCTGCTAAGAAGTTATCCAGATACCATGGAACTACAGTGAGGATAACATCGGATCTGACTGCATCTACACTGAAGGACCAAAAGGCATGGAATATGATATTCTGGAAAGTAAAGAAACTAGGTCTACAACCCAAAATCAACTACTCAGCAAAACTTATGATATTTGTACCAGCGAAGTCAGGTCATTTAACAAAATAGAAGAATTCCAAGCATTTGTAAAGAAAAGACCAGACCTGAATAGAAAAATTGGATGCCCAAACACAGAACTCAAGAGAAACGTTGAAAGGGGAAAATAAGTAAAACAAAAAAAACTTTTTAATAGACCTGATAAGTTAAAAAAATAAGTATCCCTATAAGAAAAGAGGTCACTGGTAACTTTTAAAAATTCTAATTATCACCTGGGTAGCTAGAAGAAGTATAGTTACAGGGAATAGTGACAAACTGTATAGGATGAAATGCCAAGATATATACACAGCTAGAATTTTTAAAAAGAGTTTAATATTAAGATAAATGGGAAAAGAAACAAAATAGGGCAAATTTATATGTCACAAATAAGTGCATGGTGGGAGGGGGCAAGAACATCAATACACTGGAAGGTTAAAGAGGTTGGAGATAGGAAATACTCAACTCTTATGTGCATTGAAATTGACCCAAAGAGGGAAGAACAGTCAAATACATTGGGGCAGGAAAATGATTTACACCCTATAGGGAAGTAAAAGGGTAACAAACCAACTGGTGGGGAGGGAAGCAATAAAAGGGAGGTAGAGGGTGGGGGTAGTTTAAAAATACTGTAAAGAAAATAAGAGGTGAATAAGAAGGGAAGTGGGGTAGAAAGGGAAGTAAAATAAGGGTGGGAATTAGGGGGACTGATTAAAAATAAAATACTGGTGAAAAAAGGAATAGTGAAAGAAGAAAGGTCAGGACAAGGAGTGGAAATCAAAATGCTGGAAATATACAGCTGGTGATCATAATTCTGAATGTGAATGGAATGATCTTATCCATAAAACACAAGTGAATAGCAGAGTGAATTAGAAACCAAAACCCTACCATATTTTGTCTACAAGAAACACAGATGAGGAAGGTAGGCACACTTATGGTAAAAGGAGGAGGATGGAGCCAAATCTATTGGGCATCAACTGATAAAAAAGAAGGCAGGAGTCACAATCATGAAATCTGACAAAGCCAAACTAAAAAGAGATCTAGTCAAAAGAAATAGGGAAGGTAATTACTTCCAGATAAAAGGCAATATAGACAATGAGAAAATATCAGTACTCAACATGTATACATCAAATGGCATAGCATCCAAATTTCTAAAGGAGAAACTAGTGGATCTCAAGGATGAAATAGATAGAACAACTATACTAGTGGGAGACCTGAACCTTCCTCTATCAGAACTAGATAAATCAAACCAAAAAATAAATCAGAAAGAGATAAGAGAAGTGAATGAAATCTTAGAAAAATTA
This sequence comes from Monodelphis domestica, assembly GCF_027887165.1. Taxonomy (NCBI): domain Eukaryota; kingdom Metazoa; phylum Chordata; class Mammalia; order Didelphimorphia; family Didelphidae; genus Monodelphis; species Monodelphis domestica. The sequence goes on along the minus strand of NC_077228.1, from coordinate 348,833,114 downwards.
GAGTTAGTAGATATGTGGAGAAAAGTAAATAGGGATAAAAAGGAATACTACTTCTTTTCAGTAGCACATTGTACATTCACAATGATTGACCATTTACTAGGGAATAAAAATATTGCAAATAAGTGCAAAAGAGCAGAAATAATAAATGCAACCTTCTCAGAGCACAATGCAATGAAAATAGTAATCAGTAAGTGAACATGGAGAGGCAAAACAAAATTAATTGGAAAATAAACAACACAATTCTCCAAAATAGGCTAAAGGTCAAATTATAGAAACAATTAATAATTTCATTGCAGAAAATTACAATGATGAGACACCCTTTCCAAATCTATGGGATGCAGCCAAAGCAGTACTCAGGGAGAAATTTATATCCTTGAGTTCATATATTAACAAATTAGGGAGAGCAGTAGTCAATGAATTTGGCTTGCAGAAAAAAAAAAAAAAACTAGAATGTGAACAAATTAAAAATCCTCAGATGAGGACTAAATTAGAGATAAAAAAATCAAATGAGAAATTAACAAAATAGAAAGGCAAAGAACTATGGAGTTAATAAATAAGCCTAGAAGCCGGTACTTTGAAAAAACAAATACAATAAAGTACTTAAAAAAAGGAAAGATGGAAATAAAATTGACAGTATCCAAGATGAAAAGGGACACTGTACTTCTAACGAAGAGGAAATTAGGACAATCATTAAAAATTATTATGCCCAATTATATGCCAATAAATATGGCAATCTAGGTGAAATGGATGAATAGTTTAAAAAATACAAATTGCCTAGATTAACACAGGAAGAAATAGACAACCTAAAGAACCCCATTTCAGAATAAGAAATGACACAATCCATCAAAGAACTCCCTATGAAAAAATCCCCAGGTCCAGATGGATTCACAAATGAATTCTATCAAACATTCAAAGAACAATTAATCCCAATACTATACAAACTATTTGACAGCATAAGCAAAGAAGGATTTCTACCAAATTCTTTTTATGACACAAATATGGTAATGATTCCAAAGCCAGGAAGGCTAAAAACAGAGAAAGAAAACTATAGACCAATCCCCTTAATGAACATAGATGCAAAAATCTCAAAGACTCCAGCAAGTGATCACGAGGATTATTCATTATTATCAGCTGGGATTTATACCAGAAATGCAAGGATAGTTCAATATTAGAAAAAACCATCCACATAATTGACAATATCAACAAGCAAACCAAAAAAACCACATGATTATCTCAATAAACACAGAAAAATCCTTTCACAAAATACAACACTTATTCCTACTTAAAACACTAAAAAGGATAGGAATAGAAGGGTCTTTCCTAAAAATAATAAAAAAACTATTTATCTAAAACAATTCATCAACATCAGATGTAATGTGGCTAAACTAGATGAATTCCCAAAAAGATCAGGAGTGAAACAAGGATGCCCATTTTCACCGCTATTATTTAACATTGTACTAATAACACTAGTAGTAGCAATTAGAGAAGAAAAAGAAACTGAAGATATTAAAATTGGCAATGAAGAGACGGAGCTATCACTCTTTCCATATCATATGATGATCTACTTATAAACCCCTGAGAATCAACTAAAAAGCTAGTGGAAATAATCATCAACTTTAGCAAAGTTGCAGGGTACAAAATAAACCTACATAAGTAATCAGCATTTCTATATATCTCCAACAATATCTCGGTAGCAAAAATTCAAAGGAGAAATTCCATTTAAAATCACCGTAGATAATATAAAATATTAGGTATCTATCTGCTGAGACAAAGATGGGAATTATATGAACACAACAACAAAACTTTCCACACAATTAAAATTAGATCTAAATAAATGAAAAAAAAAACATTAATTGCTCCAGGGTAGGCTGAGCTGACATAATAAAAATAACAATCCTACCCAAAGCAATTTACTTATTTAGTGCCATACCCATTTAACTACCAAAAAACTTTTTACTGAATTAGAAAAAAATAATAAGAAAGTACATTTGGAAGAACAAAAGTTCAAGGATATCCAAGGAAATCATGAAAAACAATGTGAAGGAAGGTGGCCTTGCAGTACCAGATCTCAAACTATACTATAAAGCAGTGTTCATCAAAACAATTAGGTACTGGCTAAGAGACAGAAAGAAGGATCAGGGGAATAGACTTGGAGTAAGTGACCTATGCAAGATTGTCTATGATAAGCCCAAAGATCCCACCTTTTGGGACCAAAACTCACTGTTTGATAAAAAAAAAAACTGTTGGGAAAATTGGAAGACAATATGGGAGATATTAAGTTTGGATCAACACCTGACACCCTACAACAAGATAAAAGCAGAATTGGTGAATGACTTGAATATAAAGAAGGAAACTATAAGTAAATTAGGTGAACACAGAATAGTATACATGTCAGATATTTGGGAAAGGAAAGATTTTAAAACCAAGCAAGAGCTATTAAAAAATCACAAAATCTAAAATCAATAATTTTGATTACTTCAAATTAAAAAAAAATTTTGCACAAACAAAACCAATGCAACCAAAATTAGAAGGGAAGCAAAAAATTGGGCAACAATCTTCATAACAAAAACCTCTGACAATGGTTTAATTGCTTAAATTTAGTAGTGGTACTTTCTCGGTGACCGAGAATGACTATTGTCTTTGTGCATTATCATCTATTGATGTACCCTCATGTGACTTTGGAGTCCAAAGGCTGAGGCGCAGAGTTTGTGACACATGAGGCATGGGACATCAGTTGTTACGGGAGGTGCAGTGGCCTGGTATCAGCATTCATGCGTAGAGACAAGACGTCGACATCACTCATCTTCAAAGGTGGTGGCGGCATGGTTAATGTGGGTTCACCAGCTGCTTCTGACAGAGGCAGCAAGTTCTAGTTACTTTGGTGTGATGCCAATTCACTTGAAGCTTGACTTTAGCTGATCCTTGAATCTTTTCTTTGGTTGACATTACTTCCTGAGTCCAGCTGACAGTTCACCATAGAATTCCTGTCTTGGTATTTGCTGTGGGTCCATGCGGATGACGTGTCCAGACCATCGTAGCTGGCTTTTGAGGACCATGACTTTGATGCTAGTGGAGTTGGCTCTGTCGAGAACTTCCTGATTGGTGATTCGGTCCTGCCATTGGATCCTCATGATTGACTGGAGGGAGCGTTGTGGAAATGCTCCAGCTGTTTCATGTGCTTCCGGTACAGTGTCCATGTCTCACAACAGTACAGGAGCGAGCTGAGGACCACTGCATTATACACTTTGAGCTTCGTTGCAGTGCTTACACTGCTGTGTTGGAGGACTTTGCAGCGCAGCCGCCCAAGTGCCTGGCTGGCCTTTTGGATCCTGGCATTGATCTCGTGTTCTAGGGACCCGTCGTTGGCGATGGTGATGCCAAGGTACTTGAAACTGTTGACGTTAGAAAGCTGCGTGCTGTTGATTGTAATGCACGGCTGGTTCATTGGCCTCCCTGGTGCAGGTTGGAACAGCACCTCTGCTTTGCTGAGGCTGATAGTCAGGCCAAACAGTTTTGTTGCAGTGGAGAACCTTTCCACAATGGTTTGGAGGTGATTTTCTTGGTGGGCCATGAGAGCACAGTCATCTGCAAAGAGAGCTTCCAGGATGAGTCTCTCTGTTGTCTTTGTTTTTGCAGTCAGGTGGCGAAGGTCGAATAGTGAGCCATCCAGCCGGTATTTGATGTAGACTCCCAGGTCTAGATCCATCACAGCATGTCATAATACTTGGGTGAAGGATAGGTTGGATAGTACCGGAGATAGGCCACAGCCTTGTTTCATGCCATTGGAGATGTTGAAGCGATCAGAAGTCTCTCCACCAGATAGGACTTCCCCTGTCATGTCGACATGAAAGAGCTGGATCAGTTTGACAAATTTTGCTGGGCAACCGAGCTTGCTGAGGATCACCCACAATGCATCCCTGTTCACTGTGTCGAACGCCTTTGTCAGGTCTATGAAGTAAATGTAGACACTCAGGTTCTGCTCAAGGTATTTTTCCTGCATTTGCCTCACCGTGAAGACCATGTTGATGGTGCTACAATCTGGTTGGAAGCCACATTGTGATTCAGGCAGGTTCTGCTCTGAAACAGATGACAGGAGTCTGTTGAGTATAACACGGGCGAGGATCTTTCCAGCAATGGAGAGTAGTGAGATTCCTCTGTAGTTGTCACAGGCAGCTCGTGCGCCTTAATTTTTTGTTCAATTGATTTAGCTCTTTATAAATAAATAATTGCTTAAATTTATAAAGAGCTAAATCAACTGAACAAAAAATCAAGCCATTCTCCAATTGATAAATGGGCAAGGGACATCAATAGGCAATTTTCAGTTAAAGAAATCAAAACTATTAATAAGCGTATGAAAAAAAGTGTTCTAAATCTCTTATAATCAGAGAGATGTAAATAAAAACAGCTCTGAGGTATCACCTCACACCTAGCAGATTGGCTAACATGACAGCAAAGGAAAGTAATGAATGCTGGAGGGGATGTGGCAAAGTCAGGACATTAATGCATTGCTGGTAGAGTTGTGAATTGATCAAACCATTCTGGAGGGCAATTTGGAACTATGCCCAAAGGGCACTAAAAGGCTGTTTGCCCTTCTATCCAGCCATAACACTACTGGGCTTGTAGCCCAAAGAGATAATAAGGAAAAAGACTTGTACAAGAATATTCATAGCTGCGCTCTTCGTGGTGGCAAAAAAAAATGGAAAATGAGAGGAAGCCCTTCAATTGAGGAATGGCTGAACAAATTGTGGTATATGTTGATGATGGAATACTATTGTGCTTAAAGGAATAATAAAGTGGAGGAATCCCATGGGAACTGGAATGACCTCCAGGAATTGATGCATAGTGAGAGGACCAGAACCAGGAGAATATTGTACACAGAGACTGATACACTGGGGTACAATTGAATGTAAAGGACTTCTCCATTAGTGGTGAAACAGTGATCCTGAACAACCTGGAGGGATCTATATGAAAGAATATTATCCAAATTCAGAGGAAAAACTGTGGGAATAGAAGCACAGTAGAAAACAACTGCTTGATTACCTGGGTCGAGGGGATATGGCTAGGAATGTAGACTCTAAATGAACTTCCTAGTACAAACAGCAACAACATGGAAACAGGTTCTGATCAATGACACATGTGATACCCAGTGGAATTGCAAGTCTGCTATGGGAAGAGTGGGGGCAGGGGAGAGAGTGATAGAATGTGATTCTTGTCACCAAGAAATAGTGTTCTAAATTGACCAACATTTTTAATAAATAAATAAATAAAATAAAATTATTGATGAATAAAAATGTATATTTTGTGTAAGTTTTATAATGTAGTGTTTGTATGCATGAATTCACATGATACTGTTGCATGCTTATTTTTTTTTAACTAAAGGGGCAGATAGTACAATTTTTTGGAGTTCATTGATGATCTAGATCACTATTTTACCCTATCAAATTTTATACTCCATGAATCTTATTATATATAATAAATAAATAAATGTATATATACATATATATATATGTATATATATATATATATATATATATATATATATATATATATATACCTTTCCCACTGCTTGATTTTTGTTACTTTGCATATTTAGGCACCATTTTAATTTCAAGTTATTGCTAATGATTCTTTACTCTGCTGGGGAATCAGGTCATACTGATACAACAATTATAATGAAAAACAAACTTGTGAATGAGATCTTTGTTCATAAACTTGATAATACATTTTGCCATTTATCATTGCTCTATCTTTAGTTGATATGCATACATACACACAATCCTACTACTTTCCCCTAAAAACATCTCCATATTTTTTTTTACTTTTCTTACTAGTCTTTACTGTTATAGCCTAAAATTTAAGTCATATTATTGAAGTAATCAAGTTTCAATTTCTCGATCACACCTAGATATAAAATCTTAGACCTAAGATTCCCAGTTTGTCCAGCTGCCATACTTATAGGTATCAGCACCAGGGACAGGAGTCATAAGAGTTAATTTAATTTCGGTATGTCTAGAGAACATGTGGACCAAGTTGCAACTGCATTGTTTTGAAACACTATGAAAAACAAAATTGTCACAGATCAGAGAATCAAAATGAGAGAGTCATGTTTACTCCTAGAAGTCATCAGATAGTCTTTTATTTTGGAAACTGGCAAATTCAACTTTTTAATAAAAAATTCAGATAATCCTCATACTTAGGAAGAGATAATTATATATATAATCTTCTGTTTTATATATTTCTACACATTTCTGGTAAATAACAAAATGGAAAGTAGAATATAGATTATACACACATGTATGTATATACATGTATATATATGCATGATGCATATTATATATATATATATAATATGCATGTGTGTATCTTTTCCCTTTGAATTGATGTTTTCTCAGACTATCCTATATTGGGTACCTCTCAAAGTGTTTTAGGGTCAGCCTTCCAGTTTAGGAAAGTTTGTGATTATGAGACTTTTCTAATATAACCCTAGGTCATATTAATACTAGGAAATATATCTGAAAACTCTACATGCTACTTTTAAAAATACATAATTATATCATTACTTTTACTTTTCTGATCTCCCCTCCAATGGATTTTTAGCATATGTATATACACAAATATACCCTAATATTTCGGTTTCACTCTCTCATCAAAGGATATAGTCTTGGCCTTGGTTGAACCTATTTTATTACCATAATTACATGGGGATGGTGATGGGAAATGGGGAAATGTTGAGAAACAGATTTTAATTTTTACGTTTTAAGGAAATTTTTAAATGCATAGATATTGGAAAATACCTTGACTGATGCCCCCTTGTTTTTGAGCTAGGTGTTAAAAGGTAGCCAGTGCAAAAGAGGCAAATGTCTGTCATGAGATAAGAAAATTTCAGAGGTTGAGTTGATACAATAGAAAAAATACGTACTCCTTTTATTGTGTAGGAGAAGTGTCCAGCTATGTGTGCTATAGTGACGGGTTCACTAGCTGCATGCCAGAACTAAGGCAAAATGAACACACACCAATTAGCATTAAACTTCAGCATTTTTTTCTCATAATATTTGGCAATAGGGTCAGGAAGTGCCCACTGCAAATTAGAGTGATATCGAGCCAATCTAAATAGGCAGGAAAACATTCTAAGTGCCCTGTGGCTTGCCAATTACCTAAATTGTATACAGTACTTTTATTGCACAGCTATCACAAGTATCTGTGCAGTAAATATATAGAAGAATCTTTGTCTATGGACTTAAATTCTGCCTCAGTGTAAAAAATAGGAAAATCATTGGATTGTTGAGAAGCTGTGCTTGGTTAATGGAATACACAATACCACCTAAAATAAATAAGGCTTTAGTTTTGTTAATAATTCTCTTCTTTTTGGCAAAGAATCCAGACATGTCGAAGGGTCTATTCTGCAATCAACATAACTCTCTGATTTTGAAAATTGTTCTAATATTTCACATTAAATAGACATTGGCTCAGACAAAAAGTGCTGCATTCATAGTTAGCTTCCTAAGGCTTTGGCTCAGTGAGACTACCTGGGGTGAGGGATGAGGTAAGTATTAATAATAAATCAATAAAGAATAGAGATAGAGAAAGTTAAAGAACTTGAAGCACTGCCATTCACCTAAATTACAGATCAACATTTTTTAAATTTTAAAATAATCACTGCATTTTCTTGTAAACACAAAGAAGTAATCATGCAACTGAAAGTCCTTTGCAGCATGTGAAAAACTTTCACCTAGTTAGGACCTACATTTTAGTAGTTACTGCTTACAATGTGTATGGAAACAATACACATTGCTCTTTTCTATTGAATTCACATTTGAAGATACTTCTACTAAGAACAATAAAGTGTCTCAAAATAATTATCTTGAGAATGGCCCCATTCCTATGTGATAAAGAAAGGTTCTCATTCTACACCAAACTTCAAAAATTGTGATATTTTAACAATTTCTGGGACAAACCAATTGTTGTTGACAATAGAGGACTAACAATTCAACCAATCTCTCAAAATACTGGCTTCTGGGACAGATGGACTTCCGAGTAATCATGGCTGCAATCTAGATGCCACACGCTTCCTCTCCCCGGCACCAAATGAAATAGACTACATCAAAGGAGCATAAAAATCACCTTTGGAGGAACAGAAGGACTCCCCAGTAATCCCCAGTACCCTACAGAGGCGAAGGTAAATGGGGTTTGAACATTTCCACACTATAATAAGAATGAGGAAAAGCTTGCACAGAAACATGAACTGAGCCGACCTTCCCCCCCTACCTCCCCCAACTAACCAGAGTGAGCTACCAGAGTGCTCACTGGGACAATGAGTGAGTGGGGAACATCTCTGCCTGGGGGGGCACTCCAGGGTCCCTGGTATCTGGGGACTGGCAAGAAAAAACATCTCAGGGCAGTTTCAAGGGAGAATCCTGTGCTGAGCACAGGGGGCCCAGGGAACCTTACTCGGGGCAGTTGTTCTGAGCATCTGGGCAGAGCTAAACACAAGGGGTGGACCACACGATGATTATCTGGGCGGAGCTGAACACATGGACAGTTTGGATATGATCAGGGGCCCAGCTCTCTAAGAAACCTTGGAGGCTGGGAAGAACTAGTCTGAGGCAAACTAAATTCACAGAAAACCCACCCATATCACCCAGAACCCAGACCAAAAAGGAAAGGGGAATAAAAACACCAAAGGGATGGCTCACATGGCCCAAAATCAAGCCTCCAGGAAGAAAGGGAAAAAGGTGACTATTGAAAACTTTTATGGTGGAAGTACCCAAGGAAAAGAAGAGAATGAGGATGAAATCCAAAAAAAATCAGAACATGCCTCCCAAAATGGAAACTATCAACAAGCTCTGGAAGATCTCAATCTGGAACATACCCAAAAGATGGAAACCTGGAAAGAAAAATGGGAGAAAGGGATCAGCAGTCTGACAGATAAGACTGCTGAATTGGAAAAAGAGCTCAAAGCATCCCATAGAAGGGAAGACAAAGCTGAAAAGCAAAACCAGTCCCTAACGACCAGAATTAAGCAACTCGAAGGAAGTGAGATCATAAAACAGCAAGAATCAATAAAGCAAACCCAAAAAATTAATGAATTAGAAGAAAAAGTAAAATATCTCACTGAAAAGGTCACAGACTTGGAAAACAGAGGAAGAAGAGACAACCTCCAAATTATCAGTCTCCCAGAAAAAAAAAAAAAACAGAGAAAAACAATAAACTCGATGTTATTCTACAGGGGATTATAAAAGAAAATTGCCCACACGTTCTGGAGCAAGGGGGCAAAATAGAAATAGAAAGGGTTCATAGAACACCCTCTATACTAAATCCCCAAAAGACAACCCTTAGGAATGTAATTGCCAAATTCAAGAGCTTCCAAGAAAACGAGAAAATCCTACAAGAAGCCAAGAAGAGGAGCTTAAGATATAGGGGGGCTCCCATAAGGATCACACATGACTTGGCGGCTAACACACTAAGAGACCGTAAAGCATGGAACATGATATTTAGAAAGGCAAGAGAGCTGGGTCTCCAACCAAGAATCAACTACCCAGCAAAACTAACTATATACTTCCAGGGGAAACTATGGGCATTCAAAAAAATAGAAGATTTCCAAGCATTTGCTAACAAAAGACCAGAACTTAGTGGAAAATTTGATATCCAAGCACAGAAAGCAAGAGAAACATAAAAAGGGAAATATGAAAAAAAGGGAAAAGGAGATAAATCTTATCTTTTTCTTTAAGTCAAACACTCTTCTATAAGGACTACATTTACATCAAATTATATATATTAATATGTGGAGAAAATGTTTTGTGTAATTCTCAAAAATTGTATGCATCATAAGAGTAGTTAGAAGAAACATGCATAGGGAAAGATTGGGGCATTAAGACGATTGGGGAAAGTGGGGGAAAAGAAAGGAAAAGGGAGGGGGGGACCTCCAATACTATTAACATTTACTTCAAGAAATAGGGGGGGACTTAATACAATAATCTTTCCCATATAAAGATACACATGGGTAGGGGAGGGGAAGAACTCTCATATGAGAAGGAGAGGAAGAGAGCGTGAAGTGGAATTACTTAAACCTTACTCTCAGTGAAATCAAATCTGAGAGGGAAGAACATCTAGATCCAGTGGGATCCTGAATTCTATCTTATCCAACAGGGCAAGAAAGAAAGGAAAATTAAGGAGGGGGAGGGGGAAGAGAGCATAAAAAGAGAGGGAAGGAGAGGGGGGAGGGGAAGGGAGCATAAAAAGGGAGGGGCTAGAAAGGGATGCATCTCAAGGGAGGGGATTACGGGGACTGACCTAAAGCAAATCACTGGTTCAAAAGGAGATAGCTAAAGAAGAAAGGTCAGAACTAAGGGAAGATATCAAAATGCCAGCAAATCCACAAATGACAATCATAACTTTGAATGTGAATGGGATGAACTCACCCATAAAACGTAGACAAATAGCAGATTGGATTAGAACCCCAAACCCTACCATTTGTTGTCTTCAAGAAACACATATGAGGTGGGTTGACACTCATAAGTTTAGAATTAAAGGTTGGAGTAAGACCTTTGGGGCCTCAACTGATAGAAAGAAGGCAGGAGTTGCAATCATGATATCTGACAAAGCCAAAGCAAAAATAGACCTAATCAAAAGGGATAGGGAAGGTAAATATATTCTGTTAAAAGGGAGTATAGACAATGAGGAAATATCACTAATCAACATGTATGCACCAAATGGTATAACATCCAAATTTCTAATGGAGAAACTAGGAGAATTGAAGGAGGATATAGACAGTAAAACCATATTAGTGGGAGACTTGAACCAATCACAGAGAAAGAAAATTATAGACCAATCTCCCTCATGAATATAGATGCAAAAATCTTAAATAGGATACTAGCAAGAAGACTCCAGCAAGTGATCAGAAGGGTCATCCACCATGATCAAGTAGGATTTATACCAGGGATGCAGGGCTGGTTCAATATTAAGAAAACAATCCACATAATTGACTACATCAACAAGCAAACCAACAAGAACCACATGATTATCTCAATAGATGCAGAAAAAGCCTTTGATAAAATACAACACCCATTCCTACTAAAAACACTAGAATGCATAGAAATAGAAGGGTCGTTCCTAAAAATAATAAACAGTATATATCTAAAACCATTAACTAATATCATCTGCAATGGGGATAAACTAAATACATTCCCATTATGATCATGAGTGAAACAAGGATGCCCATTATCACCTCTATTATTTGACATTGTATTAGAAACACTAGCAGTAGCAATTAGAGAAGAAAAAGAAATTGAAGGCATTAAAATAGGCAAGGAGGAGACCAAATTATCGCTCTTTGCAGATAATATGATGGTCTACTTAAAGAATCCTAGAAATTCAACCAAAAAGCTAATCAAAATAATCAACAACTTTGGCAAATTTGCAGGATACAAAAAAACCCACATAAGTCATCAGCATTTCTATATAATTCCAAAACAGCTCAGCAGCAAGAACTAGAAAGAAAAATCCCATTCAAAATTACCTTAGACAAAATAGAATACTTAGGAATCTATCTCCCGAGACAAACACAGGAACTATATGAACACAACTACAAAACACTCTCCACACAACTAAAACTAGACTTGAACAATTGGAAAAACATTAACTGTTCATGGGTAGGATGAGCCAATATAATAAAAATGACCATCCTACCCAAACTCATCTATCTATTTAATGTCATACCCATGGAACTTCCAAAAAATTTTTTTACTGATTTAGAAAAAAACCATAACAAAGTTCATTTGGAAGAACAAAAGATCAAGGATATCCATGGAAATATTAAAAAAAATACAAAGGAATGGGGCCTTGCAGTCCCAGATCTCAGACTATATTATAAAGCAGCGGTCACCAAAACAATCTGGTACTGGCTAAGAGACAGAAAGGAGGATCAGTGGAATAGACTGGGGGCAAGTGACCTCAGAAAGACACTATATGACAAAGCCAAAGATCCCAGCTTTGGGGACAAAAATCCACTATTTCATAAAAACTGCTGGGAAAATTGGAGGACAATGTGGGAAAGATTAGGTTTAGATCAACACCTCACACCCTACACCAAGATAAATTCAAATTGGGTGAATGACTTGAACATAAAGAAGAAAACTATAAGAAAATTAGGTGAACACAGAATAGCATATTTTATAAAAAAAATTCAAAGATTTTGATTCTGTTTGAGAAAAGATCTTCAAGAAAGAAGCTTGAAACTTTTATATCCAGAGAATGAACTGTTGCAGAAAGATGCCGAAAACCTACACTTCATCAAGAAGATCAAGAATGAACTTTGGATGTGATTGATTGGACTGAACTTTTGATTGAACATTTATTGTAACTGTACACATTTATGCCAAAAGGGACTGCCCCTAATTTGGCTTTCTGTCAATGCGCCTAGCAAACATTGGTTTTGCTTTCTTTTCTTTTCTATTTCCTCTCTCACTATTCTAATTTCTCTTAGAAAATTGAATATTGTGTATATCTTTAGTTAGAAGTGAATTTAGAAGTACAAAATGATTATGTTAAATGATCAATGGGGAGACTAGTCTCCCAATGATCATCAGGGGGGATTGTAAACATTAAAATTTCTTAGACTTATAAATGTTGGAAATTTCACCATTGGGAAATTTCATACTTGGAAAATTTCTTACTGATAATCTATTGGAATGTGAACCCCATTGGCATGGGAGGTTCCTTCTCCTCCCTTCTTAAGATTACTTTAGGACAGAAACCTTTTGCTGAACAATGGAAAGGGCTTTGACCTATGCTTAAGCACAGAACAGGAATTTCTTTGAGTCATGATTGATTTTAGAATTGATATAATAGAGATACTTGGAATGACAGAATCAGGTCTTGGAAAATACAATTTCCACCCCACTATCAAATTTAGATAAATCAAACCAGGTCCTAACAGGATTTAGGAAGGGCTGCAGCATAGATCAAAATTTAATTATTTGAGAATATGACCTTCAACAGACATGTGCAAAGCCACAGACCTCTGGGCGGTCCTGGGTTAAGCTAGAGCCACCATTGGCACAGGGAAATTGATGGACAGTGATTGGTAGATGTGAGAACTGAGGGGAGGGAACTTGGAGGGTTTCCTTAAAGATAGAGGGGTCTGAGGACTGAGGGGGTGGTTGGGGAGTTTTGGCTCTGAGTGGTTGGGGAGGTGCTCTGAGAAGCTTGCTCTGAAGGAAGCTGAAGGTGGGGGCCTCTGAGACTGTTTCTCCATTTTGGTCACATGAGTAATAGGGACTGATCTCTTTTCTTTGCCCCAGCTATCTAAGGGCTTGGGCCCTTTGGCCCAGCCTAAACAGAAGGGGTATTTAAGCCCTATTCCCTTCTCTCCCCTTTCTCTCTCCCTCTCGCTCTCTATCTCTAATTCCTTTCTTCCTCTGGTCTGTAATTAAACTCTATAAAAGGTTGATGGCTGACTTGAGTTTTCATTTAGCAATTACATAGCTGAATTCCTTGGCGATCTTAAATTAATATATATCAGTCTTTTAAAAGTGATTTCCTTGTCACACATACATGTCAGACCTTTGGGAAGGGAAAGACTTCAAAACCAAGTAAGACTTAGAAAGAGTTACAAAATGCAAAATAAATAATCTGTAATACATCAAATTTAAAAGATTTTGTACAAACAAAACCAATGTAAACAAAATCAGAAGGGTAGCAACAAATTGGGAAACAATCTTCATAAAAACCTCTGACTAAGGTTTAATTACTCAAATTTACAAAGAACTAAATCAATTGTACAAAAAATCAAGCCATTCTCCAATTGACAAATGGGCAAGGGACATGAACAGGCAGTTCTCAGCCAAAGAAATCAAAACTATTAATAAGCACATGAAAAAGTGCTCTACATCTCTTATAATCAGAGAGATGCAAATCAAAACAACTCTGAGGTATCACCTCACACCTAGAAGATTGGCTAATATGACAGCTATGGAAAGTAATGAATGCTGGAGGGGATGTGGCAAAGTGGGGACACTAATTCATTGCTGGTGGAGTTGTGAATTGATCCAGCCATTCTGGAGGGCAATTTGGAACTATGCCCAAAGGGTGATAAAAGACTGTCTGCCCTTTGATCCAGCTATAGCACTGCTGAGTTTGTACCCCAAAGAGATAATAAGGAAAAAGACTTGTACAAGAATATGCGTCTGCTACGGGAGAGGGAACCGTGGTGGGAGGGGTGCGGGGAGGAAAAGAAAATGATCTTTGTTTCCAGTGAATAATGTTTGGACATGACCAAATAAAATAATGTTTAAAATTTAAAAAAAAAGAAGACAGAAAAAAAATACTGGCTTCTGGTGTATCCATCTAATTCAATGCCCTTTAATATAAATAAAGTTCAATTCTTTGTCGTCTTATCCCTGGACTGCCGCAACAGCTTCCTAATTGTTTTCTATGCCTGAACTCTCTAACCTCGTTAATCCATTCATCACACATAGTTATCAAGTTGCTATTCTTAATAGATAGATCTGAACAAGTTATTTCCATGAACAGGAAGCTTCTGAGACTTTTTAAGGTCTCCAGAATAAAATACAAAAAGCATTAAAAGCCTGATTCCACTCTGATTCCAATCTTATTTTCCAGAAGGAATCTTTTCATGATTACTACATTCCTGCCTACATGATTCTCACTCTATATAGCATTACTTGTCCTGACTATTTGCCTTTCCTTAGGCAGTTTACAATACCTGTAATCCTTTCCATCCCCATTTCCTATTCTTGGAATCTTTGGATCTCATCAAGATTATACTCATGTGTATCCTTCTACCTTGGGAGCCTTGTCTGACACCCATTTCTCTGATTGTTTGTACCTCCTCTCTTCCATAAAATTACTCTGTAGTTATATTGGATACAATTTGTATTTATTTTTCTGTGCACCTTTTGTTTTTATTCCAGGAAATGGGGACATGTATGAAATATTTTGTGAAGATGAAAACTATAAAATTTGGCAACTGATTAGCTATTTGGGGTAATAATAAAATGAGGATTATGCTAATGTAGTATTCCTAGATGGCTGTTAGGATGCCAGTGCTCTTTATAGTGTTAAATAAATTGGAAAGATTGAAAAGTTTTATATTAAATGATAAAAAAGTTCTGTTTTGAAAAAGGTGAATTATAGTTGCCTCTGGGACATCCAGCTTGAGATGGTCAAAGGGTCTGTATTAAAGACTATATAGTTCAGTAGAAAGGATAGGGATGGGATTTAGGGATGGTCTGCATAAAGTGATCATTGAACTGAAATCACTGATGATATCATCAAGAGAAATTATTTGAAGAAAAAAATGAGATGAGGATCAAGACGGCACTCATATAAGTAGGCTACTTCATATAGCTTAAGGGACAGGCATTTTAGGAGGATAGAGATGGACAAAGACCCAGCAGAAAAGACATAAGGAAGATAAAAAGGGACATGATAATGATTATAAGAGAGCAATATTATAAAAACCTAGAGATGAGAGAGAAGGTGATTAAGAGTGTCAAAGGCTACAGGGAGGTCAAGAAAGAAGATTGAAAAGAGCTCATTATATTTGGCAATTGGGAGCAAGTTCTTAACTTTGAAAAGCAATTTCAGTTGAATGATGAGGTTTTAAGCCAGATTGTGAATGGTTTAGAAAAGAAATACAGATGACTTTGTGTCCCCAGAGTGCCTCAAACAGTGCATGGCACATCATAGGCATTTAATAAATTCTTGTTGAATGGATGTCACATGAATGACATTAAATTCATATGAACTTCATCTTACCATATATATTATTGAAGACTGAACAATGAAGTGCTTACTTTACAGTCAAATTGAAGGTGGTTTCCTAATCGGCATAGAAGGACTGGTATTTTGAGTTTTGTTGCTCTGGCACTAAATTAATTTGTACTCTCTGATAAGTCACTTGTTCTTTCATCTTCCTTAACTATGAAAACTTATTCAAATTATAATAGAAAGTAATGATATCTCCCTTGAAGTGGTGTTCTAAAGCTTTACTAATTGTCATTTTTGAAGCATGTTTTTAGATCAGTGGCTAAAATATTCAACCAAAGAGCAAAGACATTAATATTATTTCTCCATTAACAGTGTATTCCTGTGTAATGACCCAATACACCACCAGTTTAAAACACATAAAAGGAAGCCAAAGAGATATACTAATGGAAGAGCCAATGCTTTATTGCCCATCCATGTGCTTGTGCTGCACCAACTAGTTCATTTTATAGTATATGCAGCATAGTCTCCAAATTCTACAATGAATGTTTTATTATGCTAATTGATAAACTTGCCTGCTCCAAAGATTAAAGAAAAATGAATTTAAACTGAAAAATCAAAGAGTAACAACTTTATAATGCCTCTTTAATTTCACAAAACACAATTAAATTCACACAGTGGTGGAATTGACTATGAATACTAAGATGGAGATAATTGACAAAGTAACTGTTATGGAGTCGACCCATATGAGAGGACAGGAAAATGTACCATGGAATATACAGACAGATTTTCAAAAATGAACTAAAAGAATCCCCTGAATGTCATTGGAAGCTAGTTTACTGAGAAAGGAAAAAAAAAGTATAAAAGAATAAAGGAACCATTAGAACTTCCAGATAAAAATGACAGCAGTCTAGATGCAGAACTCTTCCTATCAGCAGCAACTACAGATATAGACTACTTCAAAAGACCAAAAAAAATTCATAAGAATGAAAGGGATTCTATAGTAGGAAGCAGCATTGAAGGAACGCGGTATTTGGGCATTTCCAAACTATAAGGAGGTGAAAAAGCTCCCACCAAACCATGAGTTAATCTACCCTCCCCCACTCCACCTAGGGAGCCAGAGTCAGAGTCAGCGCACACTAGAAGCAGTGAGTGAGCGAGGGGTACATTTAGAGTGAATGAGGGGTGCCTCTAGGTCTTTGACAGCTAACTAAGAAGACCAAAGACCTATCCCTGAGAGCAGCTAGACCTGAAACCCCAGCAGCCTGAAGAGTACAGACCGTGGGAGCTCATGGGGAGAAAACAGAGAGAAGGGCAGCAAACAGCAGAAGCTGCAGAGATTTGAGAGCTGACCTCAGGCAAAAACCTTGCTCCTTAGCTCCATACACAGAGAGCCTGTCCATCTCACTCAGATTTTTGACTGGAAAGGGAAGGAAAAACCACCACAGTGATGGCAAATAGTGCCCAGGAACAACAACTTCCCAACACCAAGAAAACAAAGAAGGGGTTGAACCTGGATAATTTTTACAAAGGAAAAAACCTAGGCTACAGAGGAAATAGATGAAATACAAATAAGCACATCAAACCTTACAAAAAATGGGAATTGTCCACAAGCTCTTGAAGAATTTAAATTGGAGCTTATCAAAAAGATGAAAGCCTTCTGGCAAGAAAAGTGGGAAATAGTTCAAAAAGAAAATCAGAGTTTAAGGACAAGGACTCCCAATTGGAGAAATAGTTGGAAGCCACGAAAAGCAAGATAGACCAAACGGAAAAGGAAAATCAAAAGATTATAGCAGAAAACAAGTCTTTACAGACCAGAATTAGGCAATTGGAATCCAATGATGTTGCAAAACAGCAAGAATTAATAAAGCAAAGTCAAAAGAATAACAAAATAGAAGAAAACATAAAATATCTCACTTCCAAGATGACATATCAGGAAAACAGAACATGAAGAGACAATTTGAGAATCATTGGCCTACCTGAAAACCCAGAAATAAGCAGAAATCTTGACACCATACTACAAGAAATTATCCAAGAAAACTGCACTGATGTTCTTGAACAAGGGGGGTGGATAGACATTGAAAGAGTTCATAGAACACCCTCTATACATTAAATCCTCAAAATACAACTCCCAGGAATGTAATTAACAAATTCAAGAGCTTCCAAGCTAAGGAGAAAATTTTATAGTAAGTCAAAAAGATACAATTCAGATATCAAGGAGCACCAATCAGGATTACACAAGATCTGGCAACTTCCACACTAAAGGCCTGCAAGTCTTGGAATATGATATTTTTCTAAATATCATCTAAATGCCTTTCTAGGCAAAAGAAATGTGCCTTCAACCAAGGATCACCTATCCATCAAAACTCACTATATACTACCAGGGGAAAGTATGTGCATTTAACAAAATAGAAGATTTCCAAGTATTTGTAAAGAAAAGACCAGAACAAAGTGGAAAGTTTGATATTCAAACACAAAGATCAAGAGAAACATGAAAAGATTAATAAGAAAAAGAAGGAAAAGGGGAAATGTATTTTATTCAAACTTTCTTCTTTAAGGGTTTCAGTAAGATCAAATTATTTATATTAATATATGGGGAAAATGTTATTTGTAACTCTCAAAAACTATATTCACTATTATAGTAATTAGAAGAATCATTCATAGGAAGAGATTGGGGTAATAAGTGCTATAATGTGATATGTTAAAAAAAAGAAAAAGGGAGTGGGGAATCGAAGATGTCACCAAGAGATATTTGAAGAAATAAAATTAATAGGATAATCTTTATCACACAAAGAGGCACATGGGAAGGGGAGAGGAAGAATACTCTTATAAGAAGGAGAAGAAGAGAGCACTAATAGGTAGTACTTAAACCTTATTCTCAGTGAAATCAATTCTGAAAGGGAAGAGCATCTAGATCCATTGGGGTCCATTGGGGTCTTGAATTCTATGTTATCCTACAGGGTAAGTGAGAAGGGAAAACTAAGGGGGGTAGGAGGGCAGGGAGTACAAAAAGGTAGGAAAAGAGAGGGGGGAGGGAACTTAACAGACCCTAAAAAAATAAGAAGGGAACAAAAAGGGAGGGGTTAGAAAGGGAAGCATATTAAGGGTGGGGATTAGGGGGACTGACTAAAAGCAAACCACTGGTATAAAAAGATATTGCAAAAGAATAAAGGAAAGAACTAGGGGGGGGATATCAAAATGCTAGGGAAAACACAAGTGGCAATCATATCTTTCAATGTGAATGGGTTGAACTCACCCATAAAATTAAAACAAATAGGAGAGTGGCTTAGAAACCAAAATCCTAGCATATATTGTCTAAAAGAAATACACATGAGTTGGGTAGACACTCACAAGGTTAGAATTAAAGGTTGGAGCAAAACCTATTGGGCCTCAACTGATAGAAAAAAGGCAGAAGTTGCTATCATGATATCTGACAAAACCAAAGTAAAAATAGATCTGCTTAAAAGGGATGGGGAAGATAACTACATCCTGATGAAAGGCAGTATAGACAATAAGGAAATATCAGTAATCAACATATATGCACCAAATGGTATAACATACAAATTTATATAGGAGAAACTAGTGGAGTTGAAGGAGGAAATAGATAACAAAACTATACTAATGGGAGACCTGATCTTGCTACTATCAAATTTAGATAAATCAAATCAAAAAAATAAATAAGAAAGAGATAAGATGTGAATGACATATTGGAAAAAATAGAGTTAATAGATATATGAAGAAAAATAAATAGGGACAAAAAGGAATACACCTTCTTTTCAGCAGCATATGGTACATTCACAAAGACTGACCAAGTACTATGTCATAAAAACATGGCAAACAAATGCAGAAAAGCAGAAATAATAAATGCAACCTTTTCAGATCATAATGCAATAAAAATAATGGTCAGTAAGGGTACAAGGAAAGGCAAATCAAAAATTAATTGAATTGGAAATTAAATAATATGATCCTCCAAAATCAGATACAGAACAAATCATAGAAAAAATTAATAATTTCATTGAAGAAAATGACAATGATAAGACATCCTTTCCAATTCTATGGGATGTAGACAGAGCAAGGGAAAATGTATATCCTTGAGTTCATATATTAACAAAAGGGAGGGAAGACATCAATGAATTAGACATCTAAATCAAAAAACTTGAAAGCAAACAAATTAAAAATCCCCAGAAGAAAACCAAATTAGAGATCCTAAAAATTAAGGGAGAAATTAATAAAATTAAAAGTAAAAAGAAAAACTATTGAACTAATAAATAAGACTAGAAGCTGGTATTTTGAAAAACACAAATAAAATAGACAAAGTACTGGTCAATCTAATAAAAAAGGAAAGAAGAAAATGAAATTAACAGTGTCAAAGAGGAAAAGGGAGACCTCAGCACCAATGAAGAGGAAATTAAGGCAATCATTAAAAACTATTTTCCCCAATTGTATGGCAACAAATATGACAATCTAGGTGATATGGATGAATATTTACAAAAATATAAATAGCCTACTTTAAAGGAAGAAGAAATAGAATCCCTAAATAATCCCATATCAGAAAAAGAAATTGAACAAGCCATCAAAGAACTCCCTAAGAAAAAATCACCAGGACCTGATGGATTCATAAGTGAATTCTATCAAACATTCAAAGAACAGCTAATCCCAATACTATACAAACTATTTGACAGAATAAGCTAAGAGGGAGTTCTACCAAATTCCTTTTATGACACAAATATGGTACTGATTCCAAAGCCAGGAAGATCAAAAACAGGGAAAGAAAACTATAGATCAATCTCCTTAATGAACATAGATGCAAAAATCATAAATAGAATACTAGCCAAAAGATTCCAGCAAGTCATCATGAGGGTTATTCATTATGAACATGTGGGATTTATACCAGGAATGAAAGTATGCTTCAATATTAGGAAAACCATCCACATAATAGACCATATTAACAAGCAAACCAAAAAAAAAAACCATGTGGTTATTTCAATAGATGCATAAAAAGCCTTTGATAAAATACAACAGCTATTCCTATTGAAAACACTGGAAAGTATAGGAATAAAAAGTCCTTTCCTAAAAAGAATAAACAGTATATATCTAAAACATCAGCAAGCATCATTTGTAATGGAGATAAACTAGATGCATTCCCAATAAGATCAGGAGTGAAACAAGGAGGGCCATTGTCACCACTATTATTTAACATTATCCTAGAAACACTAGTAGTAGCAATTAGAGAAGAAAAAGATATTGAACGTATCAAAATAGGCAATGAGGAGACCAAACTATCACTCTGCAGATGATATGATGGTCTACTTAAAGAATCCTAGAGAATCAACTAAAAAGCTATTGGAAATAATCAACAACTTTAGCAAAGCTGAAGGATACAAAATAAAGCCACTTAAGTCATCGACATCTATATATTTCCAACACAATTCAGCAACAAGAATTAGAAAGAGAAATTTCATTTAAAATCACCCTAGACAATATAAATACTATATGAACTATATGAACACAACTACAAAACACTTTCCACACAATTAAAACTAGATTTAAACAATTATAAAAAACATTAACTGCTCATGGGAAGGATGAGGTAACATAATAAAAATAGCCATTCTACCCAAACTTATTTACTTATTTAGTGCCATAACCATCATACTACAAAAAACTTTTTTACTGAATTAGAAAAACCATAGCAAAGTTCATTGGGAAATGACAAAAGATCAAGGATATCTATGGAAATAATGAAAAAAAAAACATGCAAAAGAAGGTGGCCTTGCAGCCCCAGATCTCAAAATATACTATAAAGCAGTGGTCATCAAAACAATTTTGCACTGGCTAAGAGACAGAGAGGATCAGTGGAACATACTTGGGGTAAGTGACCTCAGCAAGACAGTCTATTATAAGCCCAAAGATCCCATCTTTTGGGACCAAAACCCAGTATTTGGTAAACACTGCTGGGAGAACTGGAAGACAGTATGGGAGAGATTAGGTTTGGATCAACAATGTGAAATGGTCAAAATTTGAAAAAAACCCGACAGCATATTGATGAAACACCCTCCCAGTTTATCGACAGACTTATTGATGTAGGGAATACATATATGGACCTTGATTTATCCAGAGAAAGAGACATTAGACAAATACATAGGCAATTTGTAAAGAATTGTTGTTCAGTAGTAAAAGACTACTTTAGAACTAGCTGTCCTAATTGGGACTCTATGGACCTCGATGAACTAAGGAGAGTAGAAACCTATGTTTATAAAAGTCGTGTAAAAAGACCTGAGGAAGACGATACATCAGTGGAAGATTTAAAGAAAGAAATTGAAATGTTAAAGAGACAATTGAAAAATAAGGGAGAAACTATAGCCCCTTTGAGGGAATTCACAAATAAATCAATAACTTTCCACTTCTGTGAGAAGAAGGGCCACAAAATGATGGAATGAAGAACCTTTCTTAAGATGATTGGAAGGAATACACAGTTTAATAATAGCTTTAGAAATAACTATAGAAATGATGATAATGGTCATAGAAACCAGAACAACTATAATGATGATAATTGTCATAGAAATCAGAATTTTAGAAATTCTAGAAATTATAATGATGATTATGGAAATAACTATAATGAACATAGAAATAAGAACTTTAGAAACCAGAATTATAGAAATAGGAACTGGGAAAATAATGAGAATGCTCCAAATGAAGAAAATGATAATACCCAACAAGAAAATATGAAAAATAGATCTTGTCCAAAACATAGTTGAGGTGCCCTTCAGGGGAGTACCCAAGGAATATCCCAAACACAATGATGGCATCTGGGGAGGGGGGCTGGGGCACAGGAATCAGAGGATACAACCTTTGATTTTCCGGACCCTGATGTCCTACTACCCGTTGTCCCTATCCACTGCCCTCCCCATACTAATGAACCCCATGTTACCTTAAAGGTGGGTAACACTTATTATAATTGTCTATTAGACACTGGAGCTACCAGGCCTGTATTGAAGAATGTACCAGATTTAAATTGTTATTCCGTTGATTCACAAAGTGTAGTGGGGGTATCAGGAATACCCCAAAGAATTGAAAAACTTGCCCCTAGAATGGTGTCTGTAGGACCCCTAGAGGTACAACATTCCTTTCTTTTAATGCCTGACTCCCCTTTAAATTTGCTGGGGAGAGACCTTCTATGCAAACTCAGAGCCACAATAACTTGTTCACCACATGGTTCTTTATCATTGGAAGTACCAGAGGAATCTTTAAATTTACTCCCTGTATTTCTCTAGGAAAACCAGGAGGCAAAAGAGCCTTCCACTTTTGAAATACCTAAGGATATACTGGAGTCTCTTTGGGCCACATCTTCTTCTGATGTAGGCTTACTTAAATCTGCTGTTCCTGTGCAGATAAAAACTAAATCTAGCCCACCTCCTTCCATCCCTCAGTATCCCCTCTCAAAGGAGGCAATTGAGGGTATTACACAAGTTATTAACTCATTAATAGAACAGGGAATAATAATCCCTTGCAAATCTGAATACAACACGCCCATCCTGCCAGTTAAAAAAACAAAAAGAGGGACTGATGGCAAGCACCTCTATAGATTCATACAGGATCTGAGGGCAGTGAATAATCATGTTATAAAGAGACACTCCGTAGTTTTTAACATAAATACTATTATTTCCTCTATTCCTAGCACAGCTACATACTTTACAGTAGTAGACTTGTGTTCAGCTTTCTTTTCCATACCTGAGAACATTTTCATACATGAGAACTCCAGGCATATCTTTGCTTTTACCTGGAAGGGCTCACAATATTCATGGAGTTGGCTGCCACAGGGTTATGTGGAAAGTCCGAGTTTATTTGAGGAAATTTTGAGCCAAGACACAGACAATATAACATTTAAAAATAGTAAATTAATCAAATATGTAGATGATCTACTCTTGGCTTCAAAAGATGCAAAAATATGTCAAGAAGATAGCAAACACCTTCTTTTGGAATTGTACAAAAGAGGACATAAAATCTCAAAGAATAAAGTTCAGTGGTGTCTCCCTAAAGTAGAATATTTGGGATTCATCTTGACTGTGGGTGCTCATTATATTTCTCCAAAACAAATTGAGAATATTCAAAATTTAAGCTCTCCTACTACTATGAAACAGTTGAGAGCAATTTTAGGATCAATAGGGTTTTGCAGACAATGGATTCCTTGCTATGGGGAAATTACTAAACCCCTTATAGCATTAACAAAGGATTCGGTTCCTGAACCCCTCAAATTAGAGCCTGAACACTTGTCAGCTCTATCAGATCTAAAAAAGGCTATCATGTCTGCCCCTGCTCTAGGCATCCCAGATTACAACAAGCCATTTACTTTGTATGTGCATGAGCAAAGAGGAGTAGCTTCTGGCGTGTTAACTCAGACTTTGGGACCTTCTCAGCGCCCAATTGCTTATTATTCTGCTCAACTAGACCCAATAGCAGCAGGAGCACCACCATGTCTTAGAGGAGTAGCTGCTACAGTCTTACTAGTAACAAAAACTGTTGATTTAGTATTAGGATGTCCATAACAATAATGTGCCCACATGAGGTAGAAGCATTATTGATAAAACATAGAACACAGGCATTCTCGGATCAGAGAATTACAAGATATGAAATAACCTTATTAAATAGTGAAAACATTACTTTAAAACGTTGTACTACTCTTAACCCTGCCACCTTGCTTCCAGATTTACCAACTTCAGGAGAACCATTACACAATTGTGAAACATTAGTGTCTATGACAGAAAAGCCTCAAGATAATCTCTTGGACACTCCCTTAGACAATGCAGATCTGATTTTATTTACCAATGGTTCCTCTTTTATGAGGGATGGCATACGTTATACTGGAGCTGCCGTAGTCTCAGAATTTGCCACTGAATGGTCAGCTTCACTACCTTCTAACATTAGTGCTCAAGGATCAGAACTCATAGTTCTGAAGCAAGCTTGTATAATTGTCAAGGATAGAAAGGCAACAATTTATACGGATTCTAGATATGCTTTTGGCATTTGTCACTCAGTCAGAATGTTATGGCTCCAGAGAGGATTCTTAACCTCAGCTGGAAAATCTATAGCTAATGCAGAAATTATTAATGAAGTTCTTTCTGCTCTCCAGCTTCCTGAAGCCCTAGCTGTAGTTCATTGTTCTGCCCATACAGGCAGCACTGACCTTGTCTCTAGAGGAAATGATCGAGCAGATGCCGCTGCAAAGCTAGCAGCCATAGAAGGGCCTGAATTAATTTTAATGTTAACAACTACTAATGATTTAAATTTACCACTTTCCTATACTGAAAAGGAAGTGGAAAAATGGAAACAAAAATCCAAAGCAAAACAGACTAATGGAGTGTGGGTGTCATCTGAAGGAAAACCCCTGCTCCCTAGAAGTTTCTATAACCAAATTTGCCAATCTATTCATAAAAATGGTCATTTTGGCACCCAGGGCATCGTGGGCTCTGTCAAGAGAGTATGGATAGGCCCTGGTGTAACTACCATAGCCTCTAAAGTGTGTTCAGCCTGCTCTACCTGCCAGGCATATAACTAACATGCATTTCGTGGAAAAGCCTTTGGTGGATGTCCTCTGGCTTACACACCTTTTGAACATCTACAGATAGATTTCATAACAATGTCAAAGGCTGGACATTATAAATTTTGTCTAGTAATTGTAGATCAACTAACCAGATGGCCAGAAGCATTTCCTGAGACCCAAGCTACAGAGGATTTTGTTGCAAAGATACTTTTAAAGGAAATTATCCCTCGTTTTGGCCTGTCAGCACGTATTGATTCTGATAGGGGGAGTCATTTTACTGACTCTGTTCTAAATCAGATATATTCTTTCTTGGGAATAACTCCCAAATTTCACGTTCCACATCATCCCCAGAGCTCAGGCCAAGAAGAGAGGATGAACAAAGAACTTAAAACTATGATTGGCAAATTATGCACTGAGATCCATTTAAAATGGCCTGAAATTCTCCCTCTGGGCCTATTTTATCTTAGAAGCAGGCCTAGAGGGACTTACATATTTCACCATTTGAGATGCTTTTTGGACATCCACCTATACAGGCTAAGCCTTTCTCCCTGGCATATACTGTAAACCTTAAAATTTCACAGACTTATGAATGTTAAAAATTTTACTCAACATTGAGGAATCTTCCAATTCCCTACTTGAAATAATTCCCTACCAGATAGTGAGAACTCTACTTGAATGTGAAAACTCCTTGCTATGTGAGTATCCCTACTCCATCCCTACTTAAGACTGCTTTAGGGGAGAAAACTCCTTGCTATGGGAGGACCTCAATTCCACCGTACTTAAGACTGTTTTAGGGCATAAAACTCCTTGCTAAACAAAGAAAGTACTTGTATCCATGCTTATGGTGGGGCAAGGAGTTCTTTGAGCCAGGCCTGTTTTTAGAATTGATACAATGGGATGTTAGGTACCTAAAAGGGTTGGGCAAGTTTTCTCTTGATGAGATTAGTTGACTCAGCTGTGTTTTCTCTTGTTCAGACTTACTGAGGAGATTGGTCGACACAGCAGGAATTTAGATGGGCAGTCCTTTGGAAAGCATCTACAGTGATTGGTAGATGTAGGGACTTAGGGGAGGTGACATGGGAGAAAAACCCCTATATAAGAAAAAGCAGAATCTCTTGAGGGATATAATCCTTTTGGAGAAGTTCTTTTGGAGGATCTCTGATGAGGATCGCTTGGGAAGAATCTCTTGAGAGAGGCTCTGGAGAAGGAAAGCTCTTGGAGGACAATCTCTAAGGAGATCTCACTGGACCTCCTCTGAGGGGACTCTGTCCCTCTGGAGGCTCTGGAGAGAGGCCCTTTGGAACGCTCTCTGGCAGGAAGGCTCTCTGGTGAAGTCAGCTGAGATGGAGCTGGCCTGGTGTCACTAGAATCCTTGTTTAGGCAGACGTTGTGGTGCGTGTTAAAAGACTGACTGACTGATCTCTCTCTCTCTTAAGACTCAGGTCTAGGCCATGTTGGCTTAAGGCCCTTCATACTTATTTCCTTTTTCTCTCTTTCTCTCTTTTCTTTAATTCCACATTTGTATTAATTAAAATCTCTATAAAACCCAGTTGACTTGGGTATTTGAATAATTGGGAATATTTCCCTGGTGACCACCTTATATTTGATTGAAAAACCAAGACACTGTAGTGAAACATATTTTCTGCAGTCAAATTTACTCACCCTCTCTTATATCTATCACAATTTATATCTTCCACCATTTTAACTCACTACAGTTTATGGGCTTCACTATTTAAATCTTACAATCCATTGTAATGGACTTCTCCATTAATGGCAATGCAGTGATCCTGAACAACCCAGAGGAATCTACGAGAAAGAACACTATCCACATTCAGAGGAGTGGGAGTAAAAACTGTGGGAGTAAAAACATGGAAAAAAAAAACAACTGCTTGATTACATGGGTCAAGGGGGATATGGTTGGGGATGTAGAATCTAAATGTACATCCTAGTGCAAACATCAACAACATAGAAATAGATTCTGATCAAGGACACATGTAAAACCCAGTGGAATTGTCCATTGGCTTCGGGTAGGGTGGGGAGAGAGGAGGGAGGGATTGAATATGATTCTTGTAACCAAGGAATGTTCTAAATTGACTAAGCAAAATTAATTAATTAATTAATAACCATTAGAACAACAACAAAAAAAGAATAACTTAAAAGCCTAAAGCATTGATTACATTCAAGCCTCATTGTAAAGACTAAAACTGCTACTAGCCATGCTTTTCAGATTGTATCAGAGATAGAGATAGTGCTGCTAGTGATTTTTAAATCCTGCTAAATGTTTGTAGATATACTAACAGAAATATTCTTCCTGAATCAAACAAACACAAAAGGAATAGTGGATTGAAGTAACTGATTTGTTCATGTCTTTATTCTCTGTGAATCTTGAGTTCTTGAGTACTTTTGAGCAATATTCTCAAATTCAGATAGAAACAGGGACCAACTTAACAATAATGATCCCAGTGTGCCACATACTGCCTAAAAACATATTAATTATATCTATGTTTGTTGTATTTACAAAATTCTAATTATACAACTCTTAGGCATTTTGATATAGGCAGTGTTATTCTATGTTCCGATAGATTTAATTTTATTTACATCAAATAATTATTCAATTTCCAAGACAAAGAAAGCTTTCAAGGATATCACATGTAGTATAGAGAGCTGAAGAGTTAAGAAATGCATAAATAACTAAAACATGAGTAAATAATTAAAAATAAATCATAG
The DNA here is from genome assembly GCF_027887165.1 of Monodelphis domestica. Taxonomy (NCBI): domain Eukaryota; kingdom Metazoa; phylum Chordata; class Mammalia; order Didelphimorphia; family Didelphidae; genus Monodelphis; species Monodelphis domestica. The sequence continues at coordinate 348,805,120 of NC_077228.1, read as the reverse complement.
TTAGAATGAAGAAAAAATCTTTAAGGAGAAAAGATATTTCTAACTAAAGTATCTAGTAGGAGGTAGCAACTGAGAACTAAGTTGGATGTTGAAGGGGATGGTGTCAGTGCTATGAACATGAGGTATCTTTATTTCTTCACTTATCATTGACTTCCATGTGTATGAAAGCATATGAAATGTGATTATCTGGGGATGTCCAGAATATAAATATTGGAAAACTGATTTTTACTGTTGTGACAAGGAAATCACTTTAAAAGACTGATATATATTAATTTAAGGTCGCCAAGGAATTCAGCTATGTAATTCCTAAATGAAAACTCAAGTCAGCCATCAACCTTTTATAGAGTTTAATTTCAAACAGGAGGAAGAAAGGAATTAGAGATAGAGATAGAGAGAGAGAGAGAAAGGGGAGAGAAGGGAATAGGGCTTAAATACCCCTTCTGTTTAGGTTGGGCCAAAAGGCCCAAGCCCTTAGATAGCTGGGGCAAAGAAAGGAGATCAGTCCCTATTACTCACGTGACCAAAATGGAGAAACAGTCTCACGGGGCCTCCACCTCCAGCTTCCTTCAGAGCAAGCTTCTCAGAGCAACTCTCCAACCACTCAGAGCCAAAACTCCCCAACCACCCCCTCAGTCCTCAGACCCCTTTATCTTTAAGGAAACCCTCCAAGTTCCCTCCCCTCAGTTCTCACATCTACCAATCACTGTCCATTTTCCCTGTGCCAATGGTGGCTCTAGCTTAACCCAGGACCGCCCAGAGGTCTGTGGCTTTGCACATGTCTGTTGAAGGTCATATTCTCAAATAATTAAATGTTGATCTTTTGCTACAGCCCTTCCTAAATCCTGTTACCCTGAGTAGGGTGGAGATTGGAATAATTAAATTTTGATCTATGCTGCAGCCCTTCCTAAATCCTGTTAGGTCTGAGTGGGGTGGAAATTGTATTTTCCAAGACCTGGTTCTGTCATTCCAAGTATCTCTATTGTATCAATTCTAAAATCAATCATGACTCAAAGAAATTCCTGTTCTGTGCTTAAGCATAGGTCAAAGCCCTTTCCATTGTTCAGCAAAAGGTTTCTGTCCTAAAGTAATCTTAAGAAGGGAGGAGGAGGAACCTCCCATGCCAATGGGGTTCACATTCCAATAGACTATCAGTAAGAAATTTTCCAAGTATGAAATTTCCCAATGGTGAAATTTCCAACATTTATAAGTCTAAGAAATTTTGAGGTTTACACTGTATATGATAAAACTAGTTCATATTTATTTGGTACTTTAACATTTGCAAAAGCATGTTTTCTTCAAAACAACCTTGTTAAGGGGGCAGCTGGATGGCTCAGTGAATTGAGAGTCAGGCCTAGAGATCAGAGGTCCGAGGTTCAAATCTAGCCTCAGATGCTTCCTAGCTATGTGATCCCAAGCAAGTCACTCACTCCCATTGCTTAGTCCTTACTGCTCTTCTGCCTTAAAGTCAATACGCCATATTCATTTTAAGATGAAAGGTAAAGGTTTAAAAAACAACAACTTTTAAATCAGTGCTATTTTTATCTCCATTTTATAGAAAAGCAAACTGAGGCTTAGAAAAATTAGTCAGAAACATAGAGCAAATTTATATATAAGGCTATCTTTTAAAATTTAAAACAATTTTGTCTTGTTCATTCCAAATCACTTTGCCATTTAATAACCTGAAAGAGTCCACATATAAGATAAATTGATTGAACTTATTAGCAAATTTAGTATAATTCAAACATATTTCCCTAAATAATACTAAATACATATTTGAAAAATTGTTTCCAATCATGTATATTCAATTAAAATAAAGATGTCATATCTAAAAAAGTCAACAGCAGAAATAACAATGACAAGAAAAGAACATTACGAGCTTTTTAGTGACATGAACCAAATATAAAGAATATGCCATTGACTTAGCTTCCTATAATTTATTTTTACAGATCTTCAATATTTTTTCCTGAAAAAAAAGTGTTATTCTTTCAACATACAATTATAAATATAATAGTTATAACTGTGTATTTTTTATTTTTTTCAGTCCTTTATAGCTTTGAACATGCTTTGACAAAATTACATTTTTTTCTGTAGAATTCATTTTTACTATTGAATAAACTGCCATTCACACCAAGACACTTCATATGTCGCTATTACTTATTTGTTATTTAATACACGACTACTTAGCTTTTAACTTTTGTACTGTATCTAATTTTTTAAATTTCTACCAATAATGCTATGATAACATAGTTATGTTGTGTGCTGTTATTCATAAGTAGGCACAGCGTATAGGTGAGAGTGGTATAAATTTCTAACCTTGAGAACTTTATACACTATGTATTCAGGGCAAGACCTCATTCTATTGTTTACTATTTATTTGACTAGAACATGATAGTGTATAGTGTACTAACACATTGTTGCCTAGGGCAGCAAAATAATAGGGCAGCAAAATGTTTGTTTGACTGTATATTGGTTGATTGACTTGTAGCAGCTATAGGAGCATGTATTTTATTTATTTTATTTGCTTGGTATAATTATACTTGTTAATATAAAATAATTATTTGATACAATAATATAATAAAATATATAATATATTAATATAAGCTTATATATTAATATAAACCTTTTATTTGCTTGGTATAATTATAATGCTGGCCTTAATACTGCTACAGACTGAATTTTAGTATAACATGAAGCCAGATGAACTGTATCACAATAAAAAATAAAATGAAAATAAAAACAAAATTCAATGACAAACATTTTTTAAAGACCTTTAAAATGTATTTTGCCCACAGCCCAACTTTCATTTTTTTTTAATTTGAGAGAATCTAGAACTTTGTTGAATTTCTCTGAAATAAGATTTTGGTGCCTCACTTTTATTATCCTCTGTATATACATTCAATGATTCAAAATTCACTATCATATATTCAACTTGAGCATTTCTTTAAAATTATAGAATTTTATATTTACACCTTATCACTACATGGGCATTTACATATTGATTTTGTTTTTCTAATTCACTCTAAAAACAGACTTAGACAAGATCCTTTTTTTCATTTTTCAACTTCACTGTAAACTGAAAACTTTTAACTTCTCTCCAAAATTAGTGTCAGTATTAGTTATATTAGAAATAGTGATGCAAAGTGTTAAATTTTGAATGTAGGAATTTGAGCAAAGCCAGGGGAGCAACTTCTTAAACACAAAACACTTAGTTTATTATTAGGAAAATATAGATAGGAAATAGGAATGAGGAAAATGAAAATAATCTTATAATAGCTTGTAACTATACCCCAGATCCCAATCATTACTAAATTTCTCTAAAAAAACCTAAATCTATCTGCCTCAGAGGACAGTATCTTCTGCTAGACCAAAGCTCTCACTCACCTACTCTCCTACTCCCACTATCTTAAATATAACCACCATCTATCTACCTTCTCTATCCAATTTGTTAATACTCAATAAGGCTATTAAGGCCTTAATTCTGATCTCTGTCTCCAAGCAGAGAGAGTGCTAGCAGCACACCCTCTCCCCAGGAGACCCAGAGACAAAAAGCCTTTTGCAACTCTCTCCAACTCCTTAACTCTCCTGGGCCATATCCTTCTGTCACTAAATGACAAGTAGCACAGCAGGGGGTCTCTTACTGAAAACTATTATTGCTCCTTTTCCTTTTAAGTATGAAAAAGGAATAATTAATAAAAACTCTCTTAAAAGTGAGCACAAAGATCATTCTTTCTGCCTCGGTTGCATTCTTCTACTCCAGATGTAGGACATATAAAACAGCAAAAAAATTTATGAAGCAAATATTTACAATTGGAGATCAACATCTATATAAGAAATGTCAAATTCAATAGTCAGAGAAATGTGAGCTGTATATACCCGCAATGTATTTTGCTTTTTTCTTTTATGTTTTTATTTTCATTTTTATTATTTTTTTCCATTATGAATTTTGGGAAAGAAAGAGATTGGGACAGGAATGGAGACTAGTCCAATGATTTCATTGAGTTGGGGAACTTCCTTGTGAGGAAACTTTCTCTATCAATGCATGATTTCACCTTCTAGTCAACTTTTAGTCTTGGGGAGTTGTTTGGAGGTTAAGGATTAAGGGAGTTCCTCAGGATCACAAAGTCAGTAAGTATTAAAGGCAAAGCTTGAATCTAGGTCTTCTTAGCTCATTTCTACTCTATCATATTTTCAAGTTGAGAAAAATATTCTATGGTTGGTTGTTGGCTTTTTTTCAGACCACAGATTTTGGCAATTTTTTGAGAAAAGGAAAGCATGACTTTTCTTTGTAGATAGCTGTCCTTTGAAAGCAATTTTTCATAGGATCATTGAAATTTTCAATTTGGAAAGAAACTTTAGTTATAAAATTCCACATTCTACCTAGATTAGGTAAAATGTATCTGATATTCCTGACAGGTTGTTATATAGTCTTTGACTAAATAATTCTAAGCATGGCAGTACATTTTCTTATTCAAAACCTATGAAAATCAGATTTTTCCTATGACTCTTTCAAATCTTGGAAGGCAACAGGGATGCCTCCTTCCCCTCAAACTTTTTCTTACTCCAAATGCCATTTTCTTTTCTCCCCCTCATTAGGTATAATATTAGGCCCAGCAACTTCTTGGTCATTTTTTATTGTATACAGTCTAGGTTTTTAATGTCCCATTTTTAGCAAACATTTTATAACAAATATTAAAGTCTCACATTGAGAGGAGACATGGTTAGAGAACTTTGGCTAGAGCCAGGAAGACTTTGGTTAAGTTGTTCACTTCTGGACAAGCAACTAAAGCTTTCAGTACTTTAGAAAATTGTAAGTATATATGTTTCAGAGGAGGAGGTGACATGAATTGGTAGAGGGAGTACTCTCACAAAGGATTCCTATATGCCAGTAAAATTGCATGTTCCATACCTATCTCAAATTTCATTTTTAAAAGTCAAATATTTCTCTTAAAATATCATGCTAGAAATGGATCCAATGCTTTAAAGTTTATCTGATGAAAATTAAAAAAAATTGTACTATTATATTTCATTATGTAGATACTAAGAAATCTATTAATTTACTATAAGATTATGGTAACATGTTAGCAACTTTATAATACTATGGTTTTACAGTGAGTTTACAGCCAAAAAGTTGTCTTTTCATTATGATCTGTTGTTAGACCTAGTTTTCCAAACTTAGTACTAGTGAAGTTGATTTGATTTTTAGCATGTGTATAGAATATTACATTTTTTTCCTATAAAATCGCAGGGTTGATCCTACTGAAAATTTTAAAATTTATAATCCAGCTATCAAATTTTTTAAAAATTTATATTATTACAAGTAATAAAAAGCACAGCCTCTGAAAAATTCAAGTTGATGTTCATCTAGAAAGTCAAAAGGAGAGGTCCATCTTCATAACAAACAAATTGTACAATAAGAACAGTCAAGGAAACACATAGTATAAAATGTGCAAATAAATTCAATTCAATGAGCATCTTCAGGAACATATTCTTTGCTGACCTTTGCCCTGTTTTATAAAAAAAAAGATAAAAAATCATACTTCACAATATTTCAGAGTCAAAAAGAACATATACTCCACTGAGGAAATAAACACATGGATCAATAAATAAAAATTGATACATAATAATTAAAAAGGTGATTTCAAAGATAAGAAAGCATGACTGAGGAGAGTTTCAAAGGTGGTATTTGAGCTGTGCTTTGAAGGAAGTTAGTATTATACAAGGCAGAAAAGTAAGGAAAGAGTATAGTTAGATCATGTAATGGATAGAGCACTGGACTTGTAGTCTGGAATATTTGAGTTCAAATTTGGCCTTAAGATATTTTATTGGTTGTGTGACTTTTGAAAGTTCCTTAACTGTTATTTTTCTAAAATTTATTTTCTGTTAAAAGGATATAATAATAATATATATTTCTCAGGGTTGTAAGAATTTTTAATAAATATCTTTAAAGTGTTTTGAAAATATAAAGTACTATTTAAATATCAGCTTTTAGCATTATTGGCACATTAGCTATCTTCTACAAAAACAAGAAGATGGGGCTTGCAAAGTTTGTACCATAAGGAGTAAGCCACTTCAACTAGAATAAAGGAGTACCTAGGAGTAATGTCATCAAATAGGTGCATGATCAGAATAGAAGATAGGTTGGTCATGTATCTATGACAAAAGATAACCAATTGGAAGATTTTATTTTTTATTATTATTTTCTTTGTTTCTGTGACAACTACAGAGGCATCTCACTTCTCTCCACTGCTGGAAAGATCCTCGCTGGTGTTATACTCAACAGACTCCTGTCATCTGTTTCAGAGCAGAACCTGCCTGAATCACAATATGGCTTCCGACTAGATCGTAGCACCATCGACATGGTCTTCACAGTGAGGCAAATGCAGGAAAAATGCCTTGAGCAGAACCTGAGTCTCTACATTTTCTTCATAGACCTGATGAAGGCGTTTGACACAGTGAACAGGGACGCATTGTGGGTGATCCTCAGCAAGCTCGGTTGCCCAGCAAAATTCGTCAAACTGATCCAGCTCTTTCATGTCGACATGACAGGGGAAGTCCTATCTGGTGGAGAGACTTCTGATCACTTCAACATCTCCAATGGCGTGAAACAAGGCTGTGTCCTTGCTCAGGTACTATTCAACCTATTTTTCACCCAAGTATTACGACATGCCGTGATGGATCTAGACCTCGGCTTCTACCTCAAATACAAACTGGATGGCTCACTATTTGACCTTCGCCGCCTGACTGCAAAAACAAAGACAACAGAGAGACTCATCCTGGAAGCTCTCTTCGCAGATGACTGTGCTCTCATGGCCCACCAAGAAAACCATCTCCAAACCATTGTGGACAGGTTCTCCACCGCAACAAAACTGTTTGGCTTGACTATCAGCCTCAGCAAAACAGAGGTGCTGTTCCAACCTGCACCAGGGAGGCCAACGAACTAGCCGTGCATTACAATCAACGTCATACAGCTTTCTAACGTCAATATTTTCAAGTATCTGGGCAGCACCATCGCCAACGACGGGTCCCTAGACCACGAGATCAATGCCAGGATCCAAAAGGCCAGCCAGGCACTTGGGAGGCTGCGCTGCAAAGTCCTCCAACACAGCAGTGTAAGCACTGCAACGAAGCTCAAAGTGTATAACGCAGTGGTCCTCAGCTCGCTCCTGTACTGTTGTGAGACATGGACACTGTACCGGAAGCACATGAAACAGCTGGAGCAATTCCACCAACGCTCTCTCCGGTCAATCATGAGGATCCGATGGCAGGACCGAATCACCAATCAGGAAGTCCTCGACAGAGCCAACTCCACCAGCTTCGAAGTCATGGTCCTCAAAACCCAGCTACGATGGTCTGGACACATCATCCGCATGGACCCACAGCGAATACCAAGACAGGTATTCTATGGGGAACTGTCAGCTGAACTCAGGAAACAAGGCCGACCAAAGAAAAGATTCAAGGATCAGCTAAAGTCCAACTTGAAGTGGGCTGGCATTACCCCAAAGCAACTAGAATTTGCTGGCTCTGTCAGAAGCAGCTGGCAAACCCACATTGACCATGCCGCCACCACCTTTGAAGATGAACGATGTCGACGTCTCGCCGCTGTGCGTGAACGCCGACACCAGGCCACAACTGCACCTCCTGCAACAACTGGCGTCCCATGCCCCATGTGCCACCAACTGTGCGCCTCAGCCTTTGGACTTCAAAGCCACATGAGGGTACATCAATAGATGATAATGCACAAAGACAATCGTCATTCTCAGTCACCAAGAGACTACCACTAGACTAGACTAGATATTTATTCATATTTATTTATTTGTTCATTTACCTTTTATATATTTATTTATATTTATATTATTATTTTTACTATTCTCATTAAAGTGTATTTACATGTTGTGTAAATGATTTGTCAAATATATATAGAGAGAGATATGTGAAGACATTAGCCATAATTTTCATTGTTGGAGGTAATAATAACCACAAAAATGAGATCACAGATTGATAGATACTAGAGTGTATTAGACCATCTTATATTGCATTATCTAGCCCTGTTGGGTAAGTGACTGTCCATTTTAATAAACATCATTTCTATAGTTTCTTGTCATTGATAAAAAAAAACAACAAGAAAGTCATTGTCGTGTCAGGGATTTTGAATTAATCCAAAGGCCAATCAATTGCCATATCCTTTCCAGAAACAATGTTAGTATTGATTCAATTTCTATGACCATTACAAGAGATTGAAAGTGATGCAAGTAGGGGAAGGACTGGAATACATCTTTGATATTGGATCAACATACTCAATATTTTCAAATATATGTATATATGTATTTATAACTTCATCATTGTGTATATTTTTGCCTAATGATGAAGATTAAAATCCATTTGTGTCTTCCATGCTTGTGGATAAAAATGTGAAGAAAGGACAGGAACAAGAATAAAGACCTAGAATATCATTAGAATAAATCTATTCATCTTTGAAACCTCCTCCTTGTTGCTGAGTTGTCTTGATTGATGACTGAGTTCAAATTTACCCAGCCCACTAAAAACCATTTCTAACTGGTTCCAAATCAAGTCATGATTTACTTTTACTTAGGTCTTCTTACTATCTGCCTCAATACAACACATGCATTACAGTTCTGCCCTACATCTCATCACTTTCTAACTCATGTAATAGTTATAGTAGTTAAACTATAAAATTGCTTCTAGAATGAATATGTCCATTTATTTTCAAATGAATCAATTCATCATCCTGATGTTTCCCCAGGGAAAAAAAAAGCAAAACCAAAAAAACATCCTTCCCTGACATACAAACTCCTATTTTATTGTCTCTATAAATGGAATGTAAGCTCCTTGAGTAGAGACTGTGTCTTTGTTTTAATAATTGCTGTGCAATTAGTGAACAATGAGTGCTTTATGAAAGTTTTTATATTAATTTACTTATTTATTCATTTACTATTTGCACTTGGTTGTTTAAATATTTGAAAATGTACATGACTTCTCTCATCTCTCAAATCAAGTTTCATCATAGATTCTGTAAGAATATCATCAGACATTTTGTCAAATGAATCACTGAAATTAAGATAAACCATGTCATGTCATATTCCCCTGATCTATCAATATAATTCTCAAATACTCAAATGGATTTGAAATATCTTGAATTCGGATATTATGTCTAAAATAATTCAGATTGCAACCCATTTTGACTGCCCTCCTTGTTGAATAGTTTCTAATATTTTCTAATAACTTTTACCTGGGTATGCCAGGCAATGTGCTGGGTATTTTCTTTGATTTCACATGATATAATACATACACCAGTGGAATATGCAGACTGTCTGTTGGATATTTCTTTATCTTGCCATGGAAAAAGCATCTTATTTTTCAATCATAACTCTTTTTTATCACATTTTTCTCCATGGGTTCTTATACCAAAATTCCTTTATTAACTGTTGCAACCTGAATACAACAACCTTGTTTCAATTGTCCTTTACCTACTATTTATTTTTCAAATTTCTAAGACAATGGCGTGGCATTAATAGTAAAATTTTCAAATGATGGAAGATTAAAATATGAGGCTTTTTCTGGAAGAAGTTCAAGATTTTTGAAGAAATAATTTTGTAAGTTTTTCATATTTAAATATTGTCCCTTACCTTCTAGCAAATGCATTGCTAAAATTAAGATGAACAATGTCATATATAATGTTCCCCTCATATATGTGTATATATATATATGACTCAAATACTCAATATCTTTACCTTTGAAGTTTTCCAAAGGCAATAAAATATCTTCCCTCCTGCTATTTCTTTCTAGACTAAAGTCTCTGCCTCTATCTCTGCATCTCTTTCTGTCTCCCCACACAACACTAACATAATGAATACATATATTAAACATTTATTGCATTGTGTGCATGTCTGTGTAGAGATAAAATAGTTTATCCTTAGCCAAATATTTTGTGTTGTTTTCCTAAAATTTCCCACTCTTGGGAAATTGTCATCCTAACCTACGTGGCAAAATTCCAGAGTCAAAATGAAGTGTTTTAGCTTACTGCTCTGGACTTGGCTTGGTAGATACAGTTCTATCATTTATGTAGTAAATGCAATTGTGCTGAGATAGAAGTATAGGTGTGATACAATCACTACCTCTAGTTGAAAAAGAACAACAGGGTCTTGTCTTGAATGAAAAGTTTCCAGCACTCAAACTCATTTGGTCAGCAGTTCTGTGGTGTATAAGTCATGTATTATTTATAACCATGCAAGTTTTGTATTGGTTGAGAAACTATAAATTCAATTCTTAATACAGATCACATTGTATTTTCTCCCTTTCTCTTCTTTCCCCATTTATTTATCTTTTATTAATTTTTTTCTTATTTTTAACTTAGTGCAGAACATTCAGAAAGAAGCATAGTATAATGCCCCTATCTGGGATAAACATTGATTTTCTTTAAAAAGACAAATCATGTGAAATAAATAACACATAAGAACGTTGTCCTTGCACAGTGCTTGTTTACAGATATATTGTCCTCCTAAGGCTGATTTAAATGGGATTGAAAAGTGGCAAAGCATAGTGGCAGTGGCGGCGGCAGGAACCTCAGTGGCAGCAGCAAGCCTCTGCAATGGTGGCAGCAGCAGCAGCAGCAGAACAGGTCAAGACGGTGAAGTAAGAAAAGCTAGAAACCCATTGACCACCCTCCAAATGACCACAGAAGAAAAAAATGACTCAAAATAACTAACGGTAAAGCAGAACCAATATAATAAGGGGGGAAGCAGAGCTCCAACCCAGAACAAAATTAAGTGACCCAAAGAAGGAATTATCTCACTGGGGTATTAGCACTGAACAAGCTTCAGTAGAATACAGATACAATGCAGGGTAAGCAGCAGGAGAAAAGAAAAGTGTTGACTAAGCCTGGCCTAGGAGAGATAAGAACAGAAGACAATGCAATAGAGAATGCAGCAGGGGGAGAAAAGGAACCTTGAATAATTAAGACAGAACAGAGGTCTGGCACTACCCAGCAAGGCAAACAGTGGAAAGAACTCAGTCCAACAAGGTCCAGCCACTGTAGGATTGGTTAGAATGGGCCTCCATCCAGTTGAACTGAAGGTATAAACTTCCACCTAGCAGGCCAACCAAGGCACTTCTTCAGAGAGTTTAATCTAAGACAGACCCAAAGCCAATCCCAGGCACTGTACAAGTGTGGAGCAGTATTCCTTCTAAAGCAGGAAGAGAAATAAGCTTGAGCATATAGGCAAAATAATAGGAAAAAATGATCTGGATAGGAACAAGAGACAGAGCCTGATGCTAGAAAAAATATCTCAACATGAGATATGACCAAAACATTAGGTCAGAAGAGAGTAACAAAAATGAAAAAAAGTGTGAAGCCTCAAAGAAAAATGTGAGAGAATGTCAAGTCCAAAATGAACCCCTCTAAAAGCTCCCCCAAAAGGAAAAACAAATAATCATAAACTTAGAAGAAAAATAATAAAAGGATAAAAAATCAATAGCCTACAACAAAAACTTACTAAAGAAAATATGTCAGTAAAAGGAAATACAGTATCTCAAATAGGAAAATAACTCCAAAGAAAGGAATTAGTAAGTCTCAAAAAAGAAAGTGGCTCCTTAAAAATCATAATTGGACAAATGTAAGCTAATAACTTCATGAGAGAGCAAGAAACAAGAAAACAAATTCAAAAGAATGATCAAATAGAAAAAAAATTAAAATCTCTCACTGGAAAAATAACTGTGAGAACAGAGTGAGAAGGAAGGTTAGTGCAAAGAGATACAAGGTGCAAAGTAAAAAGGTCTTGGCTGGAATTCAAAGAAGAGTTCCAAAAGAATGTAGGAACAGAATAAATGAAGGACTTGAAGCTGAAGCTGGGGAGTTCCTGTTTGATTCAGAACTTGGAGAGTGGACTGCTGAGAAGTTAATGGCTGGCCTGGGGAGGAGTGGTTGAGCCCATCAGACCAATTTTCAGCATCTGGGCTGATTTCTCCCTCTGTTCCTATTTTGTTCCTGCTTTTGTTCCTGTTTTGTTCCTGATCTTGATTTAAAAACTGCCTGTTTGAATCTGAGAAGAAAGTCAACATGAATCTAAAATTGATCTGTTTGTACTCCAGCAATCCTGTAGGCATTTACCCAGTAAACTCTGGTGACCCTACCACCTGGTCATTGCCCTTATCCAGCTGACCTGATCTATTCACCTTTACCAAAGACTATTTTGGAGTGGTTTTAGATAGTGAAACTAGAATAGGGTTTTGGATTCCAGCACAGAGAGGTCAGGGTGATAATTAGTGTTCAAGAAAAGAATACAGATTCATTAGGATCTCTTGTTTTGGAGGGAGGAGCACAGATCTCTTAGCTTTGGGAAATTCCTCAGTTCTCCAACCTATCCCATTCCTTGTTTATATGCATAATTAAACCTTTATTTGTTGTATAACACAGTCAGATTGTGTTCATGAAAGATCCAGGACTGAGAGCCATGATTTTGCTCTCTGAGCCTGGACAGAGACAATAACTTTTTAAATTCTTCACTAACTTTTTAAGTGATGAAACTCACATCTTTCATAACAGATCTAGAAAACAGATCCAGGACAGATAATCTATCAATTTTTAGATTGCCTGAAAGTCAAGATTAAAAAAAAAAAGGACCCAGACACTCTGTTGAAAGAAACTACCATGGATAACTGCCCTGATCTTTTTGAAGAACAGGAGAAAATAGGATTTAGAAGAATCCAACATTCATTTCCTGAAAGAATAACCAAATTCCAGTACTTCTAAACCAAAAATACTACAAGTACTCTTAAATTGAAAAAAAAAACACTTTAGATATTATAGAATCACTGTCAGAATTATATAGGACCTAGGATCTTCTACTTTAAAGGATCATAAGGCATGGGATATAATATTCCCCAAGGCAAAGGACCTAGGCCTATATCCAAAATCACCTACCCACCAAAACTTAAGCATAATACACTAGAGGAAGAAATGGGCATTTAGTGAAATATTAAAATGGGGAAATTTCAGGTATTACTGATGAAATAGCCAGAGCTAAAAAGCCAAAAAGAAAAAACAATGATCAAAATTAACACATACAAAAAAAGCATAAAAAGGTAAACATAAAAAAATCAAGGGAATCAAGGGTTTAAACTAATCACGTTCCAGCATGAGAAAGTGGAAAACAGGATGCTTAAGATTTCAAATACAAGAGATACCTAAAGTACTTGATATACTTAAAGCAATCAAGGGAAGCAATAGAGTTAAACTGATTACCTTCCTACTTTGGGAAAGTAATAAGTAGAATATATTTATAATAGTTATTGGCCAAAAATAATTTAATATATTTAAGATACTTTAAGGTAATCAAGGAAAACAAAGAGGTTAAACTGATTTCATTGCTAGCAGTAAGGTAATAAGTTAGATATCAATGATACTTGAAGTATCTAAGATACCTAAAGTACTTGAGATGTTTAAGGTAAGGAAGATACTTAATATTATCACTAGGGAAATGAATAGGAACAGAAATAAACAGATATAAACAGAAAGCAGGGAGAAATTTGAAAATATTGGGATATTATTTTTAAAAAACAAAGGGATAAGCAATGTGGAAATAGAAAGAGAGAGAAAGTTAGGGTAAGTTATCTCTCATGAGGAGACATGAAAGAATCAATAAACTGGAAAGGAAGATGAGGGGATGGTGGGCAATGCTTGAACTTTACTCTCACCAGAATTGCCACAAAGTAGAAAAAAACATACACATTCAGGTAGGTATAGAAACCTCTCTTATGTAATAGGAAAGTAAGAAGGGAAGGGAAAACAATAAAATCAAGGGGGACATCAGGGAGGTGGGTGAACAAAAGCAAAAGTATTTTTGAATATAGGAATGCTGAAAGGAGAGAAAGAGAAGGATAAACAAGGAAAATAAGATGGGGGGAAACAGACACACACAGTAATCATAACTCTAAGTGTCAATGGGATGAAATTACTCATAAAAAAGAATAAGATACAGAGTAGATTAAAAGTCAGAATCTGGATGCAGAGCAAAAGGAGCAGAACCAGGAGAACATTGTACACAGACTGATACTCTGTGGTATAATGGAATGTAATGGACTTCTCCATTAGTGGCAATGCAGTGACCTTGAACAACCCGGAGGGATCTATGAGAAAGAACACTATTCACATTCAGAGGAAAAACTGTGGGAGTAGAAACACAGAAGAAAAACAACTGCTTGATTACATGGGTCAAGGGGATATGGTTGGGGATATAGACCCTAAAGGAACATCATAATGCAAACATCAACAACATGGAAACAGGTTCTGATCAAGGACACATGTAATACCCAGTGGAATTGCGCATCGGCAACTGGAAAGGCAGGGGGAGGGGAGGGAGGAATAGAATATGATTTTTGTAACCTAGGAATAATGTTTGAAATTGGCCAAATAAAACCTAAAAATAAATAAATAAATAAATAAATAAATAAATAAATAAATAAATAAATAAATAAATAAATGAATAAATAAATGAATGAATGAATGAATTGTTATAATTAATTAATTAATTAATGAACAAACAAATAAATAAAATGAGCAGGAGAAGGGAAAAAAATAAAGTCAGAATCCCACAATATGCTGTCCACAAGAAATTGATGTAAAGGAGAGAGGCATGTAAAGTAAGTGTCTAGAACTATGATGGTGAACCTAAGGTATGTGTGCCAAAGATGAGATGTAGAGACTTCTCTATGGGCATGTGCAGGCCCTTGGCTTGGCTGGCTGGGAGCCTAGCCCCACCCCTGAACATAGAATGTGGGGCACTTGAGTTTCTCTCCAGATGGGCGACCCTGATTTGGCCAGCCTGCAGCCCATTCCCTTCTCCAGCCCTGCCCCTACCCTGCCCTCAAACACAGGGCTTGGTGGGGCACTGTATACAGTCAGGGGGCAGGGAATTTAACAAAATGGGGGTGGGTCATGGACAGTCTGGGGGGTTGGAGGTCAAGGTACAAGGTCTCTAAAAAGTTCCAAATAGTTCACTATCACTGGCTAGAGCAAAATGTATATGAGTTAACTAAAGTTTAAAAAAATACTATAGAACTATAAGAAACAATAAGCAAAAGAAAAAAAAGAGAAGAAAGAAATGACTAACAGGTTGGTTTCAGAAAATACTGGGAAGTTACATGACCATGATCAAAGTGAAATGACCAGAGTCATGAGAAAATTGTACCCAGTTACAGCAATCTTTTAAGGATGCTCAACTGTGAAAGATTTAGATATTAAAATCAAGAAAATGATCCAAGACAATTCCAGAAGCTCCATGATGGAAAAATGCTATCCATTTCTAGGGAGAAAACTGATGAAATCTGAATTCGGAATGAAGCATACTTTTTTTAACTTTGATTTTCTAGACTCTGTGGGTATGTTCTCTTTTGCAAAATGACTAATATGAAAATGTCTGGCATGACTTCAAATGTATAATTGAGATAAACATTCTTACCTTCTCAAGTAGGGGTGAGAGGTAGGAGGGAGGAAGATAATTTGGAAGACATTTTTTAAATGAATGTTAAAAATTTACATATAATTGATAAATATTAAACAAAATATAATATATTGAAGAAAAATATTGGCAGAGTAACTCAGATTGAACTCTCATCCTCCACAACTCTAGGAAGAAGGCTATTCATAAAAATAAATGTCAGGAATATAAATTTCATGTTAAATGATGTGGTTTTCCATTCATCATTTCTTGGAACATGATAGAACTCAAAGACTAGATTCTATTGTGAGCAGCCATGGTAGCAAACCAAAAGTCAATAACATGATCAAATTCAACTACACTAATTCTTCATTCTCATGTTGGGGCAGAAGTAAGGGGAAAGTATTTCTAAAATTGTATTTTCATATGTATTCCAGTATGATTACAGCTAAGTTTTGGGAAAGGTGCTGTCTCTGTGAGGAGTGGGAATCAGAAGACTCAGAAAGAGACTTCCACTTGCATTTAAAAATGCAAATCCTTTCCAGCTTTCACTATTGAGCTTCAGACTCTATAGGCTCACTTACAGAAACAATAAAACAGCTTTAAAAATATGTTCATTGATCTCAGGCTAAAATCTCCTAAATGCAAAGAGAAATGTTATCAAATACTGGGCTGATTTACTTGGAAGCATAACATTTAAATACCACTCTACTAAACACTGACTAGTAAATACCAGCCTCTATTATGGAAATGTATAAAAGATCAGTGAGAATGACTATGGAACTTCAATAAGGCTTATTCTATTCATTCACCAACCCTGTAATTCTTTTAGAAATCAAAACTGGCAACTTACTTCTGAAGTCAATTGAGATTTAATAGTGGGAGATATAGTAGGCTAATATTTCATAAATTTAGAAGGTATACTATATGTATTGCCTAATATGCTGTGACACATTACAAACAATTAGGACCCCAACAATAGTCCATCATAATTTCCACTATGTATTTAATAACTATATTTGGATTGGATTAGACATTTTTGCAGCTATGCTGATCCACAAAATGTGGTATCCTATAACAGTTCCTTTCTTTACTATTGCAAATTAGTTGGTTTTTATTATATTACATTTCATGTCTTTATCATTAACTGCTTTCAGAGATCATATGACCCAGTCATTCTTGTGTTCATATCTAAACTGATTTATTTTCTTTTGATGTCAACATTTATAATTTATTTTAAATAAAATTCAAATTAATCAAAATAACAAGACAAAATGTAACAGATTTTCTGCAATAAATACCACCTCAGAGACTTAATAAAGTGTCTTTGGTTAGAGATTGTTCTTTTTTGTAAGTTTTATAATACATCATTTATAGTTGATAAAGAAGAGCTGAAAAATATTAAAAATTTACAAAATGTCATCTGAGTAAAAGTCAAATAGACATATTTTCGTGCATGGGCAATTTGTTTTGTTTGACTGGGTATTTGAAAAATAGGTTTTACTTTTATCTTTCTTTCAAATTAAGGGGTGAGATGAGAGAATAAAAGCATATTCTTTTAATTAAAGAATAAAATATTGGAGTTATAGCATTTCAAGGGGAAAGAGACACTGAATTAGGTACCCAAAGATTTAAAAGTGCATAGAATCACTGCTACATAATACCTAGATGACCTAGTTCAAACTCTTTATTAGCCTCTCTGGGCTTCACTTTCTTCATCTATAACAGTGATGGTGAACCTTTCAGAGATAGAGTGCTGAGCCCCACTCCTTCCCCACCCTCCCAGAACTAGTATTGTGCTATATTCCTCCCAGAATGCATGTCATGTCCCTCCCCCCTTACTTCACACAGGGGAGAGATAAAGTGCACCCATTGGGCTGCTGGGCAAAGGGGCAGGGAATGTGAAAAAATGTCATTAGGCATGGTAAAGAGGGGGAAGGGAACAGCACTGCTGGAATATCTCTGCCTTTCTAGGAGCAAACTCTGGAAGGAGGGGCAAGGGGGAAGGCAGCCTCATGCCCACAGAGAGTATTCTGTGTGCCATCTTTGGCATCCTTGACATAGCTTCATCATCACTGACCTATAAAATGATAAAGTTAAACTGAATTATCTCTAAGTTTCCTTCCAGCTCAAAATTCCCTGATCCTATAATTTTAACAGATATTCATTTATCTCTGATGTTTAGATAGAAAAGTGACCAGATATTTCCTCTTTTCACATGTAGTCAAACCTTACATTTTAAATAAATAGCACTATGAGGTGTTTAATTTTACTAGGAAGTTTAAAATGGGTTATGGCAAAAGGATCTGTATAATCTCATTATTTGGATTTTCAAAAAAAGGGGTAGAAGTATATTTCTCTAAGAGATTATAGATCTAGTCAGGGGAAGGTATTAACAAGTCTTTTGGTCCCTTTTTTCATTATATAATACAGCAAAAGACAGGAAATCAGGAGATTTGGATTCTGCCACTTAATATTAGAAAAAAGCACACTTCTCTAGTCCTAACATTTCCTCCTAGATCAAATTAAAGATTAGTCAGGATTATTTTTTTTAAAAATTCTATGGTGCTCAGACTTAAGAAAAATCAGTGAAATAATTCTATAATGGTACTCCAACTTAGGATCTTTGTGATTAGAACTAGAAAATTAAATTGTCAGGAGTCATTACCTCAAAGGCATTTTTGCAATCTACTATGCTAGTTTCTTTGTTTTAATCAAATATACGTATCCTGACATATTTTTGTCTTAATCTCTCCTCTTCCCCATGGGAACTGTTCATCTAGCAATACTATCTAAAAGAAGGCAGAGAAACAAGGACAATTGGAAGTTCAATGTGTTCAGTACCATTTTGTGCCTATCCTGTCTTTTTGCCTATAAATTATTTCCAGATTTCTACTCATATTTACAGATTCATTTTAATCATTTGAAATAAAAGAGACCTTGAAGATCATTAACTTATATTTGTTCACCTTGTAGTTAAAGAAACTGAGAATCAGAGATATCAAGATACTTGCTCAATATTTTACAAGTAATTAGAAATTTTCCAATTGATGGTCACTCACTTGGTTTCTAGTTCTTTGGCACCAGAGAAAGAGCTGTTATAAATATGTTTTCCTGCACATAGACCCTTTTCCCTTTTTAAAAAAAATTGCTTTGTGATATGGACCTAATAGTGGTATTGATGGGTGAAAAATTATATACCATTATGAACCCTATAAGTTCCAAATCATTCACTTAAATGGCTGGACTAATTCACAACTTCTCCAATAATTAGTTACACTATTTGTTATTTTCCTTTTCTGTCATATTAGACAATCTGAGAGGTGTAAGTTAGTATCTCAGAGTTGTCTTAATTTGCATTTTAATCAGCAATCATTTAGAGCACTGTTTCATATGGTTTCTTCTGAAAATAGCCTGTTCATATCCTTTGACCATTCATCAACTGGAGAATGGTTCTTATTTTTATGAATTTGGATCAATTCACTATATATTTGAGAAATAATACTTTTATAAGAGAAATTTGTGGTAATTTGTTGTTTCCCCAGTTTCCTATTTTCCTTCTAATTTTGACTGCATTAGTTTTGTTTGTTCAAAAGCTTTTCTATTTGATGTAATCAAAATTACCTCTTTTACTTCTTGTAACATAGTTTCTATGTCTTGTTCATTGATCCACTAATTCTTTAGGTTTAGATTATGTACCTTATAATTAATTTTTATTCTGTTCTTCCACTGCTCTTTGTTAAATGAAAATTTTATACCATTAAGGCCTGAAAATGGTACAATTAACATTTGTTTTTCTGCATGTGATTGTGAGGTTTTTAATTCCATAACAGGAGGTTAATATTTTTTGTGAAGGTGCCATATGCAAATGAGAAAAGGATATATTCCTTTCTATTCCTATACAATTTTTTTCAATATTCTTGCATACATCATCTTTCTAAGATTATATCCATCATGTTATCTTTTTTTGTTAAATTTATCTAGGTCTGAGAGGGAAAAGTTGAAGTTATTCAGAAGTATAGTTTTACTCCATATTAAGTCTTTCGATTCATTAACATTTCCTTTAAGAATTTGGATGCCCTCTAATGCAAATACCAACAACATGGAAATGGGTTTGAATCAAGAGCACATGTGAAACCCAGTGGAATCATGCATTGGCTATTTGGGGGGGGGGGAAATGATCTTTGTCTCCAATGAATAATGTTTTGAAATGACCAAATAAAATATTGTTTAAAAAAAAAAAAGAATTTGGATGCCACTCCATTTGATGTACATACTAAGTATCAGTATTATTTAGCATATCTTTTAGAAGGATGTAGTTTTAATTAGATCTATTATTGCCTTTGTTTTGATCATGATTGCTACACCTGCATTTGTTAGTTCAGCTGAATTATAATATATTCTGTGGAAGCCTTTTATTTTATCCCTGTGCCCCCTCTCTATTTCAGGTGTGTTCCTTGTAAACAACATATTGTTGGATTATATTTTTAAACCATTCCACTATCCACTTCCATTTTATGGGTGAATTCATCCCATTCCCATTCAAAGTTATAGTTACTAACTATGCATTTCTTTTCCATACTATTTTCTTCTGTTTATCCTTCCTTTTATAATCATTATCTTCTCTTACCCCTTTTCCCTTCTACTTCTCTGTTGTGTAGGACAGATTCCTGTTACCAATTTCATGTTTATGCCTGTACATTCTCTATGAAACACTTTAGATTCTGAATGAGGTTTAAATATTGCTTGTTCTTCCACATTTTTTCTGTTTCACTGTAAAGCTTTTGTTGCATCCTTCTTTAATATGAAATAATTTTTCATTGTTTCTCTTTCTTCCTTTTTCCAGTGTCGCTCTTTGTTGTCTATTCATTTTCTTTTAACATTATCTGAATGTAACTAAGTCAGTCCCAATCACTTTTTAAATAGAATCCTTCTAACTGTCCTAATAATGATAATGTTATTAGAAGATACATGTGTCATCTTCCCATAGAGAGAGGCACAGTTTAACCTTATTAAGTCCTTTATGATTTCTCATTCTCTTTTTATGATTCTCTTTTATGATTCTTTTGTCTTATATTTGAAAGCCAAATTTCTATTCAGTTCTGGTCTTTCTGCCAAATATCTATTTTGTCCTAAAAGGACAAAACTGAGCTTTTATAGGTTGGTTATTCTTAGTTGTAATATGAATCATTTTGCTTCTGGAATACTATGTTCCAAACCCTCTACTTCTTTAAAGTTCTAACTGTTAAATCTTATGAGATTCTGACTGTAGCACTATGATTTTTGTATGCTTTCTTTTTGGTTGCTTGAAGTATTTTCTCTTGGATTTAGGAATTCTGGAATTTGGCTATAATATCTGGAAGTTTTCATTTTAGGATATCTCTCAATATGTGATCAGTGGATTCTTTCAATTTTTATTTCCCCCTCTAGTTCTAGAATATCAGAGGAGTTTCTCTTTATAATTTCTTGAAATATGATGGCTAGTCTTTTTCTATTATTGTGGCTCTCAGGTAATTTAATTCATAAATTATCTCCCCTTAGTCTATTTTCTAGGGCACTTGTTTTTCCTTTGATTTATTTCACTCTTTTTTCATTTTGTTCATTCTCTTGTCTTTAAATTTTTTTCTTAATGTCTTCTAGAGCCATTAGCTTTCATTTTCATAATTTTTGTTTGAAAGAAATTATTTTCTTCAATGAACTTTTGTACCTCTTTTTCTCTATGATGAGTCCTGCTTTTTAAAGTCATTTTCATCTGTTAATTTGTATGCTTTTTATATTTGACAAATTTTGTTTCTCAGGGTATTTTCTTCAATATTTTGTTCCTTTTTCTCAGTTTTTAATTGTTTTTTTAATAATTTTATTTTTTTCTCTACCACATTTTTGAAAATCATTTTTAGCTCTTCTACATACTATGTTCATCTTGTACACAATCTCAGTTTTACTTTGTTGGCTTTGTTTACTGATGTCTAGACTTCATTATCTTCTTATGAGTTTTTGTTATGGTTGAGCTCTGTTTTCAATATGAGTAAGGAAGGGGTGCTGTTATGCTTCAGGCTTTTTTTTTAGCACTTTTGCTTTCAGATCTAGTTCAGGGCATCTGGAATTGTTGGGTGCTTCTAACATGTTTTTATCTAGGGAGAAATGTTACTGTTGTCCTGTTCTGCACTCTATCCTTATCCAGGAAGAGACTCTGATCCACTGAGATTATAATCGATATTGTTCCTCAATATCCCTCATCCCTTAAGATAAAAATTGATATTTTCCTCAGGGGTCCTGATCCCTTTAGGTCAGCAGTGATACAGCCCTCATGGCTTCCACTCCCTCTTGTTATAAATTGTTTCTAATTGTCCTTGAACTATAATCCAGAAAAGGGGATGAGCAATGGATTATCTAAACAGATACCTCCTCAGAGTTCCCATTGCTCCTTTACTAAAAGTCCTCTCTCTGTCCTTGAACTATGACCCAGAACTATTTATAGGCAATGTAACTGCCAAACAGTATCTGGTCCTTAGTCTAATGCTAACACAAGCATACCTTTTTACATACATTACATACCTTTACAATCTCTTTCTGACCATTTGCCAGATCTTCTTACCATCTTAGGTTTAGGGTTCCTGAAGCATCTCCTACTTGTCACCAGCACTTTGTCTCCCCCCCCACTATTATTTTATCCACATGAGATACAGGTCAGGCTTAACCCCTGTGTCATAGATCTCTCTTTTCTACTTCCTATTTTATCTTGGACTAGATGATTGTTTTGCTTTAACCTTTAAATTTATCTGAGACTCCAGAATTTGATTTGAGGTGTTATTTTAAAGTTGTTTGTAGGGGAGTGTTGGTAGAGCTCTGCTGAGTGATTTCTGTATTCCATCTTGACTCTACCACCAGAATTCCCCAAAAAGCTCATTGCAAAATAACTGCCAAGTACTATGTTGTTGAAGATGCACAATGATTTTTAAAAAACAAGAAAACATTAATACATATTCCTATGGTTTTGCACCTGAATGTATAAGTGAAACTTTATATTGGTCATCTTGTACCAAAATGACCATGTGCAAAACTATGTTCAGAACTAATAAAGCTTAATTTCAAAGATGCAGAATTTCAAAATTTCCAGAAGAATATAATAATGGAAAACATGATAAGGTAAAAAAATAAACATTTTATTGTGGGATCTTTAGTTCATTTTCAATAAATATCTTTATAGTAATCTTTGGCATAATCTTTTATGCTCTCCTAAAATGGTCATCATTTGTAAACAAAGGGTTATGCTGTTTTTATGTACCAATATAAATAGATTTAGGAAAAACTTGACTTTTGTAGCTACTTTATTCTAGAATGTACAATTTTGGGCTCAGATTTTTTCCTGTATACATCTTAATCAGGAGAAAAACTTATTATGTGAGGTAGTAAATTTGATCTTGAAACCTGAAGCACAGTAATGACCACTATAACACAAAAGATTATGGAAACTAAATTATATTTCCAATGGGTATTGGAAATATGTTTTCAAATCTTATCCCCAGAGGCCCATAATATTGGAGAGTTAAGTGTACTGAGAGACTGCCAAAAAAGTAAGCCTAAATGATCAGTTGTGGCAGGATTAGAGTTCTAATAAGTCATAAATGTGCTATCTACCGTATTGTATGCTAAAACCACACCAATTACATATATATTTTTTGGATGCTAAGTAAATTCAAGGAATTTTAATATAGCAATATAAATCTAGAATTGGAGATGTAGTGAGAGAAGTTTTAAAGTGCGCAGAAGCTGCAAAGAATTGATTGACAGCCCTCAAGCCTCAGAATTCTCCAAGAGCTGGCTGGGTCAGTTCTAAGGTGTCCAAGGGACAGGTCTGTCTGGAGCAGAAGGTCAAGCCTGAATGGTGTGGATCTGGACTCTCCCTGGACAACCTCATCTTGTAAGCTGCTGCCTTAGAATAATATCCCCATACATTCTGGTGGACAGGGTGATTTTGGAGGAGCCTTTCTCTCTCTTTCCTGGAACATTTGAGGACTCGACAGCTGGAGTCCTGTTACCTGACCCACCAAGGATTCTGTGTGAGATTCTGGGTTCCCTGTTGGACTTGTTAGTTAGACAGGTTAAGCTTAGGAAATTAACTATAATGGGTTAAATATCTTGGGGCAAATAGATGCAAAGCTTTCCCTTTTTCCTTCCCCATTATCCCTTTCTTTGTTAATAAACTCATTTATTTAAGTGTGTTTTTCCCCTTTGTATAAACCTTTTCCCCTTCCTAAATTTACCATAACAAAGGGACCTTAGATAACTTCTAGTCTAATAACCTCATTTTATCTGTAATAGGGATTTTGAAGCCTGCTCAGATCACTTACTATGGATACACCTAGGCTTATGAGAGAAAGCCTGTTTTTCTCTAAAACATGAGTAGGAATGGCCACCATTTGGCTATACTAGAGTAGCCTTCATCAATTTTCAAGGGCTCTTTTCTTTCCTCTCCAAAGAATACTATAGTAATGGTGAAGATTATGTCCCACATGTTGAGGAATATGTTTGTATATTTATTAGATATTGGAAATGATCTTTTTGTTAAATCTAATCTGCCTAGTAAGTACTTAAATAGAAATGGATTATGAGGGATCCTCTAAAATATATGAAACATCACTGGTGAGTGGTGGAACTATTAGCAGAGTCTAGATCTCTCAGTCACCTCAATCTTCAGGCAATGGAGAAGCATGTAGAGAGAGGATAAATATATCATTGCCATTCATTCAATATGTGCTAGGGTAATCACTGTTACATACAAATAAAGAAATTGAGGCTGATGAAGAATAAATGATTTGGTTAAGTATGTATAAATAACAAATAGCATAACTAGTATTTGTTATAGGACCCTGTGCCTCCATGTTCTGAACTTTTGACATTATAAAACAGTTCATTCAATGATCAGTCATTAAAGGATGATCATATTCTCTTTTTTAGTCTTTCTTCTATAAGATTTTTACTTTTTGATCTCAAAATTGGTCAATTGGTAAAGAACTTAAGAGATTACTCTATGATAAAGGTTGTACTTGGTGTTGGAATTTAAAGAAAATAAAAAATAAGCTCTATTCTCTAGGATAGGACAAGTAGGGTGGAGGATGGAGCACTGAAATTAGAGTCAGGAAGATTTCAGTCAAATATGGCCTCAGACATTTAATAGCTATGTTACCCTGGGTAAGTTATTTATCATTGTTTTCCTCAACTTCCTCATCCTCTAAATGAGCTGAATAATGAAATAGCAAACAACTCCGGTGGCTTTGCCAAGGGTCACAAAGAGTCAAATACTACTAACACAATTAAACAACAACACTGTAGAATATAAAATTTTAACAGAAGAGAAAACTAGGCATATGCAAGATATTTTCATGTAAGTGTAAGCTAATGTTTAAGGAAAAGGCAAGAGGAGTCAAAGGAATTGGTCAGGCATTCTGTAGAAGGGGAGATCTGAGCAAAGACTTAAAGAAAACCAGGATAACTAATAGGTAGAAATGAGGAGAAAAATTATTCTAGACAAGGAAGGAGGCCATTGCAAAAGCCTGAACAATGTATATAATAAGTACATTGCAATAATAATGAATAAGTATAGGATTAATAAGTAGATCAATGAACTTGGAGATCATAGTAAATGAAGAAAGAAATGAAGTGTGAGAAGAATGGAAAGGTAGGATAAGAGGAATATACTGCACACCTCAACCCCAAATAATAGAACAAGCAATGTATTCTATGTTCTGATTTTATCATATATGAAGGAGGTAAAATTAATCAAACAATGAAGCAAAATAAGTATTTAGTAGGAAGAAGGTATTTCAAGTCATTGAATAAAAGGGATAATCCTATTTCATAGGAGAATTTCATTGGTACTTTGATGTTTTGGCATGGGATTTATTTAGTAGTATATTTGATATATAAAATGTTTGTTGAGGAAACTAAGCTGTCTTTCTTTCATCTTATCCTTCATCTACCAGGGGCTTAACCATTCATCCTGATTTTTATTTTTATGTAAATTTCCCAATGGTTGTAAAAGAGTTGATAACATCACCTTTTGGCAAATTCTCAACTGTTCCAGATTCTTCAGAAGAGGCACTCAGATAATCTGGCTCTTGATTATATGTTTATAGCCCCCAGGAGCTCAACATGTAATAGAAGGAAAGGGAAGATATTAATTTAATTATGATAGTCCCCTTCTTTATAACATTATCCTCTTTTTAAAATAGTAATAAAGAAGGGTTTTAGAATATATCTTGAAGCACTACATAAATGTGAGACGTTATTATCATTATTGTTGTTGTTAAAGATTGTATTTATGATATTACTAAATGACTTCTATGAAAGGATAGTCCCAGTAAAGTCTTTATGGAGTTCAATTCTGGGTAGAAAAAAAGCTTTCCTTTTAATGAATTGTCTATTTTCTCCTCTCCAACAACTACAACTATGTCCTGTGACTCAGTGTCTTCTTTTTGGTTTTGGTTGCCAGAAACTACAGAGATAAATTCAGTACCCACCTATAGTAATTAGCTTAGCAAAGACACTTAGTAAATAAATTATTTGCTCACAACTTATTAACTCTATTCTTGTTTTAGTAATGTTCTCCTATCTCTCTCTTAAGCTATGTTCATATCATTGGTCTCTTCAAAAATTTTTTTGAAATAAATGGGGCAAATTTTTTAAATAAATAAAAGTAAAAAGATATAATAACCTAGCAATCACTTATATATTATCCCAGGAGAGTAAGAATTTACTCACAGAAAAAAAGTGTGGCAATGAAAGTAGATTTTTTAAAAATCAGTTCTAGCATTAATAAGGCAAGAAACCCAGGAGTTCTTTTTTTATTCAAAATTACCCTTTTCAGCTCATATCAACACATTAGGGAAATCATGTCAATGTCAAGTGCGACTGCCAGTCACTTGTCAGTTACCAAAATGATGGTAAATAGTCTAGTCATTTCACATCTGGACTACTTTTAATCTTCTTTATTTCTGTGGCCCTGATAATTTTCTTTGTGAAAGCAGTATTTTTATATTTGTCTCCAGCTATCACACAGGAGGATTATGGGTAGTCATAAGATAATATTGCCCAAGATTTGAGATAATTCAGTGAAATGTCCTATAAAGTCATGCTGTATTGATAAAGCATCTTTCCTGTGAGGGTCCAACATTTTTACAGATGTTAACCTTTACACCATCCCTGTGAGAAGATAAAGGGCAAGAGTTATGTATGAGATTAAAGACATGATGAAAGATATGAAAAGACAGCTGAAATCACAGAGTAAGACTAGCAATATGACCCAAACTAGAACTCAATCCCTTTTCCCCTTTCCAACTCTGTGCTACTATTATTATAAGCAATGATCTGGCTTCAGATCCAGGATTCTCTTGTTTCTCCTGAAATTGAACTATCTCCTTGCTAACCCTTAACCTTGGGAGGTCATAAAATGTTTATGCTAGAAATTGTCTTCTTCTCCTTGTGGGTCATTTGAAAATATTTCCCCACATAATTATATTTAATAAGTTATTTAAACATAACCTTGTCTCACCAGGAGTATAATGAAGGCACTAGATATTTTTCACTTGGTTTCTCACTGTAAAGTTAAAAGAAAATAAATATACATTGAATGAATTCAGGAGTCCCTTCAGCAGCAGGTCATTCTACTTAAACAAAATGGAAAATGGGCTGCTTGTTATACAAAGTCCTGTTTTTGAAGGGAAAATTGCTGAGAAGGAGAGATGACATTGGGAAAGGGAAGTTCATTTCTTTTTTGTTTATTTTATTTTTTCTAGATTACAGATCAATACAATTTTTAATAGTTTTCTGACATTTTTCAATGAGTGTTCTTTCTTTCCCTCTCATGCATCCCCCTTCCCTAAGACAGCAACTAATATGATATAATACATGTTGTATATATACTATCATAAAATACATACTACTATGTTCATGTTGTGAAAGAAGACACATATTGCTTACATTAGAGAAAAATTCATGGAGGAAATGAGGTGAAGAATAATATGTTTCAATATGCATTTGACCTTCATCTGTTCTTTCTATGGTGTATGATAGAGGAATAATCCACAGACTTTTAATGACAGAGCCTGGAAGACATGCAAAGGTTTCCACCCACAGCGTGGGATAGTTGAGAAGGCTTGGAATCTTGAGGGAGGAAAGATTCCAAGGAGAGACAGTTGAGTTCTCTATCTTGATACAGCAAAGGTGGTGGTGGTCTGATCAGAGATTATCTCCTGAGCTATTCAAATCCCTCACTGAATTTAACCACCATTTTCCGCTAAAGATACCAAGAAGTGAGGCAGAAACCTGAGAAGAATAAAAATAGCATAACAAGATCTCACACAGCTCCTGAGACACCCTCAGTCTGGACATTGGCTCTGCTGTGATAAAGACCAGGGGTCACAAACCCTGAACCTCTCAGAGACCAGGCTGGCAAGTCCAAGTCTCTCAACTTTGAAGGGAGGAAAAAAAAGATATATTAGACAGATAGAGACTTCCTTTACCCTCTTTCCTATAGATCCTAACCTTCAGACATCTTTCTTCTTTTACCACTAACCATAATTGTTAGAATAAAGTTGTCAGTTATCCTTAATCGACTTCCTTGTCATGGTGGAAGAGGGAGAGAGTTGATTTCTCTGTCTTTCCCCAATGGAAGAGGTTCACCCTTTAAATCAGTTATTAGAGGGGATTAAAGGCAGGGTTAGTGAAGAGACATATTTGAAGAAGACTGAAGGGGGAAAATCCATCTCACCCTCCTACTACCTTCTGGGAATTTATCATCAACTCTTTCTCCATTATACCCAAATCAACCATCTAATACAGGTGGTGGATATTCTTTTTTTGGCGTGAGTTCCTTGCAGTTGTCCTACATTGTTACCTTATTTTTAATAGTTAAATCATTCACAATTGATGATTATACATTATTGTGGTTACTGTGTCCAATTTGCTCCTGATTCTGCTCTCTTCATATAAGTAATTCCAGGTTTTTTTGTGAACATCTTATTTGTCATTTCTAATAATAAAATAGTATTCCATTACAAGCATATGCCACAATGTGTTCAGCCATTCCTTAAATTATAGGTATCCTTTTAGCTTCCACTTCTTTGTCACCATGAAAAGAACTGCTACAATATTTTTTGTATGGGTAGTCTTTTCCCCTATATTTAATCTTTTTGGGATATAGAACTAGTAATGGTATTGCTAGGTCAAAGGGTATATAGCAGTGATGATGAATCAATGGTACATATGACAAAGATGGCATGCAGAGCACTCTCTGTGGACATGTGTACCACCCTCCCTGTCCAACCCCACTCGAGACTTTGTTACTAGAAAGACTGAGGGCCTCAAGCAGAGGTGCTTCCTTCCCCCTCTCCACCACACCTAATGACATTTTTTTCAAATCACCCACCCCTCTGGCTAGCAGTCCAATGGGAACACATGTTCCCTTCCCCCTCTCCACGCAGTCTAAGGACATTGCTTACTTCAGCCACCAGTGTACCCAACAACACAATGGGAGCATTTTCCCCCTACCCTGTATAGGGTAAGGTATGGGGGAAGAGCATGGCATATGGTCTCTAAAAGGTTCAGCATCACTGGCATATAGAGTTTCATGGCTCTTTTGGCTTGGTGCCAGATTCCTCTCCAGAATGGTTGTATCAGTTCATAGCTCCACCAACAGTGTGTTAGTATTCCTATTTTTACACATCTCCTCCAGTATTTATCATTGGAAAGTTCAATTCTTTAAAAGAAAAACTCTTGGTAGTGCCATCTTGAAGAACTCATAATGAATTCTGGAAGTATGGATATGCATTGTATACTAATCTATTTTCTAAGGCTATAGTTAAGGGGAGAAAAATCTTCAAAGGAGCCAACCTGAGGGGAACTAAATAGTTGCTCTGAATTTTATGTTCCACAATAAACCAATACCTCTACCATTTTGGATTTCAGTTTATATGTTATCTAGGTTCTGTATGGCATAGTGTATAGACTATTGAGCAAAGAGTCAGGATGTCTTGATATTTATTTACTATGTGACCTTGTAAATAATCACATAAACCATATGTGCTCTGGACCACTCCTAAGGGTTTATTAAATGATTTGAGGTTGAAGGGAATGTCACTATCTTTCACTAAGTTGCCATAAAATGGTAGGTGAAATTTGGAAATTTCTTCAAAAACAATGGACAGGTGGCTCAGTAGATTGAGAGTCAAGTCTACAGATGGGAGACCTTACATTCAAATATGGCTTCAGACATTTGCTAACTGTATAACTCTGGATAAGTAACTTAATCCCAATTGACTAGCCCTTACCACTCTTCTACCATGGAAACAATACTTAGTACTGATTCTAAATTGGAAGGGAGGGGTTAAAAAACACAATGGACACATTACCAGCCAGACAAGTGAAATTGCCACAACGAATGACCTTAAAAGTATTTTAACATGGCAAAGCAAGAGAATAAGGGCAGCCTTATTTATTCAACACTTTGGTTAAGCTAGAGGTTTTTAATTTTGTTTTGTTTTTAGAATGAGAGAAAAATAAGGGAAATTGGCACCTGGGAAAAAAAATAAGTGAATTGATTAAAAAGCTAGTTAATGTCAAAGCTTCAGTGCAAACTAGCTTTCTAGCCTCCATCTAATGGACTAAATAATAAACTGGAGTAAGGATTTTTTTTCTTATTTTCACCTGAGGTCCATGAACTTTGGTCTGTTTTGTTTTGTTTTAGGCCTGTGAACTTGAATATATATACCTGCTTATATTATAATTATTTTATAATATTTTATAGTGCTTTTACTTTTTCAAATCACTAAACAAATATAAATTATCATAACAATCATAAAAATATCATACATTCTTATACAATCACAACAAATATTATCATAAATTCTCATACCAATCAATCTCAAAAATTCTATTTTAATATCCACTTTATAGATTAGGAAACTAAAGCTAAGAAAGGAAATGAGGCTGAGAGAGAGGGTAAGAGATTTTCCTAGGGTCATAAAGCAAGCAATGTCTGAGGCCAAGTTTATACTTGAGAATTCCTGATTTCAGGTCCAGATTTCTATCTGCAATACTATCTAGATGCTTTGATTTCATAATTTGTTTCCATTGTGATCTTCTGTATCTTATTTGATGCATTTGAAAGAATAATTATGAGAAGGGAAACATGGACTTGATCAGATTATCAGAAGGGTCTAAGAAATATACAAAAATGTTAAGAAACCTAGTACTAGAGCTTCTCCTTGGCTTCTCTGGGTAACATTTCTTTCAACCCTAATTTTATTCACTTTTCTCAAATGTATAATTAAATAAATTCCAGCAGAATCAAAAATATATCATTAAAAAAGGGCTGGCAGGCTAGAGGGAGTTTTGAAAATAATCCATTAGCTATTCCATAGGTGCTAACATTTCTTGTAGAGTTCTGATATGCTTATCAGTATATTCAAAAGCAGAAATTGTTACAGCTAAAATTTTGGAGATTAAGAATGTCCTCAGTATGGGCTGATTTATAATATGTCCCATGCTAACTTTTCAATTGTTGGACTGCCCTGAACAACCAGCATCATCTTGTTTTTGGGAGATAGGAAATGCATATTTCTGAAGATTTTTATGTTGAGTTGCCCCACTGTTTTGAATATTTTCTTATTAAGTTACTCTCCTTTTTAAAATGCAGTTACATCTCTAAGAGTAATACTTTCTGGTTTGGATTGGGTTGCTTTTTAATGTATATTATACTATGGCTTATAACATAATATAGTAGAAAGAACATTGGACTTGGAGACTGATTATTCACTAGAAAAGGAATGTTGGAAAAGTTACTTTACCTCTCCAAGCCTCATTGTTTTCATCTATGAAGTAGTATATTTAATTTTCAACCTGAAAGGTATTATGACAGTAGAAAGAAGGCAGGATTTAATGTGGCAAAGAAAGATCTGTCTTTTAGCCCCACCTCTGACATATACCACATTTGTGATGTAGCCTCTTAACATCCCCATGAAAATTTAGAAAATTATAAGTTGCAGAGAACACACTGTACTTCAGAGAATGATCTGCATTGGTCCAAAAAGTTCTCACCTGGAATTCCCTATATCAATAAAATCTGAGATCCATTCCAAAAACAAACAAATAATCAGAATATAATGTAAAGGCTGTTTTGAGGGAATACTTTTTGTAAAATTAAAGTGTGGGCCATGGAAAGTGCTTAATTAATGCTCTTTCACCCATATGCATATGTGACATTACAAATGTGTAGCAAATATGTTAATTTCCAGGTTGTCTTACACTAGATATATTTAATAAGGCTAAATTGATATTATTTCATTCTGGAAATGTGAAAACACAAGTCTACACATGAAAAAGCAAAGCTTCTAGTAGAATTATATATCATTAGGTTTGCTTTTAAACTTTTTTTTTTGCCCTATCTTTTGAGTGTTTGAACTTGTCAGAAGCATGATTTTTAATTCGTAGAATAAAATACATAGTATTACTAATGAAACTAATTGTGTTGAATTCCTATCTGGAGAAAGGAAAAATGATCAAATGTGATAACTCAGCAGGTCTAGTAACTGCAATCATTTTTAAGTAATGATAAGTTGAAATGATAGTTTAAACTCTGTAAGTATGATGTAAAATGAAAATGTTGTTTCTATTGGTGATAAAGTCAGAGATAGTGCTAAGAAGAATTAGTCATTGTCAACATTGATTATTGAAGGAAATGCTAAATTTTAAATAGAGATTAGCAAAAATAAAGAATTTTTTTCTCATCAAAGTCCATAGACTTAAATTTTACCCTGCTATCAGATTATAAATCATACTACCTGAGTTCTCATATCAATACTACATCTAATTAGCTGTATTATTTTAGGGAAATCACAACTTTTATTAACTTTATTTTCCTCATCCATATAAAGACAATAATGGATTATGTAATTTATGAAATGCCTTCCAGCTCCTGCATTATATTATGTTAATGGGATGGTAGAAGGAATATCTTCACCCTTACCTCCATGCAAGTTTGCGTAGTATTTCATTAAAAGGTACTGAGACTATTTTCAAGTCTTGTTTGGCTCAGGGAACTAAAGGCTAAAGCTACTGACTATACTGCCTGTTCTTTGGGGTACAAAGAAACCACAAAGAATTCCAGGTGATCTTTGATGCTTGACTAGTGAAAAAAGATAGCCAACTCTGGCCAAGGAGTTTCTCTCAGCTGAATCAGCTCAAAGCTTCTTCAATCCCTGCCTTTGTTGAAAAGATTAGTCCTGCCAAGGCTAAGTAAATCTCTTTCTGTTAACTGCCAAAGACCTAAGAGACCTGATATCAAACATCGACTGCCAGGAGGCTGACCTGCACCAGGTCCAGACCAGAACAAATGGCAAGCTTCCACCCTTTTTGATTCACATTTCCAAACTCTACAAAAAATGTGAAAAAAAATACTTCATTATTTAAAATGTATTCATCTTGACTCTGGCTTTGCATGATGAGAAAGTTGTCTAACTCAAAATGTTATGATGCAGGTCAGCTCGAATTTAGAGATCCTCCATAGAAGGGGAAAGGCCACAGAGAATGCTTAATTCTACCCTGCTCTTTCTGCATGTCCATTCAAAGCTTGGACTGTGCATTTCCCAAATTAGATGGAATGTTTATACTTACTGGCTGGTACACATCTCAAGCAAGCTTACCTGGAAACTGTCCTTTTCTGTAAAATATGTAGTTTGTATGCTACTACTCTTGTTTGAACAGTTATATATCTCACAGAAAATTAAGGAGTGATTCAAACTTTTTTTCTGATATTCTCCTTTGCTGAAAAGACTTAATCCAATTATTTCTAAAACTTTTGTTTTTTTCATATCTGGGTGTTTATTCTTAAACAACAAGAACATCACTATATTACCCTTTTAAAGATTCATTATTTGGACTAGTCTATTTCTTGAATTATCCATCTACCCACAGCTCTTTTGCCTAAAAGTATTCTTGAATTCAGACACAGGTTCCTTCCTAATGTTTACTTCACCAGTATCAAAGAAACTCTTTCCACTAGAAATGTATTGATTTAGAAATCAATCAAGTATGAAATATTTGGTTTATTATTGGAAATATTGGATCAAAATTTAAGCAAAAAATTTGCCTAGAAATTAACAAAAGCAAAATTTTAAAAATCTTTTTAAACCATTAAAAAAGTCATCATGAAACCTTCAAATAGAAAATACCTCATAAAAAAAGCTGGAGAGTTTCTCAAAAGGATTCTACTTCATAAACTTCCTACTGCCCATCCCACCACCTCTTGACTCTCCTTGCTCTCTTCCAACTCATTATATATATATATATACCCAATCCCTTACCACAGGCCTGGGCCTGGGTATGTTCCATTGGCCTAAAGAGTGATGGAGATGCTAGCCAGAGCCCAGTGTAAATTGCCTCACAGTGGGTGGCTATTATGTTTATATTGGTTTCAACTGCTTCTATTGCCAGCCCATTATGCTGGAATTCCCTCTGGCCAGGGCAGTGGTGTTATTCTTCTTCTGACTTCCCAAGTACTGCCTACCCAAGAGCTCAGTAGTCCCTGCAGGAGCCAACATTTTATGCTATACTGGCTCTTCCTTATCCCATGGCCACTTGATTAGGCAACTGCCTTTTTTTTAAAGCCTCTATTAGTTCATATTGCTCAGTTCTCTGTGATAGAAACTATAGAGGAATTAAGGAGAGAGAGACAAGCCTATTTTATAATATATAATAATAATATGTAAATTTACTGAGAATGGAGATCTAAACTCAACTGTCTCATTCATCTTATGGCACTAGAATCACAGAATTATAGATTAAAGAAGACATAGATGAGATACCAAGAAGTCATCTAGTCCAAACCTTTTCATTTTATGAATGAGGAAACTGAGGCTCCAGGGGGTTAAATGATGTGCCTAAATTCACACATAAGAAATAGCAATTGAACATAGGATCTCCTGAGGCCAGCAAGAGCCTATATTCTGTCCTTTATACCAGCAATTTCACTAAGCTTTAGTTGTCATCATTTGTGACCTCAATTAGGTGTTTTTCCTAAAGTCCCAGGAACTTATAGGTCCCCAAGTAGATTCTAAGTGATACTATGGTTTATAAAGCAAGAAGATTTATTTTTTAAATCATTAGAAAAGGCAAACATATTTTCAAAATAATTTCATAAACCTCTTAACAAGACATTTAAAAAATTTTATAACATACAGATGGAAGTTGTTCACGCATAACATAATAATGCAAGATTTGATTTCCAGAATTAGTACCAAGATTCTATCCCATGTACATTTCTGATACCTGAAATGTATTTATAACACATCCAAAGTAGAAAAACATTAAATACCAAAATTTTAAATCTAAGATGATTCTTAAATAAACAAAGAACTGAATGATATGAGAAACAGAATAGTGAGTTGTTAGCTCTATGAATGTAGGTAAATGATTGTTTATGTTAAACTGGCTGATGACCTAGGTGAAACTGATCTATTAACTGCAGAACCTGAGGTTCTTTTCTCAATCTTCATCCTTCTTAACCTCTTTCCAACATATGATAACTGATGACCCTAATCCTAAATATTTTCTCCTCTGAACTTTTTAACATAATTCTCTCCATGTTCTACTCCTACCTGTGTGGTCATTTGTCCTGGGAACTTGGGAAAGTCCCTGGGGCTATTGCAGGCCTCCTGGCTACCACAGATCTTCTATCCTACTGCTAGTCTTTAGCCACTTGACATACCTGATGGTTTGAATTATTAAAGAATGTGCCTGGGGCAAGAGAAAATTGTCTTGATATCTGTTCTGGAGGTCCAGTTTTTTTTAGGTCACTTTTTTCATTTCCTCTCTCAGTGACTACAGGGCATTTATGTTTTTATATCCTTATTATTCTTATTTTAAGTAACTTTAACATTAGGTGATTGAAGTTGCCTTAATTATATTTTGTGGTTCATTAGTATCCATTAAATTAAAAAAAAAAACTTGAAAAGATCAAGCCTCAGACACTTCGTAGCTATGTGACCCTGGATTGTCTAGCCCTTATTGATCTTCTGCTTTGGAACAAATAGTATTCAATCTAAGATGGAAGGCATGAGGTGTTTTTTTGTTTTTTTTTTCTAAAAAAGAAAATAAAAAAAAACAACCTTGAATCCTCTGGACTAAGCCAAATTTAGCTCTCTCTCTCTCTCTCTCTCTCTCTCTCTCTCTCTCTCTCTCTCTCTCTCTCTCTCTCTCTCTCTCTCTCTCTCTCTCTGTCCTCTCCTAAGCTATCCCATTTATTGGCTATTGGACAACTGACTATTGAACATTTCCAACTAGATATCTCTTAAAATACTTCAAATACCATTCCATCCCCAATTTCATTACCTTTCACCCTAAACTCTCTTTTCTTTATCCCTCCCTAACCCTATTAATGATATCACCAACTTTCTAGTCACCAAGATTTGTCATATCAAAGAAATCCTTACTCTTCAGTCTTCCTTCAGTCATCAAATCCAGTTACTAAATCCAATACCCATTCCCCTTTCCACATTGTATCTCAAACCCTTCATCTTCTCTATACACTAAAATTTCCAACACCCTACTCCAAAATTTCTTCATTACTTGAATTTCTAAAAAGGTCCAATTAATCTTAGTCACTTTGCCAAAAATCATATTCCTAAAAGTATAGATCTAACCATATCACTATATTCCCATTCTTAAGAATCTCCATTGCTTCCCCATTGCCAATAGAATTAAATAATAATTGTTCAACTTTTAACAAGCCTCAAATCTTGTCCAACCCTTCCCTTCCAGACTTATTGCTCACTTTTTCACTTTGTGAACTACACTCCACATTAGCCAAACTAGTTCACTTGTTGCCCCTTCTTTGTGACATTTCATCATCATTCACAATATCTTTGCAGAGGCTAGTCTTTATCCCTGGAATGAACCTTCTTTATCTTCACTTCACAGAATTCCTTACATTCTTATATAATCATCTCATGTCAACTCCTATTCAGGACCTTTCTACCAGAAATTATTTTATAGATATATTGAATTTGATGTTCAATATAGGTATATATATATATATATATGTTTTTCTCTCAATAAGAATTTAAGCTCCTTTAGAGAAGACACCATCAATTTTCTGGCCTTCAAAACCTTACTGACAAATAGAGTGCCTAGAAAGTTTTAGGTTCTTAATAAAGTTATGTTAAATAGACTTGATTTAAACTGTTGTTTGTTTTCTTTCTGTAAGTGGTTACCAAGGATCCAAAAATTCTGGGTTTAAATAGACTATGTTCAATCCTGCAGGCTAAAAAAAGATCAGTATCACTTTTTTCTTATGGAAAGAAAATCTCCTTCACCTGTAGTTTACTTTGGTTAAGTATGTAATTAGTTCATGAATCAGTCTCTACAAATGTTGACTCCACCAACTCCTTTTTAAAAAAAAACAATAAAACAATAGTATTTTATACCATAAAAATATGCAGACATTAGGAAATACTAATGAGATCTCAAAAATACTGAAAACACATAAAGATATCTATAGTAGCCCCCCCAAAAAAATCAATAGAGGAGGGAAGAAGGGTATTTTAAGATTTTTTTAAGGTAGCAAATTTTAATTATTTTAAGGTAAAAATTTTATTTCACTTTTTATTTTAAGGTAACAAATTTTTAAGGTAAATGAATAAATTTAACCTTTAAAAAGGTAATAAAATAACAATGCATATGTCCTTTCTTTCTGGTATGCCCCATATGTCCAAAGTATCCTTCATAATTCCTATTCCCTCTCAACCCCCCCATCCTAACTTCATAATGTTTTTTTTCCTATTTTTGGATTCAACCAGAAGGGAAATACATTTTGAGACTTCCAGGCACACTATTGTCTTCATAGTAGCAAAGCATAGAATAATGTAGAATGGTGACCTGCTTCAGAGTAAAGATGATGTAAGTTCAAGTCCTCTTTCTGTCACTTAACAGTGACTCAGACAACTCTGTAAGATTGTTTTTAAGATAGCAATGGCCCTGATCTGAAATGGCAGAAGAGCTTTCTTCAGGCCAAGGGAAAAAAATGTTCAGAGGCCAAATTCTAGGTCTTGTACTAACTCATGTTTTCTCCAGGTGCCCAATAGTCACAGACACATTCTAAAGAGTCAATGAAAACTCTCTAATGAACATGACTGTTTTGTAGGTTCATCAGATTGATGCGGAATTCCCATCATTTCCCATACCTACATGAAAATTCCTATGCAAAATATTACCAACGGATAAGCTCAGCAAGCAGGCCAAGAAATTCCCTTAACTCCCTCCATTTCAGGGGACATGGTAAATACATTTTCCTCTTTAAGGGAAAACAGAAAGCACACAATGGCAAGCTTATATGTATAGAGTATTAGACTTTGAGTCTGTAAAATTTGGATTTGGATCTCAAATCAGAAAACAATTATGTGACACTAAGGAAGCCAGTTAGCTTAATTTATGTACTTAATTCTTTGCCCCTTAGTTTCCTCATTCATGGGAAAAGGGACAATAGCCATTAAAGTACCTTTCACTGCTAAATCTATGATCCTATGAAAATTATTAGCATAAGCTGCTTCCACAATAAGAAAACATAAAACCTAGAGGTTATAAAATATTCTCAATATGTGATTTTCATAATTTAAGAATTAGAGTATAGTAAAAAAAAATATTAAAGCATCAATGATTTGCCTCACTGACTTCATACCTCCATGAATCTGTGAAATAACAGGATGTTCTTAGGTACCTTGAACAAATAATTACATAATAGAGTAAAAAGGCAAATATTTCTAAAATTGGGTAAGCCATAAAGATTGATTGTGAGTACCATCAATTCTACCTTGCAAAGCAAATCATTTCTCCCATGCAGATCTATCTTTTCTCATTTTGCTGAGGAAAAATGTGTAGACTCATGGAACTCAATGAACACTAGAGTTCCTTCTAATTCTTAATAATCTATCTATGGATTTATATTTGCCTCCAGCACTTTGAGTCCCAGAAAGGAGGAATTTCAGAAGTTAATACAGGAACGCTTTCTATACTAGAAGTGGGGAGGGATAGAACATTTAAAATCGATACAACAGATTCCCTGATACTGGTGAAATAAAAATATCTTGGAAAAAGCTGTCAGTATCTCTTTTTAAATTTATAAAGGTCAAAGTATCTTATTATCACATTGTTTCTTTATTAAAGTTCCTAAAACTTGCATTGATTTTATTAGCTGGTCCTCATCAGCCTTAATATACAATGAATAAATTAATTCATTAAGTACTTTCCTAATTTTAAAAAAAAATCCTAATTTTTATGAGAACAGTATTATTTTCTAGTTAACATGTCTGATTATTAATAATATTTATCATTTCTTTTAATGATAAATTTTTTTTAATTCATTATTTGTATGTTAGAATTCTTTTTTAAAAGGTTCTGCTATTTCACCACCACATTTTGGGCAATGGTTTTTGATATATTTATGTCAATTCTCCATATAGTTTGGACTTCAGACATTTATCAGAGTTATTGATATATTTTCCCTCTCTACAGTTTCTCTTCTTAATTTAGTTTTATTAAATTTATTGGTATGAAAACTATTTTTGTTAAACTTATCTATATCTATTTTGTCTCATAGGTCCTCCTCTCTCCTTTATTTGGCTAAGAATTTTACTTCTTGCCATATTTGTGGAAGATACCAATTTTTTAGACATTTAAATGGGTGTAGGTTGATTTTTTTTAATTTGGGGAAAGGAAACATCTTATTTCTGTAATTTGCATGTCTAAAATGATATAAAAATTAGTCAGGAAAGAAGCATTCTTCCTTTTCCCCATTCATACTAGGAAAGTTCTTTGGATTTCTTCTTTATTTTCTTTTTTTTTTAATTTCATTTAATTAGTAAATTTTTTCTAGTCAACCATTTTTCCTTGGTTACAAGAATCATATTCTTTCCCTCCCCTAACCCCACCCTTTCCCATAGCCAATGCACAATTCTACTGGGTTTTACATGTGTCCTTGATCCTATTTCCATGTTGTTGATGTTTGCACTACCTCCCCAATCATATCCCCATCAGCCCATGTGACCAAGCAATTGTTTTTCTTTTATGTTTCTACTCCCACAGTTTTTCCTCTGAATGTGATTAGCATTATTTCTCATAAGTACCTCAGAATTGTCCTGGATCATTGCATTGTTGCTAGGAAAGAAGTCTAATGCATTAGATTATGCCACAGTGTATCAATCTCTGTGTACATTGTTCTCTTGGTTTTGCTCCTTTTACTCTGCATCAATTCATGGAGGTCATTCCAGTTCCCATGGAATTCCTCAAGTTCATTTTTCCTTTGAGCACAATAGTATTCAATCACCAACAGATACCACAATTTGTTCAGCCATTCCCCAATTAAAGGGCAATCCCTCATTTTCCAATTTTTTGCCACCACAAAGAGCACAGCTATGAATATTCTTGTACAATTCTTTTTCCTTATTATCTCTTTGGGGTATAAACCCAGCAGTGCTATGGCTGGATCAAAGGGCAAACAGTCTTTTATCGCCCTTTGGGAATAGTTCCAAATTGCCCTCCAGAATGGTTGGATCGATTCACAGCTCCACCAGCAATGAATTAATGTCCTGACTTTGCCACACCCCCTCCAGCATTTATTACTTTCCTTTGCTATAATGTTAGCCAATCTTCTAGGTGTGAGGTGATACCTCAGAGTTGTTTTGATTTGCATTTCTCTGATTATAAGAGATTTAGAATACTTTTTCATGTGCTTGTTAATAGTTTTGATTTCTTTATCTGAAAATTGTCTATTCATGTTCCTTGCCAATTTATCAATTAGGGAATGGTTTTATTTTTTGGGCAACTGATTTAACTCCTTATAAATCTATGTAATTAGACCTTTGTCAGAGGTTTTTTTAATGAGGTTTTTTTCCCAATTTGTTGCTTCCCTTCTAATTTTGGTTGCTTTGGTTTTGTTTTGGGATTTCTTCTTAGCAATGCTCTTAAGCATATATTTTTTTAATAGCTTTATTTTTAAGTCCTTACCCTTCTGTCTTAATATACTGTGAATTTGTTCTAAGGCAGAAGAGCAGTAAGGTTAGGCAATATAGGTTAAGTGACTTGCCCAGGGTCACAGAGCTATGAAGTATCTGAGGCCAGATTTGAACCTAGGACCTCCCGTCTCTAGCTCTCTAGCCACTGACCCACCTAGCTGTCCCCTATATTTAAGGGTTTTTTAATATATAGATAGATAAATGTTACATTTTTTTCTGTATCTTCTAAAAGTTTCTGGGGTTTTTTGGTGAGTTTCTCCATTGTCATTTCTGAAGACTTTACAGAATTTATTAATGTCATTTGATGACCTTTTCTAAATCCTTATTTTCTTTGGTCTCTTTGCAACAACTGTTGATCCCTTTCTCTTCCCTGATATTCACTTCTTTCTACATTTTTGAGACACTTCTCTCTTCTGAATCTCTTCCTTCCTATCTGACCCCTCTTTCTCTCTTTTGTTTGTTTCTCTTCTTGATAATGTCCTTTAACTTTAGGTGTACCTTAGGCTTTAGTCCTGGACCCACTTCTCCCTTTATACTACTTCACTTCATCAGTTCCCATAGATTAAACTATGCTGATGATTCTAAAGTCTACCTATCCTTACCCTAAATCTCTACTGACTTCCAACCTCACATTTCCAACTGCCTTTCAGATATCCCTAATTTGATGGCCAGAAGAGATCTTAAACTGCATGTCCAAAGAAGAATCCATTGTATTTCCCTCTAAACCTTCCTTCTCTCCCATGTTTCCTATTATATAGAGGACAATATCATTCTGCCAGTCCTTCAAACACACAAGCTAAAAATTATCCTGGATCCCTCATGATCTCTCACTATCACCCTTAGCCAATCTGTTGCCAAGGCCTTTCAATTTTACTTTTGCAACATCTCATGAATATATCCTCAACAGTCCTCTGATATTGCCATCACAGTCCTGTAAGCCTTATTGCCACATGATTAGATTTTTACATCAGTCTTATGATGAGTCTGGTTTAAGACTCCAATCTAGGGGGCAGCTGGGTGGCTCAGTGGACTGAGAACCAGGCTTACAGAGGGGAGGTCCTAGGTTCAAATCTAGCCTCAGATAATTCCCAGTGGTGTGATCCTGGGCAAGTCACTTAACCCCCATTACCTAGCCCTTACTGCTCTTCTGTCTTAGAACCAATATACAGTATTGATTCCAAGATGGGAGGTAAGGGTTTAAAGAAAAAAAAAGCCTCCGATATATTCTCCATTCAAAAAAGTGATTTTCCTAAAATGTAAACCTGATTATGTCATGTCCAACCCCTCAAAAAAATTCAGTAGCTCCCTATTGTCTCTAGAATCAATTTAAAAGGCTCTGTGTGGCATTCAAAA
Source organism: Monodelphis domestica (assembly GCF_027887165.1). Lineage (NCBI taxonomy): Eukaryota > Metazoa > Chordata > Mammalia > Didelphimorphia > Didelphidae > Monodelphis > Monodelphis domestica. The sequence goes on along the minus strand of NC_077228.1, from coordinate 348,763,254 downwards.
CTCTTCATAAGCCATTCCTACATTTCCAGTCTTATTCTTCATTTACTGACACAAATTTTTGGACCTGTCATGACACTGACCTTCTGACTATTTCATGAAAAAGATATTTGATCTCTTGGCTCCAGGCATTTTCTTAGGTGGTCTCCAATGTTTGGAAAGCTCTCCCTTCTTTTAGGTGACTATGGATGTCCCTTTAAGGCCCAACTTAAATTATACCTTCTATAGGAAGCCTCCTCCAAACCCTTTTAATTCTATTACTTTTCCCTTCTTATTTCCTATTTATCCTGTATATAGTTTGTTTTGTGTAGGTTTGTATATTTTCTTCTCTATTAGATTGTAAGCCCCTTGAGGGCAGATCATATCTTTTTGCTTCTGTTTGTATCCCCAAAACACTTGGCAGTATCTGGGTACTTAATAAATGTCTATAGATTAATTCATCAGGACTTTTACTCTCACTTTTGTTATGAAAAACTAACCAAGGTTGCTCTTCTTTCCCCAACATATCATCTACCTGCCTCCTTAGTCAGCTCTTAAATGTTTTTTCTCATGTTTCTATGATGCCCTTGTTTAATATTTTCCCTTTTATAAGCCTTGAACTTTTGGGCCCTTCTGTCTGTTCTCTATTTTCTCAGAACACTGGGGTAGGATAAGATAAATGACCTTTAATCCATAAGAACGATCTACTGGGACACTACTGCAGGGAGAATCTTAATGCATTCTTTTTGTTTTCCAGTGTCACACTTTTCTAATTCATCATCTCTGACTAACAATATCTAGAATTTGTGTATAAATGGGAATTGGGGAAAGGAGGTAGATAGAGATTATTTTTTATGAAGAAGTTGGAGTAACTGCTGAGGAGAAATTCTTAGGTGCCAGACATAATAGCTTTCATCCCTACTGGTAACTGGTTTCCTCCCATATGGTGTCAATTATGAGTAAACAGAATGGATCTCTCCTTTCTCCACTTGTTTCTCCCTTGGGCTTTCTCCTAACATTACCCCCTTTTCTTCCACTTGAGTATTTTGACTCTTCTTACTCTTAGGCTTCCCTCTGCCCTGGAAGTAGGGGTATATGGAGACATTTACCAGGTGTTGACTGTGAAAGTTGATTGCCTAAAACTACAGGGGTGACATAAGTTACATTAACCAAATGGTGGTGGAAGAAAGGGAATGTCTTAGACATGAATATAATAAAGAAAAATGTGGTGAAATGAACATTATATTTTTCTTTTTCTCTAAGAGCTAGTGTATATTTTTGTATTTTTCCTATTTATTGCGATATTTCTTCCACTTTGATCTCATGTCTTATTTATTTTTCAGGAAATTGAGTCAGAGTCCTAGGATATCATTCATTTTGTCATTTTCCTAGACTTCTTAGAAATGCTTTCCATTCCCCCTATCATTTTTCATTGTCCTCACTTTTCAATAACTGCATTAATTTGTCTGCTTTCTCCTCTTTCTTTTTTAAACCCTTACCTTCTGGCTTAGTATCAGTTCTAAGACATAAGAGAATAAAAGGCTAGACAACTACAGATAAGTGACTTGCCTAAGGTCACACAGCTAGGAAATGTCTGAGGCCAGATTCAAACCTAGGTTCTCCCCTCTCCAGGCCTGGTGCTCTATCCATTATGCTATCTGTTTGCTCCTCCTCCTCTTTTAAAAAAAATCTTCAATACCTCTACCTAGTCTTATTTTTTCAAGTCATAGTTCATATAAACATGGGTTTAAAGCTGAAAGGGATCACAGAGGCAATCCCCTCTTTTTATACATAAGGAAACTGAAGCCCAGGGGGGTGTTTCTGTAATTTGCTCCAGGTCACATAGAAAACAGGGATTATTTTGAGCCCCTGAACTCTAGCAAAGTCATTTCTCTTTTCACTGTGCTGTTGTCTTCTTCTTCTTTTGCATTCATTTCCCCTTTCATTTCATTCTGTTTCACACATTCTCAGGTAGACCTGTTCCTGGTTTTGGAAGACACACAACAGAAAATATTCAGGCTCTCCCCTACTTGTAATTGATTGTACTCTTGATTAACGAATATATTCTTCTATCTATCCATTCACCATTATATTTACTGAGTACCTCATTACCTGCAGGATACAAAAAAATCAAGCCTAGTCTCTGACATATAGAAGCTTAGTGATTAGATTGTTTTGGGATTGGAAGAGAATACCTGTACTTTTCCTTGCAGGTTCCACTCCAGCAGGATCAAAAGAATGGCAAGAAAAATTGAATCAGTGGAGGAACGACTTACCATGGCTCAGTAGTATGGGTGCCAATTTAGAACTTAAAGAGCACCTGTGATTTCCACAGAAATCCATTGTAGAAATCAATGGCAATATTTGAATATTAGACAAATAAGTGTTGGCTCACTCAATGCTAAGCTTCTTACTCTTTGCAAAAGGGCTGGATCACCACTGCTGAGGGAAAGAAGAAGATCAATGATAACCTTTCCTGTCACTCAGGAGGTTTTTTTTTTCAGGACCATTTTATAAATAAAGGATAATACCTGGCATTTATTTGTACTCTCAAATTCACAAAGTTTATATATATTCCATCCAATATATATGTATATATATTGGATGACATGATGAACCTGGGGTTAAGAAGTTAAGAAGACCTGAGTTTTGATCTGGCCTTATAAACTTACTAGCTGTGTGATTCTGGAAAAATCACTTATGCTCTCTGAACCTCAGTGTCCTGACTGTAAAATATGAATGATAATAGCACCCACTTCCCAGGGTTGCTTTGAGGATATGATGAGATAATATTTTATGCACATTAAAAACCTTAAAGCATTATATATAAGCTTACTTTTTTCTCAAACTCATTATAATCATATTATTTGAGTTTTGCCTCAACATTTGAGTGGTGGAATTATTATTCCCTACCTTGGGGTGGTAAAAGGCAACTAGATGTTAAAGTGAATAGAGTACTGGGTCTGGAGTCAGAAAGACTCATCTTTATGAGTTCAAATCTGGATCAGACATTTACTAGTTATGTGATCCTAGGTAAGTCACTTAACCCTGTTGACCTCCATTTCTCCATCTCTCCAATGATCAAACCATTCTAGTATCTTTGACAAGAAAATCCTAAAGAGTGACAAAGAGTCACATATAACTGAAAAATGACTTAACGTAGAGTGATTAACATAGACTGATGAACTAAATGCATAGAGGTAAATGTCTTAAAAGAGAGAGAAATAAAACTCCCCATCTTATCCCACCCTTGAGCCAGTTTTCTGAATTATATGTGCATGTGTGTGCATATGTGTGTGATCATATTTGTTACAAGTCACAGAGGTTAGACTACCTCTGGATATATTATCATTAATAACATTTTCTTTAAAATAATGAACTGGAGGAATTCCATGTAAACTGGAACAACCTCCTGGAATTGATGCAGAGTAAAAGGAGCAGAACCAGGAGAACATTGTACACAGAAATTGATACACTGTGGCACAATCAAATGTAATGGACTTCTCTATTAGCAGCAATGCAATGATCCAGAACAATTCTGAGGGACTTATGAGAAAGGATGCTAATCACATTCAGAGGAAGAACTGTGGGAGTAGAAACACAGAAGAAAAGCAACTGCTTGGTCACATGGGTTGATGGGGATATGATTAGGGATGTATACTTTAAATGATCACCCTAGTGCAATTATCAATAATATGGAAATATGTATTGATCAGTGATACATGTAAAACCCAGTGGAATTGCATGTTGGCTATGGAGTGGGGGGGGTAAGGGGAAGGGAAAAAAAACATGAATCATGTAACCATGGAAAAATATTCTTAAGTAATTAATTAAATAAAAATTTTCAATTAAAATATTTTCTTTATTTTGTTGTCAATTATTCCTCCCCTTACTTCTCTTGCTACCTGTTGGGAATTGAGAATGAGGAGGGATTTTTATTATTTATTTTATTTTTTAAAATTTATTTATTGAGTCAATTTAGAACATTATTCCTTGGTTACAAGGATCATATTATTTCCCTCCCTCCCTCCCCTCCCCTCACCCTTTTCTGTAGCTGAGATGCAATTTTAGTGGGCATTACATGTATCCTTGATCAAAACCTATTTCCATGTTCTTGGTGTTTACATTAAGATGTTCATTTAGAGACTATATCCCCAACCATATGCCCTTTGACACATGTAATCAAGCAGTTGTTTTTCTTCTGTGTTTCTACTCCCACAGTTTTTCCCTCTGAATGTGGATAGTGTTCTTTCTCGTAGATCCCTCTAAGTCCTTCAGGATCACTGCATTGCCACTAGTGGAGAAGTCCATTACAATCAATTGTACCACAGTGCAAGAGTCTCTGTGTACAATGTTCTCCCAGTTCTGCTCCTTTTGCTCTTTATCAGTTCCTGGAGGTCATTCCAGTTCCTATGGAATTCTGGGGAGGGATTTTTAAATTGTGCATGTGGAAATTAGAATGGAAAAGAAGTAATAAAACTATTTTTGCAGGCAATATGATCATATATATCAAAAATCCTAGATATTCAAATAAAAAGTTCATTGAAATGCAGTAATTTTAGTAAAGTAGCCAGATTTAAAAAAAAAACAAACCCACACAAATCATCAGAATTTTCATATATTACTAACAAAGTTTAGCAAGAAGAGGTAAAAAGAAATATTCAATTTAAAATAATCACAGATAAAATAAAATGCCAGGGAGTATACCTATTTAGGTAAATCTAAGAACTACGTGAACATAATTATAAAACACTTTTTACACAAATAAAATTAGATATAAATATTTGGAGAAATATTAATTGTTCATCGATAGGCAGAGCCAGTATCATTGGAATGACAATCCTACATAAACTATTATACTTATTCAATGTCTCTAATCAAAGAACTAAAATAAATATCTCGAGTATCTCATTGAGCTAGAAAAAAATAATTAAAAAGTTCATTTGGAAAAACAAAAGGACAAGAATAAGGAAAGATAATTAATGAAAAATATGAAGCAAGGAAGTTTAGCAGTATCAGTTTTTAAACTTTATTATAAAACAGTAATTATCAAAACTATTTCATTCTAGGTAAAATATAGAAAGATAGATCTGTGGAGCAGAATAGAAATACAGCAAATAGTAGTAAAACTATTTGTGCTCAATAAAAGTATAGATTAAGGCTTTTAGAATAAAAAATCACTATTTTGTTAAAAGGTTTGGCAGGAGCTATGTACACACCAATATTGTATACTATTCATTAAGATAAAATGAAAATGAATTAATAATCTAGGCATAAAAAGGAAATGTCATAAGCAAATTAGAAGAATAGGAATACATTACCTATCAGATTTATGGATAGGAGAGGAATTTAGGTGTCAACAAGAGATGGAAAGCATTGTAAGATGTAAAATGGATAATTTTGAGTTCATTAAATTGAAAAGTTTTGTGTGAAAAACACAAGTGTTGCCAAGATTATAAGGAAAGGAGAAACATTTAAAGAATACTTCATATTCTTTCTGAATGATGTATCATATCTAAAATAGATATTTGTCAAATTTATGGGAATAAGAGCTATCCTCCAACTGATAAATGGGCAAAAGATGTAAACAGACATTTTTTAGATGAAGAAATCAAATAAGTATATTTTTAAAATGTTTTAAATCACTCAATTAGAGAAATGCAAACCAACACAGTTTTAAGGTATCATCTCACATCCATCAGATTGGCTAAAACAACAAAAAAATGACAAATGTTGGAGAGGATATAGAAAAGTGGGGACATTAATACACTGTTGGTAGAACTGTGAACTGACCCAATAACTTTGGAGAGGAATTTGGAATTATGCCCAGGGAGCTAAAAATTAGGTATACCCAAAGACTCAGCAATAAAATAACACAGCCAGTATATGGTGGAGATAGAACTTGAATTTACATATGTGAGACCTATATTCAATACCCCATGATACTTATCCTGATGCCTTGCTTCTAGTATTACTAAATATGTCATTTATCTCTCTATGCATTTGTTTCATCATTCTATGTACAGTCCAGCAAGCAATTGGAGAAGCAAAACTGAATTAAGAAAAGAGAATAGTTATGCCAGTTACATGTTGCTCTTTTGATTCTTTTCCTGCCTCTCTGAAAATGCATTTTTAGAACTTGTCATATCCCCAACTATGAATATCACCCAATGTTCTTTCCTGAACTTTTTTATATGTAGATATGCTATACAATATACCTAAAATTAAACTGATTATGTTTTGCCCAAAGCTCACCTCTTTTCTAAACATCCTTTTTACTCTCAAGAATACTATTATCCCCCCATTCCCAGATTTGCAACCTCAGTGACTTCTATAGTTCTTCACTTATTTATCCTTCACAGCATCTAATCTATTGCCAAATCTTACTGTCATACCTTCACAACTGTAACTTGTTATATTTATTTAGATATTTTGTAGCCCATTAGAATGTAAATTCCTTGAGAGTAAGAACTGTTTTGGTTTCTGCCTTTTTTTTTTGGTATCCCTAGTACTTAGCATAGTTTCTAGAACATATTAAGTACTTACTAAATACCTGATTCATTGATCCAGCACATAGGGAAGGTCATCTCTGAATGAGTTATGGAGCAATATGAAGGGATTCAGGTCACAGAATGTGAGGAAGAGACACTGCAGTGATGGTGAGCCTTTTAGGGGGGCAGATGATGTCCTCAGGTGCACGTTGAGAGGGGGAGGGGAATAGCCGACCCCTGCATCCCTCTGGCTTTCTAGTGACAAACTCTGGTGAACTCTGTGTTGGGATGACAGTGAGTGTGCCCACAGAGAGGGCTCTGAGTGCCCCCTATGGCACACAATTCATAAGTTCACCACCATGGTTATAAATCATGCCTTCGAATATAACTTTACTATCATAACTTCTGAAATAACACTATAATGTGTGGCAGAACCTAGATAAATACCTTCTCAATCAGATATAGTTCTTTCTGTAGCTTCAGTCCTATCACAAAATATTATTCCCAGTTTCAAGAAAGTAAGCAGTGTGGTAAGAGTTGGTGTTCCGTGTCCTAATTGCCATTCTGCTAATTAGCCATGTACTTAATCTCACTGGACCTCAGTAAAAATGAGGTCTTACTGTAAAAGGAAGATTTTCCTATATATTATGATTTCTAAAGTTTCAGTTATGATGAACATTTTCAGAATCTATCTTTCAGCATCAGCACACAGTTTTTGTTCCCTGACAAATAAGTACCAAAAATAACAGAGATGCAAATGAAATGCTAGAATCTTTTAGATACCCTCAAAAATAGTTATAAAAGACCTGCATGCCAGAAAGAGCAGTTGGAAAATTATATTTAGAAGGTGCATTACATGTGGGACTGACTTAGGTGAGACTCACAGCTACCCAAACCTTCACCTGGAATTCAAAACAAATCTCTTCTGAGGTTGAATGCAATTTTATTACCTTTTTTCATTGTTTTTTCCATTTTCTCACTCCTCTGCACTGCCTATTTCCAGGTGAGATGGGAAATAGAAGGACCAAAATACCATAATAAGAAAGGATTTTCTTGCAGTATCTGTAGTCCAGCTGGAATTGGGGGGGGGGGGGGGAATTTCACGACCAAAGCAAATCTTAGGGTCATTGACTTTGGCTGAATGGAGAGGGTCTGGCTAAGAATCTGATGGGCTATATATCTAAAGTTTCAGTCTGCTAAAAGTATTCTATTCCTCATTTGAATAATGGTAATTCACAAGCACTCCAGCACCAAGTCAGGAGTTGCCCAACAGGCTGCATAATTAACAAAGTTCCTTTTCTCTATTTGGGAACTTGTATGGATCTGTGAGCTTCCAAGTCCGGGCCCTCCCTTCCTGAAGAACCAAATTATTAGAGGATCTGTAGACAATTCAGACAAGGATGGTATGTAAAATCCACATGAAAACTGCAAAGATGAATCAAATTACATTCTGAGTACTTAAGAGCAAATTGAAAATGAGGCCATTTCGTATTCAAGAAGACCTTCTCAGCTTTCTGGGAACGCAAACATGCAGCTCACAGCAGAGGATCAGGTCACCCACTGCCTGGGGAAAGCAGCTTGAATTTTATTACCTGGGTGATCTCTGGCAAGGCAGAAGCTTCAGGAGGTAGAAACCCCGGTCCCCTTTACTTTGTCTCCTGTGCTGCTTTTTGGCTCTCATAACATTTTAATTAAATTTGGGCTTGTCTTTCTCTCTCACCTTACTCTCTGCATCAAACGGGGATGTCACCTGGCTGCGGTCCCTGCAAGCCTTCAGTTCTGCAAGCAGGTTTCTTGCCATACAGGGAGAAGTGCCGTTAAATCAAAGCCCAAGTAACCTGTGGTTTCACTGCCAGAGAGAGGCACATAACTTCAATGTGACTTAGAGAAAAAGATAATGAATTCGCTAATGCAAATTCACGCACAGGGGTCAACTGCAAAATGCCTTTGTGTTTGATAGTATTCTGAGTATTTGGTGTTTGTCATGCAATAAATAATTCATCTTGCATAGCCGCTTGCTATGGAAATGATAGTCTATGTATATTAAAGCATTTAGCACTCGGAACAAAATGGACAGCTGGGGCCAAATGAACATCTCTTAGGACATATTACCATTACTGCTCCCCTGTGAATTTTTAACTCTTCACTTCTGAGAGTCATAATGAGGATCGTAATTTAATAAGGCAAGGGGGTTCATTTTGATGCATCCAGGGTTATACCAAAGTAAATGAATAATTTAGAAACCCTGGGAATTTGATGGTTTCTGAGCCTTTTTGTGGTTATTATTATCGATAATGCTCCAGAAGTCAATCTGGTTTACATCCTGTGCAATTTGGGAAGGTGTCAAAGGTGAAATATGTTCACGTGCTAAGGAAGGTGAATGAATACAAACATGATTTTAAGGTGACACTTTGCTATATTAAATTAGCATCTTACCTAACAACCAAATTCTCAGTCACCTCTACAGCACCAGCATACCTTTTTAAAAATGAAATTGTTTATTAAAGCCCTAATATTTAACATTCAGAAAAAATAACATTTTATTAACTATATTTTAATTAATATAACTCAGAGCATAAAAAATCAACACTTTGTCAATACCTTCCTATACCCTCATTTGGAATTAGTGGTTCTTTATTCTTATTTTCTTTGTGTCATATCATCAGACTATATTCCATTCTTTTGTTTTTTTAATTTCTTCTTTGTTTTGCATTATTCCATTAAAGAAATATCTTCTTTCATTTCCTTTTTAACAGTTTTTCCCTTTCTCTTTCTTCTTCTCCCTCCTACCCCTTTTCCTTTTCTTTTTCCTTCTTGTAGTTGCCTGCAGCCACAAATTAATGTATTCAAGGTTGGACAACTGAGAAGGGAAGTTAGAAACTAGAGAAATGGAGGGAAAATGGATGAAGGGGATAGAGAGAGAGAGAGGGAACATAATGAAGGAAGAAAGACTCAGAGATGAATAGTTAAACTACATGGGCTCCCATGTGCTTGCTCCTCTGATGGTGAAAAGAGAGAGAGCTATAGGTGAATCCGATCTTTTAGTGGAGAATCAAGGAAAGGGGAATGGAGGGGGGAGCTAATGAACATGTGACATGGCATATGATTTAACTTTGGCTCAATTGACAATAACAAGATCAAAGAGAAGGAGGCTAATCAACCATGTGCGTGGGTGGAGAATCTGGTCTTTCAAGGTAGGAGCTAGGACCCAGTAGCAGCTAATGTCCTACCCAGGAATTCTCCTGACCTTTGGACTGTACGTTTGGAGAGTGCTCAGAATTAATAGCATACCAATTACATACAACGATCAAGAAATAATGTGCACATGAGTCTGGTACAAGAGTACATAGATTACAATATTCATACATCAATAATACTGTCAAGATGAGACGATACATGGGATGCCTCACTTCTCCTTCACTCTTCCTCCTCCTTTCCTTTTCTTCTTTTATTGGTTTTTAAAAATACCCAAATGAGGAGCAGCTGGGTAGCTCAGTGGATTGAGAACCAGGCCTAGAGATGGGAGGTCCTAGGTTCAAATCTGGCCTCAGACACTTCCCAACTGTGTGACCCTGGGCAAGTCACTTAACCCCCATTGCCTAGCCCTTACCACTCTTCTGCCTTGGAAAGAATACATAGTATTGACTCCAAGACAGAAGGTAAGGGTTTAAAAAAAATACCCAAATGTAAGCAAATATTTTACTTTATTTCATACTTAAGGACCAAATTAGTTAATATCAATATAACTGAAGAACACTAAATTATTTACATCTCTACAAGTGGGTAAGTTTCCTACAGATTCCTTCAAAATTCATCTTAAAAACATATGGAAGAATCAACAATAATGAAAATACAAAGGATATTTTATTAAAATGGAGCACAAGAAGTTCCTTTCCAGAAATCATTGACACAGCATGAACTTTCAGTGAAAGTTTAAAATGGGATAGACAATATTTTGCTTGCATGCAATCATGCACCTGCATGCTCTGCACACACAAACACACACACACACATACACACACCTGCATGCTGTTGTGTGCATGCTCAAGAGCTCATGAGCACACACACACACAGCCACAGCCAAGGAACCCCATTACTTTTGTTGATTCCTTTTACCTTGATTTCCAGAAATTAGAGCACTTTCTTAAGGCTCTCAATCAATGAGGAAGATAAAAAGTGGAGAACCAGTCAACAAATAACAAGCAATACATGCCAGATACCTTATGAAGTACTAGGAATATGAATATAATCAGAAATGAAGATAGCCTCTGCCATCAAGGAGCTTAAAATCTAGTGAGAGAAAATAGCACCTAGGAGAAAACTGAAAAGCATGAAGTAGGTGGGCAGGTAGACTGTGCTGGGGTATAGCAGCAAAATTCTGGAGTTCAGCCTGGAAAGGAATCAATGCCTTGCTGGTTTGGACACCCTCCTTAAATAGAGGTCTTGGGAGGAGACATCCAATCAGAAAAAGGGACTGAAACAGAGAATTCAAAAGTGTGAATTCCAGGACTGGAGTGAACTTCTAGGATGAAGATTGGGGTAGGGTAGAAGATGTTGAGAGTAAAGCCTGGAGGGGAGGAGAATATGCAAAAAAAGAAAAAACTAAAAAGAAAGATTGGATGTATTGAAGATGTAACGGGGGAAGAATAAAGAGAAACCCAGGTAAAAAGGGAAAGAACAATGCAAGAAGTTATGAGAAAGTAATCAAAAGTTATCACCTAGGAAAATAAAAATGAATTGAAGATAACAAAATAGGGTTAGGGAATAAAAGAGAGTAAAGAAAATTATAATTTGATTTTATTTTCCTCATCATTACACTAATTGATAAGAGGAAGTATATATGAGCCCCATACAATAGAAAGACAGGGTAGGCAGTAGTATAAATTTTAGAGAGCTTATATAGGTGGATGAGAGAACAGATATTTTTAAATTCCAATGTTTAAAGGTCACATTTGGTGAATGGTTTGAAACAGGGATAAGAGGACAAATATAGGGAGAGAAGGAAGGAATGAATAAACAAATGAAGAAAGAGAGGAAGAGATGAAAGGATGAAGAAAGGAAGGAAGGAGGGAAGGAAAGAAGGAAGGAAAGAAATAGGTAGCAAAAGGAGGGATGGTGGGAGGAACAAGGGAAAGATAGGACAAAAGGAGGATGACAGCATCATCTAGGAAGCAAGAAGACCATAAACTTGTTTCTCTAAGTATAAGAATAGGGACCAAATAAGGACTGGTCCTATAGTTCCTTTGATAGAGGAAACGCTCAAGCTAGGGACCTCTAGCAATTCAGATTACATATCCTCTGCAAATCAGATATTTGCTTAGGGCCGTGATGGTGAACATATGACACGCATGTCAGCACTGACAAATGTAGCCATTTTTGATGACATGGGGCCTGTGATAGAGGGTTAAGTCTGGTGGTAAAGAGTGAGAGGGAGAAAGAGTGGAGACCTCCCCGTTCAAAGAGGGGTTCAAGGGAGACAACTGCTATTTAAATTGACCAAGGAAGAGGAGAGGGGGAATGAGTAGTACCCCCTTCAAGCCTCCCCTCAGCTATGGCTGCTCACCCCAAACTGCCTCTTGACTTCCCTCTACTACTAATATCTTTCCTCAGAGAGAGTTACCCTCCCCCATAAGGCTGGAACTGTTTCCCATTCACACTAGAGCCAGTTGAGGAAAGATAACAAACTTTATTCTAACTGATCAATTTGGGAATAACACAGGGAAATGACTGTGGGAAGGGTTTTTGTGAGAAAGGAGGGAAAAAGGCATCCCTATTCTAGCTACCCTTATCTCCCTCCTCAAGTTGATGAACCCAGGCCTTGGCAGCCTTGGGCCTCTGAGAGACTCAGGTTAGGATAGCCTTGGTCTTGGTCCATGGGCACAGTACAGACCCAGGGCACCAAGAGCTATGAGGTGATATCATCTGCTACTTGGTATCTTCTCCAACTGCCACTTCAGTTGGGAATCGGTGGGGAGAAGGGTGTCCAATCACCAGGGAAAAGATATGTCTTTTCTCAGGAGCAAAGTCTTGAGCAGCCCTTTTCTCAGGCTGTCTCAGGATTGAGAGCTAACTGCCTCTCTCTGATAGACTCTCTTGCTCTCCCAAGATTCCAGAACATCCCCTGGGGCCCCTCCCCAGCTATGGCTGAGACTCCATCAATTTCTCAGACTGTAACTTCAGTTCTAGGGTTTGAAACCTCTATCACAATCCTCCATTTCTTGTTGTGAGCATGGTGTCACCATGATCTCATGCTAATTATGTATATACATACACACACACACATACACACACACACAGATATATATATATATATATATATATATATATATATATATATATATATATATGTGTGTGTGTATATATATATATATCCTCTGGTTTGAAGTCATCCAGATGGGAAAAACATTTCCTTCCCATCTGTATGAGTACTAATAGAGATTTATTTACAAATATAGTTTATGGGCTGTCCTTATTTACAAAATAGCCCCTAATGTCAGTGTGAAATTTGTTTGTTTCTAAATATGTCCTGGTGGTTGCATACTTACTCCTCTTTAGGAAGTCCTCTTCTCATGTCACCTGAAGATGCATTCTTCATTCTTTCTATGTTGACTCTTATGTGCAGTTGTTAGTGTGTCTTCCAGCCTTTGGTGTTGCTTGAAGTTGTCACAGATCTGGATGTCTTCGCCTTTACTGGATACATACTTGATTGTTGTCTCACCTTGAAAGATGATGATCTCAAGTATCCAGAACTACAGGATTATGTGTACGTGTAAGACTGTTTTGCCATTGTGTGTGTGTGTGTGAGTGTATTTCATTGGGTGTGTGCAAGTGAGATTCTTTTGTAATGAATGTAGGTGTCTTTCTTAATGTGTAATAGTAAAGCAAATAGTATTTTCCTATGTAGTTAATTGTAGAGGTTAATGATATTTTAGTCTAGGTCTGAGATGAAGAGTTGAAAATATGTACTATCTGTGTTGTACATTATTCTGTTTTGTTTTTTTTTTTTTCACTGTCATTTGGGCTGTCTCTGTTTAGTGTCTGTTTTTCCCTGTGTATCTTGGGTAGGCTCATGGGCTTTCTGTTTGCCTATCAGGGGCTTTTTTTATGCATATGTGCCTGCATGGATTCTGAGGCTTCAATTAAGTTTTCTTCTGGTGTGTCACTGTGGGCATAGTGATGCTTAATGTGGGATGCATGAAATTCTTAGTTAATATCTCTGTGAGATGCCCTCCCTCTCATCCTCCCCCTGGAAAGATTGTGTCTTAGGTGAAGGATGAGGGATATGGGTAACCTGTTTCAGTTCTCTTTTATAATCTGTTTTGGTTCCACAAAATAAATTTTGTTTGGGTAAGGTGCTCCAATAGCATCTTTAATGTTTCCCATCTCCATTTACTGGGGTCTGTGGAATTGTCTTAATTTTTTTTTCTTTTAGCCAGGGCTTGTTACTATGGGTTTTGGGGTTTACTTCAAGGTTACTTCGTGGATTAAGTATTGGATCTTATGTCTAGTACCAGTCTGGGTTCTTATAAGGTTTCTTATTGTCTGCTACCCTATGGAACTCAAATCAGTCTTGGTACCAAGTCTTATCAATAGGTGCTATAACTAGGCTTATAGGAGGCTCAAGGTTGGAGAAAGGAGAATGTGATAATAGCATTACATTTGTCTATATCTTCTTCAATTTGTTCTTTGTCATAATCTTGTAATGCAATTTCATTTACTTCTATGTATGTCAGTGTCACTTTCCCCAACCTTGCACTTCGCATAAAGTTCTTCATAGCTACTGACCCTGAATGCATGCAACATTTCCTCTACTGATAATGTGTTTTCTATGTCTTGGCTTAACTCTTCAGAAAACATCATTGTTTCTGTATTCAAGTGTTCACTGTGCTAATCTGTGTCCCACTCTTCTAAATCTTCATCCACAGATCTTTATCATAGAGTTTGGTGTATTCATAAGGTTCTAGTTCTTCATCACTGTCTGAGTCAAATATTATTGTACCTAGTGGATCTGTATTATCTGTGTCTAGTTCCAACTCTTGTTCAATGATTTCTCTATTCCCCAGGTCTTTCACTAGATCTTGTTCAGTGTTATGTTGGGACCCTGTGACATGTGTTGGTAAATATGGTTCCATGCTTTGGTCTGACTCTTCCTCAGTGATTTCTATATTCCCCAATTTTTTTTAGCTCTTTCCCAGTACTATGCTGTAATTTTGTGTTCTGTGGTGATAAATTTGATTCTTATGGGTTTGCTCCTTCCTGAGGATCTGCTATCATGTTACTGGAAAGCACAGGGTTCCTTGGGGCCTGGGAGCCACCCAGGAGCCAAGTGCCCACAGCTGTGGCCATGCCCATGCCCCCAGCCAGGTCCAGGGGGGGGGAGGGCTGCTCCATGTGGTGGCTGTAGGGGTGAGGGGGGGGCAAGTGATGGACAGCACATACTAGGCAGCTGGGGTGTGTGTGGCTCCCGAAGGGGCAGGGAGGAGGAGCACATGTGGAAGGAGCATGCCCAGGCAGTCAGGCTTGTGGGTGGTAGCCACTACTCTCTTGGACCTCCCTCCCCCTCTCTTGCCAGTTGGGGTGGGACAGGACTGGGCCAGGGTAGTAGAAGACTGGGCAGGGTTCTAACCCATGTGCAACAGAGGAGTGCCTGGAACCAATTACCAGACACTTTTAGTACCCTGAAAAATATAGCAATGGCTTTACTCACAATTTTTCCCTCTATGTACTTTTGTGAGACCTTATTTTCAACATTAAATAATATCAAAAATCAACAAAAGAAACAGATTGACAGATGAAGTTAATAGTGCTTGCTTGAGCTTGAAGTGTACAAAATACCAACCTTCAATTGAAGATTTAGCCAATGAAATTCAGCAACAAAATAGTCACTAATTGGCAGGTTAGTTAAAGAATTCCCCCTCCCCCTCATTTATCTTTGTTCCCAGCACCCCCACACAAGTTAAACAATATCAAGACCAACAAAAGAAACCAACTGACAGATGAGCAAAGAAGTCACTAAGAAGGTAAGTTAAATAATTAGTTTTTGGTTTATTAAATACAGTTATATATCATTATTATACATTTTTGTTATTTAAACTATAAATATTGTGAAATTATGGTTTTTTTTCTCAAAGTAATAAACCACCTGAATTATGCTCCTTTTTTTGGTGAATTTTGATACACCAAGCTCAAAAGGTTGCCCATCACTGGCTTAGGGCATAAAAAAGTTAGGTAAATTTCCCAGGATTACACTTGACACAATACTTTGTGTATGCCAGAGGCAGAGCTTGATATAAAATCTTGACATAAAATCTTATTTAAAAGTTATCTTATATACATTAGTCTATTTTTAGACTAATATATAATTAAGAAAATAATTCCCATAGACTAATGAAAATACCCATATGGTTAATACTTATCCCCTTCTTTACAGATGACTCCTTTAAAAGAAGAATTCATTATATAATTAGGCCAGAAAAATAGCAGCCAATAGACAGTTTATACTTAATATTGCTAAAATATATATTCCCTTTTGCAATGAACTATTTATCTGAGACACTAATCTTAGAGATTTAATTTTCCCTAGAAGCAACATGATATGCAATTACATTGGGTTTGGTCAGAGAATACTATGCTTTTTTGTTAGACAATTTTTTTGTAAAACTTGTAACTATTACTCCTGCTTTCTTTCCCCACTATCCCATTCTCATATTCCTAGTGTCTCTTTCTCCTCCTTTTCTTAAGATGCCTCAGTTTCTCAGAGAGGTGATGAAGGAAATTACTTGACAAAGTCAAGGCGGTAAGATGGGTTTAAACCAAAAAACTAAAACTGAGACATATAAGGTGCTATCAATCTATATGACACATACTCATCCTGGGAGGAAAAACAAACAAACAAACAAAAAACCTTCTATCCTTTAATGCAACATTTTCCAAAAATAATCTGTCAGGATATTATTCATGGCAAAAGTTCAGGATTTTCTATTGAAAAAAAGTTATAATAAATAAAAAGCAAAGCATCCTAGGACTTTGATAGGTTTGCAGATTAGATCACTAAGTGGGTGACAACTCTTAAGTTCCAAGTATTCTGTGAATCTTCATTTCTGAAACTATAATTCACAAGCCCCTACCTGTATGTCTATCTTTAGTAGTTAACCAATAGATACAATTAAATTTAAACAAAAATATTTCTAGAAATGGAAAAATAAGATGAGTAGTTACTCATGATTCCTCCCATAAATATAGAGCTCACTCTCCCATTTATACAGTGTCAGAAGGAAGAGTGGGCACAAATATATAGTATGCTGGTAATGAGACCCAACACAGGGAATACATGCAGTCAAGGAAACTATTGTTTCCATGCTTCTGTTATTGAAGCAATTCAGTGTTCTTTCTCATATCATGGTATCCTGCTTGACATTGTGTTTCTTGGGGGTGGGGGCTCTTCTGGGTTCCTAGTAATAATTCTGTCTGCAGCTCAACTCCTGACTAGTAGGGATATTTTCTTATTTCTTGACTCTCTTCTATGCTTCTAGACATCAAATAACATTGAGCTATCCCTACTGAATAAACCCCTTTCTATCTCTATCTCCTCAGAAATAATTCTAAGCCACGTAACAGGGTTCATAATTCCATCCCAAAATTCCATGGCTGGGAAGGAATATAGAGAAATACTATCTCCATCACTCTACTGCTCATGAACATAAGCTGACATTACAAAACTCTTACCTATTTTCAAATGACCTAGAACTGACTACATTAGCTTTTTAAAGGCCAGAGGAGATGTGGCCAACTGTGACCCAATTAGTTCTAAGCTGCCCCTTTAATTCCATCAGAGAGAATTTTACACTTCATAAAATAGTCACTTGACTTAGTCAACATATCTATGCATTTCATTTAAATTTTTATCACCTCATAGATTTATCTTCTCTCTATTTAAAGTAAACTGGAATGGGAGAATAACCAACCACCTCGTGCTGATTATAATATTCTTCTTCCCTGCAAATTTTCTTATTTTATACTTATCTGTACACCTGTTGCCTCTTCTCAATAGAATGGAAATCCCTTAAGTCAAATACTATGCCTATTTTAAATTATCATATTCCAGGAGCTAAAACAATATTCTGTACCTAACTTCTGCTTAATAAAATACCTGTTGAATAGAATTGCATTGAGCAAAAGTTTAAATTTGCTTGTCAATTTAAATACTCATTTTTGTACAAAAAGTAGTATAAATATTCTCTCCACTTAGTAGATAAGGAAACTGAGGCCAAAAGGGGTTAGAGTGATCAATTCAAGTTCAAACAGATAGGAAATATATAACATAAGACCTAGAGCCAGATCTTCTTTATTAAAAGTTTAATGTTCTTTCCAGTATAACTTTGTAGTTCCTGTAGAAAATTATCTAGAATTTGCTTCAGAAACTTCCTGTCTTGTTCCCTGTTTATGCTGCTCTTGAGCAGAGATTCATTTATGCCTACTTAGGTCTGCTAACTCATTGCACATGAGAGAAAATGTTCAAGGTGTCAATACACTCAGCACCTAACAGGATCCCTGGGTCTCACAGATCCTAAATGCACATAATAACAAACATTTTGCTCAGCTGCACCTGCCTATTTTCTATGCCTGTTCATGGTTTATGACTGAAAAAAACAAACTGACATCTGTACAGTACTTTATTTGTTTTCAAAATCCTCCCACATGTATTAATCTCTTTTGGCCTTCAAGATAGCTCTTTGAGATAGACAGGTCATATAAGTTTTTCTCATTTTCCAGATGAAGAAATCAATTAATTTATTATTTAAGTGCCTATGTGTAATTAACTGTGATAAGTTCTGGGTTGGACTTACAAGGAGAAAAATGAAGTGTTCCCTGCCTTCAAGGAACTGCATTCTATCAAGAATATACATATGAGAATGCCTGCCATTTGATTCAACCATACCACTAATAGGTCTGTATGCCAAAGAGATAAGGAAAATACTTCTAAAAAGATATTTATAGTCCCACTCTTTGTGGTGGCAAAAAAAATGGAAAATGAGGGGTGTCCATCAATTGGGGAATGGCTGAACAAATTGTGATATATGATGGTGATGGAATTTTATTGTGCTGAAAGGAATAAGGAACTGGAGGAATTCCATGTGAACTGGAACGACCTCCAGGAATTGATGCAGAGTGAAAGGAACAGAACCAGGAGAACATTGTACACAGAGGCAGATATACTGTGGCACAATAGAATGTATGGTCTCTACTAGCAATGCAATGATCCAGGACAATTCTGAGGGATTTATGAGAAAGAATGCTATCCACATCCAGAGAAAGAACTGTGGGAGCAGAAATGCAAAGGAAAACATATGATCGATCACATGGTTTGATGGTGATATAATTGGGGATGTTGATTTTAAATGATCACTCTATTGCAAATAAGAATAATATGGAAATAGGATTTGAACAATGATACATGTATAACCCAGTGGAATTGCTTGTCAGCTCTGGAATGGAGGAGGGAAGAGGGAAGGGAAAGAACATGAATCATATAACCATGGAAAAATCTTCTAAATAATTTTTTTAAAAGAATATACATATGAGTACATTTTAAATGTGTGCAAAATAAATACTCAGCATTCAATCAGGAATGGAGAGAAAGAGAAAGGAAGACAGATAGAGACAGACAGACACCCAAAGGAGATCAAGGAAATGACTTGTGCAGGACTTCACTGTTGGGCTAAGCTTTATAGGATTCTAAGGGGAAGAGAAGATGAGACAGAGCTTGGAAGATTGAAGAGTAGTCTATACAAAGCTTTGCACTAAAGTGAACTAAAGTGAAGTGAAAAACTAAGTACACAAATCTGAAATAAAATCCAGATTTCTGATCTCTTTGTACAATATAGATAGAATCTACCATCTTGATATGACAAAGTTTGTACTTCATCTTTACCTTTAAAATGTGTAAATGCATTGGGGAACTGTGTAAATTGGGAAAATATGTAGATGCATTGGGGAATATATAAAAGCCATTCCATTTGCATGTAGGTGGGTCTACTTGATTTCCATTCAATCCAATCTTGATGTGAAAAACAAAATATTACAGATCTTTCAAAACTAATGGAGAAATAAGTAAAATTTGAAATAAATGAAAATATAGAATAATCTACACATGATTGAAAAATTCAAGAAACAATATGAAATCCATGAAAATATATTTGTTGTGGGAAGACTTATATGGATGGATATAGAATAAAGTAAGCAAATCTAGGAAAATAAATATGTGAAATGACAAGGAAATGTCATTGTAAAGGCCAGTATAAATGAAAAAGCATAATAACAACAACACAAAATGAAACTGCATGTAATTATGAGGACTACACTTAGACCAGGAGAATCGAGAAAAAAATGTACCTCTCTCTGCAAAAGGAAGGACATATGGGCATGAATGACTTCTTTTCCTATTAGAATCTATTGTGCTAAACATTTTTTCTATTTTTTTTTGTTTCTGTTCACAAAATAACTCAATGGGTAGGAGAAAGGAGAGAACAAATTTAGAAGTGAAGGTGATATATAAAATAAAGTTATCTTTTTTTTCAACATACGTGAAATGCTATAAACAAAAACAAAAAGCCCCAAGAACTAGAAAGGAATTGAAGTTTGAGAGCTGAAATCTTAGGAATATGAGTATCAGAAAAAGCCAGAAATAGTATTTACCATTTAGGAATATTTATATAAAAATGAGAATTTCCAAATTTTGAAAGAATTTCCAAAATTATCTCTGTTAATGGTAAGACCATTATCACATAAAAATTATTGCATCCTAATTGATTCTTTTCTGAACTACTCAGTTTCCAAGCCCTGTAAATTTAATAACTGAGAAGTCTCTTGTGACCTATTGAGTTAAATGCTATACTTGGAGAAGATCTGATTTCATTTCTCACCCGAGATTCTCTCTGTCTTATTTTCTTGAGCATTCAAATGAGGATTGTAGGTATCTCAGTTTCATGAGGATCAGATAATAATCATGAAGTAGTTTGAATACCATAAAGTTCTATATCAATGTAGAATGTTATTTTGAAAACATTTATGAGGCATCTTCTTTGTGCAGGACGCTATGCCAGATGCGAAAGAGATTTAAAGTTTATGTAAAATTAAGCCCTTTTATCCTATGAGTTTATAGTATTGTATTGTCAGAAACATACAAAACCATTAGATACATTAGATATTATATGGTTAACATGAATTGAGTTGTGAAACAAAGAACTATGTGAGGTCTTAGTGAGAAAATGTTCCTAACCAAAAAAAAAAAAATTAAAAAAGTTTCACAGAGGAAAATGGAATGTAATTTGAGTTTAGAAGGATGAGTATGGAATAAACTGACATTGAGGAAGGAGTACATTCTAGGAACATGGTATGATGAGACCAAGGGTAGAGGCAAAGATAGTACTATGTTTCAAGAAGAGAACAGTCCAATTTAGCTAGATAATAGTATGAATGAAGGAAAATGTGATAATACTGAGAAGATTTAATGTGTCCAGGAAGTAAAAGGACATAAGTGACTGTCAGTGGAATTAGAACTGTATTTAGTTGATGCTAGGGAACCACTTAAGATTTTTATTAACAGAAGAGCAACAGTGAAGTGCTAAGGTGAGAGAGTAGATATGGGAAGATCTATTAGAAAGCTATTACAATAATCCAAGTTACTGGGAAGTCTCATCCAGTACTGAGTCTGAGATTGATAATTTTAAAGAAGTTTGTAGGCTTTTCTCAACTAGAGAGTAGGTGCATTCTCCATTCCTCAGGGCTCCTAAAAGCAGTTTCCTAGTTTCTTTCACATGGATGAAAGTTAGAGGTAGTTAAGATGGTATAGGTTCTTTTGTTCATTACAAATGAAAAAGAAAGAAACAAAGACTAACTGCAAAGAGGTATGATTAATGCTCTCTGAAGAATTTATCTTAATTTAAAATTATTTATTCAGTACTAAAAAGCAAGGCAGAGAGAAAAAAAAAGTTCCAGTCATGTGTTGCCAGCTGCCTTCTCTTCTGAGAGCCCGGCTCCTAATGCACACCACTGAGTCCAAGGTAAAAAGCCCCCCTCTTGTGACAGAGGCTGGCACTAGAGAAAAAGTACCAGACTAAAGAGTATGTGAAATTGATCACCTCGATGGGGGAGGGAACCTAGGAGTGGAATCTGAAAGAGGAGAAGTCTCTGGCTGAAGAACAGTGAGTATCTCAGTCTTAAGAAGCTGAAGAGAGAAGTTGGGAAACAGACTTTCTCCTAAGGGTTACCTATTTTTCCTGCTGAGAAAGGGACTTTCTGAAGAGAAACCTGAGCAGACTTTCCCTCAGCTCCTGTTGCCCAGTGGTGAGTCAACCTGACTTTTTCTCAGTTCCCCCCAAACTCAAGGAGGGAGGGTAAGGGTTTAGAAAGAGACAGGGACCTCCTTTTCCCACATTCCTTTTCCCACTTTCCTTTTCCCATTCTTCCCTGCCCATTATTTCCTTTTGTATTACCTGATTGAGTTGACATTAAAAGTTATCTGTTCCCCAAATGGAGAGTGAGTGAATGGATCAAGGGGAGACCTTTTGGTCTCCAGTAGTGGAGGAGGGACATGAAGGACAAAAGTGAATCGGGGAGAGCAGCTTTAGCTAAGGAGGGAAGGCAGAAGGGGGGAAATCTTCAAACCCCCCTCTCCTCTATGAGCCAGCCAACCTGCTACATCTGCTGTCTCCCCTGAACCCCACTTTGAGAAGGGGGTTCTCCTCTCTTTCCCCCTCTCCCTACTGAAAGCCTAAACTTCCCTGGAGGCATAAAACTTTGCCTTTTCTCTTTTCTCTTTTTTTTTAAATACACTCTTCCTTCCTAATTTAAGCTCTTCTTGATATCTCTTTCCCAAGTCCCATTGACTGGAATACTCTAACCTTACTCTGGACAAAAATAGGTCTTCTGTATGCTCAGAGAAGGCAAGAAACAAGGATCTCCTGATGCTAGAAGTCAAGAGACCTTTAGAATGTCTACCCAACTCTCATGCCCACATTTCTCATCTACACTTCTTTAAAAGGCTAGCTTTCTGATAAACAAAGAACTTTGTTTCCACCCTTATTCAACAAGAGAGTGGGGGAAGGAGCCATTTAATAGCTTCAATCTTAAATTTACTCTCTTTTTCTTTTGAAATTCTCAAGTTTCAAAAGAACCTGAATCTTATAACCATGGAAAAATATTCTAAATTAATTGATTAAATAAAATTCCCCCCCCAAAAAAAATTCTGAAGTTTCTTAAGGTCCTGTAGAAGTTCTACAGGCTAGTATCAAATTTCAAAGGAAGAAAAGAAAGGAGAGGAAGAGACAGAGGAAAAAAGACATTTTTGTAATTTTAACTCATGGTGTTATAATGGAGTTGATCATCCCAGTGACCTCAAAACACATCTGGAGTGTCCTGGTAAACTTTGGTTCCTCCACCTTAAGGGAAATATTTACAAACAAGAGACAAATATGCTTTTAGAAGAGGGCAATGATGGGAAATGTTCTCTAAATAATATCATATGAGAGCAGTCAGTAGGATTTAGGATATTTTGCTAAGAGTCGGAAAGAAACAGGCAGGTCAAGAGAGCTGGCTTGAAATTTTGAAAGGTTTTGCCAAAGAAGTAGCATTCTTATTCCTTCATTTCTTGAGAGAATACAATTTGGATTAGGGATACAATTTAGAGGGAGGCATGATTTCGGATTATGTGAGGCTAGACTCACATATCTGTACTGGACAACAAAACTGTATCAAAAAAGAATAGGCTGCCTTGAGAAGTAACAATACCTCTAGGTAGCAGGCAACATATTATCCCAGTTTTATAGAGAAGGATTCTAGAACCTAGAATATTTGTGTTTTCCTCACTATGCAATCATGTCTCAAAATGTCCTAAATATATATGGTTTATAATGATCTTGAACATTCAGGTAGAAGCTAATATTAGACTTGGGGTGAGAATATCTGGAACCTAATCCTATTTTAGTCATTAACACTATAACATTTTCTAAGACAAACCACATCACTTTCATATAATAGGATTGAATTAGATCATAACTTTTAAGCAGGTTGTGTCTTGGAGGCTTTCTAGGACAAACTTTTCATGTTAAAGATGAGGAAACTAAGGACCACAGAACTTAAATGACTTACTCAATTTCACACAGACAATTAACACTTCTCTGAGGTAAAATTTGAATCCAGTTCCTTTAAGTCAAAAGCGAGTGCTTTTTTCTTGCTATACCAGTTTGTCTTAAGAATTTTTGCCCTCTAAGATTTAGGCTAGTGCTAATATATAATTTAACTTCTCTCAGTTCATGTTTTCCCCAAATAAGACATTTGCATCTATGTCACCAGTAGACACAAGTCTAATAGCACACAGCTGGTTAAGCATAGCAGATTTAAAAATCATGTGCCTTGCTCTAAGCTTAAAGGATTATCAAGTTGGACTCAACTGGACCAAGAAAAGTCAGGAATTCAGAAAATTCAGTTTCTCCTTTATCCTCAACTGTTGAAATGTTATCAAGAAATTCTGACTAATATGAAATATTATTTCAGACCACAAGATAGATAGTTCATATTTCCACAGTATTTGAAACTTATGTAGTATTTTATAAATGTGATGTCATTTTCATCTGAAGCATCTGGCCAAAAAGAATTATTCTAAAACCTTTAAAGTTCTACCCAGAGGGATTTACTGGTATAGAATAGCCCTCTAAGATAGTGGTACAAAGTTAAAATGAACATAGATCCCTATATATTAACTTAGAGAACTACAAACTAAAATTATCTTAGCTTTATTGTATTGTCAGTTCTTTTGTCAAACATTCCCCAACTACATTTTACTCTGGTTCAGGCTATATTTGTGAGTTTTGTAGGCTGCATGTTTGAGATCTTTGCCCTCAGATATATTTAAGCCAGATTTCAGGTCAAGTGCAGAGTGTAAAGCAGGCTGATCGTTGCTCATTTTCAACAATTTCTCAATTAAAAAAAAAGTGAAAGAAGTGATGTGAAACACAGGCAAATTCTAGTAAGTCAGGTTAAAATTTAATTAAAATAAATATTATTTTTTCCTTTATATGAAGAATAAGAATAAGCAGATTCTCTGTTTTGGAGTCCCAATGGCAGTTTTGAATGCAGCAGACCATGACAGCACTGAGGATTATTTCAGTTCCCTGGTTATTGACTTAGAGTTGTCTCTAAGATATTCATATATGTGTGTGTATATAATATATATTTACATATATGTATATATGCATGCAGATATACTTAAACATATGTATATATTATTTATTTAGAGTTCAGACAATTTTGTTTCCTCTAATATATATGTACCCATAAACATATACATAAATATATATTCTTAGAGACTATATTTATTTACTAAAGAGTTTAGAGAATTGAGTTACCTCTAATCCCTTTTTCTCTTTTTCTCTTTCCATATATATAGACACACACATATATATATACTTATATAGACTTGCCTATATATATTTATATATATAGATATATATATACTCACATATATAGATATAATTTATGCATATAAACACAAATACAGACATAGATAGATAATGAGATATATATGTATATATATATATATATATATATGAATTTTTGTTTCTTTTTCAATTATTCACTTCTTGGTTCATTAGTACTATGTGTATTTCATTTGTACTTTCCCACTATGTTTATGTCTCAGGTTTTTGAAGTTCTTTTCTTTACTTACTAATTCTTTTCATTACTTTGTATGACAATTTATCTCTATTTTTATAGATTTTATTTTTATTTCATTATTTCTGGCCTGTGTAGATATACTCCCTAAGACATCCATCTAATGTCTTTTAAAGACAGCTCTTATCAACACAGCTTTCCTGAACTCTAGTAGTGATGATGTTTTATTAAATGTTACATTGGAGCTGAAAACTCTCACCATAGGTAGCACAGAATCATTACCCATCTGAATATTTTCTGTACCAAGATGATAATGATAAACACAATCACCCAGTGGGAGACCTACCACTTATTACTTAATCCACAAACCACCCACAGGTATATTTTGGTGTCTTCAAATGCCCACCCAAGTGTAATACAGAAGCTAAAAGCTGAAACACTGAAATAGGTTTTATAAAGGTCTTCTGATACAAAATAAGCTCTTTGCTATATATAATTCATTTTACTAACAAGAATTATTATTATTATTATTATTATTATTATTACTTTTAATAGCACTTTGGAAAACCATACATATGTTATAAAAGTGCTTTTCCTCCAAAAAGGTCTGAAAAAAATCTTTCAATAATTTTATTTTTAGAACCGATGTATGTTTTTAATTTAACATATTTAAATATAGCATACCACAGAGTTCTAAAGGCAGACAGAAATCCATGCAAAATAAGCTCTTCTAGTCTCAAGTACTGAGTTTAACTTGTGCTACATTCTTTTGGTTGGCATTTATTTTTTAGCACTTCAGAAAAATAATTTGCAAAATGATGTCAGTAGAGACAAACTAATATTGGATGATACATTTTCTATTCTAAGGACATTCTCTTTTTGAGAAGAAGAATATGTATTATATATATATACAAATATATATAATAATGTATATATGTATATGTATATGGGTATATATATAAATATATATAATAATGTATATATGTATATATGTATATGGGTATATATATATACCAGGAGGTTACAATGGGTGTGGAAAGAGCACTAGATCTGGAATTTTAAAACTTGGATTTATATCCTACTTTTCATACTTACTAAAATGACCTTGACCAAATTAATGATCTTCTCTGTGCTCACATACTTAAAGTTCAAATGTGAGGCTGGATTTAGATGAAATCTAATCTCTAAATTTGACCATCTTATCACCAGTCATCTTACTACCAAGACTAGAGTCCATATCCTGAAGCATTTAATTGTTTCAGTTTTGGAACTCTAATGATGTGGCTCCCAGTTTCTAGAATGATGTGTCTCACTTGGTGTACAATTTTTAGATCAGTGCCAGCCATGATTTATCTTGTTCCCTGGCTATCTTTTTACCCATAGATTTGTTGCTATGTTAGTCACATAGCTAACTTTATTCTATGTATCTCCTACTTCTACTCATTTCATTTTCATAAATGATGATCAAATTGATATGTCTATTGAACTATAAAGACTCGGTCAGTTCATTCCCTTCTGATTCTATTCAACATCCATGTAATTTTCCAAAATAAAATACTCTTCCTTGGTTATTACACCTTCTCATTGGTTGTCTACTCCTAAATACAGTGTTCCCAGGGTTAGATATGTGTCACAGTGCATTGAGAGCCAGACCAATAGATAGGAGGGCCTGTGTTCAAATCTGACCTGACTTTCTAGCTGTTTGATCCAGGACATTTGTTTTAATTCCCCATTGCCTTGTTTATCCCCCATTGTCTTATCCTTATCACTTCCATGCCTTGGAACCAATACACAGTACAAATTCTAAGACAGAAGGTAGGGATTAAAAAATAATAACAATATATATTCCTTAAGAATAGGAATGATTTCACTTCTAACTTCATACCATGTGCCTAACAGAGTGATTAAATGATAGGATAAACCATTAGTTTATCATAGCAAACTTAGTAAACACATTCTAATTCATTCATCAATTCATGTGAGAAAATCAATGATTGATCTTGGTAATAGTGTGTTTCTGAAGTATTGATGTCTTGCTAATTGAAGCAGCAATAGCTGAATACCTGTGTCATAGAAGTGGTCAGTTATAAAAAAGGAATATTTTACACTTTTTCTTAAAGATAAATTAAATTTCTATGATTTACTGCATAATTACTTCTGTTTATAGTTTTCTGCATGCTAAATTTCACATTTCCTTGATGTGGTCAGTCTCTACAAATACAAATCAATAGCATTCAAACAGGATTATGTCTCTTTCATCTAAATAATTTATTTTTAAAATGGATTTGTAGAAGAAGGTGGCTTAGATTTGGACCACACTGGATACTTGGAACTGCTCTTGGCTTCTAGTAGGAAAAAGGAAATTGTGCGATAAATCAATTTTTATGGATGCTATTGACTTGCAACATTTGCCGCTTTTAAAAATTAATAGCTGAAATAATGAACATTCAAAAACCTCTCTGAACAGTCAGCTTGATTAATTCCTTGAAATGAAGTACAGTTGACAGATGCAATATTCAGCACTGAATATTTCTGGAATCTGAGAGGAAGCAAATTCAGATAGAGCCCACAGTACTTGAGGCTATCTTTTCTGTTTTGTTTTGTTTTGTTTTGTTTTTAATTTGAGCAAAAGAGCTAGAGAGGCTTTTACATAGACACAGTCCTTCAATAAAATGAAAGTTTAATTTTTTGTGTAAATATTATTGTGAATGCATAATAGTACCTCCACAGTCCAAGTGTCATCATTTTATATTAATATTGCATTACAGTAAAACTGGTAATAAAGTTCTGCACTGAAGAAAATGTGCACAGGATTTTTAGCATGATATTCAGACAGGAGATGAGTTTATTAAAGTACTGAATTATGCAGTGGAAAAAAGTGGAGTTAGTTAAATCCTACCCAAAGAATCTACAAGAAAACTGAGACAATGGAACTGTTACTTAAGTTAGGAACAGAATTCCTTAATTTTTTCACCAATGTGAAACCATGAATAGTTTAAACCATCCAAAAGAGTACATATTCATCCAAATTAGATTAAAAGAATTTCATGAGTCCATGAAAACAAAAAATAGCCATGTGACAAGAAGATATGTATCTGTACAGAGACCAGCACCATGATTTCTATAAAATTTAAGTCAATATCAATAACTTTGGGTTTTTATTTTTCATAGAATTTTATTAATAATCACTTGAAGTAGAAAAAATAAGGATAGAAGTATAAAGCCAAATTTTCTAACCTAACTGACACATGTGGGGATTCTCTCACCTGGCTCCCAGCCAGTCTCCTCAACCATGTTCTGGGAAGAAGAGAGAGAGGGTGGTGCCACACCAAAACTTTTATCCTCTGTCCCCCACCCCATGCACATGCATTAATATCCATCCATGCAATGTAAGCTCACAAATGGGATGCTGTGTAAAATGAGCTGGGTGGATGAGTCTTGGAGAGACAATTTATCTACACAATCCCCATTGTGATTCTTTGGGAGACAAGCATGTTGAAATCTCCCATATTTACATGCCTAGTCTCTCCAATGAATCATTTCAAATAACCATCTTATATCTCTAAAGATCTCTTACTAAAGGTGCATACAATATTGAACATTCTAGGGGGAAATTATGATAATTTGGGGATAAGAGGGAAATAAAAGAGTAAGAGAACAAAACCAATGGTTGATAGGTGCACTGATAAAAAGCCAATTAGGGGGCAATACCCTTTGGCATTAGAGTTTACATTCAGTGTAAATGCATTCAATCCCCCTCAGTTCAATTCACTATATCCCAAAGTTCATTTGGGGTCTTTTGATGAAGTGTGTAGTTTCTTCAGGCATCTGCAGGTGCCTTTTCCAAACAAGTCTTGATTGGTAAGTTAGCAATTTTGTTATTCTAAAATTCTAAAATTTCTAAAAATTTCTCCAAAAGATTTTAAACCTTGCATTTTAGGATAATTATATAATCCCCCCTCAGGAGGGTGTTGACCAATACCCAGATCACCCTGGGATACATAGTTGAGTTATGAGGTATTATTATATGAATCAATTGTCAAAATAAAACCAAAAAATTAAAAAAATAGAAAAAAATATTTTTTTTGGAAAAAAATCAAAATCTATGTATATAAAATTCTGAGTAACCAAGAATAAACCCAGAACAGGTTCTTGAATCAGGGCCTAATTAAAGTGATTTATGTCCTGCAAGCCTGTAAAACAATTATAGCAATGTAGCACTTACCCCTTGGCAGCCAAAACTAGAGAAAATTTCCATACTATAAAAAGAGAAAAGGGCCTAGATTTTGAAGTAAAAGTCAAGTATCATTTCCTGATCTGATTTTACCTTCACTCTCACATAGAGAGATGTCAAAATGGCAACCAAACTGAGGTACTTGTTAGAAATGTGGCATGAAGGAATCCTGTGTCTGACATTGTTAAACAGCTGCTTCCTCAAACCCCAAAACAAGTCCTCTGTATTGGCACAGATTCTCATCAATCTCACTGGAATTATCTGGTCTCCTTGATCTTGTGCTCTTTGGCACTGTACAATGGCTCTTTTGCAATACCTTCTTCTGAAATGACACAATTATTGGTAAAAATCCCATGTTACTTAACAATCAATAGCAAGTTTCCATAGTCTCAAGCTTTTGGGTATTCCTTGACATTCGGGCTAATAGATATTTTCAACTTACTTGATTATATGTTCTTCAAGTACAAAAAATAAGAGAAGAAAGAATATTCCAATATCCTTTTGCAAATACAAGGGAAAACAATAATAAAATTTTAAAATAATAAAAAATTCATAGTTTACATTCCATGACATTGTGTCAGCAGAGACACAACACAAAGTTTTCTCACTCAAAAATGAAATCTATGTCCCCCTTAACTTGGCCATGATCCCCAGTGTGAGTGTACATAATTTCTTCAAGGTAACAGCTTTTTTAAAATAGTAGTACAACAGCTAACACACATTCTAAGAAGTAGCGAAATTGTAAGAGACCATTTGGTTACAACTACAAACAGACCCTCTATCATTAGGATTCACATGAGTCTCTATAGCCACTTTTTATGTGTCATTTAAAAGCCTTTAAAGCTCATGGATATTTGTCACAAGTTCACCAGATCTATTTACATGAGAACAACAAGACTGATATCCTGTAGGAAAGAGATGGCCTTTGTAGTTTGGATGACTTGAGCTGTGTCTTGAGCCATTCTTTCAACCTCAGCTGAGATATTTCTAACAGAATCTATTATCACCATCATTCCAAAATTTGGCAGGAGAGTCCAGAAAAACCTCTATACTTCTTATGAAGACCTTTTGGGTCTAAAAATCTTACCAAGAATCTAGATTACCATTCTTGTGGAAAGGTAGAGTAAACTGACAAGTTACAAATATAAAACCATCTAGTAGTCACCAAGCTCCATGGGAAATCTTCCCTCTGGGAGACATCTAAGGGCCATCAAGCCCCTTGGGAAATCCTTCCCACCTCCAGGATGAGATTTTAACAGCCACAAAAGGCATTTATTATATATCCCATTCATTGCAAATGTGGAGATGAGGAATATAATAGTACAATCACACTTCACTGTGTCACCCATGTATTTACTACTACTTAAATTTATCCTTCCCTCTTGTTACACACAAGTCAAAGGTAGGTAAATAATCAGTCAGAGGTAGTGGTACTCCTAGATATCTGACAATCACTTCTGAAGATCTGTTAAAATCAATTGGGATTTTTAGCTCATTAAATTCTTCAAATGTCACTGTACAGGTTGTAACCAGTTTGATGGAGATCATCCATCATCATCTATATGATGGTTTTTTTTTTTTGGTGTGGTTTTAACAAAGGTTAACAAAGGCAAAAAGCAACAAAAGGCTGTTTAGGCAACATGTGACATCAATGGATCTGATCATAAACCCAGAATTTATAAGTACCTATGGCTTTGTCAAGGAAAAGGGTTTGTCCAACTTGTCTATGGACTTATATAATGGTATTATCTCCAGTCCAGTGATAGGATGATATAAATAAAGACAATGTAACAGAACATAGCTAATAGCCAAATCACAGTGATTAAAAGTGACATAGTTAAACAAATATTTTAGATCAGATTAATATGTGATCTTAAACAAAATTAAATCTTAAAACAAACAATCAGCAAATATAATAAGTGTGAAAGGATATAGTCACTTGGTGTCAATAGAAGGTTTTACATGTAAGCAATGAATCCAAGAGTCCTTTTCTCCAATTTTGATAGTTGTTGGAGTGGCTAACTACTGGAAACAGACCTTCCCAGGCAGGCTGAGTTCCGCCAGTTCCCTAGAAGTTCTTTATGTACGCCTTGTATTTAAAATTATGTTTCAGAACTTCTTCACTATGGGGAGGAGAACAAACTGAAACAGTTAACATCAATAAGGCAATGGGGTCTGAAAAGTTTTAAAATTTACCTCCAGACTCTTTCTTGTTCCTTCCCCTCCTAAGAACCATCATCAATCTAGATTCCTTTGGTCATGCCCCTAGGATCTCCCATACTAAGGAGGATTTCTGCACTGAGTATAGAGTAGATGAATCCCATATGGAATGTTTTGCAGAGACTGGGTAGGTAAGGGGATGTAGGGAGATGAATCCCCCTTCTGAATCTTGAGATTATTTAAGCTATTTTCCATTGTTGTTGTTTTATTCTTGGGGAGGAATAGATGAATAGCAAGGTATACAATCTGTACAATTACACTCAGGAACAGTAGTAAGAAAAGACATTCTAAAACTAAGCTATGCAAGCTCAATAATGCACTGCTCTTTCATAGAGTGGTTCATGCTTTTAAATATGATGATTAATTATTAAATTGGTTGCAAATCTACATCCTGTATGTAGGTGGTGCTACCCTAGTACGTACTGGCTAGGGGTAAGAGCCTCCCAAGGAATGTTTGGGAAAAAAGTTCCATCCCTTTCCCCCATGGGGTAAAGCCAGTGGCCCCGTGCTTTCAAGGTCGGGGGACTGGGGGTACTAGGCCTTAGGGGTGCTTGGCAAAGAGTGCCTATTAAATTGCCAGTGAGTTGCTAATTGTTGCTAAAAAACAAATGACCAAAAAAAAACAAAACAAAACTTGGCTTGGGAAGCTGCAGCAAGCAATGGCTATTCAGCCATTATCAATTTAAGGGAAAGGGGGATGTAGATCTCACCCTCCACACAGGAAAAACAAGGTGCTTCTAAATTGTTCTGGAACCCACCAGCAATTAGAAGTGGACTATAGTATATTGTGGATAGGAGAAAGGGGGGAAGCAGCTTATCCATTTTGGCCAGGAACTCCAGGGCTGGGCAGCCAGCAAAAAATGGAAAAACAAAAACAAAAACAAAAACAAAAAAAAGCAGCTTATAAGCAGAAGAAAAATTTATCTACTCCCTATCCTTTATTCAAAGGTTTCCTTAAAAAAAATTGAGAATTCTTTTTTTGATAGTGGTTGCTGAAAATGTTGAATTTAAATTAAAATACATAACTCCAGTTTCTTATTTTCCCATAGTTTTATTAATAATCATTTGAAGGAGAAAAAATAAAAATGATAGAAGTATAAAGCTTAATGTTCTAACCTAACTGACCACATGTGGGGATTCTCTCACTGGCTCCTCAATCATGTTCTGGGAAGAAGAGAGAGAGGGCAGTGCCACACCAAAACTTTTATCCTCTGTCCCACAGACATACATATGTTGATGTCCATTCATGCAGCATAAGCACACAAATGGGATGCTGGATGAGATGAGCTGGGTCAGATGAGTCCTGGGGAGAGAATTCTATCTATACAAAAGTAAAATTAATTAATTTAATTAATTACATAAGTCTATTGGATTTCTTTGTGTTTATATATGGGAAGAAAAGAAAGAATATGCATTCAAAATTCATGTTTAATCAAGGGGAATGTTTTCATTCATCTATAGTTATATATGTTTAAATAGATTATACATTACTTCATACACCGTTGAGATAACAAAGATTTTCATCCCAAAGTGAAAAAGTGTTTTAAAATTTTTTAACTGATGACTAGATTTTAAGTTAGAGTTATATCTACTCTATGTATATTTTCTTCTCATTTCTACTATTCCTACCAATTTCCAAAAGAACTCATCCACTTTAAAAGCAAACCATTCAAACTCATTATTTGATGTTATGTGAGCACCAGCTAGTTGATAAAATTTTCCACTTTTCAAAGAAACAAAAAATATTTCTAGGTAGAAGACACTTTTGCCTCAGACTAATTTAATCTCTCATTCAAGGATACTGTCTTACATAAGATTCTTTACACTGTCATCCAACTGTTGTTCATATTTATTTATTTGTTTGTTTTTATGGGTAAATGACTGAGGACTCACTCTTACAATGCAGTAAATTACATTTGTAAATAGTTATATTTATTACAGAGTCCTTCCTTTTATTGAACTGAACTATATTACTCTGTAACCTCAGATCTGTGATGATACTTTTATGATCTGGACTAATACAGAGTAGACCAATCCATCTTCCATATGACATCCATCAAATAAGTAAAAAAATGGTATTGTCTTTCCAAAGTACTCTTCAAGATGAAAGGGCCATAGTTCTTTCAGACACTACAGGTATTACACTTTATCCAGACCTAATCTCTGCAGCAATATCTTACAGATAAGCTCTTATTTGATCATTTTCCTCTTAAATGATTGTGCTTAAAATCTAGCAAAATACATAATATATGATTAGGTCAATGTAAAGCATGCTCTCTCCCATAAACTCCAAATCTTTTCGTTTTCTTTGTATAATTTTTTTTTTTAATTTAAAAACCCTTACCTTCCATCTTGGAGTCAATACTGTGTATTGGCTCCAAGGCAGAAGAGTGGTAAGGGCTAGGCAATGGGGGTCAAGTGACTTGCCCAGGGCCACACAGCTGGGAAGTGTCTGAGGCCAGATTTGAACCTAGGTCCTCCCGTCTCTAAGCCTGGCTCTCAATCCACTGAGCTCCCCAGCTGCCCCCTTCTTTGTATAATTTTAAAGTTACTAAAAAAGACATTTGAATTCCTTTGGATGTAATTATGCATTTCTAGAAGTAAGAGTTGATGGTGGGTTTGATAAATTGTGGTAAGATGTTTGTTACATCTTGGATACATACTCCATTAATGTGACCCATCTAAATATTAACATATATATGTGTGTGTATGTGTGTGTGTGTGTGTGTATCTTCTTTAGGTTCATCAAATGATAAAATGGAGCTAAAGCCATTTTCATAAAACTATTTTGCTGGTAGATATTGATTAGTTAATATTTCTGTATGAAACTGGGAGACGTCAATACTTTGGAGAAAGAGAGCTCCTAGTCTTCTAACTTCCAGCTTTGAGAGAAGAGTGGTTACAGTTCTTCCGGGAGTAGTCCCTGAAGGCAGGGAAAATCTCTGAGAAGGAATGAAAACATAATGAAGGCAGTCTATCTCAAGAATTCAGAAAATTTCCTCTTTCTTGAGCCCAGATGTCTACTCCTTGTGGAAGAACTAATTCATCCTGTGTAAAATAATATATTCTAATTCTAATAAATAATATATTCTAGATAATATTCTTATCTGTATAACTTCTTTGATTTGTATTTTCTCTCTAATTGGATAAGGATTTATTTACTATTTCCTAAATTTGGTCATTGCAAAACTAACATTTAATGGGGAGGAAAGTCCTGAATATATACCTTGGAGTATTCTTTTCCTTTTAAGGTATAGTCAATCATGAGCATAATTTGAACCTAAAAATTATTTTTTCAACTAACAATATTTATAGAGGTACATAAATTTAATTTTAGCCTAGGATCCTTTATTTATGAAGATCCACCAGATTCTTAGTTCCAATCTCCTGTTTCACCTTCTGAAAGAAATCAGTTTCCCTTAGTGATGAGAGGAGAAAAACGACAGATATGTGGCCTTTTGAGCCATATTCTAGACAGACACATGTGGACACACACTTCCTATTAAAAAGTCAATATGCATCTATTCTTATGGGGCTGATGTCCAAATTATTTGTGGTTGCTACTGTCTCCTCTCTATTTTTCTATATTGCCAAGGATGCTATTGTTTCTTAACTGGTCCTGGATACCTTGGATTCCTCCTCTGGGGAACATTCTTTTGCATTCTAATATTTTGACCCTGAATTTACTTTTTCCTATACATTCCTGGAAACTTATCTTTCCATAGTCTTTCTTGAATTACTTCTTTTTTATTGTGAGAACTCTTCACCCTCTCTAATAAACTAGAGCATATAAAGGGATTTTGCAAGTTTTTCTCACCTTTTATTCAAGCAAGAAGACCAGTTTGCACAAATAATGCACAAAACTATTGAATACCTCAGGAAGACAAACATAGCATATCCCCTATATATCATATTAATTGTACCCTTAGTGTCTATATCTCTTAGGGATCACCTGTGGCCTGTTATTGCTTTCTTAAAGACCACCTTCTAGAAACTTCATTAATAGTCTGTTTACCTTACTTGTTTCTTCCAAATACCCAGTGGCTCAAGATAATATTAATTTGAAATTAACTGGTAGGGCCCTCTTCTCCTTTTTTTTAGGCTCTTCATTTAAGAAAAGAAAATACACACACACACACACACACACACACACACACACACATACACACACACAATGACATAATGAGTCTTGAAATTTATTCACCTTTTCCTACCACCTCATGTGTACCTATTCATTAACAGGAATCTGGTCTTGTCAAGAAAATTTTAACTAGCTTAGGGTTATTTATCTACAACTTTAGGCTACAAAGGTTTTTATGGATATTGAATTTTATGAATAGTGAATATTATTTTTGCAAAGAAAAAAAATAATATGTAGATTTAATTATTTGAAATGCATTATCTTAGCATGATAACATGTATGATCTATTTAATTATTAAGGATATTTTTAAACTATAATTTTTATTAGACACCTACTTTTTTAGTTCACAAATAATTCAGTCCTAATTCTCTAAAGCAAACAATGTTCCAAATAAAACTATCCCTGCACAATTGTTTTAAGTCAGAGTCATGTTTTTCAGTAGAAAAGGACTTGGCATCAGGAAAGCTGGATTCAAATTCGAATTCTCCTTACTATTCTTCTGACCATGACTTCACCATTCTTGGTTTGGCATTCTTAATGTATAAAATAAGAAAATGGATTAGATTAGCTCTAACATGCCTTCCAGTTCTAATTCTGTGATCCTATAGACTAGCCTGGTGTAATTTTTTTTGTTTGCTTTGTTTTAGCATGTGCACAGTTTCATCATCTAGAAAGTTCTAATTATATCAATAGATAGTTAGGCTTTTAGAGGAGTTTCCAAAAAGAACTTGAGCCTGGTAGAATAATTTTAGCTTGATCTTCCTTGTCTTTATGTCCTTAGGAAAGTTACTCAACCTCTTAAATTCTAATATTTTTATATAATATAAGAACATTAATGCTGATCTGACTATAAAATCATTTCAAGGATCCAGTAAGATAAAGGATGAGAAAGCATTTTGAAAATGACAAATACCACTTGTGATGATAAAGGGTGAAGTCTCAACTGTCAGTGAGACTGTGCCAGCAGATCTCTGGAGCTTAGGGGTTCTGAGCTACATTGGGCTATGCCAATCATATTGTCTATATCAAACCTGGCATCAATATAGTGAGCCCCCCTGGACAAAGGAGGTCAACTAGAAGGACCTTAGAATGAGCAAACTGGCCCCAAAACAGAGCAGGTTAAAGATCCTGCTGGTCAGAGAGGGATCAGGTCTGTGAGTAGCCTCTGCACTAGGAGAGATGAAGGCACCCTGACTAAAAAAGTGATTAAGTGTAAATTATAATAACCATTTTAATGTAATACAGAGATTATGATTAGAAATGAGATAAATTTCAAAATGGTAGCACAAGTCTTGCAAGTTATACTTTTAAGAAAATCTATTTCTTCTTTTCTCATTGTCTTGTCATATTATATGGAAAACCTTATATTGCTGTAGGCCTAAACCATTTTACATTATTTAAAGATAATTTTATTAGTTCATCCTGAGACCATCTGCTGGGGAAAGGTCAGGAGTATTATTCTGATTTTTATGATAAAGAAACAGAAATTAGTGTAGTCCTGAAGGTCATGCAGCGAGCTGGGAGCAAGATTAAAAGCAGAACTATCAGATTATTCCCTGGCCCATTAGACCAAGCTGCTGCCTTATATACCATAGCTCATTTCTAGACCTTCTATCCTCTTCAGTCCATTTACAACCTTCAGCTAGAAGTTCAGCTGGAAGTCATAGGGAATTTTGTGTGTGTGTCCCCAGTTTGGGGACATTGTTGCCATGCCAGTGGTATCCCATTTAGGTTTTTGAATCTAAAGAAAGTGTCCATGAGTAACTATAAAATAACTTCTCACAGACAATTTTCTTGCTACAATTGTTTCATTGATACTTTTACTCATTCAAATATCAGGGCAGTATGTAATCCTGCCCACATTTTTGTTTTCTTGGTTTGTTTGTTTTTCAAGGAGGCAGGTGTCTCTCTGTCTTCTTTGCTAAATAGTACATATCCTGCTAATGGATTTTTCTAGCACATATCCTACTGTTCAATTAATCACTTTAAATTGAATTGATTTATGTTCACTCCTACCACTATTTATGACTGTCTGGAGGCTGTTTTTCATAAGACTTCAATGGCAAGATGGAAAGATCCTTGGACCTGGAGCAATGTAAAATATAAACCTCCTGACCCCATGCAAAAAAAAAAAATGTCCACAGAACATACTTTAAAGTCTA
Source organism: Monodelphis domestica (assembly GCF_027887165.1). Taxonomy (NCBI): domain Eukaryota; kingdom Metazoa; phylum Chordata; class Mammalia; order Didelphimorphia; family Didelphidae; genus Monodelphis; species Monodelphis domestica. The sequence goes on along the minus strand of NC_077228.1, from coordinate 348,725,360 downwards.
ATCTGTATTTAATAACACATTTTTCTTAATTCCTTAATTCTAGAAAATTAACAAAACAATAATTCAAACCTTTATTTGTAGAACTTTCCAATTTCTGAAGTATTTGTGAATTGGAATCAAAAGATCTGCGGTCAAGGGCTCTCTCTATTATTTTATAGTGGTCTAATCAAAGGTAAGTATGTCCCTCTGTGGATTTCAGTTTCCTTATGTGTAGTATGAAGGAGCTAAAACTGTACTATTGTTAAGATCCCTTTCAATTTTAGTGATTAAGGAGCCTACATGGATTTTCAGGTTAGTTATCACTATTCTATTTTCTATTTGCTTAACAGTTTATAAACAAGTCCAAGCAATCAAATGCCCCAATTTCCATTTCCATAGAATTTCTTTCAACAAATGCATTACAAAATGATACATTATGAAGAATGTATATATATATGAGTTCCAGACACTAATTCATTAGTCTTAAGTTTCCCTGAAAATAAAACTCAAGGGATGCTACAAGGACAACCAGTTTTTTTAGACTTTAAATCCTGATTTCCCAATTAGTATTTCTATCTCTGGCAATGGGCACAAAGATGGCTATGGAGGTAGGGGAGAAATATACAGTAGTGTTTTATGAATCTGGCAATTTTTATTTTTAAAACATCAGCAAGCATCTAGAGAATTTTGACATTAATGATTAATCCACACAATTTCTTTGAAGTGTCAGAGAAATGAAAGGCAACCCTCTGTGAGACTAAAGACCACATTTATTATTTTAGAAATTACTCAAGGTGATCAGCTGGGCAATCAAGATCAAATTAATTTAACTGGGTTCCTGGAAAGAACAGTGCAGTGTTACCAAAGAGATGGTGAGTTTCATGGGTACTTATTATTTAGCAGGATAAACCTGAAGAGAATTTACACTGATGTTCCTTACAGTGTTGTATGATATTTTTTTGTGGATGAAACCTGTAGTGATTCAATAATAGCAATCTATCTATATATTCTTTATTTCAAGCACTTTAATTCTTTTTTTAAACCCTTACCTTCCGTCTTGGAGTCAATACTGTGTATTAGCTCCAAGGCAGAAGAGTGGCAAGGGCTAGGCAATGGGGGTCAAGTGACTTGCCCAGGGTCATACAGCTGGGAAGTGTCTGAGGCCATATTTGAACCTAGGCCTGGCTCTCAATCCACTGAGCTACCCAGCTCCCCCCAGCACTTTAATTCTTAATTGTTATTAGTTTTAATTTTATTGCCAAGACTAGGTGGCTAAATGAGAAAATTTGTCAATTGTTTGCCTAAAAAAGAATCATACTATGTCAAACTAATGAAAGATAGCATGGTGTGGAAGATCAAGAGAAGGCCTTAGAATCAGGAGAAAAAGTCTTAGAGTCAGAGAGACTAAGAAAGAATCCCATCTCAGAATTATATTGAATATAAATATATAAAAAACTATATAAAAAGGATACCTGCTCTTTGCAACATAGTCAACAATACAACTCATTCTAGAATTCACATGGTAAATTAAAAAATATATATTATTGAAAAGGAAAAATGCTGAGCACAACACAACTCATTCGATCATTCTTGTGAAAAAATACAATTGAAATGAGTTGATAGCTACTTAGCTGCTATGTCAAACCAATGTGTGAATGGGGATAACACCATCTGTACTAATAGTGTATTCAAATATTTGCCATGAAAAAAAGATTGCACATTTTCAAAAATGTAATCATAATAGCAATAGCCTCTTGTGAAAGTTCTAGGGCTGACTTATTCTAATATAAATTTTATTTTGATCCAATAATCAGTACTAGTCTCAAAAAACAAACAAACAAACAGTTTACCAATCATTTTTTCCCATTTTCACAAACATTCTTTTATGAATGTTTTACTGACCAAGGACAAAATTATTCAAGTATATATCCTTGACCTGTCCCTCCTCCTACTCAATGTTTGAATGAGTTTAAATATACATATTTAATCTTATAGTAAGAATTTAAGAAAGCATTTTTGACATGCTCTTCTTGACTCTCACTTACTTCCTATCACATTTTCCTCATTCATTATTCAGAAACTTCCAGTCCTTTCTAGTCCTCTTACTCTAACCCTGAAGGCCTCATACATTCAGTAGATGATCTTGATTTCTAGCTACCAAGATCTAGGCCAACAAGTATGAGCACTCTTAATTCTCTTCTTTCTCATCTAAACTGATCTGGAGGCTAAGATTTCTTTATCTCCCTCAATGCCTCAGAGCTTTGCTTAGTGGTGCTTTTTAAAAAATGTCTATTGAATAAATGGAGTTGAGAGGGAATTTCAGTCAATATTTTCTCTCAACTACCTTTTTACTTTTTTTCCTAATAGTATTCCATTAGCCACACAACAAACTCATAGAGCTGTTAATACCTAAATTATTTATTCAACTAAATCTTAAGGTGATGAATAGATTTGAACCTAAGGAATAATAGGATTTCATTCTTTTCATGATGTTAACTATTCTGTTCCTTCAAGCCACAACTCCCTGTCTCTTCTCCCTTTCATTACTAACATTACTGATTGAGTATTGCCTACAAACTGCCACTACCATTCAGTACTCAGCTCTCTCCACCACTATCACTCTTCTGAAAGTATTCTCTAAAAGGTCACCAATGACTTTTTGATCACCAGCCTCAAGCTCCTAGAATGTCTTTGAACCATTGGATTGTCTTGATCACTCATCTCATATTCTCTCATCCATAACTCAAAATATCCCTGATTCTCTTCTTGTATCTATTAGCAATATTTCTCTCACTCCTTTTTGGCTCTTCCTACACACACATGCAAACACACATACATACAGGCACATTTATGTTCCCTACGGATCTGTCCTTGACTAGCTCATTGTATTTCTCATCCTCTGCCTTGGAGATCTTATCTACTACCTTGTCTTCAAATAACACTATTATCTAAAAAATCTGTATCTCTAGCTTTTACCTCTTTCTTGTGCTCTAGGGACATCATTCCAAATACTTACTAGACATCTCAATCAGAAGAGGGATCCTATGTTATTTATCTTTCTCTATTTCATGAAGGAGGACTTTAATGAATGTACAATGAAAGAATAAAGACCAGGGAGTATATTAATTTTCTTTTACAAAAGGCAACATATGTATATATATATATATATATATATATAGAGAGAGAGAGAGAGTGCCTTTTTCAAAACTATATTTACTATATATTAACTGTATATATATACTGTATATTAACAAAAATATATTTACAAATATATAGTGTCCCATATATATATATATACATATATATATATATATATTTGTGTGTGTTTGTTTTTTTTAAATTAGTGTGCTACAGTGCCCTATTTAAGCTATAGAACTATGTGGTAGATGTGAAGAAATGTATTTAATGATAGATTTTCTAAATGCTTTACTTTTCTAGAACTGGTCATGGATAAGATTTGTGAATTTTGATACATATATAGTATTCAAAATAACCACAAATTTGGATCTTAGTAGAAAGATATTCATTTAGGTAAATAAGCAAAAATAAATTAGTGACCATAATGACTAAAAATATTATAGACGAAAAAGTATTGTACTTTGGGTTGGTAAGCCTAGTTCAAATCCAGTCTCTCACACTTATTAGTTGGGTGAAGGTGAGCAAGTCACTTAACCTCTATCTGGCTCAGTTTCCAGTGATAAAATATAATCAGCAAAATGTATTAATTACACCTATCTCACAGAGTTGTTGTGAGGATCAAGAGAATAACAAGTAAAGTGCTTTACAAACAAAAAGCTATACATTAGCTATTATTATAACAAAGTCAATAAATATGGTAGAAAGTAAAATGTATTTAGAGTCAGAGACCCTTGGTTCAAATCCTGGACCTTCCATTTAATGTGTTTCTTTAAGAAAATTACTTTGTATTTCTCAGTCTCAATTTCTTTCTTGTTAAAATGATAATTTCAAGCTCCAAATCACTATTAATTAGTGGAATATAAATTTAAAACAACTCTAAGGTGCCTCTTCCCATCTATCAGATTGGTTAATAGGACTAAAAAGGGAAATGTTAAATGATGGAAAAGATATGATAAAACTAGGTCATTAATATATTGTTGGGTTCTCCAGCCATTTTGGAGACCACTTTGAAACAATGCCCCAAAGGCCATAAAATTGTAAAAGCTTTTTAGCCAGAAAAACCACTAAAAGGTATATATACTAAAAGGTATATATCCCAAAGAGATAAGATAGGGTAAAAGGATTTATTTGTAATATATATATATATATATATATATATATATATATATATATACACACACACACACACACACACACATGTACATTTATAACAGTTCTTTTTGTGGGAGCAAAGAACTAGAACCCAAAGAGATATCCATTAATTGGGGAATGGTTGAACACATAGTATATGACTATAATGGAATACTATGAGAAATGATGAACAAGACAATAACAAAATAGCCTGGATAGACTTCTTTGAAATGATGTAAAGTGAAATGAACAGAACCAGGAGACTATTCTTCACAGTAACAGCAATAATATATGATGAACAACTGTGAATGACAACTATTATCAGCAGTGCCGAGATCCAGACACCCCAAGGGACTCATGGTGACAAAGGCTAACCCTCATCATAGAAGGATATGATAGAATCTCAGCACAGATTAAAGAAAATAATTATTTACTTTATTTCCCCCATGAACTTTCCTCTAGTATAAGTGATGTATATTCTTTTACAACATGGTGAACATGGAAATGTGTATTATATGATAACATGAACAACCTACCATATTACACACTCTCTTGAGGAGCAGGGATTGGTGGGAAGGAGGAAGAGAATATAGATCACAAAAAGTCAGAAAAAAGATTATTTAAAATTGTATTGACACATAAAAAGATAAAAAAAGAAAAGAAAAAATGAAGGGGTTGGATGGGCTGGTATCTGAATTCTCTTCTGGCTTTAAATGTTATCATCTCAGTAATTCTCTTATAGTAAGATTTTAAAGAGTAAATGTTAATCCCCAAGTTATTATTTATATCTTAGTGAAAGTTGTTTCTTTGAAAGTTGCTGGTTGATGCTAAAAACAGAGCATAAAATTCAAACCTATTTTGGATATGCAAACAGTTTCATTTATTAATGGCCACTAATGGCCTATAATCAAGTCACAGCTGGTTAGGTTAGGAAACAATTATCTTGTTAGTTTGAGGTTTAAACATGGGGATAATTCATCGCTTTGCTAATTGTTCTTCCTGTTACCAGTAGTTGGACTTGTTTTTAATTGTTTTAATTATGTGCATGGGTCTTTTGTGTCTATGTGCAAATGTATATGCATGTGTATAAGGTCTGAAGCCCAGTCAGAGATCAGGAGCTAGCCAGTGTTGTTCAGTCCAAACACAGGGAGCTTCTGAAACTGACCACCCAGGGAGGCAGCTAGAGAATGGCCATTAGCATAGAGCAACTCTGCTAACTTCTGAAGCCAACTGATAAAAGTTTGGAAATGACAGAAATTTGGAATTTTTCCTTCACAGATTACATTTAATTCTCATTCTGACCAATACTATTAACCTCACTGTAGTCAATTTTGTTTATTAGTTTACTCTTATAAAAACTTCATATATCAAACCATAAAAGTATAGAGATTAGAATTGATTCAACAAATCTAAAAATAAGCCTGTCAGATATAAAATTAGATAACTATAAATAGCCATATATGCATACAGATAAATAGATGATATAGAGAGATTCTTATTTGAATTTTCCATTTTAAGTTAAATTTATCTATATATGTATATATATTTGTTTAAAATACCTTAAAGTTATTTTATTGCATTAATTATAGTTATTGAGTCATTGATAAACTAATTTGACTTTTAGTGTCTAATGAGAGTGGTCAGAATGAGAGCTAAAGATGATCTTAAAAGGAAAAAGATACAGATTCAGAGACATATTGTATGTATTAAAGATATACCACTTACTGATATATGTATGTTTGTGTATATAAGAACACATAACATTTATTAAAAGAAAAGATGGCCACAGTGATCTCTTTAAATCTTTCCATATGAGAAATTAAAGACATTTTAACTACTTTTAATATGAAAATTAATATCTTCTCAAAGGTAGAGGTCCCTTCTATAATGACAATGGGCATTGAGTTTGATAAGAAAGTCAATACTTTAATACTAGCTGAACATTATTACCTCTTTTAGTTATTGAGATGACTCTATTTGGGGCATTTATACCACCTTACAGACAGCATCAGGAAAAGAGGGAGATGTTCATCTCCCAAAAAACTTGAAACCAAAGAGACAATAGGCACACTAAAATTTAATGACTGGAAAAATAAGCAGACTGAATCCAATCTTTTCATTAAATTGCTTTAGTTCAATTACTCTAATTTGATTCCAAGTGCCCTGAATGTTTTTAAATAGTGTCTCCCACAATTCACTTCCCCATGATATGACCAGAGTAATTCCATGCAAAGTTACCCTGTGTGAATTCTGTCAGATTAGACAGACCACAATGGCCTTGGGGAAATTTTAGAATTGGAAAAGATTTGTAAAAATCTTTTCCCTTTTGTAAATGAGGAAACTGAGGCCAGAAATTAAACCTAAGGTCATTCATAGCTTTTGGCAGAAATTTAAAAAGACATCCTTCAGTTTCCTTCAGAAAGTGATAAGTTCAATGAGTTCATTAAAAGATGATTGTTACTCCAATTTAAGAAGACATTATTCATATGATTTATATTAAATAGCTTGTTTGCTAGGCTTCATTCCATAAGTATTAAGTGTATACATGATTTTTTTCAGTGTAATTAGGATATTGTTTTCCCAGTTTGGACAATGTAATCAACAAAACAAACCATGGAATGGGTCTGTTTACTGAGGGAAGTACTCCCTATTTCTTCATGAAAGGATTGTACACTCATGAAAAACAATTTTTATTTTTTATGTTGAATGAGGCCATTTTTTATCCCATATAAACTTGATTCACATGAGATTTTTTTATGGTCCTGCATGTTCATAGTCAAAGAGCAAAGCCCATTTGGGTGGGAGGCAGTGACATTTTGATGGTAGAAGGAAAGAAATGGCCATAATTTCTCAGAAGCTGGACAGATTGTAAAACAGATCTGGAAAATATGACCCAAGCTGAGCCCGTAACACCTCTAAAACACAGACAGTTGGCAACATTCTGATAATATGTTCCCCCCACTGAATAAAAGTAAAATAGTTGAATAAATCAAGCTCACACTATTCATTGAGCTAGCAAGAGAAGAGAACTATCCCTAAAGTCTATTGAACCTTACCGTAACTCCTTGTTCTTTCTGGACACAAATTACATGACCTTATGCAACAGTGAGAAACTATGTTGATAAAGCCAACCTCTCCCTCCCACCCCAAATCCCCTAACCTTTTCCATTTCAGTATAGTACTTTTTTGATAACAGCTCTCCAGTTAGATATATATAAATTGCCTGCAGTATTAAATAATTGTTCTGACTAACTGCCTGCATTCTCAATTCTCAACACACAGACACTTTTTTTTTTAATGGAATTTCATATAGTAGTCATTCCTCCTATTAAATATCAGAAGTCAAAGATATGAAAGAAGTCGTCAAAAATGTCTTTAGCAAGGTATGAAAATGGTAGATATGTAGATCACTTCTTTAAAAATGGCAGGAGATGAGTGGAGAATGCTTAGATATATTTCTTTAATAAATATTAATTAGAATCCATTCAAAATATTGGGAGAATGATTCTTTTGGATCTTTAATAAGGAAACAGAAAGTTGCCTGACCTAATATATAATTTTCAAATGCATTTGTATTTATAAATATTTATTTCCCAAAAGTGACTTGGACACCATCAATTTTTTAAAAAGTAGCATGTATATCTACTTTATGTTTTCTTTCATTATTAGTTTAAAATTTGAAGTACTAAAAGTATTTGAAGTGTCTATAAAATCCAAATCAGAGCACTAAAGCAAGGTTTGTTATAGTTAACTCTAGATTATAGACTTGAAAGGGAACTATCCCTTTTGTAAGATGAGTCACCATTCAAAAATCTTATAATGACAAAAGGAAAAGTGGGATTTAACATGATAATTTTAACCTATTGCCATTTTTTCCCTCAAAAGTAAAGGTCAAATTTTTACTACCACAAACGATGAAGTTCACAAATTTATGATATATCTCTTATTCAGTTACTTGGAAGGGGCACCTAGATGGCTCAGGAGATAGAGAGCCAGTTTTCCAGATGCAAGGTCCTGGGTTTCAATCTGACCTCAGACACTTCCTTAGTTCTGTGACCCTGAGCAATTCACTTAGCTCCAATTGCCAAGCTCTTACCACTGTTCTACCTTGCAATCAATATAGAGTATTAATTCTAAGATAGAAGAAACGGTTATAAAATTTATTTGAAAGAAGTATGCACACATTGTAATCATTTAATTCTATTTTCCACTTAAGTTACTTTCTAGAAACAATAAAAAGAAAAAAATTCTTTATGTCAACATAATGAAGCAGCTATGTACCTTACTAATGCTGTCAGATTTTCTTTGAGAATTTCTTCAAATCAGCACCACTTCAACTCTCTATTGATATATAATTCATGTAAGTTAAATATAAAAATCATAACCTTTGTTTTAAGTAGGATATATGCAGTTACTGTACACAGCTCATCTTTCAGTCATCATGGTCTAAGGAAGTTTGTTCTTCATAAATTGAGTACTAAAATTTTCCTTATACATAATGTGTTACAGATAAAGTAATACCCAGTGCCTGGTGGTATACTAGTTGGTGACTTAGGTGACTCTAATAAATGATTGTTCAAGCTAGTTAAATGAGTCCCTGTTCCACTAGTGTAAATTACTCATATTGGATAATTCTATCATATATCATTAAACTATTTGGTCCTAAATTACAAATAACTTTCTGTATATTTAATGGTATCCAGAGGAAAATAGGAAAGAGAGAAACATTTATTAAACATTTACTATGCACTAAATACTGTGATGAGTTCTGTGAATGCAGATAGAATCAAATAAGAGAATTTTTCCAGAGGCTTACATTCTAATAATAGAGAAACATGATATATGAAGGAGTGCTGGAAAAATCAAGGAGAGTTGATTACATAGAGGGGTGAAGTGAGGTGAAAAATCACAGTGTCATGTGTGAATTTTAGATTTACCACGCCCTGATTAGTTTTTGAAATCCTAACAAACAGGAATGTCTACACCCCTACTTAAGGATTAAGTGTTGAGGAAGATGGCCTATGTCAGATATGTGCTAGCAAATGACAAATCAGAAACAACTGACAGACTCCTGGGCTGTACTAAGTCAAGCTTAAGCTACCATTGGTACAGGTGAGAGGCAGGAAAGTGATGTAAAAATCTTCTATATATTTCACATCTCTTCCTCTGTCTAGCCTCTTTTTTGTGGAGAGGTGGCTCTTGCTCTGGCTGGTGTGGCTCTTGGCAGCATGCTGGGCATCCTGGTGGTTTGGCAGGTTGCAGCTTGCCAGTGAGGTACCTGGGAGAAGATCTGTAGCATGGGTTAGGTGAGGTGTGCCTGAGAGACCTGGGCAAGTGTTTAGGCTGATTCCTTTTTCCTTTGCCTCCTAAAACACTATCTTCCTAGGAGACCTCTCATCTTGGAGGAGGCCTTGTGGCTGAGGTCTCTGAATTTCTCTTAGCTTAAGCTAGGCCGGAAAATCATATAGCTCTTTACTCTCTCTCTCTTCTTCTTAATTTCCTTCCTTTATTGTAATTAACCACCATAAAATTTTCAAACTGATGAGTAGAAAAAAATAAGAAATTTCATCTGAAAGAACAAAAGGCCAAGAATATCAAAGGAATAAATGAAAAATTTTGGAAGTAAGTAGGCCTAGCCATATCAGATTTCAAACAATATTATAAAGCAATAATTATCAAAAAAAAATATGGTATTGGCTAAGAAATTCATTCGACCAATGAAATAGATTATGTAATTAACACATAGTAGTTAATGTCCATAGCAGATAAATGTAAAGATACAAGCTTTTGGGAAAAGCACTCACTATTTGACAACTGCTGAGAAAACTGAAAAACAGTATGGCAAAAACTAAGCATAAACCAACAAAATCTTATTTCATATTCCAGAATAAAGTTAAAATGGATACTTGACTTAGAAATAAAGGGTGACAAAATAAACAAATTAAGAAAACATGGACAAGTTTACCTTACCCAAATGGGAGGTCAGAATTTATAACCAAATGAGATATAAATAACATTACAAAAATGAAATGCATGATTAGACTGGAAAAAATTTTCAAAAAAATTTGTATCAAGTATTTCTGACAAAAATCTCATTTCTCAAGTTTATAGAGAAATGAATCAAATCAATAAGAATAAAAACATCACAAATTTAAAAAATGTTGAAAGGATATGAATAGGGAGTCCTCAGAGGAAGAAATTAAAACTATCTATAGACATATGAAAAAAATGCTCCCAATAACACTACTGATTAGAAAAAATGCAAATCAAAGCAACTCTTGAGATTGTACCTCACACCTTTCAGATTGGCTAACATAACCCCCCAAAAAGGAAAATAATAAATATTGGAAGGGATGTGGAAAATTTGAGGCACTAATTCACTGTTTTTCCACTAGTGCAACCAATTTGAAGATCAATATGGAACCAGGTTCAAAGAGTCATATAATGAATCAGCAATACCACTACTAGGTCCATATCCTAAAGAGATCAGAGGTAAGGGAAAAGGACCTACCTGTACCAAAATATTTTTAGTAGTTTATAGTAGTGGCAAAGAATTGGAAACTGAGTGTTTTTACATCACTTGGGGAATGGATGAACAAGTTATGTTATCAGATTGTAATGCAATACTATTATGCCATAAGAAATGATGAACAGGAGAAGTTCAGAAAATCTGGAATGACTTATATGAACTGATGCAAATAAAGTGAGCAAAAGTCAGAGAACAATTTATTCAGTAACAGAAATATTATATGATCAACTGTGAAGGATTAGACCATTATCAGCAAAGCATTTCGAAGCTAAACAGAAGGTATGAATTTAAAAAATGCAATTCACAGCCAAAGGAGGAACTGTTGGAGTCTAATTGTAGATTAAAAACATGTCATCTTTCACGTTATTTTCTGCATGAGTTTTTTATTGTGATATGTGCCTTTTATCATGAAATGAAAAATATAGAAATATGTATAAACTGTATCAGACTAATGTCTTAGGGAAGGAGTCAGGAGGGAAGAAAGGTAAGGTGAATATTTGAATCTTAAAATGTCTGAAAACAATTGTTAAAAATTGTTTCTACAATGTAACTAAAAAAATAATTTCTAAAATCTTTGCTTCAATTTCTACATCTGTAAAAGGGGAAGATACTAATCATCAGTGCTTTGCCATTACTAGACACCTAATAAATGGTTGTGGAAAAAAATTGCCCACTTAACTCTTATGACTTCAAACATTCACATTGCTTTGTGCAGTATAGGAAAAAAAAAAGATATGATGGGATCAAATTTATAGAGAGACTAGGATCCTGCTGCATGTTTTACTGGTTTTATTCATCCTACTGTTATAAAGAACTCCTGATGCATTCATTTCATATATTTATTATTTTCCTTTAAAATCAAGTTTTGTATTGCAATTATGCCCCCAAAGCATAGTACAAATCATTTGGGCTCCATGTCAAGCCATTTAAACTCAGTCATATGGTATAGTGAGAAAATAAAATGTAAGATAAAATCCCTGATGGAATATCTGCAGCCATTGTAGAGATCTCAAATGGTATAAGAAGTAGGTATCAGTGATAGATTATGGCAAGTTGCTACCTCTTCATGATCTCCAAAGCTATCTACTAGCCTTGAAAGTGGGATTTAGACATCCCTACACTCTTCATTTTCCTACAGCAGAAACTAAAATCCCAGCAACCTTTCCCTTGGTTTTCAGAGGACAGCCAGGGGAAAGAAGTTTAAGCCAGTATAGCATTTGGTATAGTACATTTGCATGTCCATCTGACACAGTGCAAGTTAAAATTCAGATTTAAAAATATTTTTGTTTTAAGAATTTTATTTCCTGTATAGTAAGATAATATTGTGAATTTTAGTTTTACTCCACCCTGCTTAGTCTTTAGAATTCTAGCAACCAGGAATGTATACACCCCCACTTAAGGATTGGGTGTGGGGGAGGAAGGCCTATGTCTCGAATATGCTAGCAAGTGACAAATCAGAAAAAACTGCCTGACCCCATGGGCTGTCCTAAGCCAAGCTTAAGCCACCATTGACACATCTGAGACACAGGAAGTGATATAAAGAACTGCCTTTATATTTTGCATAACTTCCTGTGAGAAGGAACCTTGGCAGACTTGGCCCTGGAACTCGACCCTGAAGGAGCTCAGTGTGAGACCTCAGAATGCTTTCTTTTAAGACGGTCATGTATTTTGAGTGATAAGGCAGACTCCACTTTACCTTGGCTTCTGGAGAGGCCCTTTAGCCAGGGCCTCTGAACTCTTGCCTGGCTCAACCAGGGACAGAGAAGTTCAATTCCCTTTTCCCTCACTCTCTCATTCTTAATTTCTTCCTTCTTTTGTAAATAAACCACCATAAATACCATTCCTACCTGAGTATTTCATTGGGATTTAGAATTTAAGTGCCTGGAGACCAACTAAAATTATATTCAGTCATAACCTCTATATTTACCACTTATAGTATAGATTTCATGTGTTATAAAAAGCAATTATTGTATGAAATCAATGTTTTGTTTTGAAATGTGAGTACAAAAGGTCACAGAATTTCAAGAAATTACTAATGAGAAAAATGTTTTACATGTTATCAATTTTATTTTGGGTGTTATGTTTTTAAATTTAATTTTTAACTTGATACACTTTTTTTAATAACTTTGGGACATTGTGTGTTCTGTGTTATCTCCCTCCCAACCTTCCTCCCACCCCAAGATTGTAGGTGATATATGTTTTACATGTGTTATCATACAATATATATTTTTGTGTTCATCATCATTCTGTGAAAGAAAACACATATAGTATAAGCTAGAGAAAATTTTATTGAGAAAGTAGAGTGTAGAATAGTATGTTTCAATCTGCATTTAGATGCCATCAGTTTCTTCTATGGAGGTGGATAGCCTTTTTCATCATGAGTCCTTGAGTTATGTACTATATTTTGTAGGGTTTCTCATTATAACTGTATTTAGAAAAGTATATATTATTAAATTTAATGTTTTATTATAAAGAATTATACACACAAAACTGTATTTTTAATAATCTCTAGTGGAAGATTAAATTTTGGTGGTCTGAAAAACAGAGCCCCTTATAGGTTCAATGTATCAGATTTTGTGCTATTGACTTTCAAATTATTTTCTTTTTTCCCATTGGAATTAGTTTATTTAGTCAATTTAGAACATTATTCCTTGGTTACAAGAATCACATTATTTCCCTCCCTTCTCTCCCTCCACCATTCCCACAGCCTACGTGCAATTTCATTGGGTTTTACTTGTGTCCCTGATCAGAACCTATTTCCATGTTGTTGATGTTTGCTATAGGATGTTCATTTAGAGTCTATATCCCCAAACATATTCCTTTGACCCATATATTCAAGCAGTAGTTTTTCTTCAGTATTTTTACTCCCACAGTGATTCCTATGAATATGGATAGTGGTTTTTTCTCATAGATTCCTCCAAGTTATTCAGGATCACTGCATTGCCACTAAGGGAGAAGTACCTTACATTCGATTGTACCACAGTGTATCAGTCTCTGTGTACAATGTTTTCCTGGTTCTGCTCCTCTCACTGCATCAATTCCTGGAGGTTGTTCCAGTTCCCATGGAATTTCTCCACTTCATTATTCCTTTGAGCACAATAGTATTCCATCACCAACATATACCACAATTTATTCAGCCATTCCCCAATTGAAGGGCATCCCCTCATTTTCCAATTTTTTGCCACCACAAAAAGCTCAGCTATGAATATGTTTGTACATGTCTTTTTCCTTATTATCTCCTTGGGGTGCAAACACGCAGTGCTATGATTGGATCAAAGGGCAGACAGTCTTTTATCTCCCTTTGGTCATAGTTCCAAATTGTTCTCAAGAATGGTTGGATCAATTCACAACTCCACCAGCAATGAATTAGTGTCCCTACTTTGCCACATCCCCTCCAGCATTCATTACTTTCCATAGCTGTTATGTTAGCCAATTTGCTAGGTATGAAGTGATACCTCAGAGTTGTTTTGATTTGCATTTCTCTGATTATAAGAGATTTAGAACACTTTTCCATTTGCTTATTAATAGTTTTAATTTCTTTAACTGAAAATTGCCTATTCATGTCCTATGCCCATTTTTCAATTGGAGAATGGCTTGATTTTTTGTACAACTGGGTTAGCTCTTTATAAATTTGAGCAATTAGACCTTGGTCAGAGGATTTTGTAATAAATATTATTTCCCAATTTGTTGATTCCCTTCTAATTTTGGATGGATTCCTTTTTTTTTTTTGTATAAAACCTTTTTAATTTGATGCAATCAAAATTATTTATTTTACATTTTGTGATTTTTTTTCTAGCTATTGCTTGGTTTTAAAGACATTCCTTTCCCAAAGATCTGACAAGTATACTATTCTGTGTTTGCCTAATTTGCTTATAGTTTCCTTCTTTATATTCAGGTCATTCACCTATTCTGAGTTTATCTTGGTGTAGGGTGTGAGATATTGATCCAAACCTAATCTCTTTATGCTGTCTTCAAATTTTCCCAGCAGTTTTTATCAAATAGTGGGTTTTGGTCCCAAAAGCTGGGATCTTTGGGCTTATCATGGACTGTCTTGCTGAAGTCACTTACCCCAAGCCTATTACACTGATCCTCCTTTCTGTCTCTTAGCTAGTACCAAATTGTTTTGATGACCACTGCTTTATCATATAGTTTGAGATCTGGAACTGCAAGTCCTCATTTCTTTGCATTTTTTTTTTTCACGATTTCCCTGGATATCCTTGATCTTTTGTTTGTCCAAATGAACTTTGTTGTGTTTTTTTTTCTAATTCAGTAAAAAAGTATTTTGATAGTTCAATGGGTATGGCACTAAATAAGTAAATTAATTTGGACAGGATTGTCATTTTTATTACGTCAGCTCATCCTACCCATTATCAATCAATGTTTTCCCAGTTGTTTAGATCTAGTTTTAATTGTGTGGAGAGTGTTTTGTAGCTGTGTTCATATAATTCCTGTGTTTGTCTCGGAAAATATTTTCCTAAGTATTTTATATTGTCAAGGGTGATTTTAAATGAAATTTCTCTTTCTAATTCTTGCTGCTGAAATGGCTTGGAGACATATAGAAATGCTGATGACTTATGCGGGTTTATTTTGTATCCTGCAACTTTGCTAAAGTAGTTGATTATTTCAACTAGCCTTTTGGTTGATTCTCTAGAATTCTTTAATAGGTCATCATATCATCTTCAAAGAGGTCAACTCATTGCCAATTTTAATACCTTCAATTTCATTTCCTTCTCTAATTGCTACTGCTAGTGTTTATAGTACAATGTTAAATAATAAAAGTGATAATAGGCATCCTTGTTTCACTCCTGATTTTATTGGACAGGCTTCTAGTTTATTCCCAGTGCAAATGATGTTTGCTGATCTAAAATATACATATATATTTTTAGATATATACTGTTTATTGTTTTTAGGAAAGGCCCTTCTATTTCTATACTTTCTAGTGTTTTCAATAGGAATGTGTGTTGTATTTTATTAAAGGCTTTTTCTGCATCTATTGAGATAATCCTGTGATTTTTGTTGGTTTCCTTGTTAATATGGTCAGTTATGTGGATGGTTTTCCTAATATTGAACCATCTTTGCATTCCTGGTATGGATCCTACCTGCTCATAGTGAATAACCCTTGTGATGACTTAGTGGAGTATTTTTGCTAGTATTCTATTTAAGTTTTATGCATCTATATTAATTAAGGAAATTGGTCTATTGTTTTCTTTCTCTGTTTTTGACCTGCCTGGCTTTGGGATCAGTTCCATATTTGTGTTCTAAAATGAATTTGGTAGAACTCCTTCTTTGCTTATTCTGTCAAATAGTTTGTATAATGTGGGAATTAGTTGTTCTTTGAATGTTTGATAGAATTCATTTGTGAATCAATCTAGACCTGAGGATGTTTTCTTATGGAGTTCTTTGATGGTTTGTTCAATTTTTTTTTTGATATGGGGTTGTTTAGGTAATCTATTTCTTCCTCTGTTAGTCTAGGAAATTTATATTTTTGTAAGTATTCATCCATATCACCTAGATTGCCATATATGTTGCCATATAATTGGGCATAATAGTTTTGAAAGATTGCCTTAATTCCTCTTCATTAGGGGTGAGGTCTCCCTTTTCATCTTGGATACTGTCACTTTGCTTTTCTTCTTTCCTTTTTTTAATTAGACTGACTAGTACTTTGTCTATTTTATTTGTTTTTTCAAAGTACCAGTTTCTAGTCTTATTTAGTAAATCAATAGTTCTTTGACTTTCAATTTTATTAATTTCTCCTTCGATTTTTAGGATCTTTAATTTAGTCTTCATCTGATGATTTTTAATGTGTTCACTTTCTAGTTTTTTTTAATTTGCATGCCCAAATCATTGACCTCTGCTCTTCCTAATTTATTAATATATGAACTCAAGGATATAAATTTCCCCCTGAGTACTGCTTTGGCTGCATCCCATAGGTTTGAAAGGATATCTCATCATTGTCATTTTCTTCAATGAAATTATTAATTGTTTTTATGATTTGTTCTTTAACTAATTTTGGAGAATCATATTGTTTAATTTCCAATTAATTTTTGATTAACCTCTCCATGTACCCTTACTAATTATTGTTTTCATTGCACTGTGATCTGAGAAGGTTGCATTTATAATTTCTGCTCTTTTACACTTGTTGGCAATGTTTTTATGTCTTAATACATGGTCAATTTTTGTGAATGTACCATGTGCTGCTGAAAAGAAGGCACATTCCTTTTTATCCCTACTTATATTTCTCCACATATCTACTAATTCTAATTTTTCTAAGATTTCCTTCACTTCTTTTTCCTCTTTCTTATTTAGCTTTTGGTTTGATTTATCTACTTTGGAAAGAGGAAAGATCAGGTCTCCCACTAGTATAGTTTTTTTTTTTTTTTTATCTATTCCATCCTTGATCTCCACTAGTTTCTCCTTTAGAAATTTGGATGCTATGTCATTTGGTGCATACATGTTGAGTACTGATATTTCCTCATTGTCTATACTGACTTTTATCAGGATGTAATTACCTTCCCTATCTCTTTTAACTATATCTATTTTTACTTTGGCTTTGTCAGATATTATGATTG
Source organism: Monodelphis domestica (assembly GCF_027887165.1). Taxonomy (NCBI): domain Eukaryota; kingdom Metazoa; phylum Chordata; class Mammalia; order Didelphimorphia; family Didelphidae; genus Monodelphis; species Monodelphis domestica. The sequence continues at coordinate 348,708,014 of NC_077228.1, read as the reverse complement.
CAGCTTCTGCCTTCTTTTTATCAGGTGATGCCCAATAGATTTGTCTCCATCCTCTTACTTTCACCCTATGTGTATCTACCTTCCTCATGTGTGTTTCTTATAGACAGCATATGGTAGGGTTTTGGATTTTAATCCACCCTGCTATTTGCTTGAATTTTGTGAGTGAGCATTCACATTCAGAGTTATGATTAAGAGCTGTGTATTTCCCAGTATTTTGATTTCTACTCCTAGTACTGCCTTTTCTTCTTTCACTATTTCACTACACTAATGTTTGTTTTTAATCGTCCTCCTAGTTCTGACCCTTAGTTTACTTCCCTTTCTACACCTTCCCTTCTTATTCCCCCCCCTTATTTTCTCTGCAGTCTTTCTAAAACTACCCCACCACAATCTCCCTCCTTTCTACTGCTTCCCTACCCACAAGTCTGTTTGTTATCCTTCTACTCCCCTATAGGGCAAAAGTCAATTCTCTGCCCCAATAGATTGCATTGTTCTTCCCACTTTGGGTTAATTTCAATGCACGTAAGAGTTGAGTATTTCCTATCTCCAACCTCTTTACCCTTCCACTGTATTGATGTCCCCCCAGCCCCCGCTTCTGCCATAAGCTTCATTTTGACATATAAATTTACCCTCTTTTATTTTTCCCATTTCTTTTAGTATTAACCTCTTTTTTTAGTTCTAGTTGTGAATATATATGTATATGTACACATGTATATGTATTTATGCATACATATGTCTATATACCTATTTATGTCTTGTCATTTCATTCTATATAGTTTGTCACTGTTCCCTCTAAGTGTAATTCTTTTAGCTGCTGAGGTGATAATAACAATTTTTAAGAGTTACCAATGACCTCTTTTCTTATAGGGATACATATCATTAAGTTCTGTGCTCTCGGCATCAAATTTTCTGTTCAGGTCTGGTCTTTTCTTTACAAATGCATGGAATTCTTCTATTTTGTTGAATGACCATACTTTCCCATGCAAGAATATAGTCAGTTTTGCTGGGTATTTGATTCTTGGTTGTAGACCTAGTTCCCTTACATTCTGGAATATCATATTCCATGCCTTTCAGTCCTTCAGTGTAGATGCAGCCAGATCCTGCGTTATCCTCACTGTGGTTTCATGGTATCTGAATGACTTCTTCTTAGCAGTTTGTAATATTTTTTCTTTGGTCTGTTAGTTCTTGAATTTGACTATAACATTCCTGGGTGTTGTTAGTTGAGGATTAAGTACAGGAGGTGATCTGTGGATTCTTTCAATCTCCACTTTTCCCTCTTGTTCTAGAATATTGGGGTAATTTTCTTAGATCATTTCCTGTAGTATTATGTCCAGGCTTTTTCTTTTGACATAGGTTTCTGGTAGACCAATGATTCTTAAATTGTCTCTCTTCAAATTATTTTCCAAATCCTCTGTTCTGTGAATGAGATGCTTCATATTTTTCTCATTTTTTTTGTTTTGTTTTATAGTGTCCTGCTGCTTTGTGAGGTCACTTAATTCTAGTTGTTGTATTCTGGTTCTTAAAGACTGAATTTCATCCCTGGATTTTTGGTCCTCTTCCTTCTGGTCTGATTTTCTTTGGAAGTTTTCTTTCATTCTCTTTAACTCATCTCTCATCTCCTTTGTCTCATATTTCATCTTCTTTGCCTCATCTTTCATCTCCTTTGCCTCATTTTCAAGCTGGTTGATTTTGGCATTTAAGACACTATTTTCTGTTTCCAAATGACTTATCACAGTTTTTAAGTTCTTTTCCCAATTGCCTTCACCCTCTTTTAATTGTGTTTTGAATTGCATTTTGAGTTTTTCCAAAGCCTGTATCCAATTTGCTGGGATTTCTGATTTATTGTTTAATGATCCCTCCTCCTCTGTTCCATTTGCTCTTTGTTCATTGCCTATATAGAAGCAGTTGATTGTAATTTCTTCTTTCTTTTTCTGTTGTTTGCTCATATTTACCCCTTCTTTACTCCCTGTATTTGTCTGTGCTCTTACTCATCTAATTTTTTTTTTGTTTTGGGGTTTTCTGTCAGTCTCCTCTTTTGGAGCTTTGTCAGGAGGTCTCTCCATGCAGTCTGTGGGGAAGGGATGTTGGAATTTGAGTTTCCCTGTCTTCTGGGGTCTTTTGATTGGATTAAAGTTCAGCCGTCTGTGGGGGAGGGGTGTTTGAGGTTGGGTTTCCCAGACTTCTGAAGACTTTTGATGGAATTAAATTCAGCTGGGTTGGGGTGGATGTGCTTTGAGGCCAAAACCTCCTGGAAGGCTGTAGCAATATGGAGGGTCTCCACCACTGTGACCAGGCTGCCTGCTCTGCACTCCCTCTCCAGCTCCTTCTGAACCACCTATGTTAAATGCTCTGAGTCTGGCACAAACCTGCCTGCAAGGTCCACCCTCCAGACAAGCGCCTTTGCCTGCCCAGAGGTTCCCATTGCCATTGGAGGCTTAGAGCTCTGGGGGTGAGGGGGTCCTGGGACCTTCCTTCTTCCTTCCCCTTAAACCCAAGTGTTCTCAAATTCTGGCTTTTGGGGGGGGGTGTACCTTTTAATTTGAGTCCAGCAGGAGGGTTCCTTGGCTCTGTCTTGATGTTAGGTTTGATTTTTCAGTCCCCTAGGAGTATATGGTTTGTGATCGGTAAGGATGGGTATTCAGAGGTCTGAACTTTTGCTGCTTCTATGCCACCATCTTGACTCTGCCCCCTCACATCATTTTCCAAGAATCTTACTCCTGTAAAAGTTGAGGCTTAAGTATAACAGGTCCTAATGTACATATGATCTATTCTTCACTAATCTTGGGAAGTTTATTCTAGATAAAAAATTATGTGTTCAATCAATTTCTTTCTGAGCTTCAAGCAGGGAAAATTCCTAACATTTAAGTAGAGTTTGAACTATCTGCTTAACATTTAGAAGTATAATAATTGAGATTTAACACTTGGCCTCTTTACAGCTGAAGTAAAATTCAGTTTGTAGGAAGCATTTGAGTGATAAAACAAAATATTATATTATAGTGCCTTTGATTAGATAGATATGTGAGGCATAAAGTAAGTTAAAGAGCTATTTATTGAAACTTTTTTGAACTTTCATTCTCTGCTCTGAGATGCCTGTAAAGCTACTTTCTATCCTTGTTATCTTCCTTCTTTGTTCTGGCTTCTCTTTGTTCTTCAAAGAGGTTCCAGGAATGACAAACTTATTCCAGTTTCTGGAATCTTGACCCTCAGAATTTATTCCTCGAATCCAATGTAGTTTATTAATTTTATAAAAATTGCTTAGGGCATGATGTAGTTTCATAGTTTCAAGAGGACATACAACACTTAATCATATTAAGTTATGCTAGTTTGATTAAAACAAATGGTGTTCTAGGCTAGATAAGGTGCTTAAATATATTTTCAACTCCACCCTTATATAACAATGAATAAATAAAAAATGAAAATGTTTTTTTACTTCAAATATTTTTCAACCTAACATTCAGTCTTTTCTACATACTGATTCTTGTGAACAAGGAAATAGCCAAAAACAAGGGAAACCTGAAATTTGAAGAAGAGGTTTCTAGAGGAACAAATAGAACATTCAGGACTTGCTGGGGATGGGAGAGTTCCATGAAGATTCAAAAGGTAAACTATTGCAGCCAGAGAAAGATTTCTGGTATGTCTTCTTAGCTAAGATTCTGGGAGAACTGGATGAGAGAGATACTCTTCTCAAACCCTTTTGCATGACTGATCTGAATGAAGTTTCTTGCCCTAAACTGAAGACAACCTTTGGACTATAATTTTCCCTTAGGGGAAATCAGAGTTACATTCCTTGAAGAGAATTTTGATCCAACCCTCAAAGTTACCATAGGAAAGAAATAACAGGCACTTCTTTCTTTCCATCTACCCTCTCCATCTCCCTTCCTTTCAAAATAAATTCAATAATTTTAAATTACACCGGAACTGATTCACAGTCTATGTAATAGGAGGGGGAGGTTTTAATTCATCAAAAGAAGAAGACTGTGAGGGGTAAACTTACCCTCTGGTCTGGACTGACTTATTCCATTATAGTTGCCCAGCTTAGTGGAGGATAAGGAAGGTGTTACACAGAACTCAGTCCTGAAACCAGTTGCTTTCTCCTCCCATCATCTTTTACGTTCCCCCTTTCTCTATTACACTCTGAAATTATGAAGTTAGATAATGAAATGAAAATTAGTTTCTTTTTTTTTTAATCAGAGTCCATTCTATTTGGCTTGATTATTGGCTAGTATAAAGAAAATAAGGATTTTCTAATACCAAAGAGGGAGAGTAACATGAATTAATAAATGAATGAATGGAAAATAATTTATTATGGACTTCCTCCATGTTAATCACTTTGTGGATTGTTTGAGATGCAGTAAGGAAATATAGGTATATGTAATTCCTGGTCTCAAGTAGCTCATTATAAATGGGAAAGCAATATGTAAATGAAGGTTCAGATGTGGTGAATATTTTTTAAAGCCTATTGGTCATTAGTATTCTGTAGAGTTGTTAATTTCAGATGACAAAGCCTTGATGACTGGTTCATTTTAGGCAGTAATATAGTAAATCCAAATTTTACTATTCTACTAAGTCTTTAGTTAGTGACTTCCTACTTTTTCATGTAGTGAAAGCAATAAGCAGTCATTTCTTGAGAGGGGGAATTAGTTGAAAGAAAGTAGAAAATGTATCCTATTACAACTGGAAAAGGGTAAATGGTTCCAAAGGTTCAGGAGAAGAAGGACTCTGGCTTGCTTCCTATGGGTATAGTTTTGGTGAGTTAGCCTTTACCTGGAGAAGAAAGGAGAAAGAAACTCTTAGCAATATAAATTTGGGAGAATAGCTCATTATAGAGACCTGGTACTGCTGGGTCTTTCATTGAGGAATGATACGAATCAAACACTGAACATGGAGTCAGGAAGACTTGGTTCAAGTCACACTTTTAACTTCTCACCATGTGACTGAGGACAAATTACATATCTCTGATTCTCAGTTTCCTAAGCTCTAAAAAGAGAGTAATGATACTTTGAACTTCTACACAAAAAGGGAATTATGGAGTTCAAATGAGATGTTATGATATATATATATATATTACATATATGTGTGTGTGTATTATTTGACAGACATTAGAGTGCTATACAAATGCCAGACATTATTATGCCTGTCACTTGTTACAAACATTATTTAGCAATTAATTATTTGCAACATAACTGTTCAGGTTTTTCTCCTCAGAAATCCCTTAGGTCATTGGAGAACCCAGGGTCTTCCTCATTTAACCTTCATTTGGATATGTTTGAATTTGCATTGAGCATTACATTTCCTGAACTTGATCACAAAAGGAGTCCATAGTAAAAGGAGGTGTTACATGTTTCCTGATATAACAATCATCACTGTCAACACCTGTTTCAATATCACTATTCCACTAGAGGGAAACAAAAAAAAAATCACTCCACAGGCAGAATAGGTATCATTACCAATTTTTAAAAAGAATTCCTATAATTGACTTGCCACCTGCTTTATTAAAGTTAAAACAGCATCCTTCAATATAAGAACCATTTGTGTAGCACCTATGAAGTACAAAGCACCAATTTGGGACATTTAAGGAGAAAAAAACACTTTTTTTTTTACATTTAAAAAGGAAAGCCAAAGGAGTCTACTTTAGTGTCCTAATGAGCAAAGTCCCTTTTGTACTCAAATTTGAAAAAGGATCAGAAAGTGCAGGATTCAGAAAAGTGAAGAACTGAAAAGTTATGAAATTAATGGGAATGGTTATATCAATAGCTAGAAACATAATCAAGCATTTCAAGCTACATTTAGGAGACTTTCCTATTTCATTATCTCTTTTTATATATGTTATATGAGGAGATATTTTGTGAAACAAATTGTTTTAACATTGTCAGAGTACACTTTTCATAGAGAGATATGAGCAAACTAATTTTCATTTCTCAGAGAAATTAAAATATCAAATGTTCAAGTTTATGACTGAGAAGCCTGGACATGTTACCCAGGACTGTTCTTTGAATTGGAGATTTATTTATATTATGCAATTTAGTCACAACTAAAGAGGTTTTCTACTTGAAAATATTTTTCTACCTCAAAAGATACTTCTAAATTGGCCACTAATATATCATTTGGTTGTATTAGAAAAACAATCTATATATATATCAAAATTAAGAATTCATATTATAATAATGTCTTGCCCTGAAGTCCTCATGACTCTTTAAATATTCATTCTAATCAGTCTCTCTCTTGAATATAGCATTTAATAAAAAATAAGGCACATATATTTTTCTCCAAAGAAGACAGAATATGTAGTTAAACCATTAGATGAAATTCATGATGTCCAGCATTAGAATGCATATTGTGCAGCATATTATTGACCATACAAAAAGTAAGAATGTCTTTTACACATTTAAAATGTCCCTTTTACAGTATATTGTTGACCATATGAAAAATGGCTTTCTATAAATCAAATCAAGAGAGACATACATTTTGCTTACCAAGATTAGACTAAAAAATGAAATGTTTAGAGTAAGTAGGTAGTTTCAATAATACAATTTTCCCCAAGATATTAACACTGATATCGCTTTACTTAACAATTTCAAAGTCTCCAATTGAAACTATGCATTTTATTTTTAACTTCATTCTGGAATTTCATATTTCATTTTATAGTTGCTTTAAAAGGTGAGTTTGAAATTTCTTGAAAACTGATGCTTTCTGAGTTAGCAAAATTAAGTCCTCTAGTCAGAAAATTTTTTCAAGTAGAATCTACATTTATAATTATGTATTTATCATATCTTTCACTGTAATGTAAATTGATTATTTTTCCTGCATTGTTTCTAGACTTTTTTCCCATCTTAAGGAATTTCATGTTGAGAGTGTTAAAATATCCAGGAAAGGGTAATAGTTGAGAACAAAAGAATGAGTAGTATATAATAACTATATCCTTATTGTTGAAAAACAGTTGGAGAAATGTTTTATTTGATCCATTATTGAAAATCATAACTAGACAAGTTGATGCCAAAATGGTATACAGGTTTCGTGATTGGGGAACAATCAAGGAATAATGAAGGAATAGAGGAGAACTGAAGAGGATAGAGATGGCAGCAAATACTGACATCATTAACTTTAACTTTAGCATAAGTCTATTCTTATTATTACACAAGGAATAAATGATCAAATAAGAAAATAAAGTGGGGTTGTGACAGAATAAGGTCATTTAATAGTCAGTGTGCTCTACTAATGTTATGAAAATAAGAGGAGAAATTTGAAGGTTGTTTGCTCTTTTGATGAATCTCATGGAAAATGCATGGAAACTATACGGACAAGTTACACAAAATGATCAGGCATTGCCTGATCCATATCCACATAATCAGATCACAAATGTTATAGAAGAAGAATGAATAGAATCAATGGATAAAGAATTTATCCCAGGAGGAACATAAACTTTTAAGAATGAAACTAAAATACTTTCAGTGCCAAGATGACAGAATAAGAAACCAGTCTGTTAAGCCCTCCTCAGAACTGTAAACAAAAGTTCAATACCAAATTTTGGATAAGTAAAGCAAATTTTGGACCAGAGTGGCTTAGAGAACTAGCACAAGGAGTTTGTCTAACTGGAGTTCAAGGGGAGCTAAGTCTAAGTAGGCAATAAAAGTTAGTTCACATCCAAGTGGGATATTTGAAGGGAAGATGGCAGGGTAGAAGGAATATTTGAACCTTACTCTCATTGAATTTAATTCAAAGATGGTATGCACAGTAAATTATTATAACTGTAAATGTGAATTAACTCACCCATAAAACAGATATGGATGACAGAATGGATTAAAAACCATAATCCTACAATATGCTGTTCACCAGAATTATGTTTGTATCACAAAAACATACAAAGAGTAAATGTAAAAAGCTGAAGCAGAATCTATTATGCTTCAGCTGAAGTAAAAAAATAATAATAATAGGTGTAACAATCATGTAAAGTAAAAATAGATTTAATTTAGATCCCAAGTAAAAATAGATTTAATTAAAGGAGATAAGAAAGGCTTTAATTCTCAAGAATATACAGAACTGAGTCAAATTTATAAGAATACAAATCATTTCCCAGTTGATAAATGGTCAAATGATATGAATAGTCAGTTTTCAGATGAAGAAATCAAGGCTATATATAATCACATGAAAAATGTTCTGTATTGGTCTTCATAGAGAAATGCAAATTAAAATCATTCTGAAGTGCCACCTTGCACCTATCAGATTGACTGGCATGACAAAAAACAAAAATAATAAATGCTGGAGGGGATATAGAAATATTGAGGTACTGAAGCACTGTTGTAGAGTTGTGAACTGATCCAACCATTCTGGACAGTTATTTGGAACTATGCCCAAAGGACATTAAAACTGTATATACCATTTGCTCCAGCAATAGCACTACTAGGGCTATATCCCAAAGAGGTTTTTAAAAGGAAAGCCACGCTTGTACAAAAATATTTATAGCAGCTCTTTTTTTGTGGTGGTAACATACTGGAAATTGAGGAGATATCCATCAATTTGGGAATGGCTGAACAAGTTGTGTTATATGATTATAATGGTATACTATTTTGCTATAAAAAGTGATGAGAAGAATGATTGAAGAAAAACCTGGAAAGACCACCATGAATTGATAAAAAAGAAACGAGTAGCAATAGAATATTGCATACAATAAGAGCAATATTATATGATAAACATTTATGAATGACTTAGCCATTCTTTGTAATACAGTAATCCAAAATAATCCACAAGGACTCATGATGAAAAATTCCATAGAGTTCCAGAGAAAGAATTGATACTTAATGTAGATGAAGACATACCATATTTAACTTTATTTCTTCACTTTTCTTTTGTTTGAGTTTTCTTCCCAAAAAGGCAGACACAGAAGATATTTTAAATTATTATACAAGCAAAATTTTTATCAAATTTCTTGCCATCTTGAAGAGGGAAAGGGGAGAGAATAAGGAAGAGAATTTAACTCTATCTTTTAAAAGAAGAGTTTGTACTTATTTTTCATCTATTTGAACATTTTTTTATTTTTAAAGAATATAACTAAAAACACAGAGAGGAAAAAATACAAAAGGAAGGAAACTTAGGTTTTCTAAAGAGACCAATATGGGCACACAAGAAACTCATCAACTAAAATGTGTTTTAAAAGGTTTGAACAGAAAATTAAATTATGGGCAGAGTCAAGAGAGCAGCGTAGAGGCAACAAACATTCAGACATCTGAAAACCCTTCCTTACCGATTGCAAACTAAATGCTCCCAGGGGACTGAAAATCAAACCTAACAACAAGACAGAGCCAAGGAACCCTCCTTATAGACTCAACTTAAAATATATGCCCGCAAAAGCCAGAATTCAAGAACACTCCAGTTTAAGGGAAAGGAAGAAGGAAGGTTCCGGGATCCCTTCCCCACCTAGAGCACTAAACCTCCAGTGGCAGCTGGAACCTCTGGCCGGGTAAAAAAATGAAAAAGTTGAGGAAAATATGAAGCATCTCATTCACAAAACAGAAGATTTATAAAATTGTTTGAGGAGAGACAACTTAAAAATCATTGGTCTACCAGAAGACCATGACAAAATAAAAAGCCTGGACATCATTCTAAAGGAAATTATCCAAGAAAACTGCCCTGATATTCTGGAACAAGAGGGAAAAGTAGAGATTGAAAGGATCCACAGATCACCTCCTGTACTTAATCCCCAACAGACAACACCCAGGAATGTTATAGTCAAATTCAAGAACTACCAGACAAAGGAAAAACTATTACAAGCTGCTAAGAAGAAGTCATTCAGATAACATGGAACCACAGTGAGGATGAATCAGGATCTGGCTGCATCTACACTGAAGAACTGAAAGGCATGGAATATAATATTCCAGAAAACAAGGGAACTAGGTCTACAATACAAGAATCAACTACTCAGCAAAACTGACTATATTCTTACATGGGAAAGTATGGTCATTTAACAAAATAGAAGAATTCCAAGCATTTGTAAAGAAAAGACCAGACCTGAACAGAAAGTTTGATGCCCAAGCACAGAACTCAAGAGAATGGTCAAAAGGTAATTAAAAAAGAGGGAAAAAAAGAAAAACAATTTTAAAAAACCTTTTTTTTTTTGGTTAAACTTCAAGAAGCAATTTATTTTGGGGGGGATTATTTTACATTATTTTATTTTTCCATTTGAATAAGTTTATTTAGAATTATTCCTTGGTTACAATAATCACATTATTTCCCTCCCTCCCCTCAACCCACTTTTCCCACAGTCAACGTACAATTTCGTTGGTTATTACTTGTGTCCTTGATCAGAACCTATTTCTATGTTGCTGTTTACGCTAGGACATTCACTCAGAGTCTACATCCCCAACCGACCCATGTATTCAAGCAGCTGTTTTTCTTCAGTGTTTTTACTCCCACAGTGGTTCCTCTGGATAGTGGTTTTTCTCATAGGTTCCTCTGAGTTGTTCAGGGTCATTGCATTGCCACTAATGGAGACATACATTACAATCGATTGTACCACAATGTTTCAGTCTTTCTGTACACTGTTTTCCTGGTTCTGCTAATCCCACTCTGCATCACTTCCTGGAGGTTGTTCCAGTCTCCATGGAATTCCTCCACTTTATTATTCCTTTTAGCACAATAGTATTCCATCACCAACATATACCACAATTTGCTCAGCCATTCCCCAATTGATGGGCATCCCCTCGTTTTCCAGTTTTTGGCCACCACAAAGAGCGCAGCTATGAATATTTTTGTACATGTTTTTTTCCCTTATCTCTTTGGGGTACAAACTCAGCAGTGCTATAACTTGAATAAAGGGCACACAGTCTTTTATTGCCCTTTGGTCATAGTTCCAAATTGCTCTCCAGAATCATTGGATCAGTTCACAGCTCCACCGGCAATGAATTAATGTCCCAACTTTGCCACATCCCCTCCAGCATTCATTACTTTCCTTTGCTGTCATGTTAGCCAATCTGCTAGGTGTGAGGTGATACCTCAGAGTTGTTTTGATTTGCATTTCTCTTATTATAAAAAAGATATAGAACACTTTTTCATGTGCTTATTAATACTTTTGATTTCTTTAACTGAAAAGTGCCTATTCATGTCCTTTGCCCATTTTTCAATTGGAGAATGGCTTGATTTTTTGTACAACTGGTTTAGCTTTTTTATAAATTTGAGTAATTAAACCATTGTCAGAGGATTTTGTAATTAAGATTTTTTTCCCAATTTTTCCTTCCCTTCTAATTTTGGATGGATTAGTTTTGTTTTCACAAAAACTTTTTTAATTTGATGTAATCAAAATTATTGACTTTACGTTTTGTGGTTTTTTTCTAGCTCTTGTTTCGTTTTAAAGTCTTTCATTTCCCAAAGATCTGACAAGTATACTCTTCTGCTTTTGCCTAATTTGCTTATATTTTCCTTCTTTATAGTCAGGTAATTCACCCATTCTGAGTTTATCTTGGTGTAGGGTGTGAGATGTTGATCCAAACCTAATATCTCCTGTATCATCTTCCAATTTTCCCAGAAGTTTTTACCAAAATGTGGCTTTTGGTCCCCAAAACTGGGATCTTTGGGTTTATCATAGACTATCTTGCTGAAGTCATTTACCCCAAGTCTATTCCACTGATGCTCTTTTCTATCTCTTAGCCAGTACCAAATTGTTCTGATAACCACGGCTATATAGTATAGTTTGAGATCTGGGACTGCAAGTCCTCCTTCCATTGCATTTTTTTCATGATTTCCTTGGATATGCTTGATCTTTTGTTCTTCCAAATGAATTTTGTTTTGTTTTGGGTTTTTTTCTAATTCAATAAAACAGTTTTTTTTTGGTAGTTCAATGGGTATGTCACTAAATAAGTAGATTAATTTGGATAGGATTGTTATTTTTATTATCTTAGCTAGTCCCACCCATGAGCAATCACTTATTTTTCCAATTGTTTAGATCTAGTTTTAATTGTGTGGAAAGTGTTTTGTAGTTGTGTTCATATAGTTCCTCTGTTTGTCTTGGCAGATAAATTCCTAAGTATTTTATTTTGTCTAGTGTGATTTTAAATGGAATTTCTCTTTCTAATTCTTGCTGCTGAAATGGGTTGGAGATATATAGAAATGCTGATGACTTATGTGGGTTTATTTTTATCCTGCAACTTTGCTAAAATTGTTTATTGTTTTCACTTATTGAGAAGGCTACTAGTTTATCACCATTGCAGATGATGTTTGCTGATGGTTTTAGATATATATTGTTTATTATTTTATAGGAAAGGCCTTTCTATTTCTGTACTTTCTACTGTTTTCAATAGGAATGGGTGTTGTATTTTATCAAAGACTTTCTCTGCATCTATTGAGATAAATGTGTTTTTTGTCGATTTGCTTGTTAATATGGTCAATTATGTGGATAGTTTTCCAAATGTTGAACCATCCTTGAATTCCTGGTATGAATCCTACCTGGTCATAGTGAATAACCCTTGTGATCACTTGCTGGAGTCTTTTTGCTAGTATCCTATTTAAGATTTTTGCATCTATATTCATTAAAGAGATTGGCCTATAGCTTTCTTTCTCTGTTTTTGATCTGCCTGGATTTCGGATCAGTACCATGTTTGTTTCATAAAATGAATTTGGCAGAACTCCTTTGATTATTCTGTCAAATAGTTCGTATAATATTGGGATTAGTTGTTCTTTGAATGTTTGATATAATTCATTTGTGAATCAATCTGAACCTGGGAGTTTTTTTCTTAAGGAGTTCTTTGGTGGCTTGTTCAATTTCTTTTCCTGATATGGGGTTGTTTAGGTAATTTACTTCTTCCTCTGTTCATGTAGGCAATTTATATTTTTGTAAGTATTCATCCATATCACCTAGATTGCCATATTTGTTGCCATATATTAGGGCATAGTAGTTTTTAATGATTGCCTTAATTTCCTCTTCATTTGAGGTGAGGTGTCCCTTTTCATCTTGGATACTGTCTATTTAGTTTTTTTTTTCTTTCCTTTTTAATTAGACTTACTAGCTCTTTGTCTATTTTATTTGTTTTTTCAAAGTACCAGCTTCTACTCTTATTAAATCAACTTTAACTTTTAATTTTATTAATTTCCCCTTTGATTTTTAGGATCTCTAATTTAATCTTCATCTGAGTATTTTTAATTTGTTATCTTTCTAGTTTTTTTAATTTGCATGCCCAATTCATTGACCTTCTTAATTTGCTAATATATGAACTCAAGGATTAATTTCCAACTAATTTTTGATTTACCTCTCCATGTACCCTTACTAATTATTCTATTCATTGCATTGTGATCTGAGAAGGTTGCATTTATTATTTCTGCCCATTTGAACTTGTTTGCAATGTTTTTATGCCCTAACACATGGTCAATTTTTGTGAATGTACCATGTTCTGCTGAAAAGAAGGTGAATTCCTTTCTGTCCCTATTTATTTTTCTCCACATGTCTACTAACTAATTTTTCTAAGATTTCATTCACTTATCTTACCTCTTTCTCATTCATTTTTGGTTTGATTCATCTAGTTCAGATAGAGAGAGGTTCAGGTCTCCCACTAGTATAATTTTTCTATCTATTTCATCCCTGAGATCCATTAGTTTCTCTTTTAGAAATCTAGATGCTCTGCCATTTGGTACATACAGGTTGAGTACAGATATTTCCTCATTGTCTATACTGCCTTTCATAAGGATGTAATTACCTTCCCTATCTCTTTTAACTATATCTATTTTTATTTTGGGTTTGTCAGATATCATGATTGCGACTCTTGCCTTCTTTTTAATCAGTTGATGCCTGATAGATTTGGTTCCATCCTCTTACATTCACTCTATGTGTATCTACCTTCCTCATTTGTGTTTCTTGTAGACAGCATATGGTAGGGTTTTGGATTCTAATCCACTCTGCTATTCACTTGCATTTTATGGGTGAGTTCATTCCATTCACATTTTTATTACATCAAATTAAAAAGGTTTTGTACAAACAAAACCAATGCAACCAAAATTAGAAGGAAAGCAAGAAATTGGAAAACAATCTTCATAACAAAAAGCTCTCACAAAGGTCTAATTCCTCAAATTTATGAAATGAAGGCATTCTCCAATTAATAAATGGGTAAGTGACCTGAATAGGCAAATTTCAGTTAAAGAAATTAAAACTATTAATATTCACATGAAAAAGTGTTCTAAATCTCTTACAAGCAGAGAAATGCAAATCAAAACAACTCTGAGGTATCAATTCACACCTAGCAGATTAGTTAACATGACAGCAAAGGAAAGTAATGAATATTGGAGGGGATGTGGCATAGTAAGGACATTAATACTTTGTGGATTTATTTAGTTAATTTAGCATTGCTTGTGGAGTTGTGAATTAATCCAACCATTCTGGACGGCAATTTGGAACTAATCCCAAAGGGTGCTAAAAGACTGTCTGCCCTTTGATTGAACCATAGCACTGCTGGGTTTGTACCCCAAAGAGATAATAAGGAAAAAGGCATGTACAACAATATTCATAGCTGTGCTCTTTGTGGTGGCAAAAAAATGGAAAATGAGGAGATGCCCTTCAATTCTGGAATGCTGAAAAAAATTGTGGCATATGTCGGGATGTAATACTATTGTGCTCAAAGGAATAATGAAGTGGAGAATTCCATGGGAACTGGAATGACCTCCAGGAATTAATGCAGAGTGAAAGGAGCAGAACCAGGAGAACATTGTACACAGAGACCAATACACTGTGGCACAATGAATGTGATGGACTTCTCCATTAGTGGCAATGTATTGAACCTGATCAACTTTGAGGAATCTATGAGAAAAAACATTATCCACATTCAGAGGAAAACCTTTCAGAGTAGAAACATAGAAGATAAACAACTGCTTGAATACAAGGGTCTAAGGGATATGACTGGGGATATAGACTCTAAGTGAATATCCTAATGCAAACACCAACAACATGGAAATAGGTTCTGATCCAGGACACATGTAATACCCAATGAAAGTGCACATTGACTGTGGGAATAGTGGAGGGAGAGGAGGAAGGGAAATAATGTGATTCTTGTAACCAAGTAATAATGTTCTAAATTGACTAAATAAGTTAATTCAAAAACTGTAAAAATGATTGAATTATGGTTATGCAACAGAAGATAAATATAAGAGTCTGATGATCTTGTTATCTCATATCTCAAGTGTTAAGTAGCAGAGTGAACTGAATGACAGAAGAAAGAAAAAGAAAGTGGTTCTTGAATTTTGTTACATGGTTTTGTTTTTAGCTGTAGTAGGAGAAAGATGAGAAGTGAACAAGGGATAGTACTGCTTTGGGGAATGGTCAGAATGATAATACCTGATAATAGAAAGAACAAAAAAGGCTACTAAGCATATATTGCTTGTTTTTTTTTCTATTAACAAGATATATTCCTTCCCTGGAAATGAGAGATCAAAAATAACTGAGAGGGATTTAATAGTTACAATAAGTAAAGAAAGTGTAAGAGATCATCTAGTTGCCCTTCATGAATTCAAGTCCAGATGAACAACAGGCCCAGGCACTGAGGAAAGAAAAACAAGACAAAAAACAAACTTGGTGAATTTAAATGCAAAGCCCCTATAAGTAGCCTGTGTTTGAAAGATAGTCAAAAGGAGTTACTATAGGACATGAGAAGAACAAATGTACCAATTTGAAATAAAAACAGGGAAAATTATCTGAAAACTGTACTAGTCAGTGCAATTTAAATACCTTGAAAAATTCTAAAATAAGTAATTAAAGATATGGTTAATAAGTATATGAAAAAGAAAATGGTCAATGCAATTCTGCTATAATGTGCTTCAAATGTTATTTTTGTTCTAAATTGATTTGTATATTAGGGTGCATTTTGAGTATAACTTAAATTTCACATTCACTTCCTAAGATCTCTCCCTTTGGAAACAATGAGAACATTCAGAAAACTGCATCACTTCCCAATAACATACAAACTGCAACCTTTCTTTTTAATGCTCCTACCAAAAGCTAACTTTAGCTTAACAAAAATTAACAAAAGGTAATGCTGTAGTTATTATCTTCTTAAAGGTTAGATTCAAGAAGTAATGCATTCTTTCAACTCCCAAATACCACTTCTTTCATAGATCTTTCTTCTGTGATAGTAAATTATAATATATCATGAAACAATGGAGAGTAGTGTCTCTAACAAGGAATAGCAAAACAAGCTAATATATACTTGATTACATCTTCCCAAACCCATGAATTTCAATATTTTTTTCTCTAAAAGAGAAGTCCTGTGGTGAGTTTAGGGCAGTACTGGTGAAATTATGGCACAGGTGCCAGAGATAGCACATAGAATTCTCTTTGTGGGCACATCCCCCCCCACCCAGAGTTCATTACTAGAAAGACAGAAAGACTGGGCTGGAGCTGCTCCCTTTCTCTTCTCCACATGTGGGGCATTTTTTCCCACATCACTCACCTCTCTGCCCAGGAACCCAATGGAATTGCACAGGGGGTAAGGTGGGTGGCTCACAGGCTGCAGAGCTGGAGGGGAGCAGAGTGCTGGGGCCACTCCCCTCACCCTCTCTACACTCTCTGAGGACATCCCTCACTTCATCCATTTCTCTACCTATCAGCCCAATGGGAGCACTTTCTCCCTCCCCTGTGTGGGGTAAGGAGGGGGGGTCAGGTGCACCCAGCACTCAGTGAAGGGGTGCATGGCATGTGGTCTCTGATAGGGTGGGCACAGCTCTTAGTATTTGGGGGCAGGCCCAGCCCTCTGTCTCTAAAAGGTTTACCATCATTGGTTTAGGGCAACAAGAGAAAATAGAAGATTAGGACTCTATTCTCTGTTATATACAAGCCATAGGGAATTGTTGTATTTAGCCTGACATTTTTGGGATGTTATTATTGATGCAGGTATAACCCAACTACCTAACCTGCTGTAACTAGCAAAGTAAACAAAGAAACAAGAAATCCAGGACCATAACTGAAGGATAAACAAACAAAAAGAAAAAAAACTGCAGACTGGAAGTAGAAAGGAACAGGCAGTTCTAAGAGGAGAACAGAAGAGACCATGAAATTGTTGAGATGGAATATGCCATGAATCATCCAAATCATGATGAGATGGAGCAGAAGACAATGTTAACTCCATTGACCTGTCATTTCCATTTTCCAGGTGCTTTTTGAGGTAATCATTATGAATACTATAATTTCATCCAATATGCTTCCCCTCTACTATCAACCAAGTGACAGAAGGATTCAGTCATATGCAACTCTTTTTCTTTGTCATAGAAATTGCAATTTGTCTTAGAAAGCTACTGTATTCTAAGATATGGAAGCAAGTAATTGTTTGAAACAGAGACAGAGACAGAGATGAATAGAGATAAATAGTTTCCTTGATTACATGAAATTGAAACACTTTTGTGTAAGCAATTTAAAAGAATAAAATAATAATAAAAATTGTCATTTGGGAAAATGTCTTCATCCAGTATCTCCAATGAGCATCTGATATCCAAGATACACAGATAACTAGCAGCAATATATAAGGTCAAGTGTCATTATTCAATAGATTCATGGTCAAAGGATATTAATAAACAATTCCCCAACTGTTCAGAATCATATGAAAAAATGATGCATATCATTAAAAATGAAATAAATGCAAATCAAAGCAGCTAGGAATCTTTTATCTCATACCCAACAAATTGGTTAAAATATTAAAAGATGAAAATAGGCAATATTGGAAGAAGACCAGAAAGAAGACATTCCATCAATATCAAAATATAGACTTCTTCTATAATTATATATATATACATATACACATAGGTATATAAACACTTTTTGTGGTGGCAAAGAATTTGAAACAATGTAGCTGTTCATTGATTTGAGAATGTTTAGGAATATTGTGGAAACTGAACGGAAATTACTATTATTTTTAAAAGCCTTACCTTTTGTCTTAGATTCCATGGTAAATATGGTTCTAAATTAAAGAGCAATAACTACTAGGTCATTGTGGCTAAGTGACTTGTCCAGACTCACACAGCTAGGTGATATCTGAGGCCATATTTAAATCCAGAACCTCCTATCTCCAGGACTTACTACCACTGAGTCACCTAGCTGCCCCAAATATTATTATTCTTTTAGAAACAAAAATTAAGGATTGTTATCAAAGTATTAATCAAGTAACTTACAAAAGCCTAAAATTGCACCAAGACATCCTATATAATAAATACAGAAAAGCAAGAAAAGACTTATGTGAACTGATGCAAAGCAAATCAGAACTAAGAAAACAATATAGAAAATTAAAGGGAAACAAAAAACATGACAATAAAAAAGAGATAATGCTGAAAAATTATAAGGGCCAATTTGGTTCCAAAGAAGCAATATAAAGGTGACAACTACTCCTACATCTTCATAGAAGTGAGGTATATGGGTACAGGACATTGTATATATCTGAGAGCTGGTGATATTATAAGATGTTTGTGTCATCATATAGTTCCTTCTATTTGGAAAAGAATGGATTACACATTTAGTTGCACAATTAATTAATTCCTTACAGATACCTCTTTCTAAAGATTAGAGAAAGTAGGGGTTGGCATAATCCCTTTCTTGAAAAATTAAAAAATATGGATTACATTTCTTATTTCATTGGAATAGGTAAATAAAGCAAGATGACACGTTCTCTAAAATTTGTAGTCTTAGAGGGCTGACAAGTGCATTGTGACATTGCATGACTTGCTCAAGATCTCATAAGTAGTATGTGTCAGAAGAGGAATGTATATATCTAGCACTCATTTCATAAAACCTATAATACTTGACACTGGAAATGACTTTCATACTTTCTTGGTCAATATATTAATATTTGACAGGTTTTCTTAGTTATTATTCACTTTTTAGTTTCTTATCTTCATATCATTCTATTCCTTAAAACTCTAATAAAGGATACATTGCACTTATTTCAATATGTTTTGATCTAGATTTCTACATTAAAGAGCAAAATAGATCCATTTTAATTATTTTCTGTAAGATTTATACCACATCTTCCCTTCATAGAATTAACAGTAGACTACCACTGTACTGATTTAAAGGGAAGATTGCTTGGGAATGGCAAACTAACATTGGAAACAATTCATTTTCTTTATTTTCCTTTCCACAGTAAAATAATAATACCTAGTACTGGAATTTTACTTCTTTTTTGCTGTCTGATTGTTTTTTCCCCTCCCCTTACAGTATACACCCGTAAAAAAGGAAGAGAAAATGTTTTGGTACTCTTTTTTTTCAGGGAACGATAAAGAAAACAAAAATAAATGATTTGATCATTTCAGCATTCCTCTGATTACCAACTCCTGACTCAATTATATTCACATAATCAAAGAATTCTAGTGCAGAAATGAGCCCTAGAAATCATGCAGTCCAATGCCATTATTTTACAGGCAAGGAAATATGGGTCCAAAGAGATAAAGTATCTATGATTTCCTTATCGCTAACATCTTAAAATAAAAATGTAATAATAACTAACATTTATATATCACTTACTCTGTTCCAGGCATTGTGCCAGGCACCTTTAATTATGAACTCATTTGATACTCACCACAACTCTTGGAGGTAGATGCTAACATCAGCCCCATTTTAAGGTGAAGTAACCAAGAAATAGACTGCAAGAGATTTATCCAGAGACCTATGGCTCTTAAGTGTCTGAGACTGGATTTGAACTGGTCTTGATTTCAGGCTGAGTGTCATTTCATTCATTTCATAATCAGGAGGTAAAATTCTTATTTCTTTAATGGAATCAAAAAGCACATATAATTTCTTTAACAACACATGGAAACTTTTTATAAATAAACTCTAACTGAAAAGAAAATTACCATCTTATTTAAGTGGAATCCTTCAAACCCATTTTATCTGCTCTTATCCTCAGTGGAGATTCAGGATAGTGAGCCATTTTCCTGTCTAAAGTTACCTTTCACTTTGGTAAATATAGTTACTAAGATTCTTTCAACTTTTATTTAGTAGCCTCACTAAACTTGGTCCCTGTCACTGCTTCTTTTAGTTCCTGATTTCCAACGTTTTAATAATCTTTTAAATCCTCTTTGAACTCAGCAGGATCTCAGTTTGAATCCTGGCTACACCACTTTTATTACCTGTGTGACCAATGGCAAGAAAATTAAACCTTCTGGGACCCTTGGTTTCTTCAACTATTAAATGAGGGGTTTGGATAATCTGATCTCTAAGGTCACTTCTAGCTGCAGTTTTAAGTTTCTACAAGTTTGTGTGTTTAATTAAACTAATTTCAGTTTCACAACTATTTCTCAGCCTTTTGCAGAAATTTAATATCAAATATAAGAATATCAATTTTAATGTTGCTAAAATGACCTACAGATAAAGATACAAAATGTGTCAGAGGGTCTCCATGCTATAAAGCTTGTAACCTAAAGAAAACAAAATAAATCAGAGAAGGTATTTTTTAAAATACAAAATTACTATTACCCTGTCTTCAGGACTGACTATGTACTATGATATGTTCAGGAAAAGAGGAGAAAGGATGGATTTTTGAGGGGAGAGGAGTTTCTATGACAGGAATAATGGTCAAGTTTGCAAATTTATTGATAAATATTTTACATCTTACTGCTCGACCTAAAGAGCCATGGCATAAATCAATAGAATTCTGAGCTTGACATCAGAAATACCTGTGTGCAAATCCAGACTCTGACACTTACCCTCCCATGTGCTGCTAAATCTTATATACTGAGTTATGGATGGATTACATGGTTCATGAATGGATGGAGTTCCCATACTGACAAAATCACAGATCTATCATGTACTACCGTGAATCATTTAACAATACTTTTGCTACATCAAAATATGGATAACAAACTGTGATAGACATAGATGCTATCAGAAATACAATGACCCAGAACAATTCTGAGGGACATATGACAAAGAACACTCTCCACCTCCAGAAAAAGAACTGTGGGAGTCAGAATACAGATCAAAGCATACAATTTCTCATTTGGTTATTTGGGTTTTTGTTTGGGGTTTCTTGTTATATATGATTATTCACATGTGATTATGTGTTTATTCACTAACAGAAATGAACAATATGGAAATATTGTATATATGATGATATATACATGATTATACATGTATATATCAGATTGAATTGTCTGCAAGCACTAGGAGGGGGAGGAAAGGGAGGGAGGAAGACAAGTTCAATCATAAAACTTTGCAAAACTTATGTGGAAATTTGTATTACATGTAATTGGCAATTTTTTTAATTAAAAAGGATAAATATTGATAAAATCAATCATATGTTGATACACAAATGTATGGTTTTCTTTGTTTCATTTTTAACAAGAGGCAATCTTGTTCAAAGAAATGAGGAAACCAATATGAAGCATATTGGCACATGTGTGCAGTCAAACTTATGGGCTGACACAAAGCAGTGACAATTTTTTGGTTGTTACTTGACTGCTTTTTCATACTGATAGATGCTTTGCCCTTAGGGTCCACTGCTTTGCACATGAAAAATGGCTTTGCTTTTTTTCCATTAGCTTGAGAGACAAGAGAGTGACACTGCTGAACAGAGTCTAGACTGCACAGTGTATCGAAAACAAACCCAAATTCAAAAAACCTTTTGCTCACTCAAATAATAAAGAACCACAGACTTCTTTTTTCTCTTTTGGTGTATGAATGTGTATTTCCCCAGCAATACAAGAGGAAAGACATCCAGTGTGCCCCTTGAATGAAAATGAAGTATTGGAAAGCAATGACATTCTAATCACTGCTTCAAATGTCAGTGTAAGGAACTAGTGGGTAGCAGGCCCCCAGTGCCCAAGTTAACAGCTTTACTGTAAAATCACAAGGGAGCAATTAATGGGAAACTGTTACTAACCTTCATGCATTCTATTGCTCAAGTGTCTAGAGAAAAGGTCTAATTATAGTCCTAACCTTTCCCAATGGGCCATGAATGACTCTCCAAATATAGGATATTATATAAGAAAAACTACATTGGAGTTACACAGCTAGCGTGCAGTGGCAACAGCCTTTTGTAAAGAGCACTGGGATGAAAAGGAATGGGAGATCTTAGGTCCTAATTCTCATTCTAAGTGTGTTGTAAGTTCTTGTGGGCATTTACCATTTGTGGCCTCAGTTTTCTTAGCTTAAAAATGTGAGATTTGCAAAATTATCAGTAAGAATATGAAAAGCCCTCTTCTTTAGAGAAATGAAAATATAAACAACTCTGAGGTACCACCTCACACCTAGCAATCTGGCTAATATGGCAGCAAAGGAAAGTAATAAATGTTGGAACAGATGTTGCAATCTGGGACACTAATATACTGCTGGTAGAGTTGTGAATTGGTCTAAACATTCTGGAAGGCAATTTAGAATTATATGCAAAGGACTTTAAAAGAATATCTGCCCTTTGATGTTGGCTTTGTACCCCAAACAGATAATAAGGAAAAAGACTAGTACAAAAACTGCACTCTTTGTGGTGGCAAAAAATTGTAAAATGAGGGTATGCCATTCAATTGGGGAATGGTTGAACAAATTGTGGCATATGTTGGTGATGGAATATTATTGTGCTCAAAGGAATGATGAACTGGAGGAATTCCATTTGAACTGGAAAGACCTCCAGGAATTGATGCAATGTGAAAGGAGCAGAACCAGGAGAACATTGTACAAGAGACTGATACATTTTGGCACAAACAAATGTAATAAACTTTTCTACTAGCAACAATGCAATGATCTATAATAATCCAGAGGAATTTATGTGAAAGGATGTTGTCCACATCCAGATAAAGAATTGTCGGAATAGAAACGTGGCAAAAAAATCATATGGTCGACAGGAATATGACTGGGCTTTTTATGTTTAAAGGTCACTCTATTGCAATTATGAATAACATAAAAATGGGTTTTGAACAATGATACATGTATATAACCCAGTGGAACTGCTTGTCCACTCCAGGAGGGGGAGGGAAGAGGGGTGGAAAAGTTAATAAATCATATAACCATGGAAAATATTCTAAATAAAATATTAAAACAAATAAAATGCTGGTTTGTATATCAAAATGTGAGATTGGGGACTTCATGATCATTTTTTAAATCTTTTCTTTTTCTAGTTTCAATTCATTTGCCTTTTTATTACATCAAAGTTCTCAGCAGTCTCCTTCCTTCTCTTCCCTTCTATACTAGAGAAGACATCATTTGACAAATATGTGTATATAGATATAGATAGATAGATAGATAGATAGATAGATAGATAGATAGATAGCTCTAAAGCCATACCAAGCATGTTTCTATATATTAGTTGTTTCTCTGAAGACTGACATTTATGATTTTTCTTCAAACAATTTGTCTGCTGCAGTATATAATGTTCTCTTATTTCTCCTTGTTTTCATTTTCATAATTTCAGGTAGGTCTTTCAACATTATTTTTTAATTAACCTGCTCATCATTTCTTAACCCATAGTAGTATTCCATCTCAATCACATGCCAGAATTTGTTTAGCCATTCCTCAATTGATGGGCATTCCCTCAGTTTCTCTCAATTTCCAGTTCTTTGTCACCATACCACAAAGAGATATGTTATAAGTATTTTAGGGCATATAAGTTCTTTACATTTCCCCCTGATTAGCTCAGGAAACAAAGCTCATAATGGCATTGCTAGGTAAATGAGTATGTTGTTTTATAATTTAGTAATCTTTAGGGATCATTCTAGATATTTTAGCAATAGATATAATAAAGATAAAGATACATTGCATGTGGAGGTAGAGAGGGAAAAGAAAAGGTGGACATTGAAAATATAGATAATTTGATGGTATTAGTGCATACATAGTTCTTCAAAATTCTACAAAAAGCAAAGATAAAATTTGAATGTCTGGTATTAACCTGGGTAATGGCAGATAATTGTATTATTCAATAGTCTGGTTGACAGAAAAGTAATGAAAGATTTCATTTCTTGTAACAAGGAATTCTACCTTGTTAAGAGCCTCTATGCCTTCCTTCTCTTTTTCTTTTCTTCCTTCCCATCTTTCCTATCTTTTTTGCTTCTTTTTTTCTTTATTTCTTTCCTTCTATCTCTCCTTCCTTTCTTTTCTCCTTTCTTCCTTTCTTCCACTAGAAAACAATAGTAATTCTTTCATAGATCTTATCTAATGTTTTTTCTCAATTATACCTTCATGAAATCTCATATATATATATTTACCCCTCCCCTCTAATATTACTACTAGTACAGGCCCTCCTCTCCTCATACCTGACCTCGACTCCTTGTCTCAAATATCTCCTCATTCTAGTCTATCCTCCATTCAGCTGTTAAACTGCTGTTCTTAAAGCACAGTCTTGATCATATAACTTTCCCCCTTTTCAAATTCAATAAACTATAAGTGGTTTCCTATTTCCTCTGGAATCAAATATAAAAGTCTTCTATTTGCTATTTAAAGCCCTTCATAAACTGACTCCTTCCTGTCTTTCTATTCTTCTTACATCATATTCTTATCCATTTTCTATTCCAGCCAGTAATGTTGGCCTCCTTGTTCTTCCTCACTTAAGAAATTGCTTATTTCTCAATGTTGGAAGTTTTTGCAGTCTGCCACCCATGTCTGGAATTCTTTCCTTCCTCATCTCGTTTCCTTGCTTTCTTCAGTCTCCACTTCTACAAATTTATCCTTCTCTGGGGCTCAGAAGTTCAAGGGATGGGTTGATCTCCTTTGCTGTTGACCTAGCAGTGTCTAGGGATCTTGGGATCTGACTGCTTCCTGGCTTGGGACCTGGTTCTAAAACTTAAGCAGTGGTGGAATGGGAATGCCTTTTCATTGACTTATGTGGGAAGAAAAATGTTCCTCAATGTGAGCCTCTCCTCTCACTTCAGTGAAACAGACATTTCCTGTAGACTTTTCAAGTCATCTTGGAGTAGAAGATTGCCTCACCCTATTTATTTATTGGTTCTGCCACTCCAGAATTGATTTTCAGATTATTTTTATGTTATTTGGAGGGGATTTTCAAAGAAGTTAAGGCTTCCCTTCCTCTACTATATCATTTACCCCCTAATTGATATTTAAATGAAGAAGGGACAGCATATTCTTGGATAAACGACTGAGTAGATAGCACAAATTGACTCATCATGACATCACAGGTCTTTTTGTTCTAGTTGTGTCATGCCAAAGTCTAAGGGGATTTTCAAATAGAAAAAAAAATCACTCCATCAATGCAGACCAGCAATTGTTCTACATCATACAACCAGGAGTATGTAACAACTGATGTTGAAAATAAATGTAGCATGATACACATTTAAGTGTAATGTGCATTATTAACACTTTCTCCGATGCTTTTTTAAGATTAGACAATTGATAGAATAGTAAATAAAGTCTTGATTTCTATTAACAAACAGACAGCTCTCAGCAGTTAGTTCACACAGGCTTCAAGACTTCCTTTCATGAAACAGTCTAAGAAAATTGGGACACTGAGACTGACTGGCACATTAAAAGGTTAAATTGTCCAGAGACATGAAGTCATTATATAGCAGAGACAAGACACAAAATCAAACCTGATTTTCCTGAAACAACATCTAACATTCAATAATCACCCCATTACAAAGATAAAATATTAGGTGATACAAAATATCAGCCCACTGGATGTGGTGGAAAAATAGCTTAATTTGGATGCAAAGAGTATAAAGACGTCCAGGCTCTGATCCTTACTAACTATAACTTGGCAGAAAATTTGCTAATATTTCCATACATCAGTTCCATCATCTGTAAAATCAAGGATTTGGTTTAGATTATCTATGAGGCCTTTTTGAAGATAAGATGATATGAAGTTATAGTAATCTGTGGACTTTGACATCTAATGACAAAAAGTCATATTGACAAATTATCTGGATGACCACAGAAAATTAACTTCATCTTTCTGAAACTCATTCCTCTTCTAAGTGGAGATGACCTATATGCTTCTTATTTTACTAATTCATAGCAGACAGTACTTTGCAAACCTTAAAAAACTATGTAAATATGTTGTTAATCTTATTAGTACTTATAATTTTGTTACTTCTCATTATTGTTACTATTATTGTATAATAACAATATATTAGATTATTTCAAAAGAAAAGTTGATATAGTATCTAAAGGGGAAAGTGTTTTATAAAGACTGGAAATCTGGTAGACTAAGAAGTCGGAGGATCACAGATTTAGGGTTGAAAGAGCCATTCTTTACTAGTCATCAAGTATAACTTTTATATTAAAGCTGAGAAAACTGAACAACATAGGACATGTCTTGTGCAGAGAAGACATAGTAGTGTAAAAAGCATGCAGATGCAAGATTCCATTGTCAAATAAATTAGATGATAAATCAAGGCCAAGAGAAGTTAAGTGACTTGTCTAGGAGCTCACAGGTTAGCATTCGACGTGGGGTTTAAGAACAGATCTTGAATTCACATCCAGTATGAAAATCACCATACCATACTACATTTTTCACTTGTAAAAAGTTGTAATCTCCTAAAGGAAGGAACTGAGTACTGTTTCTCACTGTATCTTGTCCAGGATCAAGTAGAATGTATTACAGAGGTTATGAATTCATATTAATTTATCTGATGAATAAAGTGACTAATATATATCCTAATAGGACACATTACTCTTAGATAACTGAGATCCCATGTGATGAATTAAAAACAAAAACAAATTCACAATATTACTCACAAAATATTACTCACAAAAGAGTGGGCATTAGATTATGTCAGATACTATGGTTGTAATCTATTTCTGGGAATGAGTTAAGAGTCAATTACAAATGATTTCAGATGAAATGTAAGAAAAAAATACAAGTAAATAATGCTAACTTGTGGAAAACAGTGTTTGCTACACATACTAACTTAATTCCCAAATCACAAACTTCTTTGGGAATCTAACAATTGAATTTTAGACCCATATATTGGCTTTAAGCTAAAAAATGACAAAGGAAGCATTTTTGGTTTTTAGAAAATATTATATACATATATGTGTATGTGATATAATGCATATATATGCATATATGTGTATATTTGTAGAATGTATATAGTTATATAGAAACAGATACATATACAAATATTTGTGTTTAATTTGTTAAAGTAATATTTTATAATATATCTCATATGTAAGGCACCTTTATTTCTTTAATTATTGTCACATTCAACTGTTTTATTTATATTCTAATATATATTCTTAGGTGATTATAGGGAATGGAAAATGCAAGGGTTGTTTAAACATTTTATTTCATTCAGTTTAGATTCTCTAAGACATTTTCATAGAAGTCAAAGAAAAAAAAAGAAATCTCTCCAGTCATGCTTGGAATAAGTCTCTGGTTTCTCCAGTTGCCAGAAGTCATTATATGGCAATTTAGAAAGTATGACTAAACATACATCAAATCCTCCAGTATATGATAAAGATGTAATTATAGTCACAAGGGCATTATTTGATGGATAGTATTCATCTAGCTATAGCCAATGTTATATTTGTATCTCCAGAATAATATATAAGCATAATGGTTTACAAATGCCTTCTGTGGTGCCTAGAATCAAGAAACGTTGCCTTTTTGAGTTCAAATCTAGCATCAGATACGTACTAGCTATGTGTTGTTGGAAAGTCACTTAACCCACTTTTTCTCATTTTCTTTATCTTTATAAGGTATTTTATCTATTATAAGTATCTTTATAAGGAAAACCCCAGATGAGGTCATTAAGAGTCAAACCTAACAGAACAACAACACAATGAGATATAGATATGTAGATATGTATATCTGCATGTTGTCTCTATTGACTACATTGTAAGCTCTTTGAGTAAAGAAATTTTCTCTTTTAGTTTTCCCAAGGAATGACTCATAGTGGTTTAGTAAATGCCTGTTGATTAATTGTTTGAGTGAAACTAGGTAACATTTTGCTTTTAGTTTTAAATTCATTGCCTCAATTTTTATCTAGAGTTGGCTTGTGGCTCTAGGAATCAGTCATAATCATAATAATAACTAGAACAATAGCAACAATAAGGATGAAAAGAGCAGGGCAAAAGATAATTAGAATTGGGAGAAGAAAAAGAAGAAAGAGAAAAAGGACAAGGGCAAGGAGAAAATGACATAGCAATAGGCCAGCAACCTACTGAAATCCTTCTGAAATAAGAAAAACATTAATTCACCATGCAAGAATCAAGCATGATAAGATGTGTGTGTGTGTTTGTAGCATTGTATTTGTCAAATATAACTGAAAATAGCTGAACACTGGTAGAACCTATAAAACAACTAAGATTCAAGAGTATAATCAAAAGGATATATATATATATAGTAGTAGTAGTCTCTCGGTAAACGAGGATGACTATTGTCTTTGTGTGTTTTTGTGCACAAAGGCACTTGTGCATGAAGATTTAAGTGGAAAAGTCGATGCACAGAGACATTCCCACTCTCTTGGCGTTGGAAGCCTGGGTCCAGTGGCATGAAAAGTCGTTACATCTGGAGAGTTCCTCAGTTGCATTGGATGGCCTTGTTGTCTTTTGTGCTCCAACATGCCCTAAGCACTCCACAGTGCCTTGCTGCATCGCCATCTCAGCCGTTGAACCTTCTTGTTGGTTTCTTCCATCTGTTTGGCCGAAGCAGTCTTCATATGCTAGGTGAGCAAAGCCCTAGTTCACCAGGGGTCCACGACGACCCGATGGCTACCCTCACAAGGTTTAGCCAGCCTGTTGAAGCCGTTGCCTGGGGTGTGGCCGCTGCCGCATGCTAGCAGCTACTAGGAGCCACAAGTGAGAGCTGGGTGTCAGGTGAGGGTCAGAGGCTAGAGAGCTGCCCTAGGAGGGTATGACAAGCCCTCCATACCAAAGATATTACTCCTCCCTGATCACCCCAAACACCCTTATATATATTTGTAATTATTGCAAAAATTTTCTAACAAATTAATTAGTCATGATTTGTTTCTGGAGATAGATACATACTATAGAAGAAAGAAAGGAAGAAAGGAATGAAGAAAGAAAGGAAGAAAGGAATGAAGAAAGAAAGAAAGATAAGAAGGAAGGAAAGAAAGAAAGCTAAGAGAGAAGGAAGGAAGGAAGGAAGGAAGGAAGGAAGGAAGGAAGGAAGGAAGGAAGGAAGGAAGGAAGGAAGGAAGGAAGGAAAGGAAGGAAAGAATGAAAGAATGAAAGAAGGAAGGAAGGAAGTGGTATAAGCCATGTAGTGAGATGAGGAAGGAGGAACTCCAAAAGAAAATGACCCTATAACACAATGCTAGGATAATTAGCATGGATACAATATTGATATAATAGCTTCAATATCTCCATATTCCTCATTGTGATGTAACAGAAGACTTCAACAAGTCTTAGAGACAAGTCCCTGGCTTTTTTGTACTAGCTTTTGCAATTAGGAGACCAAGAAACTATGCCAATGGTTTGAATCCTAGTTCCTTGGATCAATTATGTCTCAAAACTGATTTTAATGTGTTTTGAAGAAAAAGTCACCTTTTATGTGTTAGAAGATATCATTTCTATGACACACCAAATGGAAATCAATGAAAAGAAGAATGGCCTTATAGCCACCAGAATATTTATAGCAATATTTTTGTAGTAGTAAAAGAATGAAAATTAAGTTGATGCCCATTTACTGAGGTATGACTAGAGAAGTTGTGATTCATGAATATAGTAGAATATTGCTGTGTTATGAGAAATAGTGACTGTGATGAATCTTGATAAGTATGGGGAGATATGAATTAATGTCAAGAGTAGTGAGAAGAATGAGGAAAAAATGAACACTATGACTATAACGCCATGAATGAAAATAACATGAACAAAACAGTTGAATCTACTCTGAAATATTAATAATAATGTTGGATTTCAAAGAACTATTAAAATCCATTCCATCACCATTTATTTGGGTGTGAAACATTGCACATAATACCAGGATTATTTGGAAATGTTTGTTAGTTTTCTGAATTCTTCTCCCAACCCCTTTTTGAGTTTTATATTATAAAAGATTGCTTTCTGGCAATGAGCAATGGAAAGATAAAATGGAAGATAGGTGATATAATAACAAAAATAGCAATAACATTTTCTTTTTTAAAAAGATGGGTCTTCAGCCATAGCACTGCTGGGTCTGTACCCCAAAGAGATAATGGACAAAAAGACTTGCACAAAAATATTCATAGCTGCACTCTTTGTGGTGGCCCAAAACTGGAAAACGAGGGGATGCCCATCAATTGGGGAATGGCTGAACAAACTGTGGTATATGTTGGTGATGGAGTACTATTGTGCTAAAAGGAATAATAAAGTGAAGTTCCATGGAGACTGGAACAACCTCCAGGAAGTGATGCAGAGCGAGAGGAGCAGAACCAGGAGAACATTGTACACAGAGACTAATACACTGTGGTATAATCGAACGTAATGGACTTCTCCATTAGTGGCGGTGTAATATACCTGAACAACTTGCAGGGATCCAGGAGAAAAAAACACCATTCATAAGCAAAGGATAAACTATGGGAGTGGAAACACCGAGGAAAAGCAACTGCCTGAATACAGAGGTTGAGGGGACATGACAGAGGACAGACTCTAAATGAACACTCTAGTGCAAATACTATCAACAAAGCAATGGGTTCAAATCAAGAAAACATCTAATGCCCAGTGGACTTACGCGTTGGCTATGGGGGGTGGGGGGGAGGAAAAGAAAATGATCTTTAATGAATAATGCTTGGAAATGATCAAATAAAATATATTTAAAAAAAAAGATGGGTCTTTGTTTTGGGGAGAATTTTGAAGTCATTAAATTAATTTTGCAAATTGTCCAAATGAAAAACTCAATAGGCTCTCTCTCTTTTTCTTTTACAACATTCTTTTGCCTCTGCCACATTATGTACAAGCTCTTTACATTGTCTTTCCAATTGCTCATGTTAATGGGCAATAGATAGACATTCTTCATGCAGTTATTATTTTCCCCATCTGGATGGTTAGAGAACACTTTTTTGAGTTGTCATAGGTCTTTTCTAGGAGGGGTAGCCATGCATAGGAAAAACATCTTCAACTTGATCTGATTTGGTTCTCCTCCATGACAGAACTGAATATACTTGGTGAATATTTATCTTTGGTACTAATCTTCCTGCTTCATACTTTGCTTGGTGTTAATTATCATTGATTAGATCAAACAAGGTTATCTTAGTTGTTTCTTTCAAGGAATCTTAAATGAATTTTAAATAAGAGGAGCAATTTTTTGGAATGGGGTCTTTAAGATGACATTTTTGTTTTGAAGAGTAGAGTGCTTTTAAAATAAGCAACAAATAAAAAGCACAAGAAGTTTTAGGGAGTATATCTTTCTTGCAATTATGAGACAGTAATGAAGTGGTCTGCTATGGAATAGCACTTAAGAAATTCGGCCTTTTCCCTTATAATATCTTCATATATCATTTATCTGATGTTTTAAATTTCAGCCTGAATAAGAAAATTGGACCTTAAGAAGAATCTTCTTTGAAGGAAGTTTATAAAGTTCATGAAATACAAATAAAGATGATTCCTGTAGTTTAATTAAGGAATCACTAGCAGGTCTTCAGGCAAAATTGTCATGTTGCTTTGGTTGCAGCTAATAGCTGTCCAATACTCACATATACTTTTAAAAATGATGTTTGATGCATTCATCAGATAAGTGGCCCACTATTTATAATATGCACTTTGTCATATCAGTCCTTGATGAAATGTAATGCCTCCCAGCTATTTGAAACTTCACACTTATATGACTGGGAGGAAGGAAAAAGGGGAAAGTTCTATAAATATATACCATTGTGTAATGACCAAAAATTTTAGCATTTTTAGATGCACACAGATTTACATCTAGGGGAGCACCCTATGGAAAATTATTTTTTTACTGAATAGGCTCTCATTGTTCTAGTCAGGGAAAGTCAGTTTTAACTAAGCTGATGGGAAGAGCTGAAATGGTAAATTTATTTTTTTCCCTGTTTTTTTTTTCATGTTGCATTTTTTGCTATAGGAAGTAAACAAAAGAAACATTTGACAAAAGATCACACAGTACAACTTGAAGATTATTTGGATGTTTTTGTTGGTGTGTTATCTCATCAGAGTTGTACTCTCTCCAACAGGGAGATCACAACCAATCCACAACTTTTCATCCTGTTCAATTCTTATCTGCATCCCACTGTAAATCCTCCATAGGAGACTAAAAGGCCTTTCATTCAATGTGTGCTCAACATGCTGAGGGATTTTCCTTAGATGTCCAAACATCTGATAAATACAAATATAACCCATCAGCTTTTTATCAATTATTTCTCATTTTCCAACATAAACTGCATACCTCCTTTTCCAATCAAACATCTATTTTATAAAATAATTGAAGTAGCTTCACCAGAATAATTCTGCATTGGTAATATAGTATATCTCATTTTTCCCACAATGCAACTCTTAATTGCCATTTGGGTGATCTAAAACATTTTTTTTTCAGAAACAGTACTATCAAATGACTCAAAGTCATCACTAGAAGAATATTGATATTTAAACAATAGGATTTTGTTCCAGAGAGATTCAAAAGCAATGAAGAATTTCCCAGATGCTATTTGGCCCCTCGCTTCTCCTTTTTCCGTGCCCGATTCATTCTCAGTGTCTATTCAAGATATTATACTGAGGATAACCTTTTTTAATGATACTGATGTATTAAAAGTGCATTATCTGTCCAAGTATTCAAAAAGAATTATTTGTTGTTATTTTTGACTCATATCAGTCATGTCTGACTTTTTGTGACTCAATTTGAGGTTTACTTGGCAATGATATTAGAGTGGTTTAGCATTTTCTTCTCCAAAAATATTCTTGAGGTAATAAACTCAAAATTCACACACAAATACTTTGAAATTAGTTATTATTTAAACTGATTTTTCTTTGAGATGTAACTTT
Source organism: Monodelphis domestica (assembly GCF_027887165.1). NCBI lineage: Eukaryota > Metazoa > Chordata > Mammalia > Didelphimorphia > Didelphidae > Monodelphis > Monodelphis domestica. The sequence goes on along the minus strand of NC_077228.1, from coordinate 348,675,199 downwards.
TTGACAAAGAAGTCAAATGTTTTATTCAAGAATCATATTTCCCTCTTGCTGTACTTGTCATCTTTGGAATTTTTAAAAATCATATTTTTCCCAGACAAGATATGGTGATAGTAACAATTACATTCTATACATTTTTTCAGTTAAGATCAGTTAAATGCCTTTTCCTTTTACCTCCATAAGGTCATTTGACATTTATATCCTTGTATTCTGGTTAACTTGTTAGAAAAATATTCCTTATTATCTAGAAGTATTCAGAAGAAAATGTTTAGAATGTTGAAAGATTCTGCCATGTAAGGATAAATGAGAACAATTAAAGATGTTTAGCCTAAAGAAGAGAAATCTCAGAGGACACATGTTGGCTATCTTGGTGTGTGTGAAGGGTTGTCTTGAAGAAGAGAGATTAGACTTGTTTTGCTTGAACCCAGAGGCAAGAATTAGAAGTAGGTAAGAAAGTATAAAGAGACAAAATTAGGTTTTATATAAAGAGGAGAGGGAAAAAAACTTTCTAGCAATTAGGTTTATCTAGTGATGGGAAGGATGTTCTAAAGAAGAAGTAGGGTTTCTCTTCTAATAGTGCCTTAAGCAGAACCAGGATAATTTTTCATCAGGTAGATTCTAGCAGAGATTCTTTTATTGGGCAAGGGTTAGATTATGTATCCCTGAGGTTCCTTGAAATTCTGTGGTTTTGTTAATATGCTCACTTAATCAATAAGGCTCCTACCTGACTGAGATTTAACACAATCATGAAATTTTATGTTGAGTTTTTTGTATCCCTTCTCTTAAAGAATATAACTAAAAAAAAGAGAATGTAGCTGAATAAGGGTTGAAAGAAGGGCAATAAGGAGGAGAGGCACCAAGAAGAAATAGATGAATAATTGTATCCATAAAATGTATTTTTGATTAGGATTTTCTTCTAGGTACTAGCAAAATTTGATTTTTAGGTTTCCCCATGAAAACAATAGCTTTATGCATATATACATCAGACAATGTATATAAAAGGGTGGGTTGTTATAAAGAAATATAAAATCACATTTCTGAACAGGCTCTAAAGATCTCATTCTGCTAAGTTCAGGTAGAATAGCACTTAAGACTTCCTAGAAATAGTTTCCATCCTTTAAAAAATAGTAAAAGTTTAGGTAAAAAGAGGATTTCTCAAGGGATTGTAATTTTCTAGGGGAAAAATATTCAGGTATATAAATGAAAGCTGGTTTGCAACCTCATTTTACAAGAGAGACTATTCCTGTGTTTTTTTTTTCTTCTCAGTTTTGTAGAATCCTAGAGTTGAGTTATTTTGAATAAGCATATGTACTTTTAAATGCTTATTCAAACTGAACTGCCTGAATCTCTTTGGGTTCAGCTCTTACTAAACAGTCTATGGTGCTGGGGGGGAAATGGATAGTAAAATCGCAGTAGCGCATAAAATTATTAACATTTTATTCAACTGTGAGCCAGGAAATAGCATCAAGTATATTTATGCAAGGTAGGGTGGTACTTTAAAATATATAACTCACCCAAATGCCTGAGGTATGCCCAGGGAAATTAAAAAAAATACTTTTAGTTTCTATTGACATGTCATGGTACAGAAGATTAAAAATAACATAGACTATTACACCTAAACTAACTTTTCATTAAAAGGGAGTCCAAGTTTAGTTCTAGTGCATCCTCTGTATCTGCAATTTGTTTTGTTTGTTTTATTGTTTCAGTTAAACACTTTCAAGAAACCTAGTGTCTGTGGTATGGGAAAGAACAGCCTTCAGAAACATTCAGAATTCAATTTTCACATTAATGCAATGAGTCAACATGTGGAATTTTATCTCCAGTGGATTTATTTCTTTAAAAAAAAAAGATGAGGACAAAAATGGAACGTTAATAAATGGAAGGGCTCTTTCAACCTTTCTAGAATACTAGGACTGCATAATATATCATGAACCACATCTCTTCCATGGCTACTTCTCTCTCAATATTATAATCATTTTTGATGTTTCAGTAAAATTATATTTACGTGACACTTTTGAGCACATGGTTGAAACCTGGATCAATCTGTGGCATACAACATTCATAACATTGCTACAATGATTTAACTTAATCATTCAAAGTGGGTGTGAATGGAGAAGGGGGATTAAAAAACATCTTTATACACAACTGCTAATCATGTTTTCTTTTGATTTACTATTAAATTATATATATATATTCTACATAGATATGTGCATAGATATGTATATGAATGTAGGTATACACACATATACATGATGTTCCATAAATTTTTATATTTTTCAAATCAGTACAAACCATTGGGGGAAATAGAGTTGATCAGAATTTGCTTTGGATGTGGACAATTGACCTTCCTACCTTTCACTATCTAAAGATAATGTCCTGTGTCAGATGTCCTGAAATGAAAAGAAATTATTTGGGAACACTATGTGACATTGATCACTCTGTTGTTTAGAAGTACTCTGACAGCCTCTAGGGCTATGTCCTTTTAGCTTTTTTTTTTCTTGCTTGTTTGTTCCATTAATGCCACATAACACATAAAGCATGTCCATCAAACAGAGATTAGGAAGCTATCTGTGGGCATTAGCAGAATTCTCTGGGTAGACCCTATAGCCACTATGATCATGTCCATCATATGAACTTGTCTCAAAGGAGACATTCATAACTGTAAAGGCTCTTCAAGTCTTCATATTGTAAGCTCATTGGCTTATTTGTAGGTTTTTTAGGATCAGTAGAAATCCTACCACATATCAGAAACAAGGAGAGAGTAGATAAAGGAAGGAGAGTAAGGAGTAAATTTTTTCCAAAGAGAGCAGTTAAATGGAGAAAAAAATAAATAAAAAATCAGGACAAAGAAAGAGAAGTTAGAGTAAGGAAGCTGGAGAGAAGGCAGAAATGGAAAAGAGGCATAATAGTATAAAAATGTAATTAAACTAGTAGAGAATATAATTAAAAAGCTCAATCAATTCAATTTGGCAAAAGTACATAATGTGGTAGCTAGATAGTGCAATGGAGAGGGTACCATACTTTAACTCAAGAAGATGAGTAAAGCATTCTGTAAATTTTAAAGCACAATATAAATGTTAATTTATTCATTATCAATTTAATTTGTTAATTATTAATAATTATTTACATTAATTATCAAGTCCCATTATTCTGAATAAGGTGTGGTTTTGTTCCCATGGTAAACTTGTTATGAGAATTTAAAATGTTGAAAATGTAAAAGCTTTCTTTCACAAAATTTTGTGTTTAGAAAGTCATAGAATAGGAATGCTAGTATTTGAAGGGACCTCAGAGATCATCTAGTCTAATCCCTTTATTTCATAGATGAGAAACAGGAGGGTCAGGGAGGGTTAGGTGATTTTTCCCAAGTAATAAGGCTGAGGCACAGCTAAATAGGGAAAGGAGCTTCTATGGCCAAATAATTCATGGCAATTTGCTGGTAAAGGACATCCCTGCACTTACATGGGCTGTTTTTTTTTATGAAAGATAATATGTAAATATGTAAAGAAAGAAGATAATGTGTAAAGGTAAAGGTAAAGGGCATTCCATGAACTTACTCACACTTATGATGATCAAAATTTGCAATCTTTTGATCTACCTCTCAAAAGCCAAGTCACCTCTGTATTCTAATGAGTTATCAAAATTGGACCTTTTTAAAAATGATTATTTAATCACTACTTCCTTTTTAGAATTTACTTTTATATATTTATTTATTACATTAAAACACCTAGTTAACTCTCTCACCATCATCCATTATAGAAGTCATCATCTGACAAAAAGATGTGTGTGTATATGTGTGTGTGTGTAAAATTATTTATTTCAATTTATCAGCTCTTTCTCTGGAGGTGAACCTATATAAGACACTCTTCAAACAATATTTCTCTTGCTGTTTATAATATTCTCTTAGTTCTGCTTGTTTTACCTTTCATAATTTCAAATAAATCTTTCCATGTTTTCCCAAAATTTACCTGCTCATCATTTTTTAAAAACTTCTTACCTTACACCTCAAAATAAATACTGTGTATTGTCTCCAAGGCAGAAAAGCAGTAAAGTCTAGGCAATGGGGGCTAAGTGATGTGCTCAGGGTCACACAGGTAGGAAATGTCTGAGGACAAATTTGAACTAACAACTTTTCAACTCTAGGTCTGCTTTCAGTCCATCAATGTTCCTATCTGACCCTTGGTCATCATTTTGATGATGCAATAGGATCAAATTAAATGCCATAATTTATTTAGATATTCCCCAAGCCTTTTTTTTGAGGCTATACATACATTATCTTCTTTTATCCCAAAAAGAAACCTGTAGAATAAGGTGTACAGATATCATCATCTCTTTTGCTGATGAGGAAAATGAAGTTTAGAGAGATTGTCACTTCCTTAAAGTAAAATTGATAATAAGTAGCATTTGAATCTAAATATTTGGGCTTTGAGTTCAGTACTCTTACCAGACATGATATCACACATTATGTTTACTTTTCACTATCAACAGGTCAGTTGATTCTTGCCCTTCAAATTCAAAGGCTTCATATTGTAAATCCATTGACTTATTCTTAGTTTATTTTGGAATTGGTAGAAATCCAACTACATATCAGAAACTAGGGTGCAGCAGGTGAAGGACATCACTTTGTTGATGTCAACACATGGTTGTCAACTATCCCTGATCAGAGCAAGGCAAGTTTAGAAGACTAACACAGGCTGGGCACCAATAACCAATATGAACATTTGGGATGGAGATGTCTCTAAATGTGTGGATCTCATTTTTTCATAGGAACACCATGCAAGCTGGTCCCGTGTCAACTTATACTACAGTTCTTCATGGAGACATTGAGAGCATCCTAATCATCAGGTTAGTCTACAAAATAAGGCAAGTGAAACATGCAGTCTTTTGGTCTAATATGTAGTTTCTCCAGGTTTTGGTTCTATGCCTTTATCTGCAGGAGTATAATTATTTATAATTATATAATCAATTAATTATTTATTAAAATGCATTATGCATAATTATGAGATATTTCATTATAAAAATTAATAATTACACATATACTAAATGATAATTAATAATTATTATTATGATAATTAATCCCAGAATGGCTACTAGGGGGCACAGTGGAGTTTGAACCTGGGTTCAAAATTTGGCTACAGATCCTTCCTGGTTGTGTGACCTTGGGCAAATCACTTAATCCCAATTGATTGGACCCTGATGTTCTGTCTTAGAATTAATTGATACTCAGACAGAAGATAAGGGTTTTAAAAAAAAATGTTTAAGGCAATTAGATCACACAATGGATAGAGCCCAGGTCTGGAGTCAGGAGGAGCTGGATTCGGATCTGGATTCAAACCCTTCCTATCTGTGTGATTCTGGGCAAATCGCTTTACCCCAATTGCCAAGCCCTTACCCATTATTACTGATTATAAGATCTAAGTCCTAAGCCTTAAGATAAGGGCTTAAAAAATAAAACCAAACCTAGGAAGAGTGTATAATTTCAAAACAGGGAAAGATTATTGACATCACCTAACCTAACTCATTTATTTTACACATATGGAAACTGAAGCCCAATGAGACAAAAATAATTTACTCAAGGTCACATAACTCTTTACTATGACATTAGATCTTTTTTTCTAATTTTAGTATTTTTTAGGAGAATGTAAATACATTCAAATAAGTAGGGTTGTAGCTGGTTTTATTTATTTAGAACTAAAAATCACAGGCTACATGGTTTACTTCTGAGTTAAGGAATTTAGGAAGGAGGAAAGGTTTATACAAAAGGGAAAAACACACTTAAATAAATGACTTTATTAACAAAGAAAGGGATGATGGGGAAGGAAAAAGGGAAAAGTTTGCATCTGACTATTTGCCCCAATATATTTAACCCATTATAGTTAATTTTCTAAGCTTAACCTGTCAAACTAACTCAACTAAAGATTACTAAGGACAAGTCCAACAGGGAACCCAGAATCTTCACACACAGAGTCCTTGGTGGGTCAGGTAACAGGACTCCAGCTGTTGAGTCCTCAGATGTTCCCGGAAAGAGAGAGAAAGGCTCCTCCGAAATCACTCTGTCCACCAGAATATATGGGGATCTTATTCTAAGACAGCAGCTTACAAGTTGAGGTTGTCCAGGGAGAGTCCAGATCCACACCATTCAGGCTTGACCTTCTGCTCCAGACAGACCTGTCCCTTCGACAGCTTAGAACTGATCCAGCCAGCTCTTGGAGAATTCTGAAGCTTGAGGACTGTCAATCAATTCTTTGCAGCTTCTGTGCACTTTGTAACTTCCCTCAATACACTTCATAGAAAATAAATCTGGAAGCAAGGAGCTTCAAACCTGGTTCTGGGACCAGCTTTGTCACTAATTCAATTTTGACCTTGGATTCATTACTTTACTGTTCGGTTCCTCAGTTTCCTTGTCAAATAGGGATTATAATATCTGCTCTGCATATCTCACAAGTTTATTGTGAAAATAAAACGAAATCACAGACATGAAAGGACTTTGAAAAATGGAAAGTGTTATACAAATAGATAATGATCATAATCACACAACCAAACATTATTTTGAAGCAGTAAGTCATACATGCCCTTTCATTACCCAGTTAAGTGTCTTGGTATTCAGTGAATATAATGATGCAAGATAAGGAGACACTATGTTTGGGGAAAAGAATAAACTCATTTCCATACTCCCAAGCTACTAGGCAAAGTATCCAAGGGTAATAAAGTCACTGTGCTTCCTTCTGTCATCCTTTAAAAGTACACACAAAATAGGTTATAACAGAAGCTCCTAAGTTAATGATTGCACCCTCGGAATATTCTAAAAGTAATGCAAGATGTTAATATAGAATTCAACTCATTTAGATTCAAATTACAAATGCCCACATACATATATGTATACATATATGTTTTTAAGTGTGTATATTTGTATATTCAGTCAAACACTTATGTGATCCTCTGTGATCCTGGATAAGTCATTTGCCCCCTGACAATCTACATTTTCCCACTTAATACAGATCAAAATACCATCCACTTCATGGCATGTTTGTGATGATTAAATGAGTTAATATATATATACATATGTACAGCATATATAGAGAATTCATATACACATATGTACAACAAATAGAGAAAATACTCTGCAAATTTTTAAATATTATGGAGGGATCATGAATCAAGTAACTATGAAAAAATATTCTAAAAAAAGGAAAAAATTAAATATTATATAAATGCTAGTTTTCAATGCAAATATATACATATATGTGAGAGAGTAAAATATGGTTTCATTTCTTCCCTAGGTTTTCATTTCTTACAAGTTTGAGTTGTCTCATTCTTCTTTTTTTTTCACCATCCACTCAATTCCCTGTACTTTTCTTTACAGAAGTAACAACTTCTTCACCCTAAAAAAACTGCATCTACTTTTCCCTGGACAGCATTCTCAGCAGGCAGCTTTACCATCAAGTGAGGTAGAAATTTTATATGTCAAACAGACTGGTGGGAAAGGCCCCTGGAGTCAAAAGAAGATGAACGATGTCTCTCTGTCTACATTTCCTTGTTTCACAGCAGCTAGCCAAGCAAGCATGCCTTTCTTCAGGGGCATTGCTACAAAGTGCATTCAAATAACATTCTGAAGTCTTCAAGTAAAACCTTAGTCTTCCTGCAAGTCTCTCTTGTGAGCTTAAAGAAGACTTTAGGCCAAGACAAGCAAAATGGTCTTTGAAATATTTTTTGCTTGTGGTACTTCCTACTACAAACTTGTTTCTCTTTGGGGTGGAAAAGTAAAAGATGAGTAACAGAAAAAAAAGGAAATCAAGAAAATAATTTTGTCTCTTTGGTAAAGTAGGAAACTCTTTGGAATGACCTCTTGGACCCATGGGTCTGTTCCTTTCCAATCATCATCTTACTTCCTGACCTTGCACTTTCCAAATGTTCGTGACTCTTATATTAACAACAGAGAGTGGACAGATAGATTGATAGAAAGCAATAGATAAAGGATGATGAAGATAGATGATGGAAAGTTAGAGCAGAGATGATCATTGAGGCAAGAAGATTTGAGTTCTAAATTCAACTCTAACATATCCAGATAACTCTGCCACATGGTGTCTTTCCCCATCATGTTTTCAATATATTGCAGGTCAGTCTAAAAAATTAAATGGAATTTTTTTGGGGGGAGCCATAGATGACACGTGAAGGCAAGCAGACAACACACACTCCAAAAATTCATAATTATGTGTGTAATATCATTACTATTTTTCTTTTAATTCTGTTAATATGCACAATTTCTTTGTAAAAATTAAAATGAGTTAAAATTACTTGGTGAAAAGAACATAAAAGTCAGCAGACAACATACAAAGTCTAGACATGTAAATATATCTTAACATTTGTCTACATATAACCTACCATCAAACAGTTAATCCAAATTTTACAATAAACTCTTCAAAAAGGAAATCAGACTTCTTCTCTGATAAGAAGAGAAGACCAAAATATTTTACTTAGATTTTCTAGATCGGGGAGGTATAGTGTATAAACAATACTTGTACTTTTCATGAGACTGGGCAAATCATGTAAACTCTCAGTGCACTAGGTTGAAGAAAAAATACTAGCATATTAAATAGTTGGAATTTCCCTATCTTAGAATTCCTTGTACCAAAAAGATAATTAGAGTTCTCATCCTTAGCCAGGTCCATGTAGTCTCCCTCTGATAGAATATAGACTCTGATATCAGGAATTGGTATGGTTTTTGTCTCTTTATTCCCAGAACCTATTACACTAGTTATCTCTTAGTGGTACTTAACAGATATTGTTATTTTCCTGTAATTACAGATTTTTCATGACTTTGGGGATTTTCTTGGAAAAGATACTGGAATGTTTCGCCATTTCCTTCTCCAGCTAATTTTATAGATGAAGAACTGAAGCAAACAGAGTTAAATGACTTGCCCAAAGTGACATATCTAGAATGTGTCAAACCAGATTTGAACTCAAGAAGATAAATCTTCCTAACTCTATGCCCAGGAAATGACTGCCTCTAGAGAACAGTTGATTTTTTGGTATATTCTTCAGAATACATAAAAAACAAGCAAATTATAAAACAAATTAAAATATAACCTGACTTCTAGCAAGGACAACAGACATAAATGAGATTAAACACAGGTGTCTTATGAATTCCATGTATGGTTTTTAAAGGTTGATTGAATTGACTATAGTTATGATTGGTCTGATCTATGAATATCCTTTAAGGCATCCATCATTTTGGTCTCACAGTTGACATGGATTTCAGTTCTGTTGCCCCTTAGATTCTACTATGCACACTGGTTTTCAGTCATTACAGATGCTAATATTAGAATACATCAGACACAATATAGGAATGTAATGTTCAAAATTCCAAAAAATTTCACTGCAAATGTCATTTATGGATAATGTCTAAAAAACATATCACATAAAATTAAAGCTGATGAGCACTTTTTGAAGATCTTTTAAAGAACAGAGATTTAGTTCTTAAGAGGAAATACATACTATAAAATTTATATTAGAATTTACATTAGCCTACTAGCTTCTTCAGGGAAGAGATTGTTTCTTTATTTTTATTTGTATCCCCATCACAGAGTACAGTGTCTAGAATATAGTGCATATGGTAGATACTTAATTTTAAACCTATGCATTAAATATGTAGGTCATTATATGAGCTCATCATTGTGATTACTCTCTCCAACACTAAAGATTGTAATTCACCTATGTGGTATAAATCTTATGAACCTATGTCGTACCAGTAATATCCCTCAGGAAGACTATCAAATATATTTATATTTAGACTATATAGACTAATATAGACTATCAGATATATTTATACTAGCAGTATCAAATTCAAATTGAATTGAGACCACAAAGATGTCCATAAGGAGCCCTACAAGCTACATAGTGACTTAGAAAAACCATATATTGACAGAATCTATGTTCTATTTTGTTTTAATTTATTTTGTTAAAAATTACTCAATTACATTTTAATTTACTTCAGATTATGCACATGAGACTTGTGACCTCGTTCAGGCAATGTTTTTGACATTTCTGATTTATATTATCCAGATACAATGGAAGCATGTATCCCATCCCTCTATCCTCTGTTATTGCCATTTTAATTGATCCATTTCTCTTTTTCTGGTCACACATCTTCTCTTCTGAGGATACCACTGCTTCTACTTATGAAAATGATCATTATCATGATGATGAATTTGATGACTGTGAAGATGATGATGGCAATGACTACTAAAGTAAGAACATTTTTTCTTTTGAAGCATTGCTATAACCTATGTAAAATTACTTATAAACTGGCAATAGATCTTACATGTTACATACAAGGAAATCTTACATTTCTTATGAAAGAAAGCCTTCACTCAAAGTTGCATAGCAATCTATTTGCAATTAAAATAAGGCAGTCACGAATAATAATTCTTAAATCAGATGAGATGAATAAGGAAATAAACCTAGGATTTGTTTGAGCCTTAAGAGGGGAATGCTAAAGAATATGAGAGCATTGAAAATTTATACTTAATGAAGAAATGTTACTTTGAAAAGAAGGATGATGAAAATAGCAATATCTCAAATTTTAAAAAGGCAGTGGTAATCTTCAGATTGGAATTTTGAAAAAAATATGCTTTGTTTTGTGATAAGAATGCAAGTAGTTGATCAAAACTACCAAAATATTATTTTTTGCTAAATGTATTATTTCAACACATGTAACATTGCATTATGTTAATCAAATGGAAAATATTGGAACTATAAAGAAAATATGAAGAGATGAAAAGAAAAAAAAGAGAATAAGAATTATATCATGATTACATTTTTTAAACAAATAAACGCCATAAAATCAGGAGAAAAAACCAACCAAGTAAAACAAATCCAAAGAGGACTCAAACGTAAATAGTTTACATTAGAATATATATATATATATATATATATATAATTTATATATTTTAAAAATTTGTAAACAATGTGGTGTTTATTGTTTTGTACATAATATTTTATGTATTTATTTAGCTTTTGATGATGATGATAGTTTTTAAATATATGATTAAAAATAAATTTTAAAATAAACTATTCATACCAAAGAGACATAATGTGACATGTACAACAGAATATGTGATTTAAGATAATTTAATTTAATTTAATTTAATTTAAAGCAATAAAAAATAAAACCTCATTATTGGATAACCCCTTCCAAAAGTATAAATGTTTATTATTTTTAATCAATAACTGAAAGTGCAATACAAAAGGCTAAAACAATGCATAAAATAAAACACACATAAGAAACAAAATGAAATAAATTAAAAGAAAGATAGAATCCCTCACTGCAATGCGTAAGAAGCCCAACACAGTGGAAATGCAAATTGGATCATATTTGTTAGCAAAAGCATTATGGTCACTTAATATAAGCAATGAGAAAGCCGTTCATTTAAGGAATATCACAAACTCCAGCTTACCTTCAAAACTGAATAACTGAATACTCATAGAAGATAATGACAGCTAACATTTATATAGTAATTTAAATTTTGCAAAGACCTTTACATATAGTCATGATTAAAATTCCCTGGAGGCTGTATATTAATTTATAATTATTTATTAGTGAAAGTTGGAAAGAGAGACTTACATAACCACCTAGTCATTCCTGAATAACATGCATTTTCCACTCTTGTCTCCATTTATTAGCCAAAAGTGACTGAGACAAAAAAGAGCCCCTAACCCAAGAGAGCACTCCTACCTCTCTCATAAAACCCCTGGTGATGTCATTCCTTCTGAATCTTTCTGGGTGGAAAATTTTAACCTCAGGCTGGGTCAGGGCCCAGTTTTCCAGATGCCAGGAGTCGCCTGGTACCAAAAACAGCTATATCTTAAACACAATGGAAGCATGAGGTCTCTGGCATCCTCCCATGGTATTAATTCACACCCATGGTATGCATTCAAAGGGTGGGACTGATATTGACCAAAATGAATTTTCAAAAGAAATAAGAGGAACAATTTGTATTAAATTCACACATTCATGACCTTGGCCATGTCCTGAAAATATGTGAAAATAGACTCAAATGTGAGGACCATAAAGTATTTGATGTCCATATTTGATGCCCTATTTAAAACACATTATTAACACAATTAGACATGAACAATCAATATAAAATGTGGTATCTTTGACAGAGAAAGTTTAAGGCTTCTCTAGTTTTATCCTGTTCTAAGTCCATTATCATCATTTCTGAACCAAATATGACTTTCAAGTAAAAGAAGCAGATTTTCAAAAACATCATATCAATCATTTTATATGCATGTGTAATAGGTATCATGTGGAGTCACAGAGGAGGAAAAACCTTATATTTTAAAATCCCTTAACTTCTTTCTTATAGCTGATATTGAGTATTAATTACTTCCAAGACAAAAGTGTAGTGAGGACTAGGCAATTGGGATTAAGTAACTTGTCTATGGCCATAGAGCTAGGAAGTATCTGAAGCAAAATTTGAACCCAGGACCTCCCATCTCTGGGCTTGGCTTTCCATCCACTGTGCCACCCAGTTCCCCCAAGACCCCATTTTAATTATAAGATTTTCGAGCATCAAATGAGAAGAGACTGGCTCTAAGGGGTGAATGATTCAGAATGTTCCCTTCATGATCTTTACCTTTATCAGACTCTAGTTTCTCTCAAGAGCTTATTAAAGATCTAAGCATATATAAATTATGGTAAACATAATTTTAAAAAGAAGTTCTCAAAAGAAACATTACAAGTATTTAACAATCATATGAAAAACAATGATTAATCATTAATAATAAGAGAAATACAAATTAAATCTACTCAATTTTTACCTCACAATTAGAAAACTGACAAAAGATAGAACTAATCAGTGAGTCAGGCTTATGAAAGAAAACACGCTATTACTTGTTTAACGATGAATTGTCCTGACCATTATTGAAAAGAATTTTAAATTATGGTTTTTAAAAGTGACTAAAACTAAAACCTTCTGACCCAGATATGCTACTTTAAGTATATATTATCCCAAAGAATTTAAAAAGGACCACAAAGTCTTCTATATACTAAATGACTAAATATTCATAGCAACACTTTTGTGGTAGCAAAGAACCAAAAATAAAAAGAGATTTAGTTTGATTGGGAAATGGCTAAAAAATTGATGTATGTGTGTGAAATTAAATAGTACTGTAGTATAAGAAATGATTACTATGAAGAATTCAGACATGAATGTGAAGGCATGATTTTGATGCAGCATGAAGTGAACAGAACCAGGAAAATAAAATACATGAGCCCAATAATATAATATGAAAGAAAAACAGCAAAGAAAATGAATAATGCTCAGCAATTTAATGATCAATGTTAACCCCAAAGAAGAGACAAAAAAAATGTTCTTCTTTCTTTTCCAAGATGGAGAATTATGGATGTGGAACACCACATGTACTGGCAGCTCCTGTTAACATACTTCTAAACTACTTTTTATTCCTCTATCTCTTTTAAATTATTTAAATTCTTTGTTAAAAGGGATGACTCAGTGGGTGAAAGAAGGCATATATTTGAGAAATGAAGATGAATCATGATGTCTATTGCCTTGAAGTCATCAAGAATAGGGAAGTATATCCTTATTGTCTTCTGACTTCTCTTAGATGTTCTCTTATTAGCCATTTCTTTTCTGAGAAAAATGAATGAAATGATAAAGATGTTGACTATAGGAAAGTGAAGACAGTGCCATAACATATAAAACTTTATAAAGTCCATTCTTCATAATAACCTTGTGAGGTATATGGTATAGATACAATTATCTATTTTATATATCTGAGGAAATTGAGACTCAGAGGAGTAAATTTTTCCCTAGGGGTCACTAAGGTTTTACTTTGGGTTATTTTTTCCTTCCCAGTTAATGATTTCCCTTTTTATCCTAGTAAATTAGTAACATACTGATATACTTTTTCTCTAAATTCATTGGTCTTACAGCTCTGTCACACAGCCTCTTTTGATTGCTATCTCCAAATATGTGAAGCTCTGCTACATTGAAGAGGAATTATTCTTCCTGACCCCTGTGGCAAAATCTAGAATTAATGAATGAAATTCATAAAAAGGCTGTTTTAAGTTCACTGAAAGGAAGAATTTCTTATTAGTTATGTAGTTTTGAAAATTAAAATAATAATTTTATCAGATAATGAATTTCCTTTAACTAGAAATGATCCAAAGGAAGCTTTCTACATGACTGCATGCTGGAGATGTGACAAATCATGGGGATGGACTAGATTATCATCAAGACCCTCATCATGGTTCAAGATTTGTGTGTGTGTGTGTGTGTGTGTGTGTGTGTGTGTGTGTGTGTGTGTGTGTGTAGACACAGAGAGAGAGACAGAGAGACAGAGAAAGAGAGAGAGAGAGAGAGAGAAAGAGAGAGAGGGCGAGGGGGAGAGAGAGGGAGGGAGGGAGGGAGGGAAAGAGAGCATGTATATGCTTGAGCTTGTAATGTATTATCTTGATGGTAGAAATATGAGGATGGGAAAAGGTGGCCAACAGGAAAACAAAAGAAGAGTTCATGAAAATGGGAAAAATAAAAATAACTTCCCAGTAGAGATGCATTTGGTAGTGCTAACAAATACTCCAACACTCTGATTTCCCATGTGGGAATTTCAGATAGTGAGGCCTGGACAGTCAGACCAAAATGGATGACAATAATTAAATTGTGATGAGTGAAGGGCCCACATAAAGGCCAAAGTTTCTGGAGGATCTAATGAAAAGAGAGAAAATAGCCATATTCACAATGGTTGTAAAATGGATGCAGAACTTCAAAGAACCTTTTATACTGAAGGTTTATTCTCCCCACTCACCTAAAGCATATATAGATTCAACAGGGAAGGGGGAAATAGCACTCAGAAAATTGATCACAACTGGAGAATTTTAATATGTGCACACTTCCAGTAGTAAGATTCAGGGTCACCCAGAGCTATTATTCAAAGTCAGTATCAGACCATTTAATTTTCTGCTTCAGTTCCTTTCTTCTTCTCTCCCCCAACCTCAGCCTTATGGCCATATACCACCTTCCCTTCTCTCTTTCTTTCTTTCCTTCCCCCCACCCAGTCCTTCTGCCTCCTTTAAGCACTGTTTGTGCTCTAAATGGAATTTTATGACTGTAGTCCCCAGGTACTGTATTCATTCCCCTTAATGAAATTCTGGTTGTTGTGAGCACTAATAGCTCAACAAGCATTTTATGGGCAATGTAAAGAAACCATGTATCACAGCTCAGATTATACTTAGCACCCAACTTGGTAAATAATAAGGTGAGCACAGAAGGTACTGTTACTGTAGTGACTCATTTGAGGGACTTTCATCTCAGTGGCTCCCTTCTTTTTCCCCCACCCCAACTTTGCCCTGACTAGAATAACCAGAATCCAGTTTCAGTTGGATTCCCAAAGCCAAATATGAAACAAATTGTTCAGTGACAGTTAACAAATGTGAAGGGACTGATGCTGCCAGAGGCTAAGCAATGGCAGTGTGTTAATCTACTCAGAACAAAAAGACAATGGGACATGTCTTAAAATATACCTGTTCCCTTGTACCTCACTAGGCAGCTTTCTTCTATGCCCAGGTCTATGCATCTAAAACCTGATTTAGTAGAGTTCACTTTCATTTCCTTATTTCATGTCCCAAATGGAAACCCCCTCCCTATATCCACTTTCAAAGCCAATGACTTCATTTTTTCCTATTTTTTCTCACCAATTCAATTCCAGTTTTTGAATTTGTATCTGAATATCTTTTCAAGTGAATAGTCACAGGTATATACAGTAACTGAATTAATGTGGTCAACCAGCTGTTAGAGCTATTAGCCCAGCAGCTGCCTCTTGTTCTATTCTTCCTGGTGGAAGAATTAATAAAACTTATAAGTTTTTAAGAATAAACATGTTTTGAGAGCCCCTATTCTAAATAGAGGGTCTAATAGAGAGTGGTTAGCCATCAACAAGGCTATTGGTCATAAGGAGAAGTCCTGTAAGTGAGTCACATTTTAGGACACCATGACCTATAAAGAGACATGGTCCAATGCTCCACACACTAATAGGAATGGTTAGAACTACAAGCTTTAGGGTAGTTTTGGATCCTGTGGGTCTCTCATTAGCCTTTCAGATACAATCATGTCTACTTCCCCACCTAAATCACAAAGGAACATGACTTTGAAATTAATGGTTTCATCCCCAAATCTACAGATAACACCCTGGGACCAAAGGATGATAATAATTATAATAGTCTATATATGTAGACTATTATAATTATTTATTATAATTATTAATTATATATAATTATCAACTATAATTAATTAATAAAATATTAATTAATAATAAATACCTGTTCCCCTGTACCTCACTAGGCATCTTTCTTCTGTGCCCAGGTCTATGCATCAAACCTGGCTTAGTAGAGCTCACTTTCATTTCCTTATTTCATGTCTCAAATGGAAATGATACATACACAAGTATATATATATATATATATATACATATATATATATATATATATATATATATATATTAACCTAAGGGACCAGCACATGCTTGGCTTTCATCAGCTTCCTCTGCTAAGGCCAGTTCCCCAAATCCCTACATTGAGGAGAGTTACAATGATATGGGATGGAAGGGCCTTGGAAAGACTATAGAGCAGATGTAGACATTCTGCAATTGTTTCTGGTCTTCTAACTATGTTCTTAGGAGACACTTTTTTGAATTGCCAACATGGTCAGCACTATAGACTTCTATAGAAAGACCTGAATCAGCTTAGGCTTAATCTCTTCACTTGTCTTCAGCTGCACTATTATGCAATGATTCCTTCTTTACAGTGTCTGATGAAAGCCAGTGCTGCAATGGCAGAGTTCTTGGGGCCTTCTTTCCATTGAATCAATGTGATCCTGAAAAGCAGGAATTCTTTGTCTTTTGTCTCTACAATTGTTCTTTTTGTTCCAGCTGAATCAATTTGAGCTTTCAATCTGGTGAGTTTGGGAAGAGACTAAGGATTGGAGTTTCCTAATATCTGATTTTTTTTCAGCCACGTCACCATGGCTACATAGAGGAGAAAGTATTGATCTTTGGGATCAAATTTAGCAATACATGAGATGAGCTTTCATGCAACAAGCTGTAATAGTTAAAATTAAATGATGTGGGTGTTAGTAGCTTTAGTAGCTTTGTTACATCAAATTATTGATAGTAAAGAGACGAAAATGTAGGAAAGAGGTAGAGAGTTAATTAGCTTACCTTTGAAGGTCACCACTAACAGGGGTTCATTCACGTACCAACCTCCAGCTAGAAGAGTATGAGAGAGAGGGTCCAATTCCTTGATGTTGCCTTATAAGCAATTCTCTCCCCATGAGCTCTCCCACATCATATCTCAGGAACCAATCATAGTTCCTTAATTTGCCTGGCACCACTCAGGGGGACAGTACTTGTGAGACGACTTCCCTGTCTCATTGGTTTCAACTTCCTTTCTCTGGGGGTTTCTCTGTACTTGCAAATCTCAATGGTAAAAGACCTCCAGGTTACTTATTGATGATGTCAAAAAAGTGACATAATGGGGAGGAGAATTACCTTCCCACAAAGCCATATCTGAACATGAAATTGGTCACAGTCCTCTTTTATGTAGCAACTGAGATCAATTTGAGACCACTCTTCCCAGAGACTAAGGTGGTATAGGGGAGATTGTGTCTCTGAGGTGTCACGAGGAAAATTTAATGCTAATGTCCTTACTACATCCTCAGAACAAACATTTCTTTGTAAAAATTAAATGATTTTAAGTGTTTAAATAAAATTGCCTCAATAATGAATGGCACATAACAGATGTAGCCATTTGGCTCTTGGAGAATGAACCAAATTGAACTTACTACAAAAGAATGCTTTCCTATTGAGAAAATGTTTTTTTTTTCTTCCTAACAACTCAATTGGGTAATTAGTACTAACTCACTATGCTAATGCAGCATGCAATTAGTGAACAGTGTTGGACTTGGAGTTAAAATTCAGTAATACCACTATTAGGTTTATTTCCTAAGGTGATCAGTTAAAAGGAAAAGAACCTATATCTTATAAACTATTTATAGCAGCTCTGTTTATGGTATCAAAGAACTAAAATTTTAGAGTATGCTCAGCAATTGGGGAATGGCTAAACAGGTTGTGGAATACAACTGATAGAATACTACTGCACTATAAGAAACAATGCAAAGGTTAAGAAAAAAAAAACATGGAAAGATATACATGAAATTATGAAGAATGAAACAAGCAGACCAGGAGAACATTATATACAACAAATATATTGTCTAATGAATTATTTTTATATATCCACCTCCTGATAAAGAACTGATAAATAGAAATAAGAAAGATAAACACACACGTACACACACATATATATTTATATATATTTGTCAAATGCTACCTTCTCTAGTGAGGGGAGGAGAGGAAAGGGGGTAGAGAGAGGGAATTACTGAGGAATTTTAATGTAACAAAAAAAGCTAAGTTCAAATCCTATTTCAGATGCTTACAAGCTTTGTGGCAGAGTGAGTTCTGGGCCTGGAGTCAGGAAAATCTGATTTCAAATATGACCTCAGACACATACTAGCTGTGTGACCCTAGATAAATCATTGTTTGCCTCAATTTCCTAGTTTGTAATTAAGGATGATAATAATAGCACTTATCTCCCAGAACTGTTTTGAGGATAAAATGAGAAAAATAAATGTAAACCTTTACCTCAGTCTAAGGCATATATTACCACTATATGAATATTAGTAATTAAACATTTTCATTGAAATTTTACAATATTGAGCTATGATGTCTTTCTTCTTATAGTTCTTTTCATTTACAATATTGGAGTTATTGTGTAGTTGTTTTTTTTTTACCATCCTTCTTAAAGTGGACATGTACAATAAAAATAACTATTATCTTGGAGTTTTTTTTTCAAAAATGCTATGTGCCATACAAATGAAAAGCATTATGTAATGACAATACATTTATAATAACTTTAATACTTATAATCCCTATTATAAAGAATGAAAAATGTTCAAGATATAGATATGTGGAAATATATGTTCACTTATATGCACAGATGTATATGTGTATGTGTGTAAATATATTTATAAATACACACATAGAATAGTATGAGTGATGTGCTATCCCCAACATACTGATAGTAGAATTATAACAATGATTCTATTAATGAGCTATTTGAATATAAGCTTATATCCTAATTCTTTTACTCAACCACAAAAATAAACTACTGTATCTATTCATATAGAACATCAAATTCTTTTAAAGTATGAAAAGGAGAGTGACATATGAATTTCATCTAACAAGATGATGATGTCAATGATGATTTTTTAAACTATTGCTAGAATTTGCTCCAGAACAATTTTAGCTATAACAGTAAATATGTGATTCTAAAATGGAAAAAGAAAAAGTCCTAGTTTAATCCAGCAAGTCCTTTTGCTTGATGAACAGAGTTAAAAAAATCAAGTGAAAGTATAATACATGACAATTTCCTTAGAGTGTTGCCTGTAGGCCCTTTTAGGACATTATTAATATGAGCATTATTAATGCTTTATCACCTCATCCCTATCCATGGTTCTGAATTTTGCAAGGAATTCTGGCAAGTTGTGACCAGATTTTCTCTGAACTTCTTAGTATCCTCTACAGCTATGTCAAAAGGAGTCAACAATTCATTGTCTTCCACCAATAAACCATTTTCTAGAACTGATCATGAGTAGAAAATTTAAATTTTATTTCTTCATTTCCACAGAAGAGCAGACCATCTCTGATGCATACTACTTAATCAACATAGGAAGGATATGGGATGAAAGAAATCAGCCAAGAAAAAAGCACAGCCCTGACAATTCAGCCTCTGAAGAATGGGAAGTGTCTTTTTCTAAGAAGAATTCTATCTTTTATCATAATAATCTTTCATAAGAAAAATTTTCCCATACACCCTGCAACTAATTAGTACCTTGAGGCCATAGTTTTAGATCTGGAGTGGACCTTAGATGTTTAATATCCCTATTATTAGAAAGTTCATTTGATAAGGACATGAAGTAATACCACGCTGAGGCCCTTCCAGCTCTACAGTATTATCCTATTATTCTATTTAGTCATTGAGAGAGACAGACAGACAGACAGACAGAGACAGAAAGACAGAGAGAGACAGAGACAGAGACAGAGACAAAGATGCGTACATACACATGCATACGTATACACACATTCAAAAAGAGAGATCTTTTATCTACATAGAGAATTCCTGGTAAGGAAACTCTCTACAATTAGTAACCATTCTCAAGTTTATAGCATGAAAGAATGAGCAAACAGAGGTATTAAGGGACCTGCCCAAGATTATAGTCATTATATGTCAAAAGCAGGACATGATTCTAGACACTCAACTCTAAAGTCAACTCTTTAGTTAGTAACCTTTTCCTCTTTAAGACAAATGTGTAAACAGATAAATTAAGGATGTTATTCATATTACAAAATGTTTTATCAAGGATTTTTTAAAATAGAAATCTGAACATGAAAAATATAGCCCTATTTGCAATAATTTAGTTAAGATGATATTTTAGGAATATTGTTCCCTATAGGAAGTTTACCTTAAACTCCTTTCCCTCACATAGAAAATTTCTATTTTTATATTTAATTTCCTGTATATATTTGACCATAGATTTAGAGCTAGAAGAGACCTTAGATGCAATTTTATTCTGCACACAACAGAATGCATGCTCCTTGAGGGCAAAGATTCCTTCAGTTTTGAATTTTCTACCTCTAGTAACTATCACACAAATATTTTTAAAATATTTTGTAGATTAAGACCTAAAAGCAACATTTGTGTAGTAAATATTGAATCCATATCAGTGAAAACATCACATTAATACAGGGCCATTAATAAAATTATTCAAACTATTGGCCTTTCCTTTATAAATAGACTTTGACTTCTGATCCAAAGATAATTTCTAGTAATGGTGATGGCTTCATCCTGAGCTATCCAGATTCCTCTCTTGTGCATAACAGGTTATTCAGTCATTTCAGTCATGGCCAAGTCCTCTTGACCTCAGGGTTTTCTTGGCAAAGACACTAAAATAGTTTTTCATTCCCTTCTTCCTCTCATTTCACAGATGAGCAACTTACCCAGGATAACACAGCAATTCAATGACTGAGGCCTGATTTGAACTTAGGACAATGAGTCCTCCTAACTTCAGGTCTAGCACTCCATCCACTATGCTACCCAACTGCCTCTTTTTAGTTGGTAGCATTCCCTTTTAAGGACATTGCCCTAAATATAGGAAGCAGAGAAGACTATGACCATGTAAAGAATTTTTTTTTCAGAAAGCAAAGAGGCCAATGAATCCTTTATGGTCTAGTTCAGTTACTAATTCAGAGTTAATTAAGGTACGAGCTAGAAACAACCTTAGGTATCATCTAATCTAATTCCTTTATTTCACAGATAAGGAATCTGAGGTGTACTATAATTAAATGGCTTTCCTGAATTCAGTTAAGAGCTACAACTTGAATCTGGGTCTTCTGACCCAAAGTAGAGTGATACTTTATTACATTATTCTATCTCACCTAACCTCCCAACATTTATTACATAGAGAGATAAGGAAACTGAAGAGCTATGAGGTTAAAGAATTTCACATAATTACGAAGTAGCAGAGCTAAGGTTAGAAATCAGGTCTTCTAACTTAGACTGTATTGTTTTTGCCACTATATTTCAATGCTTCTATTTACATAACACCTTTTATCCATCCAATCAGAAATATTCCATACTACCTCAAATAGTTTTTACACCACTTCAATCATACCATTTTTACTCTGATAATCAACTCCATCTCCTTCCTACTGGATATCTTTATGTCCATGGGTCTCTTGAAGTCAATTTTTGCTTTATTTTTTAATTAAAAAACAAATTTTATTGAACTATATGACCAAAGGGCTTTAAAAGACTGTCTGCCCTTTGATCCAGCCATAGCACTGCTCGGTTTATACCCCAAAGAGATCATAAGGAAAAAAGACTTGTACAAAAATATTCATAGCTGCACTCTTTGTGGTGGCAAAAAAATTGGAAAATGAGGGGATGCCCTTCAATTGGGGAATGGCTGAACAAATTGTGGTATCTGTTGGTGATGGAATACTATTGTGCTCAAAGGAATAATGAACTGGATGAATTCCATGTGAAATGGAAGGACCTCCAAGAATTGATGCAGAGCAAAAGGAGAGATGGATACACTGTGGTACAATAGAATGTAATGGACTTCTCTACTAGCAGCAACACAATGACTGAGGACAATTCTAAGGGACTTATGAGAAAGAACACTATCCATATCCAGAGGAAGAACTGTGGGAGCAGAAACACAGAAGAAAAACAACTGCTTGATCACATGGGTTGATGGGGATAAGATTGGGGATATAGACCCTAAATGATCACCCTAGTGCAAATATCAATAATATGGAAATAGGTCTTGATTATAGACACAAGTAAAACCCAGTAGAATTGCATGTCAGCTAAGGTTTGGGGGGGAGGGGAGGGAAAGAACATCAATCATGTAACCACAGAAAAAATATTCTAAATTAAGTAATTAAATAAAAAATTTCAATTAAAAAAGGAAAAATAAGTAAAGCAAAATTTGCCTTTATTTATTTTACTGGGGCCTAGGATTCTACATTAAGAAATAGCTTCAAACAATAGTTCCACTCTGATATCAACTTCCTGTCCCTTTCAAAACAAGGTCCCTTGTATATATTATCTTTTCCCAACAGAAAGTAAATTCTAAAGTATAAGAACTATCTTGCTTATGAATATTTGTACCCACACTACTTGCCACATGATGTGTTAAATTATTTAAATATCCTAGGCCTTTAATCATATACTAACTCATAGTATCGTTAATTATGTACATGTCTAATTCTCTTATTAGACTGTAAATTCCTTCAGGCAAGAGGTCTTACTTTCACCTTCCTATTCCAAGAATCTAATGTAATAACCCAGCTACTTAATAAATATTCGTGGATATAGATATAGATATAGCTATATAGAGAAAGACAGAGAGATAGATAGACAGACAGACAGACAGATAGATAGATAGATAGATAGATAGATAGATAGATAGATAGATAGATAGATAAATAGATAGATAGATAGATAGATAGATAGATAGATAGATAGATAGATAGATAGATAGATAGATAGATAGATGATAGATAGAAGAGAGAGAAAAAGAGAGAGGGGAAGAGAGAGAGTTCTTGAGATCTTTAAAAGCAAGACCTACTAACCACTTTATAGTTATTCTGTAAAAGGAATTCTTGTGCTACTAGCAATTGGACTAGATCAGAAGTTTTCAGATAAGTCTGCTGATCCATAACACCCATTCAGGAGGTCCACAAGGTCAAACTATTTTAATAAGAAATTGAGTTTTTTCTTTCTAAAATGTCAAATATTGAGAAATATATTCCACACAAACAAAATGTATTTGATGTGGGAGATATCTCAATAATATTTAAGAGATTAAAAGTTTGAGAACTATTGGATTAGATGGTCTATGAGGTACATTCCAGTTCAGAGATTTTGCCATACTCAATATGTTATATATATATATATATATATATATATATATATACATATATGTATCTTACATTTCAAATTATTAACTCATATATATATATATGAGTTAATAATTTGAAATGTAAGAGATATTTCAAAAAAGGAGATGGATGAGGCATAGAGAAGAATGGGATTGATGCTGAGCAGAGACAAAGTAGAAATGACAAGTACAGAGAGATGCTGAGGTCTTGTTCAATTATAAGATCCTGTGATTTTAGACATTAAACAGGACTTTCTTCCATCATATGTTCACCTTCATGGTACAAAATTCTCAAACTATCTTGGAATTTTTCCAAACTAATTAATACAAGAGAAGAATTCAAATTGAGGATTTACCACATTTCTTGTAAGCATTATTTACTAAATTAGACAGAGGGAAACTAGACTTTGCCTTGCTGAAGGACTATTGACATTTTTTTTAGTTAAAGTACCAATACAAAAACCTCAGAAACTTGGCTTTGAATTTACCTTCAGATTAGTCATTATTTGCATACATACCATGTTAACTACTTTTCCCACCCTTAGGAGAAGCAAAGTTTATAGCATTAAACAACCTCATATTACTAGTAATATAATTTATAGTACATTTCAAGCACAGTAAAGGCCACAATGTTATAATTGTCACTTCTGGGGTTTAGATATCTGCCAAAGGATTTATTTTGTATTCCCAAAAGTAATTTTAGGGCAGCATTTCAGAATTTGCGTGTTTTATGTTGTATAAAAGTTGCTTAGTTTGAGGCTATCTGTAGAACTGGTTACAAATTCCAAAAGTCCAAATAAGTCCCTATTTTTTCCATGTGCTATTCATAAATATTTCAAGCTTTAAAGTTTAACTCCTTACATTCATTTTCTTGCAATAGGTATTTCACTTTTTGTCTTCTAAGTAACAAAAATAAACTCCTCTTTTTTTTAAAAAAAAGGGGGGGGAATTTGAAAAGATGGTATACAGAGGGCATTTTAAATTACCTCTGTTGGCAGATAAAAGTAATGAAAGTTAATTTTTAAATAATACGTTTGTGTGTCTTGCAATCTAAAACATGCTTCTACATATTTTGACTCATTTTATACTCAAGAAAACCCTATAAAATAGGCAAAGAATATATTTTGTTACTATTTTATGAAGGATAAAACTGAGTTTGACCAACTGTAAACGTAGCAGTGACCCAAAAAAGTTTCTAAATTAAAGTTTTTAACTAATCCTAGCATTTTCCTGGTTCTGTCATCATAATCTTTTAAATGTATACTCAAATTTTTGCCAGAGAAATATAAAATCATGAAAGCATTCTTTACTTTTCTTTTGTTTATTTTCATTTTTTCTTAAACAATATTTTATTTTTTCAAATACATTTAAAAACTGTTTTAACATTCAATTTTTAATTTTTGATTTCAAAATTTTCTCTCATCTTCTCACCCTCCCTTTCTCATTCATTTTTACCCTGCCCCCACTCTTTCAGATGGTAAGCAATCTGATATAGATTTTATATGTGTAATCGTGTAAAACATTTTTCTATATTAGCCATTTTGTGGAAGAGGTTTTAAATGAAAAGAAAAAGGAGAAGAAGAAAGAGGAGAGGGAGGACTAGGAGGATAAGGAAAGAAGGAAGGAAGGAAGGAAGAAAAAGAAAGAAAGAAAGAAAGAAAGAAAGAAAGAAAGAAAGAAAGAAAGAAAGAAAGAAAGAAAGAAAGAAAGAAAGAAAGAAAGAAAGAAAGAAAGAAAGAAAGAAAGAAAGAAAGAAAGAAAGAAAGAAAGAAAGAAAGAAAGAAAGAAAGAAAGAAAGAAAGAAAGAAAGAAAGAAAGAAAGAAAGAAAGAAAGAAAGAAAGAAAGAGATGTTTCAGTCTGCATTCAGACTCCATCAGTTCTTTCTCAGAGGTCAGAGAGCATTTTTCATTATGGGTCTGAGGACTGTCTTGGCATTGCTGAAAATAACTAGGTCATTCACAGTTGTTTGTCAAAAATATCGTTATCATTATGTAGAATGTCCTTGCTTATCTCATTTTGCTTTGCATCAGTTGTAATTCTTTCTAGATCCTGTTTGTCATTTCTTATAACACAATAGTTTTCCATCAAAATCACATATCACAACTTGTTCAACCATTCCTCAGTTAATGAGCAACCTTTCATTTTCCAATTCTTTGAGAAGTATTCTTTCAAATAGTTTTCTGACTTAAAAGGAACAGGTTTGTTCTACCCTAATTATGCCAATTGTAGAGTGGCATACACTGAGAGAATACTAAGATACTAAAGAAAGAGAGACCCATGCCACCTTGGTTATGAATAGGTTTTATTAGAGTTGATTACATTAACTGGAGCAGTCAACTCACAATAAGGCCAGTCATCCTGGACAGCAGCAGAACAAAGTAAAATGAATCCTCACCAAACCCCAAACCAGACAAGGCATTGGATAGACATAGAACATAGAAATTATAGAGCCAAGGATGCCCCAGAGTCCCATTCAAATTCTCCCATGATATAGTTGAGCTTCTTTTGATGATTACACTTATTCTATGTACATAATTTGCATTCTCTGTGGAGTCAAAGGTAATGTTCCCATGCTTTGACTATAACAGGACATGATACTTTTCAAGCCTTCTCACTTCTGCATTGGAAGAAATGAGTCAAGTTTCAAATGATCTTAACTGATGGAAGAAGAGTTTATGGGAATATCCCCACACTGAAAAAAAAGCACAAGTTGTTACAGAAATGAATTAATAAATAAAAGTTAATAAAGTAAGTTAACTATATTTTAATATAAGTAGGTAAGTTGAGTAGTAGATATCACTAAGATAAATGTGATTCATGACTCAAACAACTCTGACCAAAAAGACTCTTAGAATTATGGGATAGTTCAGTGATATTTAATCTCAAGAAAATTTGCATAATTATATGAAGAAATCCAATTTAATGGTGAAATTATGGCAGGGGAAATTTGGATATGGCTTAGCAAAAGGAGAAACAGAACCTACATTAACATGATAAGATGTCACTTCCACAAAAAGTATGAAATGCTGGATTTAGGGATACATCACAAACCTGGCATGGAGTTATATAATGAGTATAATGATTATCATTGGATGTAGTGATTGCCATTCCACCAATAAGAACTTATTAAGCACTTGCTACAGTTGCTCCTCACTATATTGTGGTTCATTTATTGCAGCTTCACTGTATTGCATGATTTCTTAAAATATAACTAATTCTTTATCACAGAGTTTTTGCTATATCATGGGGCCAACAACAATGCTGTGTTCTGTATCCTGGGCACTGGTTGGCTCAGTGTTTATAAGAGTGTGGAAAAGATTTATAGAAGAGTGGGAAGGGATTATAAAGCCTTAAAATGCATATAAATAATTAAGTAAATATAATGCTGTTACTTCACAGATTCACCTATCGTGGGAGTCTCTATAATGTAACTCCCACAAAATGGGTGAGATATCACTATATAAATAAAGCTTAGGAATGAGAGGTCCTAGATTCAAATCTAGCCTCAGATACTTCCTAGCTATCTGACCCTGGGCAAATCACTTAATCCCCATTGTTTAGCCCTTACTGCTCTTCTGCCACAAAACCAATATTTAGTATTGATTCTAAGACAAAAGGTAAGGGTTTTTTTTTTTAAGTCCCCTTTTTTCTTGGGTATAGAAGCAAAGCAGATGGTGATGCCTCTTCTTTAATGTCATTTTCACTCATAAAATTGCATCAGTTTTTGATTGGTATGATTCAACCTCCAGAAGGAACTGACAGAGTTGGTAAGTATCCTGAATCCAGGTGCAGTACTCTGTTCTCTGTTTTGCTATTGCTATGCCCCTTTGTACACATTTAACTGTTCCTGTGCCCTTTGTATACAGAAATCACAAAGGAGCCCTAGAGGAAATGAGTATCTTTCCCAAATATTGTGGAAAATTCTCATGTGCCCTTGTGTGAAATTTTAAGGTAGAAAGTTGTCTCGCACTGAGAGTTCATAAAGAGCTACTTTTATTCCAGAAATCCTGAATGGGAGAATGGGAGGTAAATCGTCCAAGACTGTGAAAGTCAGTTTACTGGCAATAAAATGCAACAGCGAGAAGGCAGCCTGGTGGAAAGAGATAGTATATGATAGAGGGGAAAAAAGCATTGAACTTGGAATCAAGAAACATGAATTTCAATCGGGCTTCCAACTCTTACTAGTTATGTGACCTTGGGCACATCACTTCACCTCTAGGTCTCATCTGTAAAATGGAGTTAATGATATTTGACCTATCAGCTCCGCAAGGTTGATTAAAAAGGAAGACACTTTGTAAAGCTTAATGTACTACACAGATGAGTCATCATTATATTGAACTGTCTGACTAACCCAATCTGAACTATGAACTTACTCATGCATTAATTTATTCCTTCATATTTAGAGTCAAATATAAGAATTGCTACACTAGACACTCAGGGATAAAGATGGTTAAAATAAAGTTTGTATTCATAAAGTGTCCAAATGAGAAAAGGAGACAAAGTAAATATACACCAATGGTTACTATGTGCCAAAAGGAAGTTGTAAGGAAGTGAGAGGAGGGGAGGCATTTCTACCTAATATCAATAAGGATATCTTAGAGGAAATGTCATTTAATATGAGCCTTGAAGTATGAGAACATTAGAGATAGGCAGACAGAAGAAGGAAACCATTCTAGGTTCTACAAATGGAGGTAAGAGGACCCAACCCATCTGTGACACATTCAGTGGTCCCATTTGGAAGTCTCAGGATGTTTATCTTGGGAACAGGGAAGACATAAATGATGTCAGGATTTTCTTTGTTGGTTCTAGTGTTTGAGATTCAGTATACCCTGCAGGTGAGTAGGTGCTACAGTGGATGGAACATGGGGCTTGGAATCAGGAAAACTTGAGTTCAGATTTGGTCTCAGATACTTAACTGAGTTGCCAAAGTTTCCTCATCTGTAAAATGTGGATGATAATAGTACCTAGATTAAATGAAATAATAACAGTAAGGCATTTAACACAGTACTTGGCACATTGTAAGCTTCATAACAATGTTAATTATGTTTATATTTTCCTTTCTAATCTGTGTAATTCCATATCAGAAATGTAATTTTTTCAGGGAAGAAACATGATGTCAGAGAATTGATACCTAAATTGGAATCAGAGTATCTAATTACTAATAGTATTATGTAGTATTATATATATAGTATATATAGTATTGATTTTGTCCTGGAAACGTTGCAAAACACTTTCCATACATTAGTTTATTTGACCCTACTGACAATGCCATGAGGTAGGTGCTATTATTTTCCCCATGTTATATATGAGGGAAATTAGGACAGTGGAGATAATGACTTTCTCATTGTCCCATAGCTAACAAATGTCTTAGACAAATTTTGAAATAAAGAGCATTCATTGCCCATCTTAGTTTCATATTCTAGTTCTGTTATTTCTTGACTGTGTGATTTGGGTTAGTTATTACTTCTTTCTGGGTCTCGGTTTCTTTATTTATAAAATGAAAGCAATTGGACTCAATGACCTTTAGAGTCCATTTTCATGCTAAATAGGTGAAAGGAAGATTGTGAAGTGTCAAATTTGGACTCTTCCTTGGCATATAATGTGAATAGTATTGAAGGACTGATAATTTATAAGGAGGAAAGAGACCAAATCAGAAAATTCTTCTGGTAGTAGTGTGCAAGAGGTATTGGAAAGGGCAGAGAGAAAGAGGTGGCTTGGACTCAGAAGGCTGAGCAAGTGATACTAAGAACCAGAATTAAAGTTGTGGTCATAAGAATGGAAAGGACCTAAAGCATCTAGCCCACCCACAAACTTTAAGTCCAAAAGGAACTCCTTGATTCTTTATTGGATGTGCCCTCATAGCTCCAGATCAATATTGTTGCTTGCCTCATCAGCTATTTTCTGTTAGTTTCTAAGCCTAGAACAGGAATTTCATATCCTTTGAAGTGGAATAAATGTCTATCCCTCAAATCAAGGTGTCCTATTCAACCTTGTGGTGCCTGTAGGTTTAAAAAAAAAAAAACTCAGAACCTCTGGTCAGGAAAAAAATATGTGATAAGTTGTTGCTGGAAGATTAATCACTTTTGTGCTTTTTAACTGAACCTTCAAAATGCAGTGTAGTGTGTTGTTGGCATTTCCCCCCAGCCCCTCCCTGCCAAAGCAGTTAAAAATAACTGAAGGAAGAAAACCAGCAGTAAGAACTTGAATTTAGGCGAGAGGGAATGTGAAGTATCTTTTATAAGGAAGGACAGGAGAAAGGTAGAAACTGAGCAAGGTGAATGAATGAACATGTGTCTTGATAAGTTGTCAAGATTTTATTTCCCTGGAGCAGCACACAAGGACACTGGCACCGTAAGCTCTAAGTTGCAGAATCCTAACCCTAGAATACATATTCACCAAAAGAACACAGGTTTTTATAAGCTGTGAAATGATCCCATCTTGCCTCGACAAGGCCACTGGGAGAAGGCTTTACAGGTGGCGAGGCTATCATAAAGGAACACTGGACTGGAAATATCACAATTAATTCAATAATTGTTTTTTATGAAGTGCTTTTTGAAGCAACTGCTCAGTGAAATAGGCCCCAGTAGTGCCCTAGCATTTGCAATGTCACTTCTACTAGAGAGAAGAATGTAAATCTGGTAACCGTTTACAGATGTTTTCGTTTAATATCTTTAATCCAAAAGTTCTGACACAATGAGGCCACCCTGGAATTTCTCAATGGCAGGGCCTCTGTGTAGCCCCACCATGCAACAAGTAGCAAATCCTTATTAATCCCTTTGGCATTCAATGCAGTGACATTAATCATGTCAGGCTCTTTGGGCATTAATATGGATGGCATGTGTAACTCCATGGGAATCCCATTAGAATTTAAGCAAAACAGGAAGAAAACTCATACGATTTGAAATGTGCATGCATTTGACTAAATCACAAATCAGAATTTCACTGTAAGCACTTACCCATCCCACATTAATTTGCTCACTCATCTTAAGAGCCCAAATGGAATGTGATGCATTTGTACCAATGCTAGTTCCACGTGTGAACAAGACTTGATTTGACAATCTACCTTCATTTTGTATAAGCCAACATGGTTAAAAAATAAAGAGACTGAACATGAAGGATGCTTCAATTCTTTTTTTTCATTTTACCCCCATTTCTATAGCACAAGATTAATATATATGACAAAGGTGGGTATGTCACAGATGAACTTCGACAGAAAACTCTTCAATGGGAGAATTCTTGTTCCTTTAGTGACAAAACTAACATTGGCTGAGTCTTGTTATGGTGGATTGTTAAAAGGGAAGAAACAGGATGGAAACATATAAATATTTTAAATTTATTGATGGGAAAGGGAGAGGAAGGAGGGTAACTAGGGAGAAGGAACACAATCTTATCCCCAAACCTAAATTCCCTTAATAAAATCCTAATGGCTAACTTATCTAGGCGAAATAAGTTAAGTTCCCCCAAACAGAACCTCAAAAAACAGAGTCCAGTAAATGAGCCAAGATCCGAGAGGTAATGTCCAAAGTAGGTCCAGCAGAGAAGTGATGGTTCTTCTTTGGTTCTTCTTTCTAGGTGCCAGCAGCTAATAAAAGCAGTTTTTTTCCTCCTCTAATGCTGTAGAAAGATGGAAAATATTTCTATAAACATCCCCCAGAAGTCTGTTTTTGTTTTATTTTTTCTGTTGGGACCTTAGATTCTTGACCCAGGCTCCCATGTGATTGTCTGTCATATGTCCCTGTCAATCAAATGCAATTCATTTTGCAGAATCATTTTGCAATCTCTCTTTGCTTACTACAATCTCCACTGGCTTACAATGTTTGATCCTATTGCAAAATATGTTCTATGGTTTCTTCATGGCCTGAATAGGTAAATGCAATTATTTAAGTGTCTAACTATCAGAGAGGAAGTTTGGGGACATAGGAGAAGTAATTAGACATTTTTTTCTGACAAGTATGAGTAGGCAAAAGTCTTAGAAATATGGCAGTATAGTGCCAATATAAAGGCCAAATTTCTGGTTCAAGACATTTAATATTGGTGAAGGGCATAGTGTGTGTGTGTGTGTGTGTGTGTGTGTGTGTGTGTGTGTGTGTGTGTGTTAAGGAATTACATTTCTTCCTTTTTCATTTCTACTTAGATCCTACTCCTATGCTCCACCAAAGCATGGACAAACCCTTGAGTTCTCAACAGCTGTGCCAGTGAAACACAAGCACTGCATGATCCCATTGAACTGAAAAAGCTTTGCATATAAGCCTGGTAACAAATTGTGTCAACTATCAGAGGATTAAGGTAGGAGAGGGGAATCTCAAGGTTGACTGCATGGTGATAGATTTTTAGTCTAAACAATACATGAAGATCATTTGACAAGACACCCATCTTCAAGTTACTCGGGGTTAGTTCACCCACAGTGATAAAATAATTTACCCTTAAAGAAACTAAACTGGATCAATTGCCCAACTGGGCATATCTTCCACCAGAGCAAACATTTTCCTAGAGCCTAGGAGAGGAAGAATATTGTGGATGGAGCTAGACACAATAGATTCATTGAATATCCAATGGATTCCTTTAATTGTACCCATTTCCAAACTGCAGAAAATGTTTCAGGTTTCTTTTCATCTAAAACCTATCCAGAAAAATAAAATAATAGAAACAATAAATACCATTAGTGTTTTAAGGTTTGCAAAGCAGTTTGTACATTACAAAATTTGATTTTTGCAAATCAGTCCTATAAAGTAGGTGTTATTATTATCTCCATTTTATAGCTGAGGAATTTGAGGATAGTGAAAGTTAATTGACTTGACTAATGTCACATGGATAGTAAGTGTTTAAGATAGGGTTTGAGCTCAGATCTTGCTAGATCCAAGTCCAGTCCTCCATATAACTTGGCATCTAGCTGTTTCCCCTTAAATTGAACACAAGAGTCCAGAAACCAGATGTATTTACACAGTTAAAGTTATGCTTTGTCTTTGTGTATTGAAGGCCTGGTAAACTCTATTATACTCTAATGTACTACATAATACTGTATTACTTTGACATCAGTGACTCCTTGTTGCTAAGCAGATGAAATAAGAGCTACTTAAAGACAGCTAACTGGCACAGTGGAAAGAGTGGTAGATGTGGAATAAGGATGACCTGGGTTCAAATACAGCCTCACATAGTTACCAGCTGTGTGTCCATAGCTTGTCACTTAATTTATGTTTGCCTCAGTTTCCTCATCAGCAAAATGAGCTGGTGAAGGATATGGCAAAGCACTCCAGTATCTTTACCAAGAAAATCCCAAATGCTGTGAAAAGTCAGACATGACAAAAAATGATTAAATAACATCAAACGTATTAGGTGCTGAGGACACTAAAAATGAAATCTTTTTTTGTCACAAGGAGTATCCATTCTAATTAGGAAGATGAAAAACATGAAAAAATTAGGAAGATGAAAAATTAGGGAAATGAAAAATATAATCAACATACAAAACAGATCCCGGGGTAAACTAGAAGGGAGGAGAGAAAGGATTTAGTAGCTAA
Source organism: Monodelphis domestica (assembly GCF_027887165.1). NCBI lineage: Eukaryota > Metazoa > Chordata > Mammalia > Didelphimorphia > Didelphidae > Monodelphis > Monodelphis domestica. The sequence goes on along the minus strand of NC_077228.1, from coordinate 348,642,110 downwards.
GTGGTAGCATCTATCTCCTAGGGTTTTTATGAAGATCAAATTAAATAATATTTCTAAAGTTCCTAACAGTATGCAGCACATGTTGTGTTTTTCATCAATGCTTTCACACATGCCCTCGGTATCTTTTTTTTCAACCAAAGTTCTTTCAATTGACTCCTTGATTTCCACTCCTCTTTCCAGACAAAAGTTATTTTTGCTTTCTCTGAAATGTCATAAAACTTTGCTTGTAGCTTTCTTCCATACCCATCATATTTTAATTTATATTATCTATTCATATCCTGTTCCTCTACTCAACTATGAGTTCCTTGAGAGCAGACAATGAGTCTCAATTAATATTCCCTTATTTCCTGCCAGCAAAGTGCTCCAAGGATTTGGGTTGAAATGAATTGGATTCACTAAGCACATATTTTCTGAAAGATTCATTTTTTTTTCTTTCCAGTACCCATAGTTGCTTTGGTTATTAATAAGGAAAAATAAGTAAATTTTAAAAATAATTAAAATTATTTGTTTCCATTTTGTTAACACTATGCCAAAATTAGTGTTTCACACTCACAGTATTTGTTTCAATTACTCCTTACAGAATCTGTGGGAACCAAACTAGATCTTTCTTCCCATTTTACAATGGGGAAAAATACTCAAGAAGTTGCAAAAAACTGGCTCTTTATATGAAGCCTGGAAAACTACCAGGTGATGTCATTTCTCATTCTCCACAGTGATTAGAATAAAGTTGTGTTGAAATTTTGCACCTCTCATCCACATAAGGAATGAGGCAAATGTGTTCATTTGGATTGAGGATCATTTAAAATCAGACTGATGTAGTGGAAAGAGCACTTTATATGGCATCAAAGAACCTAGATCTTTACTCTCTCTCTCTTTGGTAAGTCATTTACCCTTTGTGAGTCTCATATTCCTCATTTGTAAAATGAGATGATAATAAATGGATTAGATGACTTATGTAATATCTATCAGTTATAAATCCATGGTCTGCAGGTTATTATTGCCTTAAAATCTTGCCCTTATTCTCCATACCCTCTAAATAAAGACTTCTGTCTAGCTGTTTGGAAGGCGCAGGGGGTCTGGCATTTTAACTGAAGGCAGCTAAGAGAAACCCATGCAGCAGTGATGTAAGACTCACTATGAAAGACCATATGCCAAAAATTATTTCTGCCAGCATTAAATACTCCTAAAGACAAAACCAGGCATATATATGTGTATGTACATACATACATATAAGGATTTATATTTGCACACATGCACCTATAAGAGTGGTACATGTATAAAGTCTGTTCATGTATCATAACATATATATGAACACATATGTATACATATAATGCAATATAAAATATATTACATAATATTATTATATGACTTATATAATATTTATATATTTATATATTATATATATATCATAAAACATTAAGCTGTTTTCCATTAATATTTGCTGTCAGATTAATTTACTAACTTTCTAACATAAATAAGGTTCTTTGCAAATGAGACAAGGGGTAGATAAATTGATCAGGAAGTAGTGTCCTATTCTGTGGAACTTTGAGAAACTGAGGCAAAGAATGAAGAGAAAGGGTTTGTAGAGAGGGTGAAAGAGGGATAGAAGAGATCCAAGAACATTTGCTACTTTTCTGCATTAATATGATACCTGAAATGTAAACAACTTGAAAATGAAGAGAAATATTGAGCTGGTATTTCCAAATGAAAAAGGTTAAAAAGAAACTTTTCCTAAACCATGAGTTAACCCAGTATTTCCAGATTATACTGAACTTTAGGACACATACATGCAGAAGTTATGGCTGACTTTTAGAATGAAACACAAAAACTTTACTGACTTCTGTGATATTTCTACTCATTATGACACATAGCAATGAATATATCTTAAGAAAGTTTTCTAGGCAAAATTAATCCAAATTCATATTCTACTTCTTTTAAACACATTAGTTGGCAACAACTTCAACAAAATGGTTTGCCCTCTAAGAGACCATAAATTCAGAGCTGGTAAGGATTTTGAAGGCCATCTAGTACAACCTCTTCATTTTACAAATGAGAAAGCAGATGCTTGACAATACAAAGAGCGCTAGCATCTAGGCTAAATAAGGTTATGGAATATGAACCAAAATCTTCTGACTCCAAATCTAACACATTTTCTGTTATAAGACTACAAAAGGAAAAAAGCAGTGAATGGACTGAATATAAGAAGCATTACTTTTAGCCTGAGTTGGACTGAATAGCTATTATATCCAAAGCCCTGGTCACATTTTCTAGTTGGACACTCAGCAAAGAACTACAGGGATACCATCTAACGTGTTTGAAAAACAAGTTGACACAGGAAGGTATTAGTCACAGAACCTTGGAAGTAAAGAGTTCTTTCATATTGGTTAAAAAAATGAATTAAAACCATTTGGTGGACACTTTCCATCTACATCCACCCACAATATTAGTCTGGATTTGCTAAGAAGAAAGCAATTTATTCTGTCACTTTCTGGGAACTTGGAGCTAATTGGCCTTTCATAGTTATGTGATTTTGTAAATGAGCAGAGAAGTGAAAGCTGACAAAATTTCAAACAGGAAATCTGAATCTGCCTGTTTTCATAAGTATCTCATAATGGTTTGTAGAAAGGAATGAGATTTTGATTAGTACAGCAAATTTCTTCGTGCCAAGGGAAGTATTCCAAATTACTCCATCAGTGCAACAAACAGAAAGATTGTGCCTTGAACAGGTTCCTGGATGATAAGAAAACACCCAGTTTTGAATTTTATTTATATTTTTCCTTACCAACAGCACGTATCATGAACTTCAGTTTCTGTATATATGTCCCATTGTCATCAATGGGCTTTCCACATATCTTCTGACCTTTCCTCTTCCCCCTACAGTCCACTGGAAATGACATGCATAATACATCACATCTTACAGAACACTAGACGAGACGGCAAGTCTACAAATGTGGCAGCAATGGGAAAAAAGAAATAGAAAGAAAAATAACTGAAATCTCCACACGACGTTAATAGAAAAGAAGCTGGAAGAGATTAAGTTAAACATATATATATATAAAAGTCCTCAAAGACCACAAGGAATGTTAAGGTATTTTCACAGTGTCTAGCTCCGATGATAGAATGAGTAGAATGAAGGGAAACTGAAGAAAAAACAAACCAGAGCAAACATGAAGCACCATTTTTCATATAGGAAATTCACAGCTAAAGATTGCTGAAGCAAACAGAAAGAAATCATTCACTAATTCAATTGTGTCTTGAGGAGAAAGAGGATAACGGAAGGAAGGAAGGAAGGAAGGAAGGAAGGAAGGAAGGAAGGAAGGAAGGAAGGAAGGAAGGAAGGAAGGAAGGAAGGAAGGAAGAAAGGAAGGAAGGAAGGAAGGAAGGAAGGAAGGAAGGAAGGAAGGAAGGAAGGAAGGAAGGAAGGAAGGAAGGAAGGAAGGAAGGAAGGAAGGAAGGAAGGAAGGAAGGAAGGAAGGAAGAAAATGAAAGAAAGAAAGAAAGAAAGAAAGAAAGAAAGAAAGAAAGAAAGAAAGAAAGAAAGAAAGAAAGAAAGAAAGAAAGAAAGAAAGAAAGAAAGAAAGAAAGAAAGAAAGAAAGAAAGAAAGAAAGAAAGAAAGAAAGAAAGAAAGAAAGAAAGAAAGAAAGAAAGAAAGGAAGGAAGGAAGGAAGGAAGGAAGGAAGAAAGGAAGGAAGGAAGGAAGGAAGGAAGGAAGGAAGGAAGGAAGGAAGGAAGAAAGAAAGGAGAAGGGAGGGAGGGAGGAAGGGAGGGAGGAAGGAAGGTAGATAAACACAAATGATTTAGATATAGATATGCGTAAGTAAAGTAAACCAATATAATACATACTACAACTCTATCTAAATTAATTTACTCATTCAGTTGCATACCAATCAAACTACCCCAACATTTTTATATTTCTAGAAAAAAATAAGAGCAAAACTAATATGGAAGAACAAAGGTAAAAAATAGCAAGGGAATCAGTGAAAATAAAATGTGAAGGAAGGTAGCTGAGCAGTGCCAGATCTTAAACTGTATTACAAGGAAATAATCCTCAAAACAATAGTGACTGACTATGGTACTCACTATGAAATAGAGTGGTGGATCATTGGAATAGATTAGGTTCATAGTGAATAGTGGTAAATGACCATAGTAATCCAGTATTTAATAAACTCAACAATCCAAGGTTTGGGAATAAGATTTAGACAAAAATTGCTGGTAAAACTGGAAAATGGTTTGGCAGAAACTAGGTATAGATCAATATTTCACAGTATACCATGGCATTGTCAAAACTGATACATGGTTTAGGCATAAAGGGTTTTATTATAAGCCAATTAGGGGAGTATAGAAAATTATAAATATCATATCTATGGAAAAGGGAAGATTTTATATCTAAAAAAGAGATATATAACCTTGCAAGATATGAGATGGATAATTTTGATTACGTTAAATTGAAAAGTCTTAGCACAAACAAAGTCAATGCAGTCAAAATTAAAAGAAAAGCAAGAAACTAGAAAAAATATTTATAGCAAGTTTCTCTGATAAAGGTCATATATATATTCAAATTTATAATATGAATCATCCCCCAATTTACAAATGGTCAAAGAATATGAACAGACAATTTTCAGATGAAGAAATTGAAGTATCTATTGTCATATAAAATGCTCTAAATCACTTTTGATCAGAGAAATGCAAATTAAAGCAACTCTGAAGGACCACTTCACTCTTGTTACATTGACTAATGTAATAGAGAGTAAAACAACAAATGTTGGAGGAGATGGGAAAAATTGGGACACTAACATGCTATTCATGGAGTTACAAAGTGACCCATCCTTCTGGAGGGCAATTTTGAATTAGGCCCAGTGGACTATAAAAATGTATATATCCTTTTATAGAGCAATATCCCATTACTATGTTTATATCCCAAAAATTTTTTAAAAATGGAAAAAGATATATTTATATATATGTATCAAAATTGTTATAACAGCTCTTTTTTCTAACAGCAAATAATTTGAACTTGAGGAAATAGCCATCTATTGGGGGATAGTTGAACAAAATGTAGTATAAGGTTCATGGAATTCTATTGAACTGAAAGGAATTTATGAACAAGATGCTTTCATAAAAATCTGGGAAGACTTACTTGAACTAATGCAAAGTGAAATGAGCAGAACTAGGAGAATAATGTGCATAAAAATAGCAATATTTTATGCTATCAACTGTGATTGACATAGCTATTTTCAGCAATATGATGATCTAAGGCAACTTATGATGGAAAAATTCTATTGCCCTCCAGAGAAAGAACAGAGAAAGATTGCAGATCAAAGTACACTCTTTTTCACTTTAATTTTTTCTTTTTTGTCTGTTTTCTTTCACAACAAAGTAATGTGAAGTTACCTTTTGCATGACTGCATATGTATAATTTTTATAAAAATGTTTGCCTTCTAAAGGAGGTGGGAGGGGAAAGGGAGACAATTTGCAACTCAACTTTTAAAATTGAATTTTTATATTTAGTTAAGAAAAAACAAGAGATACCAAAAAGATAGATATTGGTGTACATAAGATAGAGATATACATCTTGATGTATAGATGCAAATATAAATTAGATATGGATATAGATGCATATTTTATTAAATATGGATATACTTTATTCATATATAGCTATTTCTATATACATGTATATGTACATATATTTGTATGGATTGATAATAATGTATCTATAGAAGTAGATATTATAGGTGATAGAGATATAGTACAGGTATAAATACATAATAAATATATATTAAATGTAGAGATAAAAATGTAAAAATAGATTAAATATGGATTTAGAGATAGATTAACTATAGCTAGAAGATATAGACATAGATATTCCATACCTGTGTGTATGGATAAATAAATAGATAATGGTTCTGTTTATCTCTCTTCTAATAGACAGACAGGCAGACAGAGATGATAGATATTCAAATAGACAGGTAGTCTGAAAGAAAGACAGACATAGATAAATGGAGAGAGAGAGAGAGAGGGAGGGAGGGAGAGAGAGAGTGAGAGGGAGAGAGAGAGAGAGAGAGAGAGAGAGAGAGAGAGAGAGAGAGAGAGAGAGAGAGAGAGAGAGAGAGAGAGAGAGAGAGAGAGAGAGAGAGAGATTGAAGATGTTTCTCTCCTATTTAGGATACTCCTCCTTCAGTCCCTTCTTCCTTTACATAGGGGAAAATTGAACAGGAAATATTTCATTCCTGGCTGTCAGGGGAATTGGGGGTATCATATCAAGAGATGGTGCATTTTCTAGAACTTTGTAGAAACTGTAAGAACTTTTTTTTTGTTTTATAAAAGAGCTCTCCTGACTGCTAGCTCTTGTGCTGTATTAGGCTTTAAATCTCTTTTTTTTTCCCTGAGATTGAGCTTTCAAAGTGATTTTCCACTCTGATGATTACAGACAGCTCGACAGACAAAGAGAAAAGGGGATTTAAAATCAGCAGTCACTGCTAATATGTGCTTTGCTTTTTCTGACCAGTAAAAAGAAGCTTGGTGTTACTTTGTCATTTCTTAATCATCAATGTCACAAAAGCATTTTTGGAAATTCCAACATCAGAATGGATTTATTATGAACAGAATCAGCTAAAAGAGAACATCCTCAGAGAAGACCTTACTTAGAAAAAGTTTCCAAAGTCTATACAGGAAAACATGGAGGGTAAGACTCCACACTACAAAGCAGAGATACCTTCTTATCCAGAAAGCTGATCTTTGGAAATCTCCTGGAACCATATATGTATGCCAAGAAATGGACCTTCTATACATTACCTGAAGATTCGCTTTAGAGAAGTTTCACATACACTGAAAAAAAGTTCCTTTTATTTGTTTCTTTTTGGCTACATTTTGAATTGTTTCTAACTGGGTTTCTGGATCCAGATATCTAGAAATCCAAATACTTTGTAAATGCCTAAAAAGGGGGCCTTAGCAAATGGAGAAAATTCCATATTATCCTCATCCAGAATACTAAGCTTTGATAGACCCCAGAGTGATTTTTAGTCCAGTCAGTTTTCAGGAAAATTGTCAGTGCTAAATTCCCTGTGGAACTTTAAGACTGTCACAAGAAGAAATACTGCTAGTTAGTTATTTGCCATTCATATTTTGTGGCCTATTTTGAATAGCATTAATATTTTATCCAAAAAAGCATGCCTTTTCTTTTAACCTGAGTTTAAAAGACATATTACATTCTTAAATGGAATTTTTATTGTATTTAAGCCAATTTTTCCTCAAATAAATCTGTCTTCAAATATATAACCAAAATTAATGGGAATGAAAAGATCAATATTTACAGAGACTTTCCTACCTTCTTTACAAATGACTTTTTAGTAGATGATCTGTTCTACAAAAAGAGGCAAACCTATAAATGTATTGACCTTTTTTCTTTTTTTAATAGAGAAAAAGACATAAAGAATTTTATAGGGCGATGGATCGAGAGTTAGAAGAAACCTGAAATGTATTACTTCCTCAATATAGATGAGAAAACTGAGTCCTAATGAGATAAAATAGTTTGTCCTAAAGTCATACAAGGTGGCATTACATGAATACCTGTGTACATAAAACAAAGTACTGTGCCATAAGAAATGACAAACAGGTTAATTTTGGAAATACATGAAATTAGAAAGAATGAAGTGAGCAGAACTAAGAGAATATTATATGCAACAAGAAATATTGCTCAAAGAATGAATTGTGTATGTCCACCTCCAGAGAAGGAACTGATAAATAGAAATAAGTAAAACATAGTTTTAATATAAATATATCTTTTTTTGTCAAACAATGCCTTCTCTAATGGGGGCAAGGGATGGAGAGAGGGAGTTTGGATATTTTAATGTAAGAAAATAAATTATTTAAAATATTATGCTATAAGGAAATACTATCAACATTTTAAAATTGAATAATTCTCAAATTAAGCATTCAATAAATACACATATATATTAATTTTAGAGATATTTATCAAGTAACTACTGGACACGGTGTGCTATGACAGGTTTTGTGAGGAGTTAAAGATGAAGGCAGAAAACCCTGATTTTAAGGAAGCTTATGCATTAAGGCCACATGTGTATTTGACATAAAATACAATATATTAAATTCCATTTCTCACATTGTGCTAGAGGTCATGGGAAATGCAAAAGAAATAAAAAAATAAAGCTTTGCTGCAGAGAGTTTGCATTCCAATACATAAGCAGTGGATTTAGAATAAAAGAAACTGCCTCCAAATCCTTCTTCTACCACTTGGTACCCATATGACTTTAGGGAACTTAACTGATCTCTCTATACTGAAATTTCCTCATCCATACAATGATGGGGGTAGACCAGATGATTTCTATGGACCTTTCCATCACTAAATCTTTGATTCTATGGACCCATAGATAAATGTAAAGATGAAAATATATTATAGACTACAGAAATACCTTATTTACCTTGCATCCTTAGGAAATTACGTTTTCCACATAATCGAATTTTCCAGATAAATTAAAATGTTGACTCCTGATAACTTTAGATGTTTAATGTAAATTTGGTTAACTGCAAAAGTATTCTACCACATATTTTATTCTGCATATCTATCTCCTAAAATGCCAAAAATATTTTATAACTACATAAATAATGAAAGAGGATATTGATTGATTTTCTGGATCTTGAAACTAAAGAAATCTTTCAGGTGAGAATATATGATTTAGCATGCAAGTACCAAATCATTTTGTTGTTATTTTCACCCTTTTTTTGGGTGAAATCACCACTTGATTTTAAAATCAAGATCTATTATTATATTGGTAATGGGAACTACTAGTAAGACAACTCCTATACCAATAAAGAATGACAGCTGTTTTATAACTGCTGAAAGTATAATAGAGTGGTCTGAAAGATTCTGCGTGAGGGTGAGTGACTTGCCTGGGATCACAAAGTTTGGGTCAAAGGTAGGATTTGAATTCCTGCAATCCTGACTCTATGGTTTATGGTTTTCTATCTTTTTTCTATCATATCTTTATGGTTTCTATCCATTAACCACACAATGTCTCTGTTTTCAGTATTTGATGTATACATTTCAGAAATTTACCATGTGCTTCCCTACCTTCTTTAACAAAGCAAACTGAACATGTCTCACCTTGCTTGCTGACTCAAGATCATCACAGCAACTATACTATGCTGTAATACAATTAGATGCTTAGAAGTTATTGAGATGTATAAGGTTGTCTGTCCTTGATCACTGCCCTGAATGGCCTCAGGATCTTAGAGTTCTATTTTTCCCAATACTTCTCGTCTTGCTCTCCTTTAAGTTGATATGTTTCACTGTTCTCACTGTATTCTCCCTATTTCTGAAAAAATGTTGCCTTCCTTTCCAAACAAATCTCTTCATAGGACTCTGAAAAGAATTCTCTGCCTCTCCTACTAAGGAAAATTCACAATTTTTCTGACTTTAAATTTTTAAATATCTTTTTTCTCTTAAATCTAGGTTCACAGCCCTATTCTAAATGACAGAAGTTAATAGAAAATTGACCTCTGAAAAAGGAAGTTTTTCTTGAATGTCATTAGGTCTTAAATTATAAGGTACATGGGAGAAGCTAGGTGACTCGATAGAATGAGACTCAAGCTGAGAGATGGGAGTTCCTGGGTTCAAATCTGACCTCAGTCACTTCCTAACTGTATGATCTTAGATAATTCACTTAACCCCAATATACAATTTTGATTATAAGATGGGAGGTAAGGGTTCAAAAAATTATGGGGTGTATACTACAACAAAGAGGATGGATAAATTAGCATGTTCTTCAATCCTCAGCTAAGACTGCATAGAATTATTGAAAAGGGCCAGATCTTATAGGATATATCAATTTATTAAATTAATATTGGAAAAGAGTACTTATGCTAAATAAAAAAGTAAAAAGAAAAGAAAAGAGAAACTGAAAAAAGAGAAAAAAGTACTGATCTTAGAATCAGAGATTCTAAGTTCAAATTTGGTCTCAGTTAAGTACTACTTATATGCTTCTGCTGATAGTCATATACCCTCTCTGGTCCTCTGTTTCCTGATCTCCAAAACAAAGGAGGTGGGACCTCTAAGATTCCTTCTCTCTCTAAATCTGTGATAGGATCATGCTGTGCCATTGTTCTATAGCATTCTTCTGTGTACGATTTTTTAGGAGCTCCTACCCTCTTCTCTTTATGTAGTCATGGAATGAAGAAAACTACAAAGAAAGTTGAAACCTGAATTCTCTGAAACCTAAACAAGATTCTTCCTCAAGCCAGTTGGTCAGTATTCTATTAAACTCTTAAAACATGCCAAGGACTTTGCTAAGTTCTGGGGATACATATATGAACAAAATATATATATATATATATATGAAACTATATAAATATGTATATATGTCTTTATGTCTATGTGCAAAAAAAAAGATAGTTACAGGATAAATTGGAGGTAATTAACAGAGGGAAGGCACTACCTTTAAGGATAGGGAAAGGATTCTTTTGCCACAATTTGAACAAACTTCTTCTATGCCAATTAAGTCTTAGAAACAGATTCTCAGAACAGTAATATCACACACACGCACACACACACACAGATGAACCTAAAACATGCACACAAATGCAAATGGACATGCATACACACGCATCTATAGAATATAGAAAAAAAGGTTCATCCAAGAGGATAGTCCAAGAGAAGAGTGTAAGAGGTTAAAATAGGATTCCCATCTGCAAAAGCCCAAACAGAGAAACCACTTATGTAAAACATCAGCCAAAGACAGGGGGGCTTAGAATTACACATTGCAATACTCTTAAGCAATTTACTTTCCATGTGCCAATGTGTCACACTCAATGAGACCACAAACCACACTTCTAAGTGATCCGTTTCAGAGAACCATGTTCTTAGGGATCTGAATACCTCCTTCTTTTAATCTTCCTTAGGAAATGATTTCCTCCGATGTGAAATTGCAGGAACGCGTCCAACCCTCTGTGAATTTGTCTCATTTCAGCGAAACATTGACATCCCCGTTACCCACTCGCAGTGGCTTTCATTTGGAATGTGCTGGTAAAAGGGCCTCATTTTCAGCCTCTCACCTCCACATTCCTCTTCCCACATTCCCTTCACATTACTTTACCGAGGAAAAGACGCCCCATGCCTTCTTGATCAAGACAGACAACATAATGGCTGAGCAAGCTTTAATTTCTCCGCTGCTGGCATTCAAACCTGGTTTGCATTGTCATGTGGAATTATTTGGTATTCTGTATAAAACACTATTTCTCCCTCCCTCCTCCCATTTTCTAGACAACCAACCGCTGGGAAATTATTGTCAAAGTCTTAAAATGATTTCCCAATGATTGCTTGTTAGTGCAATGAAATTTCTCTCTCGGCCTCGGTCTCTTTTCAAGTCTCTTCTGGGGACCAACGAATCCCTGGGCTCCTGGAGCACACGCTGAGCATAATACAAGCATGGAGGGCACATTCCACATGTGTGCATCTCTCTTCTTCTCTCTGGAGCTGCACTTAAGCACATATTAGTGAGCTAACAGGATGGGGAAAGGAACAAGGGAAATGAGAGGAAAATAAGAAGGTTTTAGGTTTGGGGCTTTTTTTAAGATATATGTCTCAGATGCAGAGGGTTTTCCTTGCCAGGATGGATTATATTAACAGAAAGAGGGAGGTGGAGAGGCCCCCAAGAAAGAAAGTGTAAAGATTTTGAGGTGAAAGGAGAAAAAGTGCTAAAAATGTTGGGAGGAGGACAGAACATCAAGAAACAAGGCCAAAATTCATTGCCAGAAAAGAAACCTGGGAAATACTTCTAACTCAGGAGGTTGGAAGTCTGAGGATTTTTTTAAGTGCCAAAGGCATAAACTAATCTATTTAATTAGAAAAATATGCTTGTGTTGCACTCTGAGTAATTTCCCAGAGGAAAACACTGTTTCTTTTAAAGTTATGAGTTGTAGTATTAACTAGCCTACACTGTTTCACCACTGAGCTTCAATCTTTTCAGCAGGTACTCCCTCTCTGGGCTGGAGGAGAGAAGGATCTCCCAGCTGTTTATTCTATAATGCCTTTGCTAATAGTTCCTGTTTCATTATTGTCGAATGGGATGAGAAGGTGACCCTTCCAAGACTTAAAAATGCATTTTATACATCTTGAAATAGATAACAGAGTGTCCCGCTAGTTCATGAATGCTCATCACCAAACTGCTTTAACCACACACAGGGTGGTCACACTTTAGACCTCACCATTACCGAAAACTCTCTATCTCCAGGTTAATGATTCTCAGATCCCCTTCTTGGAATCCCACTGATTCATTCCACCTAAACATATGCATAGGATCGCTAGTTTGTACATCAGAAAAAGGAGCCTTCGAGACCATTCAATCAAATTCTCCCATTTTACTGATAAATAAATCGAGTCAAGAGGGTAAGTGGGTTGCCTAGGGTGGGTCTGCTAGTAAATATTTGAAGGAAGAATATGGTCATGACTCCAAATCCTGAACTGTCTTTACTCTCCTACCTAAGTGTTCTTTACCTTTCAGTTCAAATCGACCCTCAGACATTTCCCAGCTATGTGACTCTGGTCTAAGCCTTGCCAGTCTTTTTCCTTGGAACTGATCCTTAGTGTTGATTTTAAAACAAGAGGTAAGGAAAGGAAGGAAGGAAGGAAGGAAGGAAGGAAGGAAGGAAGGAAGGAAGGAAGGAAGGAAGGAAGGAAGAGAGGGAGGCAAGAAAGAATATCCTCTTAATATTACCAAAATCTTAACTGAAGTACTCATTTCCTCTTTCCTAAATTATTATAGCCTTTTAAATAGTCTTGCCATACTCAGTCTCTTCTTTACACCAGTATTCATAGAGGTAACCTAATTCACAAATCTCATATTATCGCCTTGCTAAAAATTTACTTTGCTACCTATAGAATATGAGACAAATCTCTTGACCTCACATTTAGGGCAATTAATAATTGAGTTTCAACTAATTTTTCTAATTTAATTTCACATTACAATTAAGCCCTATGATATGCAATCAAATTAAGCAACTGATCTGCCAATTTCTCCCTTCACTGTCTTATATCATTCATTCTCAAAATCTATCCCTCACCCCTGGTGACTAGGGTGACTGGATGACTATTGCTTTACAGAAAGATACCTGTTGAAATTATTTTCTCATTTTAATGTTTTGCTTGGAGCTCCTGGCTACCTCCTTCAGCAAGCCTTCCCAGGTCCCCCTAGCATGAAAGTAATCAATTATTCCTCAAATATTCCTAAGTAACTGCTCTGGATTTTGTCTTTTTCCCTAGAATTGATCTCATATTATTTTTGTAAGTGTATTATATCTCATTTAATAGAATATAAATCACTCGAGGTTAGAAGCTGTATGTGCACATATTTCCCCCCTACCAAGACTAACACAGTGCCTGTATAGCTGACATTTAATAAATGCTGGGATATCTATGTGGGCAATGGATAGAGCTCTGGGTCAAGAATCAGAAAGACAATCCATATCAGACCTCACTTACTAGCTGTGTGACCCTAAGCAAGTTACTTAGCCCTGTTTGCTTTAGTTTCTTCAATTGTAAAATGAGATGGTAAAGGAAATGGTCATGCACTCCAGAATCTTTGCCAAAAATCAAACAAACAAAAAAACCCAAATAGGGTCACAAGCCTGAATAACAAAAATACTCATTTAATTAGTATGTTACCTTTATTGGACACTAGAGATAAAACTAGGTATTATTTCAACCAATGCTAAAATAACTTGTAGGTAGATAAGTGGTCAGTGCAAAAGAGGAAGGAAAGGGGGTATCAGGGGGGTTGCAGAAAACTGTTTGATCTTGAATTCAGTAAAAAGAAAAAAAAAAACAAACAAGAGGAAGATAGCTTTCCCCAATGCAGTAGTTGGAGGGAGGTGATGGATACAAGACGGGAGCCCAGGAGTAAACCTCCACAGTGATAGGACCTGGAACTCACAGACTATGTTATGTCATTTAGGGATGCAACATAGCAGAATATTCACCATGGTGAAGAGATTATACCTTCTGAGAAGCTTACCTTCACCAGACACTAGCAAACTACATCCCCTTTGCCTGTAATAACTTGGACCTATATGAACAAACAAACAAACAAACAAAACCCTTCAATGAGTGAACTGTGTAGTTTGCAAATGGTTATAAAATATTCACTCCCATGCAACCTCCATTGAATTTGCCCCAAGAATATGTTGAGAAAAGGATTCAATCACATCACCAGCTATATTTTAAGAAAGAAATAAAAATTAAAGGTATCTACATAGACGATAAAAATAATAATAAAACAATAACAAAAGAATTAAAATATGTTACTTCTGAGGGTAGTTTATATGACATTAACAAGACATTTTAATTATTTTCTGTTGGCCTCATACTTGTGTGAATTTGTGAGATGATATAATCTTTATTGTTCTGTGACTTTGTGATTCTCTTTTCCTATATTCCTTCTTTATCCAGAAACTTGAGATGTTACTGAGACACAGGACCTTTTTTACTTTCGTGAACGGACAAGACATTTCACTTTTCTTATGTTTACATTAAAAATAAAATAAATTCTAGTATCAAAATTGAAATAGTATCAATTCCTTCCATCTCCTCAAATTGAAGACTTCAAGAAGAAATTCAAATACTCTCATAACTGAGAAATCTCAATAGCAGTAACTGAGCCAAGATACAAATAGCTCTGTTTAAAAATAAGAATTCCCCCCTCCTGCCATCGAAAAAGTTAATATAATTCCACTTTTCTAAGAAAAGGCTAAAACCTATGTTCATTTGCAATCTATTATCCCACCAAAACTACATGCACCTCAATTTTCTATCAGATGTATGGAAAAAATGTATGGAAATGTCTAAAATCAAATTGATAATCCCAAATGAGATATAAAGAATTTATATAAGAACCATTTAAACACAAAACAAACGAACAATGTAATGAATGAACCAGGAAAGAAAAAAAACTGAACTGCTGAATACTTTATGATCTTCAAAGATGAGAAAATGCTTTCTTAAAATGAGACTCCTCCATCTCCCCCCAAAAAATAGGTCAAGACACTAAGTGAAAAGGAGGAAAAAAGAAGTGTCAAAAGTAGCCTTAAGCAGAGTTGGCAAACCTGAAATGGATCATAATAGGACGTGGAACGATGAGATGTTTTTCAGCACCCAGCACTTTATTAACTGTGGCAACACTGCCTACCCTGTCAAGCCAATAACATTATTAAATACTGTGACCGACAATTCATTTCAGGTAGGTTTCTTCACATTCTAGTTGACCTGGATTTGAACCAATGATTTGGTAGCTAAAGGCAATGGATCCTATGACAAATACAGGACAGGGTTTAAATCGCAAGCAGAGCAACCTCCATCTCGAATCTTGCCCTGAATGCTAAATATATTTCTCAGTACCCTCTGATGAACGCAGAGGACTTACAGATCCTGGAACACATCTGTATTTAATTTTTCTGCTTTTGTGGGCCAGTTGAATGTACATATTGTGACTCTTTGTGCATTTTGGATATGTGTATATGAGTCTGAAAACCTCAGTGAGCATATTTTAAAAGGATAACTCAGGTGTGATGAAAGCTTTACCTTTCTTTGCTGGAATTGTTATTTATTGCCCCTCTCAGACTTTAAAACCATGCTTGCAACTAACAAGGAAGTCTGTTAAAATGATCTTAACTGAGGAACTCTATCAACAAACAGAACTTGCATATTATATTTATTCCACATCAGCTTGGGTTGAAACAGCTTCCCCCAATTACTAAAATGTGTGCTCCCACAAAGGATTATTATCCTCACAAACATGCTGCCGTTTGCTTTTCTCCTGGAAACCCTGGGATAGGATCTGTCAGGTTTACTCACTGGGGTAACAAACATGTCACCCAGATTTGCATTGGGAATTAAAACATTCTGGAGCCTGACAAAAGGCAGGACGTTCCTAGCAACCGTGACGAGAAGAAGGCATTGCAATACCTAGACATCATGAGTCAAAAGTCCTTCATCAGACAGCTTGGAAAAATTATATAATCCCCAAACAGAAACTCCCTGAAGAATAACTCATGCTTTAAAGACCTATTTTTATATCCTCCCCCAGCACCTTTCAGCAGAACCAAGTCCATATTGTCTTCTATAAAGCCACTGTCTCTAACTTTTGCTTTGAGCGTTATTTATGCTCTAAATATTACAGCAATCAAAGGAATAAAGCTGGAATGCTATTGATATAGAGATATGATAGAGCCATATCTATAAAAAGATATAGATCTAATAAACTTGATTTTCTATATTTACTTTAAAAAAAGAGAGAAAAGAAAAAAATCACTTCTATAACAAGACCATTTTTAGGTCTAAGAGTCAGACAGAGAGCTGTAATTTCATGTATATGGAAATCATAATAAATAATTACTACAGTTTCTGTAGTGAAAGGAGTATTGGACGTGTCATTTGAGATGGAGGCTCAAATCTCAATTCTGAAGCTAGCTATGGGATCTTTGGGTAAGTCACTTAACGCCTCTGGACTATTTCTGCACTGCTGAGGGAAGGGAGCTACCTTAAAGGTAGGTCCAAACTTTGGAAAATTGTACAAATGTTAGCTGAGTTTTGTTGCTGTTTGTGTTGGTTTTTGGTTGGGAAGTGAGGAAGCAAATTAATGATTTTATCATTAGAAGGAAATACGCGTAA
This sequence comes from Monodelphis domestica, assembly GCF_027887165.1. Lineage (NCBI taxonomy): Eukaryota > Metazoa > Chordata > Mammalia > Didelphimorphia > Didelphidae > Monodelphis > Monodelphis domestica. Next base: position 348,625,437 of record NC_077228.1, on the reverse strand, counting down.
GTGAACTCCTTTTTAACAAATATAGATCAGCAAGGGCTTTATAATTTAAAGTCATGGAGTATGACTTGGGCCATTGAGGTTAAATTATTTGCCCAAGATTATATAGCCAGTATTTATCAGATGGTCAGTGCCCAAGACTTCCTCAACTTGAATTCAAATAGTTTCTGACTCCATGACTGGCTGTTTGCCAGCAAAAGAAAAAGAAGATGAGGGGAAGGAGAAAGAGCAGGAGGATGAGGAGGAGGAGGAGATAACTATGTATAAGTGATTGAGTTGAAAAAACTAAGGTTTGAAAAATCTGAGTTCAAATTCAGAAATAAATACTTAGGATCTAATCTAGTCTAATCCAGGTAGTTACCTGCTATATGCCTCAGTTTCTTTATTTGTAAAATAAGGATAATAATGACACCTATTCCCCAAGGTTGTCGTGAGGATAAAATTAAATAATCGTAAAGCATTTTGCAATCCTCAAAATGCTATATAAATAATAATTCATAAAATCAGCAATATTACATTAATTATAATGATAATTAGCACCATAAACTATAACATTTTATTATTCATTGTAATGAGTAGTATTTTTATTAATTATTTTGAAATTCTGATCTTCTATTTTAGAATTGATGCCAACTATATGTTTAAAGATAAAAGAGTGGGTAAGGGATAGACATTTGAGGTTAAGTAACTTTCCCAGGGTCATAGAGCTAGGAGATTTCTGATTTCAGATTTGAACCCAGGACTTCCCATCTCCAGAGCTGGCTCTCTATCCATTGAGCCACTCAGCTATCTTGAATAGTTTTTTGTTATGTGTACTATTTTCATATATATATTGTAATACCATATATACATATATATATATATATACACACACACACATATATATATAATGTATAGAAATGGCACTACTACACTAAATCTTCACATCTAAAGGGTAAGAAACAAATATTACTATGTTACTGTCAATTACCTGCCCAGTACCTAGTGTTTGTTCAGTCTTATCTAATTGGTTGAAGCCCCATTTGGGGTTTTCTTGGCAAAGATACTGGAATGCCTTGCTATTTCCTTTTCCAGTTCATTTTACAAATGAGGAACTGAGATAAACAGGATTAAGTGATTTACCCAAGGTCATATAGCTAGCAAGTGTATAAGGCTGAATTTGAACTCAAGTTTTCCTAAAGCCATATAGCGACCCAAAGTTGCCTCAAATTCTGACTCTTCTTGCCATTGCACTGGCCCAATGCAGTGTATGAAGTGTGCTAGACCCAAACATTGTCTATATTTCTTGAATTGAATTTAAAATGTGAATTGGGGTAAACAATATAACTAATTATGTACTAAATCCTACATAATATCTGCTTTAAATTCACTTGAAATTATTCTTTTCTTTTTATGCACAAATTTATTGAACATGTATTTCCCATAATATTTATCAATATCCAAATGATTTGAGCATGTCTTAATCATATTTATTGGATAAGCAGAAAGAAAGATATAGTAAGAGCAGAAGAAATGCTGTAATTAATATAGGTTTGTTTCAAAATTCTACAAGGTTCTCTTTTTTTTCAGTCCATTAATGGAAAACAGACATCACAAATGATTAGTAGTGTATAGAAATTCTCTGAATGGATGAGTAAGGGGAGCAGGAATCCTTCCTTATTATAGAATTATAGAAGAATATATGTAGAATATATATAGAATACATATATCTTCTTTAGATGAGACCCCCTCTTCTTTCCTGCTCCCTCCCTTTTCTTTTTTCTTTTCTTTTTTCTTTCTTTTTCTTTTTTCCCCTCCCTTTTCTTGAATATTCTGTGCCACCTACCTTTCATGATAAAGACTTTCATATCATTTTATGCAGTTTGTTTTAATAGCCGCGTCCCTGCTTGTGACATCAGAGGAAGGAAATTAATCAGGCAAGTCTTAGTGACGTATAGATGTAATAATGGGCAGAGTAAGGATTCAAACTCAAAATTCATTTCAAATTTCTTACAACTCTACAAACATATCTTTTATTTATAATCCAACAGGCACAATTAATAAAGGATTTTTAAAATTTGATTCATCATTTGTTGGTAAATATTTAGTTACATTTTTGTAATCATTTCCTCAAATAGGTTTTCAGTGAGCACAGTGTCTTTGGAAGAAGATAGATCCTTGAATACATGAATAAATGATGAACACATTAATGAAAAAGTAATCTATTAAACACTTATCATGAGCCATATATTGAAGGAAGATAATCACAACTTACTTTCTAATGGGGGAAGATAATATAAGAAGGGGAACAGTGAAGGTTTGGGGTATATACACTACAAGGTTTAGAAATGAATGAGAAGTGACATGGAGGCATGTTTCAAGATAGGATAAGATTAAAGCTCACCTGTGAGATCTGAGCATTCTTGCTTTCCCAGAGTTCACCAGTCAAGGTGGCATTGTTACCATACTAGACCATACAATACCAGAAATAAAGAGTTTTTAATTACTTCCTAAGTTGAATTTAATGTCATTTCCTTCTCTTACATTTTGTGTTTCTATTTTCAGTTTTCTAGTTTTGAAAATTGAAAATTTGTATAATGAAAATAGCAATCACAAAAAATAAAGTTAGATTGGGTTGGAGGAAGGGCATGTGAATTATTAAACCTATGGGGTCTCAGAATACTTATTCCTCAAAAGTTTCTCATAAAAGGTGATAAAGTATTTGAGATAAAACATAGCATATCACTAGAGTGGAGAAAATGAGTCAAAAGAAGTTGAGAATTAATAAACTGATCACCATTGAATGCACACAGCCACTCACTCCCCTTTGTCCATGAGGAAAAGCCTTAGGTACCATATAATATTCTTGAGAATGGATTAGAATGGCACTAAATGATCATTTGTCCACTTTCTTGACTTCAGATATATACTTGTTAATTTGAATCAGCTCTTTTTTCTTATTCCAAAAGTAAACTTGATTCTCAAAATATATCTATAATATTAATTAAAACAAATAAAATATGTTTAAAATGATTATAAATCATAATCTTGCTTCATTTAAGGCTCCTGAAATAACCCCAGATAACTTCTTACCAAAATTTAATAAGCATTCTATATCTGGCAAATATAACTACACAGGATTTCATATTGATCATTCATTACCAGTTTCTCCTATCTTCATCTTACCCATCACTAAGACTTGTATTCTCAGTGATGGAATTGTCTTTGCTTGATATCCATAGAGTCAGTGAAAATTGCAAACTAAAGCTCTCAGAGCTTATAAAATGAAAAGAACAAAAAAAAAGTCCTGAGGATCAATGCCAGTATACAGTGAGCAACCCCACACTCTGTCTGGCCTGCAGGATCTCAAACACTGTTTGAGAAGCATTAAGGAATAAAATGCTGAGCTAAGACTGTGTACAAAACTCTCCATAAAAACTATTCCCAGCAGAACTCTGAAATAAAATTTAAGCCACTAGTTTTCTTACCCAAGGCATATTGTTCAGGGCCTTCTCCTTTCTTAACAAAAAGAAGGAAAACAGCACCCATTTCTGGGGATAAATGGTAGGATTGGTAATTTATGGAATGAAGGAAAGGGAGGTAGAGCATTTATTAAGCACTTATATGGTAGAGTGATTAGTTTGGAATAACAAGGACTCATGTTCTTGAATTCAAATCTGGCCTGAGATACTTATTAGCTGTATAGCTCTGAGCAAATCATTTAACCCTGTTTGCCTCAGTTTCTTTACATGTAAAATGAACTGGAAAAGGAAATGGAAAACTATTCTATCACCTTCACCAAGAAAAACCCAAATAGGGTTACAGAGAGTCAGATATAGCTAAACAGCAACCAAAAGAGTTTGCCACTATGCTAAGGGATTTACAAATATTATCTCACAATATTTGTGGAAGGCAGATACTGTTATATTCTCTGGTTTACAGTTGGAGAAACTAAGACAGAAAGAGATTAAGTAGGCTGCCCAGGGTTATATAGTCAGGAAGCATCTGAGACTGAATTTGAATGCATATTTTCTTGACTCCAGGTCCAGTATTCTATCTATTGTACAACTTGTTGTAAAGGATAATAAAGAGTTAAAGATTATTTACACAATGGTCCATGACACTTTATTTCACCTGTACTGTTAAATTATTTATCTCTTATAAACATGCTAAACATAAAAATAATCTCCACTATAAAATGGTATAATTGTATCACTTATTGATAATACAGTAGGCATAACCAGTAATGGAATTTTTTTTCATTTGATGCATTATTTGTTGGTGCTCCAAATCAAGCTTGGCATTTTTCATGGGCATGTTAAAACAGCACCATAATCATCACGATCCCCTCTGTTTTGATAATGCATGAAGTCTTCACATACATTTAGGCATACCAATCCTTTTTTTTCTCTTGAAAAAGAATTCAACATTTATTAATCTTTACAACCATTTATTTTTAAACTGACTTTTAAACTCTGAATATTAAACAGTATAAGTATAAGAATCTGAAATATATTCATTGACAATCCCCCTCCCCCAAAAGTCATAAGCAGTTTAAGTCCAAAAAACCATTTAAAGCCCAGCAGAAGTCCCAGCTTCTCCACAAATATTCCTTGATTATTTTTTCCCCCATTCATCTTTCCAAATGACCAAGGAAAATAAATTTTGGGCAATTAAAAAGTCATTTAGGACTATTCATTACTCAGGGCTCCTGCTCTTAGCCTCCCATTCTCCTCCACAAGAAGTGAGGTGGTTAACTTTATAACATGAAACTTCATGAGGGCAAGGGGCTACTATCCTCACTTTACATACAAGGAAACTGAGTCTCAGAAAGGTAGAGGTATTTATTCTATAGTCAGAGGCAGGATTTGAATTTAAGTTTTCCTTACTCCAAGTCAAGCACCCTTGAAGAGTAACCAGCAATGGTTTTTGAGTCATTATATCTCTGTGATATCAGGGTTATAGTCAAACTCTAAGGCTTAAGAAGATCGAACAGATGAAATTTTCCCTTTTTACTTTTCCTACACACACACACACACACAAAGCACTGCAGCAGCAACAATAAAATTAAGCCAAACAAAAAACTGTTACCTCTCTAGAACAAACTTGTATAATTCTTTTGGAAAGTAAAATGAGAAGGAAAACAAATAACCCGTTAACTTTTTAAGAGGGAATTTTAAGACAGAACTCAAAATCAATATGTGTTGCTTTTTAAAATATGAGGTTTGAGAATAAATATAGATGGGTCTCAAATCATCCAGTACTTGTGGTCCTCAGAGTTTGTATACATACATAAGTCTGGAAATAAAATCTGATTTAAAATACATCAGAGGAGTTTGAAATTTAAGAAAGCCTGTGGTGAGCTTTGTAAAACAAAGGATATCATTTTTACATTAATAATGACTCCTTTGTTACTCTTTTTCTAAGTTCTGATTGTTTTATAATCCGTTTTCTTCCAGCAGGAGTGATTTTTGACTTGGCCTCGTTTGCCCATGAAATGTTTCCACAGGAACTAACTGGAAGCATCTCTGACCAGCTCTTTCCAATGCAGACTTACTTCCACCTGCTTAAGGAATTCTCTCAGAGAGTTTTAGGAAAGTCTATACCTCCCTGGGATTCCTTAATATAATTGCTGTTTCTTTAAAGAACAGGAGCTCAAGCTAGGTCACACAGCCAAGAATAGCAGTTCATATTAGCTGTGAGAAGGGCTGAGCACCTTAGAGCAAGAGCCCCTTAATCAAAAAGCAATCTTTGGGGATGAGTTAGTAGTACTTTGCCTCAGGGCACTAACCAGATCCCCTACTTTCATTGTATATTTTCACAGGAGTCTAATGATGAAATACATTAGATCTTCACCCAGGTGAAGGAGAAGAGCCGTAATAGAACTACAGTTAAAGTACAGTTTTGCTAGCATCACGTGGTACTTGGAAAAGCAGGAGGCTATTGTACAGGGAAAAGAGCAGCTGCAGTAGGCAACATCCAAATCTGGGAAGCACAACACAAGTGCAAACTATTTTCACAAAGGTGTGAAATTCCCAATTTTCACTCAGTCAGATTTTAGGAAACTTTCTCTCTCTCTCTCTCTCTCTCTCTCTCTCTCTCTCTCTCTCTCTCTCTCTCTCTCTCTCTCTCTCTCTCTCTCTCTGTTTCTGTCTCTTTCTCTCTCTCTTTCTCTATCTTTCTCTGTCTCTCTCTCTGTCTCTTTCTCTCTCTCTCTCTTTCTCTCCCTTTCTCTGTCTCTCTCTCTGTCTCTTTCTCTCTCTCTCTGTCTCTGTCTCTCTCTCTCTCTCATATACATATTACATATAGATACATACTGTATATACATACAAATGTGTATATGTGTTATATATATATATATATATATATGTATACAAAAAAAGTGAATTTTGGATGTGAAGGTATTTCTGACTCCCATCCCAGGGGAAGGTTCACAACTGAAAAAAGGTTTAAAAAAATCCAGAATTCAGTTAATGCAGGAGAATTGTGTTATATAGCATTGGTGTTAGGGAATAAGAACACCACCTGCACCAGAGACTTTACCTTATTTAGGAGGAGAAAGAGACCAATTCCACAGCAGGGAGCTATGTCAGCATCAGTAATTCACTAACTTTGACAGTGCTGCCACCACTTTGGCAAACGCTTAGGACTATTCATTTCTCAGGGCTCCTGCTCCTACCCCATCCTCCTCCACAAGGAGGAGTCTTCATGCCAAGAACTACCTTTGCATTCATAAAAATTTAGAGCTGGTAGGGACCTTAAACATCACTTTCATTCTGCAGAAGAAGAAACTGAGGCTCCAAAAGAAGTTACCTGCTCATTGTCATGGATCTAGAAAATAATAATTTCTACTTTTATAGACTGATAAGATTTGCACAGCTCTATTCTCACAACAGACCTATGAGGTTGAAATCTCAAGTGTTGTGATTCCCCACTTTGCGGATAAGGAAATTGAGGCTCAGAGATAGACTGATCTGATTAGACAAATAGCGAGTCAATATCAGTGACAGATTTTGAACCCAAGTGGGCTAAGTCCAGTAATCTTTCCATTATGCTATACTGTATCTCACCACACTGTTGTTTTACGATATCACCACATCACAGCATTGGAAGAAGAACCCAGCTTTCCTTTGCTCAGTGTGAGAATCCAAGTAGAAACAATAAGAGTTCAGAGAAGTCACTTATTCAGGGGGTAGGTTCTAAAGTCAGAGTTTAAGGCAGAAATCATATATAGTCAAATTATTCTTGAAAATGTCAAATGGAATATGGAATACAGCAACATGCCTTTATACAGTCATTGCTGGAAAGGTCTCTTTAAAAGAAAACATTCTGTGTCAGAGAGTGAATTGTACTAAGAAAATTACAACAGAAACAATTGACTGCAAGAGGTTGTTGCTGTTGTCATTGTTGATGTCGTTTACAATATCAAACTAAGTCTGGAGGAAAAACAGAAAGTAAGAGTTCTATTCAGATGGAATCAAATCAAAGAAGAGAAAGATATAGTTTGTGGGAAATCTACTAATTAAGGGAAATATAAGGATAAAATTGTGATTATGTTAGAAATTGATTTCATCCCAGCAGAACTCATTTTTCTTCCTGATTCCTGGAGAAAGGACCCAAAGAAAACAAAGGAATTGCAATAAGACTTCAACATCAGGCATGTTTAAATCCAATCCAAGCTATCCTCACTAGCTGCAAAAGTCAAGGGAGAATGAGAAAAATGGTCTGTGGATATAAAAGGAAATTCTGAAGCCACATTCAGTGCAATGAAAGAATCATATGGCGAGGGGCAAGCAAAATTCAGATCTCCCATTTCATGCTCACCCTGGAACACAAAGTGAGTAGAATGTCAGGGGAAAATCAGCCACAGGATTTAAATTGTTCTATCTCTATTCTCTCTTGGTCTTTCTATCTTTCAGTCTTTGACTCTAAGTCTCTGTATTTTTTTTTGTCTCTCTGCCTTTTTTGTCTCTCTCTTTTCTCTTTCGCTTCCTGTCTCTCTTGAACATATGGTTCAATTCATGTAATGAAAAGTTCTGTTTTCTCCTGCCTTGTAAGAGTAATTCATTGCTGATGATGCCCATTTGCTCATTTCTCAAATATCAGGTTTGGACTAGAGATTCATTCATGTTCTTTCTGGTTTTAAACCCTATGAGTCTTTATATCCTGAAGAAGTCCTAGCAAAAAGGCTATTCAATCCCTCCCCATCTGAGAAAAATTCTGAGATTATAGGCTTTCCCATTTCAGCAGGTCACTTGATTAGAACAAAGTTGTACAAAAGTGTCCTGTGATTGCTACAGTCACCCAACTCATCAAAACTAATTAACTAAATGCTACATTTAAACACCTGTTCATTTAAAAAAATAATTCAAGGTTTGACAGTTATAACTCTCGACTTAATGCAGACCGGTTAGTATCCATGATTTTGCAGGTTCTTAACAGGAACACAATGCACAAGCCTAGTAAATCTGAGTCAAGGGAAAATCGAATAAAAAATCACATGAAGGTTTATTTTTCTTTCTATCCCAGGCTCTCTCTCCCCTCTTAAATCAAATCACTACTCATTGGATCAAAAGGCCACAAATTCATATTTGATAAATAAACAGGAAAGCAAATTTGAATCAAAGCTAGAAATGTTAGTTTAAGTCTAATTAAGCAAAAAAAATATCTATTAACTATGATGATGGAAGTGAACATAATATAGTTAGCATCAAAAACAATTTTTAAATCTTTACTTTCTGTCTTGGAATTAATACTGTGTATTGGTTCCAAAGCAGAATAATGTTAAGGGCTGGGCAATGGGGGTTAAGTGACTTGTCCAGAGTCACACAGTTAGGAAGTCTCTGAGGCAAGATTTGAACCCAGGACTTCACATCTCTTAATCCACTGAGCCACCACCTAACAATTTTAAAATCATTTTATTTGATTTTTAAGGGGCTTCTTTGTCCTACTCCCTAAATATATATATATATATATATATATATATATATATGTCTACATTTTGTAAATTGTGAAATTTCAAACACATTTACAATACCATTCTATGAAGTCCTGTTTAAGAAAAATGAAAAATTTATTTCTTTTCAGTATTTTGTAGATGATTACGGATTCAAGGGAGAAAGAAGGAAAGGGTTATGAAGTGTAAGACTGGAACTGAAAGGTTCCCTGAGTGAAAAGAAAGGAGGGAGGAAGTAAGCAAGCAAGCAAAGAAAAAGAGAAGGAAGAAAGAAGAGAACATATTTCTTTCAATCTTCCCAAGTCACTGGGAATTTTATTGGTAGTCAATAATCAGTTAATCAGTCAATAAATATTATTGAATACTTACAATTTTCTAGGCACAATATTTTCTGATAAGCACTGAAGATACAAAAAAAAAGGCATAAAACTTTCCCTTCCATCAAGGAGCTTACAATCTAATGGGGAGGACAATAATATCATATATATATATATATATATATATATATATACATATATGAAATAATTAGCAGAGATAAGACACTAGAAGTAAAAGGAATTGTGAAAGGCTTCCAATAGAAGATTGGATTTTAATTGGGATTCAGAGAATGCTAGGGCCATAGATATATGAGCATTTAGGGCTTTATAAAGTTATCAGCTAAAGAAATTATGTTTTTCCTGTTTTCATTGGTCATCTAGATGTTATGAAATACAAGAAATATCTTGATTGGGTACCTTAAAACCCTCAAGGCAATTTCTTCAATATCTTCTAATCCAGATAGAAGTCTAGTTCTCAATATAAAGCAATGGAAAAAAATGTTTCATCATTGAATCTAGTATTAAATTAGATTAGAAACAAGATTAGAAACTAGTCTTCAAAACTTCAATAAAATAATTGATGTTGGCCTCATCATTTTCTTGGGTCACTGTCTATGCATATCTTTTTTTATATTGAGCTGTTCTCCATTTTTATTCACATACTCTTAAGATTCCCATTTTAGAAGTTGCATCCAACATACTGAAAAGTTCCCTAGATTTATTACATTTTTATGGAAGGAGTTTATTTTAAGATTTTTGCTTTTGTTTTGTCAATGCCTTTCCTCTCATGGAAGGCAATGAATTGCTTGGATTTAAATGATCTCCTATTGGACAATGAAAGGTTTTAATGTGAAATCTATCCAAAGGGTAGTGGGGAATATCAATAAAATACTTTTCAGTCTATTCAGCCAAAATATCAATAAAATTTAAAAATATATGCCAATGATACTAATCAATGATCCTCCAGTTAATAAGTAAGACTCAACAATAATTAGTATTTACAATCATTTTATTTATCACATTTGAGTGTGTGGATTTAAGGGATTAAAAAATTTGGTAGTTACTAAAATACCCCAAAGCAATAAAATTTAAAAGACTAAAACATGTTTTTCCTCAACTTCTTATTCACAGCATTGCTGACCAATTTAACTTAAATTTTCTCTGTTCTAAATATAAATAAAATTACTTTTAAATTAAAGAGTAATAAAAATTCAAAACATTAATGTAGCAAAAGAAAATAAAATGATAGCTAGGCTGTGTAATTAGAACATGATGAAAGATATAATTGATTTTCATTGTTTATAACTTGGTAAGCAACAATTATTATGCCCTTTATTATTAATTCAGTAGTGTTGACATCTTCAAAAAAATCCTATAATGATGTCTCAACATGATATAGGAATTACCTAAGATTCCTAACATGTATATAGCTGATACAGAAAATCTGCCACATGCTACCATTTTGAAAGTACAGTTTAGTTCATAAACCACTTCTGTCAAAGAACCTGCCTAGCTAAGTACAGAATTGTTTATGAAGAGTAGGTTGGACTCTTGTTGATGAATGCTTAGAACATGACTATGCAGGAAACAAGCAAAAATATAAAATGGCCTCCATAATTTGTGAATCCTTCTGTTTGTGAAATGAAAGTAAGAGAACATAAAGTGGAAGAGGGAGTAAAGAAGTATTAGAGAATCCTAAATATAATGGAGTTTCAAAATAGTAATTTTTATGTGATTTCATGTTTACAAAATACTTTATATTTATTATCTTGTTACATTTCACTGTCATCCAGGAATCTGTAGTTGAGAGGAATATACTCTTTCCTCCCACCAAGAGTAAATCCCACTCAGAGGCTGGAATTCTCTGCCCTCAAATTTGCAGTCTTCTCTCAGTCAACTGATTAGCTCTAAACTGGTTTGTTGTCATTTTTTTATTTGTAGTCAAAGAATGATGAATTAATCTTGTTCAACCATCACAATATATTTTCTGTGGATCATCTGTATTTATCTAGTGACTCAAATCCTTATGATACTTTCAAAATGATTCAGGACTTATTCACAACTAGTTTACTTTTCACTGATATATTGATCCATTCAGTTTTTCATATGAGATATTTGAAACTTCTGTGATTAATTGAAGTCAAGGTCTACACCCCATTCTTAACACATAATAATTGAATGTCTTTTGTCTATAAAAATAAACTTTTGGTGTTCTAAATATGAGATGCTTGCTCAAAAGCTAATCAGCGGATGTGACACTGGAAAAACTAAAACATAAATCTTGCTGTTTGAACTATGAAAGAACCCAGAAGACAAAAGAAAATTGTAGTTAAATGGAAAGATGTTTCATGGGTTTTCCTTTGAGGCAATTGAAGGAGTTGGTGGAGTTGATTTTTTTTCCCTATAACCAAGGACAACAAGAAAAATTTCATGGGAATCATTGTTGTCTTCTATTGCAGTGCTTATTGGAGCATTTATACATTCAAAATATACAAAAAAGATTATCAAAATAATTACCAATTACTCATCACAACTTGTTGAAAAAGGATAAGGAAGCAGAGAAATTCTATTAAGAATTAGGAATATCAGAAATCAGAAAGTTCAATGAAAATGTGAACAAAGGGGAGAACAGAAAATTACATGTTATATGTGTGTTGGGAAACATGGTTCAGTAGTTAGTTATGAGAAAGGACAGATGCTTATAGACTATAAAGAAACCATGCTTCTATATAAAATGCATTCTTTTCAGCGAGAGAATAAGGAAGTAATATAATTGGTAAATATTAAATAAAATCAAAAATTAAATTAATAATATTTTAATAGACAAAAAGCAACTAGTTAGCAAAGTAGAAATACTTTTCAAATTTACCTGCATAACATGAGGTCACTTCTTTATTAGATCAAAGATAAAAATAAATACCTAAGGAAAGTAAAGAAAATATGAGAAAATATATAGTAAATGGATATAAAACTGAAAAACAAAAAAAAATGATATAAGAACAGATAAGAATGAAATAAATCATCATTTCCTAAGGAAGCTTAACTTGTGTTAATCATTTACCATAACAAAGAGACGAAAAACCCTAGAAAACATCACAGTCAGTGATCTCTGTGATGAACAAAATGCTATAACATCTAAGAAAAAAATAATTTATACTATAGTTTGAATGACAAACTAGAAAAAAAGGAATGATTGGAAGTGGCATTTATTCATAACATGGCAAGAATCAATGAAGATTTAAAAAAAACACAAATTTATAGATAGCTTGACAAAAGACCTAGATGTGCCAAAAAATCTCAGTGGCATTTAGGGATGGATCAGAAAGGACAAAAAATAGAATAAAAATAGGCAGGATGTGTCAAGACTTCTATAACACATTCTTTTCCACATCGATGATAGTAAAGCCACTGTGTTAGAACTCAGACATTATTATCCCTCATGTTCGTTATGAAAAATTGGAAATGGCTTTGCAGAATCTAATTTAGCTACTTCTTTTTAAATTTTTCCCTTTTTTCTTAAAGTAAGCACATATCTTTGTACTTTCATTTTTTGCCTCTCATTTCCTCTACAAATATGCAGTTAAAATGTTGTATGCCTGTTAGTATCAGTAAATGACTCTTAGACAGTCCTTAAACTAATGCCCTTCTCCAGTATCAATTTTATGAGAGGATGTTTAAATTCAGGAACAGAAATAGTATCATGACTTAGAAGATTCCCAGAAAGCCATTACACAAACTTTATTTTCTTATTTGTTACATATATGAGATGCTTTAATTATTTAAGGTGTAAATAATAAATACGAAATGAGGAGATGGATTGTACTATGAAAAGAGGTAGTCTTTACAAAAGAATACACTTTTAAAGGTACTTAGGGATAGAGTTTAGATTCCCAATGTACCTGAAAGATGGTAAGATACAATACTCTTAGAAAAAAAAAACAAACATGGATTTTATTTTTAAACCTCCCCAAAAAAAGGTAACAAGAAAATAAACATCTATATACTTATTTTCTCATCTGCACAAATTATTTATGAGAATATTCTATATATCTATCAAGGGCAACTTTGAAGAATGTGTGATAAAGGAACAAGCTGCCTTTAACAAATTATATTATGCAAGAGAATAATATTTTTATAGTCAACCAGCTGACCTAAAGGTGTGATTAAGGCCCCAAAATGTCAGTTAAATTTTCTGTGGAGGAAAACGAGTTATGAATTAGAAGAAGATATGATTGGTTTGTAATTCTAATTATTAGAGTGAAGATTTTAGTGAGAAAACGGATTTATTGAAGTATCCAAAGAACAGTACATGACATCCTTCATTTCTCAAGATTTATTATACAACTTACTGACAAAAAATAGCTATTTTGGTTAAGAAATTATGAATTTTTTTCACCCAAATTTACATTCAAAGAACAATAAAATAATTGATTACAGTGAAAACCCAACTGTTAGTGTGGAAAATCTCTATCAGAAAGCTGACCAGAAAGTATATCAGTTTGTTTTCTGAGAATAGCTATTTATGTGTAATATCAATATGATCAAATGAAGGGGCCAAAAATTCATTCATTCATTTTACTGTATTTTAGCCTTATAGTGTGAAAATCTAAAAATATTTTAATATCTAGAAATCTTATGAAAAATGTTATAATTACTTATAATTTTATGTATTGTAGTTATATATAATTATAAATAAAACATATTATAATTTCTCATTTTATTATTATAGTTATATAAGCATATATTAAATTATTTACTATGATAAGAATAATTCTAGTTAGAATTTGACCACCTCACATTCTTCTGAATTTTCATATATGGTAATTGACAAAGTGACTTGCAGGTTGATAAGATAAAAGGTTATTAAGTGTGAACTGCATCTGCATTCTGTGGTTTGTGAACTGTGTCTACTGAAGCAGTAGATATGGTTCTCAATGCACCAACATTTTAAGAAAAGCATTGAAATTTGGCAATGAGAGGAAGAAATAAATTGAAGGCTGTAGATGATTTTCTGAAAAGTTTAAAGAATATCCAATGATGTTGGGGAATTTTTGATTGTGAACAAAAACATGGCTTACTTGTAGAGTTCTCTTTTATGTATTGTATTATTTTACCTTATACTCACCAAAATGCCAGGCTAGTTGAATGATTGATTGGATTTATTGTTATTTGTTATTCCAAATGCTCATGGAGGCATATCAATTCATCCCAGAATTCTAATTCAATCTGACAATACATTTTTGAGGAATTTCCTGGGCAATTTTATGCATTCCTTTCTATATTACAAAACAAAATGCTGTTTTCTACAGAGAAAATTAATTAGAGGTCATTTGTATTCTTTATTGCACTAACAGAACTTCAGGTGATCTAAAAGTGTTTCATTTAGAAATATGAAATAGAGAAGGACCAGAAAAGGGGGGAGTGATTTTTGTTTACAGATATGTCTTCATTCTAAGCCATATAAAAGGGTCAAATAAATGATTCTTCTTTCTTTCTCTGAGAGTACCTGTAGGCTATGCACCCCAGGACACCAGGGCAACTTGATTTTTTTTAAGTTGAGGAAGACCTACAGAGTCGCACAGGCAATATTAATTAGAAGTAAGTCTTATATCCTTGTCTCATATCCTTGTCTTCCAGACTTCAAGGAGAGCTCTCTTTCCCCAAATGATTAAATTATAATAGTAATAAGGGGGAAAATTCAGAATTTTATAGCTTGAACTTAAGGAAGAAGGAAGGTAGGGGAGAATGGGCTTGAACTCTGTGTACAATCTCTAAAAAAGTATTCCTCAAGGCAAGATATAATATTTGATTTCTGGAAACATCAACTCTGCTCCAATAATGCTATCCATATTAAGGAAAGAAACTCATTGTGCTTTCTTTCCTTTACCATTGTTTCACCAAGTCAAGAATAAGAAAGCAAAAAAAGAAATGACCTCCTTTGCATTTTCCCTAGATCCTGTTCTTTATTTTTCTATAAAAATATCATTATAATTGTATAAGATGCAGAAGTGAAGGGAAAGAGAGACTAGGGAGGATTTTGTAAAAGATTCACCAATGTGCTCAAAAGCATGAATGCTGATCACCTGGGGCTCTCTGACAACCCACACATGGATGAGACTTGATATATTTATCTGGCTTACAAGGAAGAACAGTTGCTTAAATATCTTTGAGAATTTTCACTGGTAAATATTGATTCTAGATTCCAAAAGCAATTAGGTATTTCCCCATACTTATGCAAATTTAATTTTTTTTACTTAATTTTATTAAATCATATCATCATAAAAGGTTCTTGCATGCTTGGGGCATCAGCTCCTAACATGACTTAACAGTTTGAATTTGGTTTCTCTTTCTGGAATATAGCCAAACATAATTCCTATTACCATCTTTAGTGTGACATGTTAAAGTAATTGTCAGCTATGTGTATTAAAATAAATCTACTATTATTCTGTTTAACTGGAGATCATGCTGATAGCATTTTTTCATGCAATCATAAATTTTCCAACCTATTAAAATGACTGTGGCTGACAGACACCATGCAGATATTTGGCCTTTCTAGGCATTCTGATAATTTGAGACATCAAAGAATAAGGTATCATGATAGGAAACCAAGTAACCATAGCTACCACCAGGTCAAGGGGAATTGGTTCTATTGTTATATAAAGATCTTATACTGGTGATAAAGTAGAAAAGGGGAGCACCAGATAAAAGGTATAACTGAAGGTATTCCAAACCAAGGGCTGCCTTAGCATCAACATATTAGTCTTCCTACTCACTTCCATACATGCATCCAAGGATGCTGTTGGTCTTTACATTTCAAATAGGAAGAACAGCAATATTATATGCATTTGTCATTGGGAAGGCAAAGTCACTAGATGTTTGAAATCTTCACTATTCATCTGTTTTGGCACAAGGTGGACAAAAGCAACATGTGCCTTTTTATCCAACCTCCATATTAACTCTTATAGAAATATCAGAATTTTATTTGTATAAGTAGGTCAAATGAACAGTTGACTCTTGTGTTACCATTGAAGAAATTAAATTAAAAGTTTAAAACTACCTGCTAACTGTAAGTAGCACTTTAACCAGGGATTATCAGTGGCATGATCCAATTTGATTCAATTCAGTTTAATTCATTCCAATTCTATACATTCAGGACAGGAATCAATGAGAACATAAGATCAACAAACTACTTAAATTTTCAATTAATTGCTTCTATATTTAGATGGAAAGAGATATGAATTTTTTTTAAATTCTAAAATGTAAAAAATTTGGTTTGAACATAATATCATGTATTTTTACTAATATAAGGCAAAACTTCCTTCCACACTTAAAGACTGTACTGCTAAGGTCTCTTTATTTTTAGCTACAGAAAATCATATGGATATTTAAAAACCTACACTTTTGATGAGTGGTTTTTTGGCCATAAGAACAAGATATCACTAAGCTTATAAAAGGCCTGGCTCTGGAGTCAGAGGAACTGGGTTCATATCCCAACATTCCTAAATCACAGTTTCCTCATCTAAAAAATGGGATAGCTATAATACAAGGTCTCTGAGGTCCCTTGTAGAACTGAATATATGATTTTCATTCACAGAGGCTGCTAATGTTTTAGGGGACTATCTCTATTCTTCGTGGACTCAGAGGCATCCCTGTTTTTAAGACAAATCCACATATCATAATTACCTGTGAGATATTCATGATTACCTCTTATTTTTTTCAGAATTATATAAATGTTACCATTGTTTGATATCATGCTTTCATGATACCTAACATCCTTCCTTTACCCACACTGATTCTATCTCTGCTTTAATTGTAATACAGCCTCTTTTCTGCTATCCTACATACTGTAAAGAGTAAGAAATACAATCAAGATCTTCCATTTATTGCCTCTGTTTCATTTTTGTTTTTTTGCTTGCCCTGGGAAGAGTTGTTCATCCTTGGTTTTCCAAGAGAACCAATGACATCATGGGATTGTGAAAATTAAATTAGGTTTTGACTCAATATGAGAGCTATAAAAGTAGTTGCCAATTCCTCTTTTTTGAAAAAGAAAAGTTATAAAATACAAACCAATGCCCTGATCATTTCTGACAGTGTTGTTAATCCACTGATTCTCTAAGAAAAAGTAGATACATTTCACCACCAATAAATAAATAAATAAACAAATAAATAAATAAATAAAAGTGGTTGCCATTTATAAAATATTAGCCCCTAAGTCAAAACGACTGTTAGTAGCTTTTATTTATAACAAGATAGATATATTGGAAGTGGGAAATGTAGGAAGGAATCAGAGCCTTGTCTAGCCTACTGCCCTAAGTGCTGCTCCAGTGAAGTCCAGCTCAGCCCCTGGCAAGGGCTACCTCAAGTCCCAATCTCCATGTGGAAGTCCTGGTTGTGTCTTCTGCCATAAATCCCAGTGGTGTCTTCAGCCAGATTTCCACCAACACAGAATGACACCAAGGAAAAGTGTGTTTCTACAACTCTACTCACCAACACAGAATCTAAGGTAAGAGTCTTTCCAAAAGCCAAGGAAGGAATGTCTAGAACCAGTCTCTCCAAAAACTTAGTCTCTTCTTTTATACTCCTTTTTTCCACGTCACTTCCTATCTCTCCCCTTCTTCCCAGAAACCAATCGCACTCTTCCAATTTGCCTAGTACTACTTAAGGGGGAGGTAGTGCTTGTGGCCTTTGAAGTTGTGAATTAGTAAATGACTTGTGAGCTCTCTTACCTAATGGTTATCTAGTTATTAAGTAGGGGTACTTTAAGTTCCTGATTTGATAAACTAAAAATAGACAAAGGGAGAGTTAATTGTATCTTCACAGTATGATTTCTTGACTTGCAAGTGAATTAGATTTAAATAATGTAGAATTGCATGAAGTAATCAGTCTCACACTCTCTTCCAATGACTGAAGTCCAATGGCAATACAAAACCCAGGATGACTGGTAATGTCTGGGTGCAGTGGATAACCTTGTTGGACCTCAATATTTGATCAAGCTTTACACATTCACCTGCACATGTTTCAGCTGCCTTCCTGGCCACTGGAACAAATCATTCTCATCTACCTATTCTTCAGGAGAAAGTCTTCACGTGCTTGAGGTAGACATCCTCCATATTCACTGAGGGGTTTGAGGTCTAATGGTTATCCTCAACCTGGTTTAGCCTGTCTGCCATAATGGGCTTCTCAAAGTTACAGGTGATAGTTGTGTGAAAAGTAGACACAAAAGGTGAATGAGCATCCCTGATAAAGGCTTGGCAAGCCTTCACACCAGAGGTGGTAGTCTTCTTTAAACACCCTAGACTTACCCTATCACATTGTAGGCTCTTAATAAATTTTGGATTGATATTTCTGTCATAATTGAACTATCTTGCAATAAATGCAATTTCTCTGCAATGAGCCATGTGAGCACATTGGCAAATCTCATAAAAAATCCTTTCAAGTTCCGCTTCACTTCTTTTACTTACAGAAATACAGACCATTTGAATAGAAAAGGCATTTTGATGATCAAGTAAAAATACAAATCAGTTGTTGATAATGACATCTTATTCTTGGTGAGGAAAATGCACACTAATAGTCATTCCTACAGAATGATGATATGCATTTAAATTTGAAAGACAGGAGCCAGAATTTTCTTTGTAGAGCCTTTCTTTAGGATCACCTCTTTTGCTGATCTGACAAATCCTTCACTTGTTTTCGTATCAGTCATGGAAACTTCCATAGAGGACATTACTAGAAAGTTGTCTAACTAACATATAACATTAGAGCATGACTACAACTTTTTTTTTAACCATGGCTAATGTATTATACATTTCCTTGCCTCAGGTGATCCTCTTAGAAGAATTTATTAAGTTTTAAATCATTTGTTTTGTTTTGTTGCTTTGATTGACGGAATTCTTATCACAGATCTTTGGTGTGTGGCCATATGGCAAACAAACTTGGTGTATTTCCTATCTTGTTTTGTGTTGACTTTAGCATCTGGATATTATGAAGGATTTTTTGGAAGGCAATAATATTTATTGAATTTGTAGGACAATTAAATTCATTTTAGATAAACATTTAGATAGGTAGTAGTTGTAAAAATACACAAAACCTTTGCCCAACATTTGTGAATATACTGTGTAGTATTTTTACACAGCCAAATGGCTCACCAGGCCTATAACACTTGCCCAGACATTTTCAGTACAAGCTGGTAAAAATCTTCATTACATTTTATTATGACAAAGCTTATTGTAGGCCCCAACCAGCTAACTTTATTGAACAAAAATAAGAAATCTGTAGAGTCAAAAGATTATCATAATATCAAACCTTTAAACTCATAGATGAGATTATATATCAGACCATTTGCTCAATCGATAACAAACTAGTTCTCATTTTCCAACAGCAGGATTGTTTTTCTGTGACTGCCTTGAGACAAAAACACTCTGCTTGGCAGGATGTCCAAGACAGCCCCCCACTGCCAAGCCCTAAACTCTGAACATCTCATTCTTATATCAGCTCCACTCAAGTTTTCATAAACTCATTTTGTTTTCTAAACAAACAGCCTATTATAGTTAATGAAAAGAAGACCTGAAACCAGCAGAATGAAACCAATTTGAGGTGTTGCATGAGTCCCGGTTGTTTTTGCTGTTGCTGTTAACTTCCCTCCTTCCTCACAGTGCTAGATAAAACTCTGTCTTTTACAGTTGGCAAGACAAAGAAAAACCGTGGTAATACACAAGTGGTCAACGAGACAGCCTTTAAGGAAAAACACTGCTGATAAGATAAACAGCTTGTGATGTCCTTAATTATAATATTTCATACTCATTTAGGCATCTCCACATCACAGTACTAACAAAGTGGATTTCAAAAAGGAAATAAGGCTCCTTCCCACCAGCCCAGAAGGCTAATTATAAAATAGTAACCTACTTTTTTTTTGGTAGAGGGCTTCCCACCCCCAACAGAATTTATTGAGCTCATTACCAGGCTGAATATGAAGTGATTTGAAATGAGGCAACATTAAAGCCTTCCACAAATCCCCAGCACTTATTCATCCTGACACTCTATTTGAACTCAAAGCATTAATAGGAAATAACTGAAGCAGCCCCACACTCCTGATGCTGTTGTTTGACAGGACATTGAAAATCCCAAAAGATTATGTATATATATAAACAAATTTCCTGGATGACCCCAGGAATTTGAAGGAGATCCTCAAGGAGAAATCAGGAAACACAAGAGGGTCACTGATGCCAGCACCAAGGATAGCTCTCTCTCTATTGGAATGGTGGTAAGGTGGCATCAGTGAGTCAGCAAAGCTACTCAGGTAATTTTCCTAGAGTGCACATCTGACAGAACTCAGTCAATACCAGTGACTCACTATTACTTCTGGGATCCAGTATAAACTCTTCTATTGTCATCTAACCTTTTTTAAAAGCTAGTCATTTATCTCATTATTCATTCTTAATTTTCTCATGCTTTGTGGCACAGCCATGTTGAACAACTTGTGACTCTTCACAGACAGCACCCTGACTCCCTTCTCTTTATCTTTCCACTAGTTTCCCTCCTACCTAGAATGGAAGAGACATATTTTTTTCTATCAATAGACTTTAAGCACATTGCTTGACACATAATTGGGACAGCTACGAGGCACAGTGGATAGAATGCTAGGCTTGGAGTCAGGAAGACTCATCTTTCTGAGTTCAGATTCAGCCTCAGGTTTTATTTGCTGAGTGACCTGGGCAAGTTACTTAACCCTATTTGCCTCTGTTTCCTCATCTAGAGAGGAGAAATGGAAAAAGGAATGGCAAGCCACTCAAATATCCTTGCAGAGAAAACCCCAAATGAGATCACATACAATTGGGCATAACTAAAATAACTGAATAACAAAAAGAGAACATATAATAAGCACGTCATAAAAATATTCTAATTCATTACTTGAAAAGACATCAAACATGTTACCTATAAGATTTATGAAGAGAAGAATTTGTGAATGAACAATACAAGGAATTATGAAAAGTAAAATGTATAATTTTGAATTCATTAAATTGAAGAGTTTTGTACAATTAAAACTAATAGTTAAGATTAGAAGAAAAACAATAAGTTGGGGAAATATTGTGTGGATTGTTTTTCAGATAGAGGTCTAACATCTAAAATACATGAAGAACTTTGTCAAATATGTAAGTGAATAATTACCCAATTGATAGTCAAAAAATATGTACAGTTTTTTGAAGGAATCAAGTCATACATAATTATATGAAAATTGTCCTAAATTATTAATGTTTAGAGAAATACAAATAAAAAAACTCTGAGATACCATCTCATACATACCATATAGACTGAAATAATAAAAGGGCAAAGTGATAGTTCAAGGGGACATGGAAGGACTCTAATACATTATTGATGGAACTATGGATTGATCCAACCATTCCAATCTGGCATTATATTAAAAGAGTTATAAAACTGTATATATCTTTTGAACCAGTAATGCCCCATTTGTGTTTACTTCCTAAGGTGATCAAGGAAAAAAGAAAAAGAAAGTATATGTTCTAAAATATTTAGAATAGTTCTCTTTGTGGTGACAAACACCTGGAAACTGAAAGAATGTCCATCAGTTAGGGAATAGCTGAAAAAGTTATGGTATGATGATTGTAATGGAATACTGTTGTACCATAAGAAATATCAAACACGATGGTTACAAAAAAAGCTGCAAGGACTTATATGTAGTGATACAAAGTGAAGAGAACACAACAAGGAGAATGTTGTTCATAGTAACAATGATAATGTATGTTGATCAACTGCAAATGACTTAACTATTTTCAACAAGACAAGAATATAGGACAACTCCCAGGGATGCAAGACAAAAACAGATATTGGCTGCCATAAAAGGAATAGATGAAATCCAAATGCAGATTAAAACATCATTTTTCACTTTACTTCCTCCAAGAATATTTTCTCTAGTTTAAGCAATATATCTTTTTTTACAACCTGACTGGATAAGTGTATTATATGATGATATATGTATATATATACATATAATATTATATACCTTCTTTGGAAGAGGAGAGAGACAGGAAGGGGGAAAAGAATGAGGCATTTTTAATACAACTAATATGAGAATTTGTTTCTCTTAGGTAATCATTTTTATTATATTTTTCTATGTTTATAACAAATTGTGTGTTATAATATTGTTATGTTACATATCATTTTTGTAGAAAAAATAAAAATCTATGCTTTAAAAAGTATTAAATGTAAAAATTACATGCACATAATTATGTAGACATAGTAGATCAAAGCAATTAAAGAAATCGAACTTTTTTATCATGTTGCCCTGACTTCATGTCTCATTCTCTTTGGATCATGAATATAGAACTGGAAGAGATTTGCGTCATCTAGTCAAATTCTTATATTTTACAAATGATGAAAGGGAGTATTAGCAAGGTTAAGTGACTTGTCCATTGTAATACATGTAATAGACATCAGAGGTGAGATTTGATACCAAGCCATCTGACTGTAGTCAGTTACTCTTTCCACTATCAATTTTGGGACAATCACTGTGCCAATGATGCCAAAAAAAAGTGAGGCAGGTACTGGGAAAGTTTGAACTTCAGCTTAGATCCTCTAATTACAAATCCAGAACTTTTTTTTCAAAGTACCACAAAGCCTCCCATGTTGTCACAGAGACAATATGGTGTGAGGGATTTACTATTGAATTGGTAGTAAAGGAATCACAAATCTCCCCAATACTTAATATTCTTATGACTTTGAACAAATGAAACTTTTCTTCTCTGAAACTTGGGCAATACCTGGTATTTATCTATCTACTCTTTCTTCAGTTGTAAACTGTATATATTAGTTCTCACACCAATAGATTCTGATAAAGAAAAAATCAAATTATTCATCTATTCCCATAAGGTGTCCTTGTGGCTGTTCTAGATTACCACCCCCCATAGTAGTTACCCCTTGATCATTACTGATACTATATATAGGTTACTAAAAGTTAAATCTATTAAACATACTGAGTAAAAATGAAAATTTGTAAAGAAGGGCAGTATTGTCCATGAGGGTTGATCACTTGTTAAGGCAAATTGTAACTTTTCCCCTTTTATCTTTCCCTATAGCCAAGGATTAGAATCTGTGAGATTATATCTGAATATATATATATATATAAATATATATATATACATATGTATGTATGCATATATTTCATGGATAACCTAGGTTTCCCAGTGGATTGAGAGGCAAGTCCAGAGACAGGAGGTCCTGGGTTCAAATCTGTTTGACCCTGGGCAAGTTATTTACCCCCCCCAATTACATAGCCCTTTCTGTTCTTCTGCCTTGGAACCAATAAAAAGTATACAGTAAAATATGTCTGTGTGTTAATATATATTTCATATCATACTTGGACCTAGATAAACATCAAAATGGCAATTCCATGGAACCCAAATAATTTGTTTTAGAAATATATTTCAAAGTCAAAAATACATGAAACAAAAACCAAATAACTAAAGAGATTGATAATACAAAAGAGGAAAAAAAACAGACCAACCAATAAATGATTAACATGCCTATAAAATATACATCTAAAAGTTTACAAATATTGAACACTGTTATGTTCTTTAGTTTAGATTTTACATAGATATAGATAAAAATATAGACAGAAACATAAACACAGAAAAATATAGATATAAATGTAAGTGGAGAGAGGGAGGGGGGAGAAAGGGAGATAGAGATAGAAATCATAGTTTTAATGTCAAGAAGCTCCTTAGAAATATTCTAATCCAAACCCCTCATTGTAAAGATTAGGAAACTGGGACCTACTAAGGTTGTGACTTTCCCCATTGTTATAAGGTGGGATAGAGATGAAGAAGCAGCAGAACTTATTGTTTATCCTGAATTTAAAAATAAAGAATATAGACTTTTTGATATGTATTATAAATATCCAAATTATATTTTAAAACTTGCATTAAAATGATCAGTACAAAAGGATACAGAATATTTAAAAGCTTCTATATCCATGTCTTACATGAGTTTTGATGTTTTATTTATTTCAGAATGGATACCACTTAATAGGTATTATTGTTGTTTTAAGAAACAGAAGAGGCAATCATATGCTGTCAGGGAGATACTAACTTTCCATAAAGCAAACATGGTAAATAATTACATTTCTAGTGTTATTTTAAACCTGTAGAGGGGAATAAGACTTTCAGGCTGCATTCATGTACATTTTTATTAGGAAATTGGATTATTTTAAGATGCTACAAATATACTGGGCAATAGAGATGATTTAACCTAAGATTAAACATAAACAAAAACTTTGCTATATGATCCATCATTTATCCAGAGTTCTTTCAGTCTTATATAGATTTTAATCAAGTCTTATTTCCTTAGATTCATCATGCCCCAAATGACTTACAATAAACACTCCTGGGACAAGAAGATGACTATTTTCTTGCCTGGGATAAGATAATTAAATGTTACCTTAGACTAGAGGAAGAGAGAAGGACTAGATTGCCATTCCACATCTAGCATGACCAAAACATAGTGATGTACTGTGAATATACTCTTGGCATCAGCCATACATTGGTCACACATACACAGAGAAAGAGAGACATACAGATAGACACAGAGACAGAGATAGGCAGACAAACACATACATACATACATACATACATACATACATACATACATACATAAACAGAAAGAGACCAATGGATAGATAGAGATATGAGAAAGTAATAGAAGATGGAAATAATTTGATTCCAGGATTTATTAGAAGCAAATGTTATATAGTTAAGAAACATTGCTGTTCTTTTAGCAATCTCATTCTTGATACAAACAAAAGGAAGACATTTTACCCCAATATTCTTCCAGTGACCCTATATGATTATGAATCATAGAACAACTTACTCTCCAAAGAAATAAAATTCAGGAGACCCAAAAAGTGATGGAAAGATATATGGTAGACATAACTAGGGATTGATATTTGTTAATGATGACTTACACAAAAGAAGTTGTCCAAAAAGATCTCATTCAAGCCATTTTTGATCTCTTTGATCAGAATGGAGTTTGTGCCAGGCATGTAGCTAGAGCAATGGATATCATTCTGAGTGCATGGGAACTCTTAGAACATTAAGACATCTAGAGCAAAGCTTTCATAACATTGGGTAAATAATCCAAACATGAACAAGAATCATATAGAATAAGGAGACATATTTAGGGTGTGATATGAACCTTTGAAGGTGATCATATATATGAGACAACAAATCCATTAAAACATTGAAATATAAATAAGGAATCATGATATCAATAACAACAGTACCCAAAGGGTGACATAAAAGTAGAATAATGATACTTCTATAATATATTAAGTTTCCCATCATTAGGAATGAATACAAATATAGATGCTAACAAATTTACTTTTATATGTAATTTTGCTATCATTAAATATACCACTTTTTTCATATAGGGTATCACTGATAGGGTTAAGTATCACCCTAATACCACAATGTCAGAAGAACAAAAATAAAAACAAAACTCATATCTCATACCTCCTAGTCTAACATTATAATTTCAAAGCTGTCTTCCCTAAGAAATCCTTTAGCTCAGAGAAAAGCTTAAGATACTCAATTTCAACCAAGAGCTCACATGCCTTAAGAAAATACCAGTGATAGATTTCAAAGTTCAGAACATAAGTATAAACTTCTAACAGCATTGAAAAGAAAAAACCAAAATGACTATTGAAATTGTAGCAAAGCTGTCTTTGCACATTTACTGGACATCCAATACTTTATCCCTTCCAATCCACTGTCTTCTTTTTTTTTTTTAAGGAAAAAAAAAGTAATGAAAAACTGAGTGATGAACAATAACAGCAACCATCTCCATGGTAACACACAATGTATTGACATCAACTGCCCACTTCTGGAATTGGGGTGCTTCTCATCATTGGAGTCAATAGAGCTGAGAAAAGGAATTCGGAAGGAGCTTTGCAAGTTGCTACCACCCACTTTGTTTAAGATCAACTAATCTTGTTCTAGTTAGACATTCTATATAGACTTTTTCAGCTCAAAAAAGGGGCTCAGGAAAAGAGCTCCCCAGCTGGTTTCTGCTGATAACTAGAAGCACCAGGAGAAAAACTATAGCTGTGTCCTCAAGGAATTCCTGACTACTAGCCAAAGCAACACTTTGTAGGGAGATTAGCACTTTTTAAGAACCCATATCATTTATTCATGCAAAAGGACATACACTGTTTGTAGATATGCACAACTATTGTGTCTTCCTGCTTGGAAGAACTGTCTATCTTATAACAACAAGGGGAACAAATGTAAAATGAATTCAAGACTCATTTCACCGAATTTTTGAAGACCTCAAAAAAAGAGCCTAAGCAAATGGTATCTGGCTCATAGATTCAGTTGACTTATGTGACTGCATTTTATACATACAGATGATTCATTAAAGACACCCACTTTCTGCCAGCTTAAAACCAGAATACAGCTATTATCATATTAAGCACCAACATTTATATGAACCTTTGATGATCCTCAGTATAAATCTTTCACATAGTGCTTTGCTTTGCCTGTTTCAAAACCAAAACCTTCAGTCTGCAGCAGTTAGTCTATGGCATCTATTTTTATTCTTTGCACCAAAACTTTATACTCTTCCATTTCTAATCACTGCAACTGAGCAAGTTGCCTAGGTAGGTCAGGAAATGTCTACTTAACCTGAAGGGGACAAGTATGAGGGACAATTGATTCTTACTTTATTATCTTTTCTCATGTGAATTACCACTTATCTGTTAGACTTCTCTATTATATAGTTCAGTTATATATGAATCAAAGGTGTCTCTTAGTAGTTAAAATGGTAACTAGGTATAAGTAAATTTATTAAGCAATAATCTATGAAGGAATGGGAGGGGAGTTCAAAAAACATAGTTAAACCTTGTTATAACTAATAGAGCTGTGGTTTATAACCTGAGGACTGTGAAATTACTTTTAAATAATGCCATTTTTGATAACTTTATTTCTAGGATTTTGGTTTCCTTTGGAATTCTAAGTAAATTATTTTTATACCTAAAAACATTATGAGAGAGTACTAAATGGTCAATGATCCATAATAAGATTAAGAATCCCTAAACTAGAGGATGGGGAGGATAATTCATTTTTTAAAATTCCTTAATTTTGCCTTTATTTTTACCCAAAACTGCTTTTATTCCCTTTTAAAGACTGATTGCTCCATTCTAAGTAAACTTGTTGCATCATTTCAGATATTAAAAAACTATAATAATGCCATTTTAAAATCACAATTCTTTTCACTATGAACATTCTTTTTTAATGTGATATATTAAATAGCTCAATTGTTATTTGTGGATTTTTTTGAGATTCCCTTACTGTTTCCATACAAGAGAGGGAAATGCTGAGTTCTTCAGATGCCCTATTTTTCACTTAAACTGCACTTAAACCAGTTTCTTTGGCATTCTAAAGCAGTTATGTTTGCATTATCTTTTCAATTTCTCCTACTTTGGGAAAATTCAGAGGTTTTGGTTTCAAATATGGCTTATATGACACGAACTCTTCACATACCCCAAATTTGGTGTCATTATATTATTTGATATTAACCTTACTTCCTAAAAGTATGTTAAATGGTTGAATGAATGTTAGATACTATCTTGTAAAATATATCATTATTTCAGGTGCATAATCTGTGCTCACAATGAATGGAAAAGGCTACTTTGTAGAGAAATCAATATATCCAACAATTATTTAATTCATCATATTCTTAGTTTAGGGCAACTAAGTGGCACAGTGGATAGAGCACCAGACCTAAAGTAAGAAAGACTCACTTTCCTTGAATTCATATCTGGCTCAGACACTTACTAGTTGTGTGACCCTAGGCAAGTCATTTAGTTTGGCTAAATTTTCTCATCTACCAAATGAGTTGGAGAAAGACATAGTAAACTAAGCCAGTATCTTTGCCATGAGTTGGAGAAAGACATAGTAAACTAAGCCAGTATCTTTGCCAAGAAAACTCCATATGGGAGTCACAAAAAGTTGAACATAACTGAAAATGACTGAATGACAACAATGACAACAAAAATTTTAGTGTAAAAATATTTAATTTTGCTTATTTTAATTAATTAAGAGATTGGTTAAGTAGTGTTCCATCTAATTTTTATTGAATTCAAAATAAGGTTTAAGATGTAGCTTAACCATTAAGAAATATGAAATACAGGGGGCAGCTGGGTAGCTCAGTGGATTAAGAGCCAGTCCTAGAGACGGGAGGTCCTAGGTTCAAATCTGGCCTCAGCCACTTCCTAGCTGTGTGACCCTGGGCAAGTCACTTGACCCCCATTGCCTAGCCCTTACCACTCTTCTGCCTTGGAGCCAATACACAGTATTGACTCCAAGACGGAAGGTAAGGGTTATTAAAAAAAAAAAAAGAAATATGAAATACAGTGATAGTTATGCATGGAGCCACTAGGTAGTTAAAAAAAAATCAATGGACTGAAAATCTTGAGGTGGACAGGCCATCAATTAGATTAATGCTATGGAATGTCCTACTGCCAGCAAATCAGGCAATGGATGAGCAAGATGGACCCTTGGGTAATGGAATGTCATCTCAAAGATGCTGAGATCTGCAGATGTGTCTGGCATAAGGGGATTGTATATTTTTCTATTCCAGCTGTCGTGTATGTTTTCATCTTATAGAGGTCAGAGTTCAGGAAAATACTTTCATAGTATAGGAGCTTTTAGAAAGCATTAGTGTGGGGATTATGGGGAAGGATGGGAAGGAAGAAAGAAGATAGACATGCACACTCTTATGTCTTTAGCTTATATAATAGCATGAGAAGGTATAATGATGACTGAAGGGTCCCTGGAAAGATTTTTTCTTTTTCCTTTCTTTTTCTCTCTTGTTTCCTTTTCTTTCTCTTTCTCTTCTTCTTTTTTCTAAGACAAATTTTACATTTGGTACGGCTCCGTGATCATTTTCAATCCAGGATCTCTTCAATGACTGAAGCAAAGATCTACTCTATATCTGCCCAAAGAAATAGATAGTCCTGTCTCAGCCCTTCTCCCAAGGCATCAGTCTCTGAAAGTTAAGAGTTACAATATATTTTCAATTACACTAGGAATATCTCATCCAATAATGGGTTCAGAACACATGGACAATATGATCTTCATGTGGTCAACACAATATTAGATTTTAACTACATTTCTTCAAATGACAAGAATCTGGTGAAGGAAGCAGCTATGGTCCAAGTAAAGCATTTGTTTTGACCATATGTTATTCAGAGAAAGATTTATATTTTTTTTATTCTAAACAAAAACTCCATAAAGCTGTCAAAGCAATTTTCCTGAAGTGCACATATGACCATGCCACTCCCCTACTCAGTAAACTCCAATGGCTCCCTTTAATCTATAGAGTCAAAGAGAAATCCCTTTGCTTGGCATTCAAATCTCTTCAGAATTCAGCCTACTGTGTCTTCATGTCTTCTTTTCATTACTCCCCTACACAAATTCTTTGGTATAGCCATACTTGTCTACTTGCTCTTTCTCATAGACAATGTTCTGTCTCATCTCTGCATTGTTTTGTTGGCTAGTTCTCCCTCTTATTAGTCTTTCTCTCCTATTTCCTATCTCTTAGAATTCTTGGTTTTCTCCATCCTTCAACTCAAGCATCACCTTCAGTAGGAGATCATTTCCAATCACTACTCCCCTTCCCCCAAGCTGCTGGTGCCTTCTCCAATAAAGGTACCATTTGTGTAGCTTAAATGTATTTCATATATACTATTTGTAAACATATTGTTTCTTCCATTAGAATATAAATTCTTTGAAGGCTTTTGGTTTTACTTTGTTTCTCTAAAACTAAAAGGACTATACTTGGCACACAAACAAAAAAGTCTTTATAAGTGCTAGGTGATTAGTTGATTAATCCTCTTCCAAGTGGCATAGCACTCATAAAAAGGACAGAAGAGGAAATAATTAAACTCCTCTTCAATTTACTATGTCTAACACTAGTTCTACTTTTTTATGAGAACTCATTAGCTGTAAGTTTATTTTATTTTATTTTGTTTTCCAACAAATTTTCTTACTTCCTTCCCTACTTGAACATTTTAGTTCTGAAGTGGCAATTGAATGGACTTCTTCTCTCACCATTCTAAGAAAACTGAGAGTTTCTCCTTAAAGTAAGAATCCAGTGGTTGTATTAGAGTCATTCCTATATCTACTTAAAAATTTTTTTAATTTAAAAAGAAAAAGAGCAATGATCTCAACCATCTCTACAATTTGTCTTTCATACAAGTGTTAAAAATGTTCTATCATGGACAGCATTTAACAACCTTGAGAATATGGTTATCCTTGTAAAGTACTAAACCTACAGCCAATCAGATTTATTTCTTTGGGATCTAAATTTGTACACCAACATGGTTCACATTGAATTCCAAATTTTGTAGGACCACAGGCTTATAGATGTGGAAACTGAAGCCCAGAATGTTTATGACTTGCTTATGATTAGAAATGGTTGGGCTAGGAACAACATTCACAATTCCCATATTCATACTCAAGGGCTTAGAGCACTGATTGGGAGGTTTCTAATACTAACAATCTTCAGTTGTTTCATCTTTCAATTTCTCTCAATGAAATAGTATTTTAGAATGAAAAAACTCAAGAGAAATAAAAGGACTTATTCCTCATCTAAGAGGTCAGGATTCACTTGTCCACACAATATATTTCTTAGTACTTTAACCAAACATTGTTTAAATATCTCAACCAATATGATAGTATTTTGTATTTTCATAAGTCCCCATTCAACATATTAGTTGACTTGCACAATAATTAGTCAAAGAGTCTTGATTCTAAGAAAAAAAATTACATAAGAAGGCTAATGAGAAGCAAGTTAAGGCAGAATGGGAAGGGTTCCTTGTGATTCATTGGTGATATGGTGGAAATAATAAAAGATATCAAAGTTTTAACAGGTGAATCTTATTCAGATACAGCTAACTATGGAGTTAAAATGATAAGGCAGAAGTTCCCATGAAGATAATTATGCTAGGCATGTGATTCATCCAGGGTTTGTGGTCATATGTCCAGAAGAGTTATCAAGAGACACTGAACATCAATGAGTCGTTTTCAAATATTCTATATTGGAATGCATACAAAGTTTACCTGTGAACCCAAACTTTGTATACCCATTTAAGAATGCTTTTGTGATGATGGAGGAGAATCTGAATTTGAGAGTTTAAAGGGAAATTGGTGACCTATTGAAACAACTTGATTACCATAGGGACTCCCTCCTATAGCTTAACTGCTAAATAGTACTACAGTTTCTACTCTAAGACTTTCAAGGATCAGGAACCCAACACCTTTAAGGAAAGATATTTCAACTTATAAAGCTCTAATACTTAGAAAGGTTTTTTGTTTGTTTGTTTTCCATAATATCAAATTGAAATTTGCCTCTCTGCATCTTTCATTCATTGTACTTGGAGTTTTTCCCATTGTGAATAAAGAACACAAATCTAATCCTTTCTCCACATGACAGTCCTTCAAATACTTGAAGACAGCAATCATGTTCCTTGTGTGTGAGTCTTCTTTTCTCCAGGCAAAACATGTTCATTTCTTTCAACTGATCCTGATATGTCATGAACTCAAGACTCTTACCATCTTGGATGCCCTTCTCTCAACAGTCTCCAGCTTATCAATTCTTAAACTATTTTGCCCAGAATTGAAAACAATCCTCCAAATGAATTCTGACAAAGGAAAAATTTAGTAGGATTATTTATTCCCTATGCTTGAAAGTCCTACCATTAGTAATGTAGCTTAAGATTGGATTAGATTTTTTTTGGCTGAGATACCCCTCCCTTGGATAATAGTGAGCTTGAAGTTCACTCAAACTAGAACCCTTGTTGTCTAACCATGACACTACCATATTATATTTATGGAATATATTGATTTTTATTTAAACAATTTCAAGACTTTAAATTTATACATTTTGAGTTTCTTCTTAATCTATCCCAATGAATTAAATCAAGAATCATTCAAGTTTTGAGTCATAGTACTTTAAAATTTATTGAAGATACCAAAGTGCTTTTGTTTATAAGTTCTACAATATTACTGCTAGACATTAAAATATCAGTATTATGACAATAGTTTTGGACTCACAAACTCTTGAAAGGGTGTCAAAAGTCGTCAAGGGTCTCCAGAACACACTTTAAGAACCATTACTCTAGCCCACCAAGTTCCATTTTGACTCTCAGCTCTGTTATCCAGTTTGAGGGCACAGAAACTTTAAAAATTGACTGATGCTACTTGCCCACATAGGCCATTAAACCATACTTGTTTAAATCACTAATGTTAAACCATTCTGGAAAGCAATTTCAAAACATGCTCAGAGGGTCACAAAATTGTACATAACCTTTTACCCAGAAACACCATCAAAATGTTTATATTTCAAAGAGATTAAGGATAGAGGAAAGGACTTACTTATACAAAAATATTTATAGAAGCTCTTTTCTTGTGGTAGCAAAGAACTAGAAATTGAAGGGACATGATTCAATTGAAAATGACTAAACAAGTTGTGTATAATCTTGTAATGGAACTCTATTTTGCCATAAGAAATGGCAAACAACACCATTCATAAGCAAAGGATAAACTATGGGAGTGGAAACACCGAGAAAAAGCAACTGCCTGAATACAGAGGTTGAGGGGACATGACAGAGAATAGACTCTAAATGAACACTCTAATGCAAATACTATCAACAAAGCAATGGGTTCAAATCAAGAAAACATCTAATGCCCAGTGGACTTACGCGTCGGCTATGGGGGGTGGGGGGGAGGAAAAGAAAATGATCTATGTCTTTAACAAATAATGCTTGGAAATGATCAAATAAAATATATTTAAAAAAAAAAGAAATGGCAAACAAGGTAATTACAAAAAAAAAATAAGAAAGACATGAAGTGATGCAAAGTGAAGTCAGCAGAACCAGGAGAATGTTGTACACAATGACAACAATAAATATTATGATCAACTGAGAATGCCTCAACTATTATCAATAATGCAAGGATCCAGAACAATTCCAAAGAACTCATGACAAAAAAGGTTATTCACCATCATAGAAGAAAATGATGGAGTTTGAATGAAGATTGAAGTATGTCATTCTTCACTTTATTTCCTCCATGAATTTCTACTGAGTGATATGTCTTGTTTCACAATAAAGGGACATGGAAACATGTATTTTATGATCATTTATAACCTTCTTTCTTGGGGAGAGAGATGGCAGGGAGGAAGAGAACATGGATCACAAAATGTCAGAAAAATTCACATAAAATTGTATTGAAATATAATTTGGAAAAAATAAAAAAATAATTAAGCAAATACAATAAAAATAAACCACTGATGTTGATATAGATAAATGTTCTGCCTCCACTGGAAGTCATGAATCATATTATCAGATTCTATATTGATCAATCATTGGGCATCCAGAAGAATATAGAAGAATTAACCAGAAGGTAAAGAATCTTGATACCATTCTCTCAAAATATCACTTAAAAGATTCAGGAATGTTTAGTCTGGAGAAGAGAAAGTTTATTAGAAGAAATGATTGTAACTTTTACATAGTTCAGGGGCTCTTACCTGTAAAAGGGATTAGACTTGTTTTATTTTGTTTTTCACTAGTTCCAAAAGGGGAAAATAGGAGTAATGTGTTTGAGTACCAGAAAATAAGACTTACATTTGACATAAAAAACACTTTCTAATCACTTGGAAAAAAAAAGAAATACATTTTCTCCTCACCTGAAATCTAGGAAAGCCTGGAGGACTTACATGGCCATGTTAGAGATTATGGTTTGGGAAGAGGCTGAAATAAATGACTTCTGAGCTATATCTAATCAGATTTTGTGAATCTGTGAAATGAATTACCCCTAAAATAATATATGTTTAATGATAGCTCTAAAAAATTTTAACAATAATGCAAGTTTATAAAGCAAATCAAGACTCACATAGCACTTTTCTCATAAGAAAGTAGTATAAATATTATTATAATAATAATTTTTAAAATTCAACAACTGAGGTTTAGAAAGATTAAATGATTTGTCCAGTTTCATAAGGCTAGTAAGAAGTAGCATTATAATTGGAACCCAATTCTCTCCTGACTCCATGTCCAATGTTCTGAATTCACTTCAGAAACTTACCATGTGGTCTATTTAAAAAACAGGTAAACAAATATATACAAACAAAAAAAAAATAAAACCTACAAGTTTTTCTTGCATCAATATAAACACGCTTTGTATGTCTGATCCAAAAATGACATCTCTGCATTGATGAAGCAATGTAGGGTGCTCCTGGCTCATTTGTACTGGACCAGGCCCTACTTTTTGCAGCCAAAGGAGGAACCACTCATGGTGTTTACCTCTAAGCTGTTCAGCTTAAGCAGCTTTTAGTCTTCCTTAGCAAACAAGTCCTCAGTGTAGATGTCTGGCTCATCATCCATGTTGATTCTCCTAGGAGGATCAAAAAAAAAGTTTTTTTTTTTCCATTCTAAAGCAAGTTATCTCTTAAAAATAAAAAATAAAGAGCACAAAAGTTATTCTCCAAATTAGGATGCTATAATATAGACAATTAAATATGGATATTGTGGCTAAAAACTAAAATAATTGGCAAGGCAGACACAATGAATTTATTAATTTGGGGAAAGGCACAGAAATATTGGAGATAAAGGACTAGCGTTTAGAGAAAGAGCCCATAGGCTCAAATTCTATCTCTACTACTCACTGCCTTTGAATGTATTACATTTCTTTTGGGGCAAGTTTATTAATCTCTCTGAACCTTTTTTCATCTATAACATGGGGAATAGGGGACAAGAGAATGTGTGATCTCTAAGGTGATTTGCAGTCCTTTGGTTTTTGGATTGTGAGAAATGGTGGCAAAGAACTGAAAATGGAGGGTATGTCCATCAATTGGGAAGGGCTAAACAAAATTGTAGTATATGATGTAGTATATGTATATGTAGTATATGACTGTGTAGTGTATGATTGTGATAAAATACTATTGAGTCATAAGAAATAATAAGCAAATTAATTTTTAAACTCTTACCTTCCATCTTGGAATAAATATTGTGTTTTGGTTCCAAGAGTGGTAAGGGCTAGGCAAAGGGGATTAAGTGACTTGCCCAGGGTCACACAGCTGGGAAGTGTCTGGGGTCAGATTTGAACCTAGGACCTCCCATCTCTAGGCCTGCCTCTCAATCTACTGAGTTACCCAGCTGCCCCCTTTTAATTTTTTCCCCTCTTTTTAAAGCCCTTATCTTCCATCTTTAGAACCAATACTGTGAATTAGTTTTAAGGCAGAAGAGTGGTAAGGGCTAGGCAATGCAGGTAAAGTGACTTGCCCAAGGTCAGGTCACTATAAACCTTAAAATTTCTTAGACTTATGAATGTTGGAAATTTCCCCATTGGGAAATTTCATACTTGAAAAAATTTCCTACTGATAGTAAGAACTCTATTGAAATGTGAAACTCCTCGGCATGGGAGGATCCTTCTCCTCCCTACTTAAGACTACTTTAGGACAGAAACCTTTTGCTAAACAATGGAAAGGGCTTTGACCTATACTTAAGCATAGAACAGGAAGTTCTTTGAGTCATAATTGATTTTAGAATTGATACAATAGAGATACTTGGAATGACAGAAAGAGGTCTTGGAAACTACAATCTCCACCCTACTCAG
The DNA here is from genome assembly GCF_027887165.1 of Monodelphis domestica. Taxonomy (NCBI): domain Eukaryota; kingdom Metazoa; phylum Chordata; class Mammalia; order Didelphimorphia; family Didelphidae; genus Monodelphis; species Monodelphis domestica. The sequence goes on along the minus strand of NC_077228.1, from coordinate 348,589,507 downwards.
AGTAACAGGATTTAGGAAGGGCTGCAGCAAAGATCAAGATTTAATTATTTGAGAATATGACCTTCAACAGACATGTGGAAAGGGGGCAGACATCTGGGCAGTCCTGGGTTAAGTTAGAGCCACCAATGGCAGGGGAGACATCGACAGTGATTGGTAGATGTGAGAACTGAGGGGAGGGAACTTAGATTGTTTGCTTAAAGATAGCGGGGGTCTGAGGACTAAAAAGGAGGAGGAGGTTTTGCTCTGGAGGAGGTCTTATCCTGGAGAGGTCTTGAAGGAGGCTGTGGAAGGAGAACTCAGGAGGAGTCAGGAGGAGAATTCTCTGGAAACATTTCTTGAAAGGAGGCTTTCTTGAAGATGGAGCCTGAGGTTGGAATGAGAAGCCTTACCTAGAGAGATCTTGGGTGAGTGATAAAACCAACTGACTGATTTATCTCTTAGGACTGAGGTCTAGGCCTTATTGGCTTGAGGCCCTTCATTCTTATTCCTTTCTTACTTACTCTCTTTTTCTATTGATTAATCAGTGTATTATAAATTAAATTTCTCTATAAAACCCAGTTGGCTTGGGCATATTCATAAATTGGGAATATATTCCCTGGCGACCATCTTATATTTATATAAAACCAAGACACAGTAGAAAACATATTTCAGCTGTCATAATTGTTATATATTTCCCTTGCTCCCAAACATTTTAATTATCACAGTTTATGGCTCCCACTCTCTTATCTGCAACTATTTAAAGCTCAAAACTATTTTAAATCTAACAGTCACACAGCTAAGAGTGTCAGAGGCCAGATTGGAACCCAGGACCTCCTGTCTCTAAATCCACTGAGCCACCCAGCTGCCCCCAGATTAATTTTTAAAAACATGAAAAGAACAATAGGAGATAGTGAAGAGATTAAGGAGAAGAACCAAGAGAACACTATATAGAGCCACATATTTAATATTTGAAGACTAACTGGTTATTGTTCACCTCCATAGGAAAAAAAACTGAGAAGTATAAATACCAAAGATATAATCTATATATAAATATCTCTTTGTAGGGCAATGCCTCCTATTGTATGGAGAGAGGAGGCAGGGGCTGAGATACCTGTAAATATATTCTATTAGTAAAAGCTTTCTTTTAATTTAAAAAGAGTCCTTCAGAAGGATGGATAATTATAGAATTAGCTCATGACTATGCCAGGAAGAGTATTGGTTTAGGTAAATAATATATTTAGGGGGATTTGGTAATGAATGGATAAGCTAGCCCCAAGAAGAGAGATTAATTCTTTCACAGCGAGCTTGAAGAGCATTATCAATTGGAGAATACTTTTGATTTACATTCATTTCCTTGGACTCTTTATAGATATTCATCAATGATTTTAGATAAGGGCTTGCAGGACCTGCTTATCAAATTTGTAGAAGCCTCACAGCTAAGAAAAATAGATAACGTGATAGCAGAATGAAAAGTCTAAAAAGCTTGACAGTTTAGTATAATATCGAATCAGATAAAGTATAATTTAATAGAGATAAATATAAAATCCTATACTTGAGCTAAAGAAAATCGCATGTGCAAGTATAAGATGGAGAAGGAGACACAACTGACAATAATACATGTCTGGGAATTTTAGTGCACTATAATTCTGAGTGTCATGGGATGGAATAGCCAAAAAAAAAGCTAATGAGATCTTGTTTTGTTATAATGGAATCATGGTGTCCAGAACGAGAGATTTGATAGTCCCACTGTTCTCTGCCTTATTTAGACGACATCTAGAATATTATATTCATTATAGAACACTACAATTGAGGCTGGGTGTTGAAATGCTAAAGTATATCGAGACAAAAGAGACCAGTGTCTTAAGGGTACCCAGATCCATGGCATTCGTGCCATCTATGCCATGTCAAGGATCTATTGAGGAAATAATTATGTTCATCCTGTAGAAGAAAAGATCAAATGAGACATATTTTTAGTATTTAATTTTTTTACATATCAATTTTTAATAATCATTAGTAATCATTTTCTGACATTTTGACATACATTTTCTCTCCCCAAGAGGGCAGGTAATATGATGTAAGTTGCACATGTGTAATAATATACTATATATTTCTACATTCATCATATTGTAAAAGGAAGCATATCTCTTACACTAGAGAAAAAATTCCTGGGACTTCTATTTGGGAAGGGACACATTTAGAGAGAGTTGCTGTGAGGATTAAATGTATGATAATAATTGTAAAGTTCAGCACAGTACCTGGCACATAGTAAATACTCTAAAAATGTTAGCTATTATTATCATTATTATTACAGAGAGAGATTCCATATATATTTAATATAATATATGTTGTATAGCACAAGAGGATGTAAGGTCCCTGAGAACAAAGAATATTTCGTGTTTTTGTCATTGCATCCCCAATAGCCAGTATTATTTTTGCTGTATTTTAAGCATTTAATAAATGCTTTTGGACTTATTGATTGAATTGTTCAATAATTGTATTTCATCAATCCATCAATATTTAATGAGCCTATTATGTGCCAGACATTGAGAATATTAGAACTAAGACTGAAACAATTCCTTCTTGCAAGTTCATATGCTAATGAGGTAATAATTCTATATAAGAATATATAAAACAGGGGGCAGCTGGGTAGCTCAGTGGATTGAGAGCCAGGTCTAGAGATGGGAGGTCTTAGGTTCAAATCTGACCTCAGACACTTACCAGCTGTGTGACCCTGAGCAAGTCACTTAACCCCCATTGCCTAACCTTTACCACTCTTCTGCCTTGGAACCAATACACAGTATTGACTCCAAGATGGAAGGTAAGGGGCTAAAAAAAAAAGAATATACAAAACAAATATACAGTTACTAGATAAAATCTCTACCAGGTAGATAAATATAAAGGAGCTTTGAAGGCTGCACAAGGAGTTAGGGGAGGGGAAGGCTTTTTGTGGGATAAGATATCTGAGCTGCACCCTAAGGGAAGAGATGAATTCTGTGAGATGGTGGTATGGAGCCAGTTCATTGCAGGAAGAGGGAACAGCTAGAGCAATGCCATGGACAAGGGAAATGTAGTATTGTTAGTGTGGAATGAAGATAAGACCAGTTTTAATCTGCTTTAGTTTTGTTTTTGAGAATGGATTTTCTCATCTCACCCAGGGTAGAAGATAGACATAGAATATTTGACTCACCTTGCCTCTAATCTGGGCTAGTTCACTCATTCTCAGGCAGCCTGGTTCCCCCTTGCCACCAACTGATCTTGGGGTCTCATAATATTGGTGCCAGACTTAGTGCTAAGACCTGATCAGCTAAGCCCCACTCAAGCATGAATAACTAGTTTCCCAGCCTCAGTGTCCACCCCCCTAGCAGGAATTAAGGTGGGTATCATGCTGGGAGGACAGGTTGCCTGGATATCAGATGCTGGGGGATGATCCTCAGTAAGGCTAGAAAGATAGGTTATCTATTTAATGTGATCATTATGCAATCAACCATAATATAACTACGTCACTAAAAGTACAAATATGATAAATTCAGAGAAGCATAGGTAGATGAACATGAACTGATAGAGGGAAGTGAAGCAGAAGTTGTATAAGACTGCAATAACATATGCAAGTTTAAAACCATGGTCTCCTCATTGCCAATTTTAATACCTTCAATTTCTTTTTCTTCTCTAATTGGTACTGCTAGTGTTTCTAGTACAATGTTAAAAGATAGAGGTGATAATGGGCATCCTTGTTTCACTCCTCATCCGAATTAGTTGCTTTCCAGTGAAAAAATAAAGGAGACCTTTGGACAACCTTTCTATTGGCTTCACTCTCCTTTATTTTTTCACCATGGACACTAACAATTTCAGCCTTTACCCTTGAAAGAGAGGGAAGAGAGACGCTAAGAAGGAAGCTTCAGAACACCTTTAAAATCCTTTGTGGGTATGACTGATACCTAGTTTCATGACTTGACTCATTGGCTGGGGAGGGGGGGATTTTTTTAAATCCTCACTATTTTTGCTTTCTCAAAATAATTAGCTTTCCTTGTCTGAAAAACTTCCTGCTTTCTTGGGTGAGGAATAGGGTTTTATATGAGTGTTCTATCTCAGAGATATTTTTTATGTTGCTTAGCCTTGTTGAGGAACCTTTCTTCTTTTTTTATTCTTTGTGAAGAAAAATTAGTATATAGGTAGGGAAAGGGAGATATATATGTCTATATGAAAATTAAAGTAATATTAAAATTGAAGCTATGAATACGTTGTTATCCATAAGATATCAACTAATTTTGAATTGCTAATTGCATTTTTCTAGTCACTTTTCAATTTCTTTTTGTTGTTTTTGTTTGTTTGTTTGTTTCTTTCTGTTTCTTTTCAAATGATTTTCTAAAACGGAGGATTCTTGAGATCTTTCCATTTTACCTTCTGTTTTTCTAATTACATTTATTTCAGAAAGCTGTAGCATGTGCAGCAGCCATGGTAGTAAAATTATCAGGCCAAGTGGTCTTAACTAGGTTGAGGTAACTGATAGTCTTCAAACACCTGAGTGAGTTAGAGAAATGTCTGCCCCATGAATGTGAAAACTTTTCCTTGTGGAATGGCTGGACAAGAACAAATTTTCCAATAGTTATGAAGGCTGCAGAAACAGATGAGCAGACATCAGATGGTTGGACATCAGAGATCATCTGCTGCATCCTTGGCCATCACTAGTCATCTTTATCTGTCTTGCCACTGAACCTGGATGTCTCTGGAAAAGAAAATGAGGCTGAAGACTTTATGCAACACTGACCCAACTTAAATCCAATTCACTTAGAAGTCAAGACATCATTTGTGATGTCATTGGTCCTCTTTGAAAACTAAGGATTAACAACAATTGCAGAATTATATTCTTCTACTGAAGAGTTCACATTTGTCCTTGACCTCCATAGTATTTCTTCATTGTTTTAGGAACTATACTTTTTTCTCACCCATTTCCTCAATTTCTCTGTGTAAAGCCCAAAACTGGGGGCTACATCCCCACTTATTTATTTTTTGTACAGCTTTCCCTGTAATGATTTCCTTCATTCAAATTCTTCATTGTGGTTAATTTACTTTTTTCGGCTATGTTTTATTTTATTTTTTGCTGTTTTGAAGTGTGAAAGGTGGCCTTTAATTACTTAGAGTCATAAATATAGAGTCAGAAGGAGCCTCATAGGTCATCCAGTCTAAGCCTCTCATTTTAAACATTTAAAAACTTAGTTAGAAGGAGAAAATGACTGACCAAGGATCCCATAAGAATTAAGCATTGGAGGTGGAATTTGAACCAAGATACTATGACTTACAAGCTAGACCAGGGCTTAGAAAACATAGAAATTCTCACCCATTCATCTTTTTTTTTCTTTTGGTTACAATACTCACTTTATTTCCCTCCCTCCCCTTCACCCACCCTTCCTGCATCCATTTCCATGTTGTTGTTTACACTATGATATTCATTTAGAGTCTATATCCCCAACCATATTCCTTCAATTAATGTATTCAAGCAGTTGTTTTTCTTCTGTGTTTCTACTCCCAGTTTTTCCTCTGAATGTAGATAGTGTTCTTTCTCATAGATCCCTCTGGGTTGTTCAGGATCACTGCATTGCCACTAATGGAGAAGTCCATTACATCTGATTGTACCAGAATATATCAGCCTCTGTACAATGTTTTCCTGGTTCTGCTCCTTTTACACTGCATCAATTCCTGGAGGTTGTTCCAGTTCCCATGGAATTCCTTCAGCTCATTATTCCTTTGAGCACAATAGTATTCCATCACCTACAGATACCATAATTTGTTCAGCCATTCCCCAATTGAAGGGCATCCCCTCATTTTCCAATTTTTTGCCAACACAAAATGCGCAGCTATGAATATTCTTGTACAGGAATTTTTCCTTATCTTTTTGGTGTACAAACCCAGCAGTGCTATGACTGGATCAAAGGGCAAACAGTCTTTTAGTGCCCTTTGGGCATAGTTCCAAATTGCCCTCCAGAATGGTTGGATCAATTCACAACTCCACCAGCAATGAATTAATGTCCCTACTTTGCCACATCCCCTCCAGCATTCATTACTTTCCATAGCTGTCATGTTAGCCAATCTGCTAGTTGTGAGGTGATACCTCAGAGTTGTTTTGATTTGCATTTCTTGGATTTAGAGCACTTTTTCATGTACTTATTAATAGTTTTGATTTCTTTAATTGAAAATTGTCTATTCATGCCCCTTGCCCATTTATCAATTGGAGAATGGCTTGATTTTTTGTACAATTGGTTTAGTTCTTTATAAATTTGAGTAATTAGACCTTTGTCAGAGGTTTTTGTAATGAAGACTATTTCCAAATTTGTTGCATCCCTTCTAATTTTGATGCAATCGTTTTGTTTGTACAAAAACTTTTTTTTAATTTGATGTAATCAAAAATATTGATTTTACATTTTGTGATTTTTTTCTAGCTCCTCCTTGATTTTAAAGTCTTTCCTTTCTCAAAGATCTGAAAAGTATACTACTATTCTGTGTTCACCTAATCTGCTTATAGTTTCCTTCTTTATATTCAGGTCATTCACCCATTTTGAGTTTTTCTTGGTATAGAGTGTAAGATGTTAATCAAAACCTAATCTCTCCTATACTGTTTCCAATTTTCCCAGCAGTTTTTATCAAATAGTGGGTTTTGGTCACAAAAACTGGGATCTTTGGGCTTATCAAAGACTGTCTTGCTTGAGGTCACTGATAGCATGTGGCAGCAGCCACACCCAGGGCAACGGCTTCAACAGGCCGGCCAAACCTTGTGAGGGTAGCCATCAGGTTGTCGACCCCTGGTGAACCAGGGCTTTGCTCACCCAACATGTGAAGACTGCTTCGGCTGAACAGACGGAAGAAACCAATAAGAAGGTTCAACAGCTGAGAGTGTGACGCAGCAAACGCAGCCACCCAATGCAGCTGAGGAAGTCTCCAGACATAACAATTTTTTGTGCCACTGGACCCAGGCTTCCAAAGCCGAGAGAGTGGGACTGTCTCTGTGCATCGACTTTTCCACTTAAATCTCCTTCACGCACAAGTGTCTTTGTGCACACTTATCTATCCTAACCCCATCCACCCTCTTCAAGACCTGCGGCGATGGGGGAGTGACGACTGTAAACCTCAAAATTTCTTAGACTTATAAATGTTGGAAATTTCACCATTGGGAAATTTCATACTTGAAAAATTTCCTATTGATAGTGGGTCTTGGCTATTGGAATGTGAACCCCATTGGCATGAGAGTTTCCTCCTCCTCCCTTCTTAAGATTACTTTAGGACAGAAACCTTTTGCTGAACAATGGAAAGGACTTTGACCTATGCTTAAGCATAGAACAGGAATTTCTTTGAGTCATGATTGATTTTAGAATTGATACAATGGAGATACTTGGAATCAATCTCCACCCTACTCAGTCCTAAGAGGATTGAGGAAGGGCTGCAGCATAGATCAAAATTTAATTATTCCAATCTCTACCCTACTCAGGTTAACAGGATTTAGGAAGGGCTGTAACAAAGGATCAAAGATTTAATTATTTGAAAATATGACCTTCAACAGACCTGCAAAGCCAGAGACCTCTGGGCGGTCCTGGGTTAAGCTAGAGCCTCCATTGGCACAGGGAAATTGATGGACAGTGATTGGTAGATGTGAGAACTGAGGGGAGGGAACTTGGATGGTTTCCTTAAAGATAGAGGGGTCTGAAGACTCAAGGTGGTGGTTGAGGAATTTGTCTGAGTGGTTGGAGTGTGCTCTGAGAAGCTTGCGCTGAAGGAAGCTGAAGGTGGGGGCCTCTGAGACTGTTTCTCCATTTTGGTCACGTGAGTAATAGGGACTGATCTCTTTTCTTTGCCCCAGCTATCTAAGGGCTTGGGCCTTTTGGCCCAGCCTAAACAGAAGGGGTATTTAAGCCCTATTCCCTTCTCTCCCCTTTCTCTCTCCCTCTCTCTCTCTATCTCTAATTCCTTTCTTCCTCCTGTTTTGTAATTAAACTCCATAAAAGGTTGACTGCTGACTTGAGTTTTCATTTAGGAATTACATAGCTGAATTCCTTGGCGACCTTAAATTAATATATATCAGTCTTTTAAAGTGATTTCCTTGTCACACGACGCAACAGGTGGAGGTGACCACTGGCAGTTGTAGTCACGATCCTGCACGTAGGCGGCTCATGGATCAGTGGTCGCTCGGCCCTGTGGGCAGCAGAGACATTCAGCAGCATCCTGGGCGACTGAGCAGCCCTCTCTAGGACAGCACTGCTCACCCTAATCAAGGGAGGGACTAGAAAAGGTGTCCCAAACATTGCCTGCCCTACAAACACCTGGTCAGCACACCACAGCTGGCGGGTCATCCCTTTAAGCGGTCAAAATCAAAAGAAACATAATACAAAGAAACTCCTACTAGGAGCATGGAACATCAGAACATTACTTGACAGAGAGAATACCCCAAGACCTGAGAGAAGAACAGCTCTAATCAGTAAAGAACTGGCGCATTATAACATCGACATCGCAGCCTTAAGCGAAACACACTTACCAGAAGAGGGATCACTCAGGGAACCCACCACTGGATACACCTTCTTCTGGAAAGGTAGAGCCTCAAATGAAGACAGAATCCACGGTGTTGTCCTGGCCATCAAGACCAATTTGCTCAAACAGCTGCCAGACTTGCCTGTGGGCAAGTCTGCCTTCCCTTCTGCCTTCCCCTTAAACCCAAGTGTTCTCAGATTCCGGCTTTTGGGGGGGAGGGCATACCTTTTTGATTGAGTCCAGCAGGAAGGTTCCTTGGTTCTGTCTTGTTGTTAGGTTGTTAGTCTCCTAGGAGCCTTGTCATTGGTAAGAAAAGGTTTTCAGAGGTCTGAACTTCTGTTACTTCTAAGCCGCCATCTTTACTCCGCCCCCTTCTGAATCACACCCAATCATCTTGATGGAAGTCACAAGCAGTATTCCTTTATTTCAATGACAGTCTTTCCCTCTCTCCAGTAATATTCTTAATTATTCTTGGAACCTCCATAGGGAGGAATAGAATAAGTACTAATATAGCACCTATTGTGTTCCAGGGAATGTGCTAATGTCTTTACAAATATTAACTAATTTGATCCTGATGACAACCATACAAGGTAGATGTTTTTAATATCCCATTTTAAAGCAGAGGCAACTGAGACAAACAGAGGTTAAGGAACTTATCACTTAGCTAGTAAGTGTCTGATTTCAAATTTGAACTCACCTCTTCCTGACTCCAATCTCAGTGCTCCTTCTACTATACCACCTAGTAGTTCTCATGGCAGAATTCATGCTGCCTTGGTTCAACAAATAAAATCTATCTCTATACTGAGGGAAATAGAAAATTAAGAAAAAGAGAATTTTTGTTCCTGGGTCATCTAACACAAGGGAATGCAAAAGAACTCAAGAAAGGTGAAAATGGAATTATACTGTAGTGCACTCATCACAAATTTCTTAGGTCAGAATATTATTCCCACTAACTTATCTGAGACTTTTTGGTCCTTATACTATGTACCTTATACTTTGGTTCATGTTACTCCATCTTCTCTAAACCCCAGGTTTTACACTGAGTCCTCACTCTAAATCTGTCTTTGGGGAATTAATAATATGTTTCACCATAGCTTAAGTTTTGACATACAGCGACCCATGAAAATCATTTACAGTGAAGCCAGGTACTTTGGGCTTTTCTATTCCAAATTAGTACATCCCCCAAGGTAAATTGGTCATAGGAGCCTTTTCCAAGCAAGATATCTGCAGCCAAAAAGAATTATACCCTCTGGGAAAAAGCAGCTGGTGGGAAAAGCAGCCTGGGAAAGCTTGGCCCCGCCACTTGGAGGAATCCCAATGCCTCAGTCAGGCTGTCAAACCTGGAGGACCTCCAACAGTCCAGAAAACCAAACCAGCAACAGGTGCTGAAAGTGATTTTCAAATTTTCTTTTTGGTCACTTCACCTTTTCCACAGAAATTGTGCCAGTGTGCTTCAAATAGTAAGATATTTAGTTATTGCAGAAAATCAGAACATGAACTCACCTGCTTCCAAATCACCCCTACAAGCTACATGGAGGTTTGCTAAATTCACACCTGCTCCATCCACCACATATAGCTTTCATTTAGTGAATCTGAAGACTAGTACCAAATTCATACACAAAGGACCAGTTGTTCACCATCCAATCAAGAGAACTCCCTCCATACTTGGCCATAATAATAATGATGTTGAAGAATAATATTTAGATGTGTTTTAGGTGTGGCAAAGCACTTTAAATCTATTACTTCACTACATCTTCACAACAATCTTGTGGTAGATGCTATTTTTTTTACTAAACTGAGACAGAGTCAAGTGATTTGCTCATATTCACACAACTAGAAAATGTATGAGAGATGATTAAAATTCAAGAATCCTAACTCCAAGTATAGCATTATATCCACTGTACCACCTACCTGTCTCTTGGCAAGGGGAGAGAATACCAAATAGCTTCTGCCATCAGAAATCAAGAGTAAATAGCTTCTCTAAAGAAAATAAAGCTCCAATCAGAATATTATGGTCATTGTGGCAGGATATGCAGAGTAGTCCAGCAGTGGAGAAGACAGGTCTATTTAAGGCTCCATTCAGTCACAAAAAGAATTCTCTAGATTTGAGAATGAACTCCTTTCTCTTCTCCATTTTTAGAAAAAGCTTGCTTTCCTTCAGTGCTCAGATTACCTATCATTTCCAGAAAGTCTCTCCTGATTTCTTTTTAAAATGTGTTTGTTATATTTAAAAATCCAGTTAACTCCCTCCCCCCCTTCCCTCTCCTCATTAGAGAAGGCATCATTTGACAAAAAGATAAAAGATTTATGTATATATAAATGTATGAAAATATATATATGTATATATAATGATGTCTTAATTATGTCTATTCTTCAATTCTTTCTCTGGAGGTGGACATATATTAGTCATTCTTCAAGCAATTTCTGTTGCTGTATATAATGTTCTTTTAGTACTACTCATTTTACTCTCTTTGATTTTATGTAGGTCTTTCCATGTTTTTCCAAAATTAACCTACTTATTTCTTATGGTGCAGTACTATTTCATCACAATCATATCCCACAACTTGTTTAGCCATTCCCCAATTGATGGTCATTTCTTCAATTTCCAGATCTTTATTACCACAGAGAGCTGCTAAAATTATTTCAGAACATATTATTTCTTTTCCATTTTCCCCAGATGCCTTAGGGAATAAATCTAATAATTACATTGGAAGGTCAAAGGGTATCATATTTTAATATTCTGAGCACAATTCCAAATTGTTCTCCAAAATGGTGGATCAATACATAGTTCCACCAACAATGTATTAGATTTCTCTAAAATTTAATGTTCTTCTCTTTCTCAAAAGTCATGTAAATACCTATCCATTACAAGTTGAATCCCAAGTAAAATATAATGTCTTGAAAAGTAGGAATGTTTCTTCTTTTCCTCTCTCTCTTCCTCTTCTTCCTCTTCTCTCTTTTCAGCTTTCTCTTTCTCCCTCTCCTTCTTCTTTACCTTTTTTCTCTTATTCTTTTCTCTTCTCCATTAATATTTTATGTTGTAGACATTAAGTATTTAATAAATTCTTGATGGATTTGGATCATAACTGCTTCCAAATTTGACAATACTGCATTTTCAGGACCATTTGATCTCCAAATCCCTATCTTTTAGCGCTACACACTATGTGCTTCTGTGATGATTTTTCTTGACCATCTATACCTATCCAGGCCCATCCTTCCTTCTTCCCCTCTTTCCAAGTAGGAAACCTTTTCTCAGCAGTAGAGAATTCATGCATCTACAATGCCCACTGAGGTATGTTAGTGATAATGCAGATTGCTTAGATTGCATAAAATACACCTTGAACTCTTGCTTTTTTTTCATAATTTCAAAAATTCAAAAATTATAACAATATAATATGTAACATAATATAATGCTTGTGATTAGAAAAATGTTGAATAAATTATAACAAATATGCTTATCCAAGAGAAGCAAATTCTCACATTAGCTAAGTTCAAAATGTCTCCTTTCCCCTCCTACCTCTCACCTCTCCAAGAAGGCAGGTAATATCATAGAAGTTTTGTTTGTCATGTTTTGGAACAAAATATATTTTGCTTACACTAGAGAAAAATTCATGGAGGAAATAATGTAAAGAATGGTATGTTTCACTCTGCATTCAGGTTCTGTCTGTTTCTTCTATGGTAGTAAATATTCTTTTTCATAATGATGTCCTTGAAGTAGTCCTGGATCCTTGCCTTACTGATAATAGTTAATTCATTGACAGTTGACCATAAATGTAAAGTTGGCAGTTGTTACTATGTACAAAGTTCTAGTTCTGCTCACTTCACTTTGCATCAGAAGCCTTACTAGATTTTCTGTGTGATCATGTTTCTCATTTCTTTTGACACAATAATATTTTGTTACAACTATATATGATAATTTATTCAACCATTCTCCAATTGGTAAAAATCCCCTCAATTTCCAGTTCTTTGCCACTGAAAATAGAACTGCTAAAATAATTTAAAGCATATAGTTTTATTTCCTTTTCCTTTGTTCATCTTAGGAAATAAACCTAATAGTGGTATTACTGGGTCAAAAGGTATACATAGTTTTATTAATCTTTGAGTTTAATTAAAAATAGTTTTCCAAAAAAGTTGGATCATTTCACAGTTCTACCAACAATGTATTAGTATCCTTATTTTTCCACATTCCCTCTAACATTTATCATCTTGCCCATTTATCATTTTAGCCAAACTGAGAGGTGAGATATCTCAGTCGTTTTCATTTGTATTCCTCTAATCAATAATTATTTAGAACATTTTTTCACATTTATCTTTGTCTTTACCCAAAAACTGTTTGTTCATAAATTTGAAAATTTTTCAACTGAGAAATGGCTCATATTCATATATATTTGACAATTTCCCTATCTATTTAAACATGACAAACACAGGAACTATATGAACACAACTACAAAACACTCTCCATACAACTAAAACTAGACTTGAACAATTGGAAAAACATTAACTGCTCATGGGTAGGACAAGCCAATATAATAAAAATGACCATCCTACCCAAACTTATTTATCTATTTAGTGCCATATCCATTGAACTTCCAAAAATTGTTTTACTGATTTAGAAAAAAACATAACAAAGTTCATTTGGAAGGACAAAGGATCAAGGATATCCAGGGAAATAACAAAAAAAGATACAAAGGAAGGGGGCCTTGCAGTACCAGATCTCAGACATTATTATAAAGCAGTGGTCATCAAAACAATTTGGTACTGGCTAAGAGACAGAAAGTAGGATCAGTGGAATAGACTCAGGGTAAGTGACCTCACCAAGACAGTATATGACAAACCCAGAGAACCCAGCTTTTGGGACAAAAACCCACAGTTTCATAAAAACTGCTGGGAAAATTGGAGGACAGTGTGGGAGAGATTAGGTTTAGATCAACATCTCACACCCTACACCAAGATAAATTCAAAAAGGGTGAATGACTTGAACATAAAGAAGGAAACTATAAGAAAATTAGGTGAACTCAGAATAGTATACATGTCAGACCTTTGGGAAGGGAGAGGCTTTAAAACCAGCAACACTTAGAAAGAGTCATAAAATGCAAAATAAATAATTTGGAATATATCAAATTAAAAAGTTTTTGTACAAACAAAACCAATGTAACCAAAATCAGAAGGAAAGCTACAAATTGGGAAACAATCTTCATAAAAACCTCAGACAAAGGTTTAATTACTCAAATTACAAAGAGCTAAATCCATTGTACAAAAAATCAAGCCATTCTCCAATTGATAAATGGGCAAGGAATATGAATAGGCAGTTTTCAGATAAAGAAATCAAAACTATTAATAGGCACATGAAAAAGTGTTCTCAATCTCTTATAATCAGAGAGATGCAAATCAAAACAACTCTAAGGTAACACCTCACAACTAGCAGATTGGCTAACATAACAGCAAAGGAATGTAATGAATGTTGGAGGGAATGTGGCAAAGTTGGGACATTAATGCACTGCTGGTGGAGTTGTGAACTGATCCAACCATTCTGGAGGGCAATTTGGAACTATGCCCAAAGGGCGACAAAAGAATATCTACCCTTTGACCCAGCCATAGCACTGCTGGGTCTGTACCCCAAAGAGATAATGGACACAAAGACTTGTACAAAAATATTCATAGCTGCGCTCTTTGTGGTGGCCCAAAACTGGAAAACGAGGGGATGCCCATCAATTGGGGAATGGCTGAACAAACTGTGGTATATGTTGGTGATGGAATACTATTGTGCTCAAAGGAATAATAAAGTGGAGAAGTTCCATGGAGACTGGAACGACCTCCAGGAAGTGATGCAGAGCGAGAGGAGCAGAACCAGGAGAACATTGTACACAGAGACTAATACACTGTGGTATAATCGAATGTAATGGACTTCTCCATTAGGGGCGGTGTAATGTCCCTGAACAACTTTCAGGGATCCAGGAGAAAAAAAACACCATTCATAAGCAAAGGATAAACTATGGGAGTGGAAACACCGAGAAAAAGCAACTGCCTGAATACAGAGGTTGAGGGGACATGACAGAGGATAGACTTTAAATGAACACTCTAATGCAAATACTATCAACACAGCAATGGGTTCAAATCAAGAAAACATCTAATGCCCAGTGGACTTACGCGTCGGCTATGGGGGGTGGGGGGGGAGGAAAAGAAAATGATCTATGTCTTTAACGAATAATGCTTGGAAATGATCAAATAAAATATATTAAAAAAAAACAATGCAACCAAAATTATAAGGAAAGCAACAAATTGGGGAAATATTTATAACAAAAAACTCTGACAAAGGTCCAATTACTCAAATTTATAAAGAGCTAAATCAATTGTACAAAAAATCAAGCCATTCCTCAATAAGCAATTTTCAGATAAAGAAATCAAAACCATTAATAAGCACATGAAAAAGTGTTCTAAATCTCTTATAATCAGAGAAATGCAAATCAAAACAACTCTGAGGTACCACTTTACACCTAGCAGATTGGCTAACATGACAGCAATGGAAAGTAATGAATGTTGGAGGAGATGTGGCAAATTTGGGACATTAATGAATTGCTGGTGGGATTGTGAATTGATCCAACCATTCTTGAGGGCAATTTGGAACTATGCCCAAAGGGTTATAAAAGACTGTCTGCCCTTTGATCCAGCCATCCCAAAGAGATCATAAAAAATAAGACTTGTACAAAAATATTCATAGCTGCCCTCCTTGTGGTGGCAAAAAATTGGATAATAAATGGATGCCCTTCAATTGGGGAATGGCTGAACAAATTGCCGTATCTTTTGGCATTGGAATACTATTGTGCTCAAATGAATAATGAACTAGAGGAATTCCATGGAAACTGGAACGACTTCCAGGAATGGATGCAGAATGAGAGGAGCAGAACCAGAAAAACATTGTACTCAGAGACTGATACACTGTGGTGCAATCGAATGTAATGGACTTCTCCATTAGCAGCAATGCAATGATCATGAACCACCTGGAGGGATCTATGAGAAAGAACACTATCCATCCACATTCAGAGGAAAAACTGTGGGAACAGAAACATAGGAGAAAAACAGCTGCTTGATCACATGTGTCAAAGGGGATATGATGGGGGATGTAGACACTAAATGATAATCCTAATGCAAACCTAACAATTTGGAATTAGGTTTTGATCAAGGACACATGTAAAACCCAGTGGAATTGCATGTCTGCTACCAGAGGGATTGGGGGAGGGGAGGGAAAGAACATGACTCTTGTAACCAAGGAAAAAATATTCCAAATTAACTAAATAAAATTTTAAAAATTATTGGTTTGGAGGCAGCTGGGTAGCTCAGTGTATTGAGAGCCAAACCTAGAGATGGGAGGTCCTGGGTTCAAATCTGGCATCAGACATTTCCCAACTATGTGACTCTGGGCAAGTCACTTAACCCTTATTGCCATAGCCCTTACTACTCTTCTGCCTTGGAGCCAATACACAGTATTGATTCTAATATGAAAGGTAATGGTTTTAAAAATATATTGGTTTATCTGAAAGTCTAGACCAAAAAAAAAAATCCTAGAGATGAAATTTCAAAAAAATTATCAAGGAAAACAGCCCTAATATCCTAGAACTGGAGGCTAAACTAGAAATGGGAAGAATCTACCAGTCACTTTCTGAAAGAGATCACAAAATGAAAACTTCTAGGAACAGTGAAGCCAAATTCCAGAGTTCTCTGGGCAAAAAGAAAATATTGCCAATAGTAGCCATAAAGAAATAAATCAAATACTATGGAGCCAAAGAGAGAATAAAAGAAGAGTCAGTAACTTTATAGTAGTAATGCAGAGATCAGAAAAGCCATTTAATAGATTAAATAATTTGGCTGAGATGATATTCACAGTGAGGTGTTAGTCAAGTAAATATTGAATCTACTCACCTTAAGAGTAAAAACATATATCCAATAAGAAACTATGTTTATTGAGGAAAGTTATGGTACAGTACCTGAGCCCAAAAGAATGCACAAACTTTTACAATTCCAAAGTTATGAGGTACCCCAAGCACTTGGATTTTCTGCATTGTGACTCCTTGCAAATTTGCATGTTTACTCATTCTCCAGCACAAACATGCATTGGTGAAACCCAATTTTATGCACACAATCCTAATGAATGTGTACAGGATTTATCATATGCTTTCTGCATTTGTCATAATATATGAGTATCTGTAGTAGTATTTATATTTATTTTTCTTTATTGCTAATCAAATGGAACAGGTGATATAGTGAACAAAGCTCTGGACTTTGAATCAGCACATTATAGGTTCAAATCTAGTCTCAGATACTTACTAAATCTAAGGCACTGGATAAGTCTTACCTGGAATACTTATTTCCTCATGTAAAAAATGCAGATTTTAATATTATTTGGCTCTGAGGTTTTTTAAGAAGATAAAAAAGATAATATTTGTAAATCATTTATGAAGTGATAACTAATAATGGTTAATATTGAAAAGTTCATATTGAGAGATCTGTTATAGAAGTGCCTGAGGGAGCAAGAAGGGGTTCAAGAACTAGAGCAATGATTACAGTGAATAGATCTCCTCACAAATGGGTTGTGACTAGGATTCAGACAATCTGAGTGCCACTGTACTGCTGGTGTTGCTTCTCTGGGAAACCATTTTGAGGATAGATCAGAGTGACTGAATCAGAAAGTGAACAGGTGTTCACACACAATAGAGGCATTAGGAGTATCAGTGTGGGCAGTCACCAAATAAACATATTATACTGGATATTAAAGATTATTGAACTTTACATTAGACATCAATAAAATTCTAAGGCATATTAAACAGGTTGTTCTGTACGCTTTTTTAAAAGGAAATGATGATTACCAGGGAACTGAATATATATATATATATATATATATTTTTTTTTTAAAAAGAATTGGGCAAACAAACCACATTTACTTTCATGATGATAATAGACTAATAGATTCAAGGAAGTGCTGGATATATAGGGTTACGCAAGTCCCAAAACCATCAGAATGGGACTTTCTTCTCATGGGTGGAGATCAATATCCTGTGCCAAGGGCCAGGCAGAGTTGGTGAGAGATAGAAAGATGAAAGTGGCAAGCTCTTTGAGTCCCTTCCGTTTCATTCGGCTCTACAGTCCCTTCAAGCACTTCTGGCTTCCAACTTCAAAAGAGAAGGATGATGATGCCAATCCCTTCAGGTGACTAGAGGGAAAATAAGACTCTGGAAAGAATCCAATATGGGAGGAGCTGGCAGTACACCATGTCCCTCTCCTTAGCTCGATACACTAGAGACCTCAGGGAATTTCCTTCTAGTTGAGATCTGGGACTTTCTTGTTTCCCCTTCTGGCAGAAATTAAAGTCTTTCATGGAGAGGGGTAGGAGAAAAAGAAGCTAGAGGGATCTATTCTGTCTCCCTTCAAGCCACAGAATGGCATCTCTATATTATGTGTTGATGCCCCTCCCTACATATGATTTTTGCAAGGTATTTCGTTGACAGATTCTCTCATAATATCTTCATGAACAAAATATTGATATAAGGAATGGATATAAATACAATTAGATAAATTCTCAGCTGGTTGCAGTATCATAGTTAAAGAGTGCTGCTTAATGGATTAATATTAAATCTGGAGGAAAGATTTGAGTAGAAAGTCACAAAGCTCTGTACTTAATCCAGTTCTATTCATCATTTTCCCCCAATGATTCTTAAGAAGACATAGAAGTAAATCTTACCAGATTTTCAGACCACATAAAGCTGGGAGGGATAACTACAATATCAAATGACTGAATTAGGATCCAAGAAGACTTCAAGAGGGTAAAATTATGACCTGAATATAATAGGATGAAATTGAACAGCAATAGATAATCTTAAGTAGTTAATTGGCCCCTAATTAGTTTGTTTCTTCCACTACAGACATAGCCCCTGAAGCTGCCCTTATCCCCTGGGACCACTTAGTAGAAATAGGACTCCCCCTATTTTAATGTCCTTTTAGGAGATAACACGCAACCTTTTTAGTCAAAGAATGAGAGGGGCTTCCTTTCTCAAAAAATCTAATACCTCAAGGAAAGGAAACATCTTGGGCAATAGATTACTGTATTATAGTAGTGAGGAGTTGGAAGTAACTACCATTTTGATCAACCAGTAAGCATACTCTAAGATCCTATAGCATGAAGGAACAAGGGAATAAATGAATTCAAAAGGGACAGGGTGCAGGATTGTCCTGATGTTTATGCCTAATGGATCATATGAGTAAATTGTTAAATTTTCAGTGGGATAATAGACATCTGAGAAATTGGGAAAACACTATAACTGAGATATTAATGTATTCTTTTGTTGACTTCTAGATTTAAGAAAGTGATAGAAAATATTAATTGTACATATTAAAATTATAAATGTTGTACTTATTTTTTCAGTGAGTCAGTTGTTAAACACTTACTAGCATATCTCTGGACAAAAAAAATTCTTGTATAAATGGGGTGGTGGTGACATAGGTCTGGGGAAAGCTTAGCTATAGAAGGAAAGAGGAATAAGGCTTTAGAAGAGTCTCTGAAAATAAACAATAGGAAAAAACAGAATGAGAGACAGTATATGTATGACTTATCTGAAGTTAAACCTGTTGAAAATTGAAGTGTAAAGAATAATCTTGAGGCACTAAATAGAAAACTGTTTCATAACAAGATTTCTGCCCAAAGAAATGACTACAGCCTCAAACTAAAAGATGATATAGATTCCCTTTTTGGCTACCATACTCTCTTCACCAAAACATAAAGCTTCCATTGCCAATGGAGAGAAAGAAGATCTATAAATCCTCTGCTCTGCTCTATCAGGAACCCATATAGGCTATATTTATAGCAAAATGGAATAGAAAAGAAATAAAATAGAAAAGAAGTTGGAATTTGAGTCAAGAAATCTAGATTCAAATTCTAGCTCTGATAACAGCTGTGTAATCGTGGGCAAGCTTTTAAATTTCTCTGGGCCTCAGTTTCCACATACATAAATTCTGAATCATGTTTTCAATGTATCCTCCTGCCATAAATTCAATGAATGAACAGATAATCTATTATATCAAGAACTCCCCAATGTTTGGAGTCATTCATTTAATTAACAATGTTATTGAAAGCTTACATCATATTTCAAACTCTATGCTAAATCTTAATGGAAAACAAAGATGGATAAAATATGGTTCCTCCCATAAGGTATTTGTTTTTCTTTTGTGTATGGAAGGGATAGAATTACATATACTAAAATGAGGAAAAAAGGAAATAAGCTGTAGAAATTGATGTGAATGCTAAGAGGCTCTTTTTCAGGGAAGCTGTAGATTTAGGGGTAATTTTTTAAGTTGTTGACCTATGCTCAATTTTCAAGACACTTAACCAACCACCAGCCTTTGCTCAGTCCAACACAATTCTCACATGGATCCTTTTTCCACTGGTCAAAACTAATCTGTCATCTCCTGACTAATTTCTGTATTCCCATTTCTGAGTCTGTACATGCAAGTTCCCTCCTCAGTTTCTTTGGTTAAGCCATGTTCCTTTCTCTCTTTGAATTCTGGTTAAAATTTAACCTCATCCAGAAAGGTTCCCATGGTTACCACTATCTCTACCACATTTCACACTTCTACCTGGCACCCACCCTCTCATCACTTATAGTGTGGAATACAAATCTCTGCTTGATGATTATCAGGCTCTTTGGTTCACAGCATAAAATCATAGCGTGCTAGAAGGGAGAAAAAAACTGATCTAGTCCAACCCATTTAAAAAAATAAATTAGGGGAAAGGAACAGCAATATTTGTCCTAGTGACTTGGCCAAGGTCACATAGCTCATTAGTGGTAGACCCAAGACCTGAGCCCCGGTCTCCCGAGTCCCTCTATAAATATTCTTTCCACTGTTCAATGACTACATCATTTTTGACAGGGGGTAGAAGAATATTATAATTGGCAATGACCTTAGAAAATATTTAGTCCAGCCCCCTAATTTTAGAAGTGAGGAAATGGAGGACCAGAGAGTTTGAGTGTTTTGCCTAATACATCCAAGAGCAGAGCTGAAAATAGAAGCGAGATCTTCTACTCTCTAGCCCAACATTCCTTTCTATTATGTCATTTTGCCTCATTTGTTGCTTATGTTGCAAAAAAAACTGTCTTCCAAACTAGACTGTCAGCTCTTTTAGGGCAAGAATCATCTCATCAATTTTTTTTTTTGCCTCTCTTTACCCCGTAGTGACAGTGCTTCAGAATCATTACTCAATTAATGTTGTCAACAAAACCCTGCTGCTATTTAAACAAGCTGCTACTGAGCTTTATATTATTACCCCAATCCTACCTTGCCAGATTTTTATTCCCCTTCTCATGTTTTTGACTGCTTGTGGGTTGTTCTTGATGGGTTTTTTTTTTCCGTGTTCTGTATGGCACCCAATATATTGTTGAAAATTATCTGTGCATATGAATTCAGCCTAATGCATGCATTTAAGCATTCCTCATCAGGATTTTCTATTTAAGCAACTCTTTCTCCTAGCAGGAGATGTTTTGTTTCCATCATCTAGCGAGTTTGAGAGTAAACCATTGCCTTTTCCTAAATGATTTGCTCAGAAGCCTTGTTTGACGGTCTCCCTCGGATAGAGACACAAGGTCTGGAAATATATAGGTTTCATCGATATTGGCGATCGCAGTCATTCAGATGGGCTCCCTTACAAAACACCCCAGGCTTTGTTTGTTGCCTGCGTCAGATTATCCATGTTAGTGGTGATCCGCAACCGAGATGGGCACCAGTTTCTCAAAATATCTCTTAGCTATTACCTGTGAATGCTTGAAAGAATTCACAAATGCAGATGCCTTGTTATGCATGCTGCCTCCAGAAGCAGCCTCGGAGACGCCAGATGGCACAGCGAGAGCTGTACAAGTGACAGATGATAAACTGTACCAAGCCACATAAATTAACCTCATCATGGCCACAACATCAGATGCCACGGGGAAAGGCAGAGGTACTGCACAGTGACAGTGCAATGTCGCCCACAGGGATGGCTTCGGAATCCATCTGGGGCCCTTCACAGGACAATAGAGGAGCCCCAGATGGACTGGGAAGTGTGAGCATTTGTGTATGCAAGGGTAGTCGAATCTTGCTTGAAATGAACTGAAGCCTTGGTCAGGAAGGATGCCAGAGCCAGCTTCACTCAGCCTGGATAGCCTGTGAATGTCATTACAGGAAATCTCCCACAGTCTCACTACTCGAGTGTGTCATGACTTCTAGGTCAGAACCCCAACGTACAGTTTTCTCAGGATTTAATTCAGAATGAACCGAACAGAAGTCCAGTGCATACTTCATGGGACTTATTAAACTCAATAGACAGCAATAAGCAAAATCACAAAGGAAACAAGTGATACAGGTTCTGCCCTCAAGAACAAATTTAGTGCACAAGGCAAGAAAGAAAATGTACTAGATAATGACAAAAACTCGCATTCTTTAAGTCTGAGAAAATGCCTTCTTCTCATTAACCCTGTGAGGTAGCTTTTGCAGGTCCTATTATCCCCATTTTATGGATGAGGAAAATGAGCTTCAAAGAGATTTAAGAATCACCTAAGGCCTTCCAGTCCATAAGTGTTGGAGGTCGTTTTGAAACACAGGTCTACAGTGAATGCACAGTTCTTCTCACTTTGGACTGTATAGCAGCAAAGGGATGGAAAGATGTAAACAAAAGCATAACCAAGCACAGCTTATAAGGACATCAATTTATTGCTTTCTCAACATGTCATATACTATGCTTTCAAATGAACATATAATGTGAAGCCGTGTGCTTTATTAAAAGAAAAGTAAAGTAAAATAATTATTTTACTGTAGACATCTTGCTCTGCTTAGTACATAACCAGATTCTTAATAAAAATATGCTAGAGAGGGCATGAGGCAAAGTAGATGGAACACTAATCAGAATGACTTGGACTCCAGATAACACAGTGACTTGTGCAATTTTAAGAAAGCTACAAGCAGTGGCAGCCCTGGAGACAGAAGGTCTTTCAGTTCAAATCGACCCTCAGACATTTCCCAGCTATGTGACTCTGGTCTAAGCCTTCAGTCTTTTGCCTTGGAACTGATCCTTAGTGTTGATTTAAAACAAGAGATAAGGAAAGGAAGGAAGGAAGGAAGGAAGGAAGGAAGGAAGGAAGGAAGGAAGGAAGGAGAAGGAAGGAAGGAAGGAAGGAAGGAAGGAAGGAAGAAGAAGAAGAAAGGAAGAAAGAAAGAAAGAGAAAGAAAGAAAGAAAGAAAGAAAGAAAGAAAGAAAGAAAGAAAGAAAGAAAGAAAGAAAGAAGAAAGAAAGAAAGAAAGAAAGAAAGAAAGAAAGAAAGAAAGAAAGAAAGAAAGAAAGAAAGAAAGAAAGAAAGAAAGAAAGAAAGAAAGAAAGAGAGAAAGAAAGAAAGAAAGAAAGAAAGAAAGAAAGAAAGAAAGAAAGAAAGAAGAAAGAAAGAAAGAAAGAAAGAAAGAAAGGAAGGAAGGAAGGAAGGAAGGAAGGAAGGAAGGAAAGAAAGAAGTATCACAATAGTATCCCTATTTTTAGAGATAAAAGTCAGAGAGGTAAAAGAATTAAGAACTGGAAAAAGATTTCTTTGTCATCAGTACTTCAAGAAGAAGCAACTTTTTTTTTCCTCCACAAAGTAGTAAAAACAAGAGTGCCTATTTAAAAAAAAATCAGACATAATGGACACTCCTTTTTATAATGATAACATGATTGACCTCACTCTAGAAATTATAAAAGAATGGACGTCTCATGAAGATGGGGAAGCAGAGGTGTCATGAGGTTGAAATGATCTAATGAAACAAGCACTTTCTAAATTATAAAGCACTATGTAAATGTAAGTTAGTATTATTTATTTTGTATATTGTTATATATTTTATGTTATTAAATATTTTGGCATCTAGTTGTACAGTGGATAGAACACCAGACCTAGAGTCAGATAGATCTGAGTTCAAATCTATTAACGAGAAATTTACTAGCTATGTGACTCTGACCAAGTCACTTAACCTTCTTTGTCTGTTTTCTCATCATAAAATGAGAAGGTGAAGGACATGACAAGCCACTCCAGTATGTTTTCCAACAAAACCCCATATGGGGCCACAAAGAACTGGACATAACTGAATTATTGAGCAACAACACTTTGTTGTTATTCTTCTTCTTCAGTGATTAGGCCTTCAGTCTGGTGATGACTTCAATCTCTGAGCCTTCTACTATACTCATGCTGAGCCCAAGTAATATACTAATTCAAGCTGTGTTAATAAATGTTTAACCCAGAAGGAAAAAATGTATGCACACAAACTTTTAAGTTTAATATGTATAATAAAAACTTCCTTAGACAAGAAAATCAACAAAATGATAAATGAAGTCCTGATTTTTAGCAACTAATCATTTCTGCACTTTGAGTGATCATATTGAAGACTTAACAATTAACTCTGCAAGTTGATTAGATCTGGTTCCAGGTAACCCCGAGGGAGAAGGTAGCAAAAATGGAAGGAGGGTGGTGCTGGGTAAAATGACAGCATTGGTAGAATTTGGGACTGAGTGAGAGACTAGTGAAGTAATAGTTGGGTAAATTGTATCAGTAAAGTTCTAGATGCTTTGCTATAAAACTTGGGAAAATACTTGTGAATGAGTTAGGAATTTGATAAGGGATAGGGATCATTTACATAGTGCCTACCATGGCCAGGTATATCATTTAAATACTTCACAATTGGATCATTGGATCCTCATAATAACTCTAAGAGGTAGGTGCTATTATCCCATTTTATAGTCAAAGAAACTGAGGGAAACAGAGTTATATGACTTGCCCAGAGTAAAACAGCTATTCTTTTGAGGTCAAATTTGATTTCAGGTTTTCTTTACTATAAATCCAATGTGCTCTTCACTGCACTTACCTGTCTAGCCAATTGACCCAGTGAAATAGACACCAAAGAAAGTTCAAATAACATGGCATGACTTAGTAGAGAAAATAAAAGTTTTCCACACCCCAAAAATATACCCACCTCTTGCCCTGCTCCTCCATCTGATATCTAGATTATTTGTGATCCTTTTGAGTTAAGACATTATGTGAGACCTTTATTAAAATTCAAAAACTTTAAATAGAAATAAGGTGCTTAAACCATGAATATCCATGAATACATTTATCAGATCAATTGTAACACTTAGCAAGGTAACCTGGGAAATTAAACTCAGGGCAGTTACATGGGGATGGCAGTAAGCAAAACAGAAAAGAACAGAAACTCAGTTATCTGATAGGACTGAGTCAAGTAGAATTCCAAACATAATGGGAGGACCTAGGTACTGCTCATTGATACTGGACACACTAGGAAAGGGCATCTCAAAAACACAAAGATATTTGGGTAAAAAAATAAATAATTTTTAAAAGAAAAATCTTTCATATACTTTATATTTTATACAAAGAAGGCCATAGAAACTTATTTTGGGGGAAGGACTTATTACTCATATAATTACAACATGTAGCCCAATTTTCTTCTAGCTATAGGACAGAGCAGTGGAGGACAAATTTCCTCTCCAGAATCTTCCACTCCCTCTCTCCCTTCCCACACAAAACCACATGCTCATCAAGGACAACTCACAGGCTAGATTTAAAGACATAACCAGAAATATGTGTCTGGGGAGAGATATGCAGTTATACAGCATTGAGAAGACCATTTCCACTTGTAGACTAGGATTAGCCCTTATCAGACTGATGCTGGTAAACATTAGTCAGTGCTTAAAAAATTGTACATGGTCTCCATATATGAGATCATGCAAAAGTCTGTATTTAACTTGGGAAATCCTTTCCATTTGACTCTGTCCCATTTCTGGAATGTTCTCTACCTCTAATTTCTCAAATTCCTAGCTTCCTTCAAGATTCATCTCAAGCATTAAATCCATCATGATACCTTTCTTGATTTGCCCCAATTGTTGTCTTATCAACCCCTAAAATTAGTTTGTATTATACATATGAAGCAGTAAATGGTCATAAATAAAATTATTATAAATTCCCTTAGAATTGTTGATGGTCTTCCTATCTGTTCTGCTGCAAAGTAGATTCAAAATGTCAAGGCATAATATAATTAGAAGATTAGATGTTTCAGTGCTTTGAAGTTTCAGTCTTCTTCAGTGGATACATCATCACAACAATGCAGAAATCTCTCCAATTGCATAGAGCATAACCACTTATGTCTATGACTTTTATATATTCATCACAGAAAAATGGGGGGAAAAGAAATCTTTGAGCCAAAGATGGAAATCATGTAGGCAATTTGATAATATTTCATATACTCATACATAATACTCATTACCCTAAAATGAGCTTTAAATAGTCAGGTAACTGGAGTTTGGTTCCAGGGCACTGACATTTAAAGAACACAAAATAATTTAATATAATAATTTTTTAAATTGGGCAATTTTAGTTTTTTACCTTTTTATTCTAATAACACTTTGTGAATTCAGCAATATAAAACTGGTTAATAAGAGCAATTAGTCAAACTAGGAAATGGTGATTCCTTCTTCTGATGGCTTCATATCAAGTGAATTCTTTTCAAGTCCGGCCAGCCCTGCTCTTTCTTGTATGGAATATTCCCTGTAGTAGGTTCTTGGAATCTATCTCAGGATATGCTTGTTCATAAAATAATGTTCTGGGGTTTCCTTCATGTTGACTTAAGGTTACATTTAGTCCTGTTTAATATGTGGGATTTTGTATTATTTGTCCTGAGTACCAAATTTACTTGTTGCATCAAACTGGGATGAAAATTAGTCATTAATAATTTCCACAAAGAAATAAAATCCTACTAAGTTGATTGATGGTTAATGATATTAACTTACTTTCTCCGAGATCACTTTAAATATTGAATCATCATATAATGTTCTTTCTGTAAGGAACCTTAGAGTCCAAAGTTCTGGAAGAAACCTTAGAGTTGTAGCTTCACCCATGCCTGACCATGAAGCTCTTTAACAACATTGACAACACTTGAATTCTAGACTCTACTAGAAGTCCTCCAAATATGAGAGAACTACTATCAATAAATAAGCATTTGTTTAGTTCTAATTGCTAGTACAGGTGCTGGGAATAAAAACATAAAAGCAAGACTATCTCTGTCTTTAAGAAACTTAAAGTCTCCCTCTGAAAATTGTCCATTCCACATAGAAATAGCTCCAGTTTTTAGGGAGTTCTTCTTTACTATAAAGCCCAATTGTTCCTCTATGTCATAAGTGTTTAAAAAATAGAAATGGGAACCACTTCAGCCCTATAGGTCACATATTGTTAATATTATCTATGGCTATTTTTGTATTTTTATTTAACTCACAAAATATGACCCAATTGCCATTAAGTCTAATGTAGACCACAACCAAGAGTGTTGTGGGACACATTTTGCCTATGGACTACATTTTGACACCACTTCTTTACTCAGTTTCCATTCATTGTTTATACCTTTGTCTTCTGTATTGTAACAATTGAATTCTCTGGAGGCTGTATTTTCAGTTTTAAAATATCAATTTATTAATCTCCCACTCAGGAAAATCTAATTAGTCAATAGACTTCCTCACTGTCCAAACAGACACCATAGAACTTGAACCAGGCACCCAGGCTGGTCCAGAGAAGGAGAGAGCAGAGGTCCAAGTGTGAGCAAAATCAGGAGCTAGGCAGGAGAGAAAGAGATAGCATAGTCAGAAGATAGGAGCGAAAAAGCAAATGGCTAAGCAAAACAAGACTGATTTCTTGTCATGTAAATATATATATATATATATATATATATATATATATATATATATATATATATATGTATGTATCCCTTCTGACATCATCATTCAGTCCTTCCCCAGGACATCTCTGATTGGAGGACACTGACACAAAGAGTAGCTTCAGAGACCTCAAATATTCCCTTATCACTTCATCACATGAAGAGGCAGGTTTCAGGAAGATGCCAAGAGGTCCTCTTCCTACTGCCATGCAGTGGCATGTTTCCCAACATGGTGGCTGTCTAGTTGATTTCATCAACTTATCACTTCCTGGTTTACAGATAGATAGAGAGCAGGTCACCACCCTGCCAATTTTTATATATAGACAAAATAAAGGAGAATCCATCTCTCTCTGTTTCATAGTTTGGGAAGAGATGGTTTTGTAGTTGTTTTTTTTTTTAAATCAAACTATTAGTGGAGCCAAAGGGGAAGCATTTATCAAAAAATTCCAACTCAATATTAATTTTCCAGAGAAATCAAGTAGGGTAATTCAAATCATCTTTTTAAATGTTGATTCTTTAAATATTAAAGTTAGTAGTATTATCCTCATTAATACATCTTTCCTTTTAAAACTAAACATGGCATCTTTTCAGCCTGACTATAATATGGTCTCCTCCAATTTTTTTTAAAATCTTGGGCATCTTATTCTAGGTTCTCTAGTTTATCAATATCTTTCCTAAAATCTGATGTTCAGTATTAGAGAACTGAAACAATACTGTAGACATAACATGAGAAAGGCAAAGTATATGGAACACCAATTTGACCAGATCACAGACTGTGGGAAGGGGAGCAATGTCCATTGAAGATTGAAAGATAGGTGAGGACCTGATTATAAAATACTTTAAAACCTGGACAGAGTTTATGTTTTATTGTAGATGCAATAGGCAGCCAGGAGTTTTTCCATTAGGGACTAATATGATCAGAGCTAAACTTTACGAAAATCACTTTGGCAGTAGTATGGAAGATGAACTGGAGTTCTGAAAAACTCTAGGTAAAGAAACAAATTAGAAGGTCTTTGAAATAATCAGGGCAACAGCTGATGAAGGTCTAACCTAAGCTGGTGGCTTTTGTGAGTAAGAGACAGAATGAGGGATGTATTGTGGAGATTAAAAATAGAAAGATTTGGCAAATGATTGGATACATATATTTGGTAGTTTCTGGAGTTTCTGGAATGTTGGTTCTCAAACTGTGGTCTGGGAACCTTGAGAATCCTGGAGACCCTTTCAGTGGATCCTTGAGGTCACGTATATTTTCACAATAATTCTAATTTTTTTTATTTCAACATGTAAAACAATGATAGCTATAGTCTACACAAACAAAAGCACTTGGAGTGATGGGGTCCTCCATAATTTTTAAGAATATAAAGACATTCAGAGACCAAAAAATTTGAAATCCTCTGTTGTGGACAAAACATTGGCCTTAGATTCAGAAAGACCTGAGTTCATATCCTGTATCTGATAATTACTAGCTATTTGAAACTGGACAAGTTATTTAACTTCCCTGGTCCTCAGTCTTCTTATCTATAAAACAAGGGAGTTGGAATCAATTACCTCCATGGTAACTTTCAACTCTTAAGTGTACAATCCTATGAATTTTCTTTTTTTAATCTTTTTTTTTTAATTTTGGAGGCAGCACCTCTGTGTCAGAGTAAGATACTGGCATAGGATGTTATTTTGACTTAAAAAATAAAATTCACACTTTTACATGGAAGCAACATGGCATCGTAGAAAACATCCTGGCTCTGAAGTTAGAGAACTTCAGTTCAAACCCCACTTCTAACAAATTACCTTAGCCAAGTCTTTCTGAACTTCATTTTGCTCATTTGTGAAGAAGTTAAACTATATGGTCTATGAAGAAGCTTTTAGATCTATGATCCTATATCACTCACATGCACACACACACTGCTCTATTATTAATATACTGAAAAAATAGTGTGTGTGTATATATGTGTGTGTGTATGGCTTCATACATAATATATATAGTTTACATATAAATGATAGATGGATGGATAGATAGATAGATAGATAGATAGATGGATGGATAGATAGATAGATGATAGGTAGATGATAGATGAATAGATAGATAAGATATATAGATGATAGATGAATAGATAGATAGATGGATAGATGAATAGATAGATGATAGGTGAATAGATAGATAGATAGATGAATAGATAGATAGATAGATAGATAGAGCCAGAAGCTTAGATGGCAGAGTGAATAGAGTGCTTGGAGTCAGGAAGTTTCCTCTTCCTGGATTCAAATCTGGTCTCAGACTCTAGCTGTGTGTCACTGGGCAAGTCCTTTAAGCCTGTTTGCCTCAGTTTCTCATCTGTAAAATGAGTTTGAGAAGGAAATAGCAAAATATGCCAGTATCCTTGCCAAGAAAACACTAATGGAATCATGAAGAATTGGGCACAATTGAAAAACAATTAGGCAATGACAAAATATACATAATATAATTTTATTACATTTTTCTAATTAAACATAGAATTTTTCATAATCTTATTCTGGCATGTTGCAATGCATATTCCCTACTTCCCTCCCTACTTTCCTGCTCCCCAAGATGGCAGGCATTATGATATAGTTATAACTGTGCTATCATGCAATATTTATTTCTATATTCATCATGTTGTGAATAACATTGCTTATAGAAGAAAAACTCATTAAAAAAAACAAAGAGAGAAATTGTATGCTTTGATCTGCATTTAGACTCAGTCAGTTCTCTCTGTGGGGATGGAGAGGGTTTTTTTGTTTTTGTTTTGTTTTTTCATGAATCCCTTGGAGTTGTTCTAGATCGGTGCATTGCTGATAATTGCTAAGTCATTCACAGTTGATAATTGTATACTACTATTGTTACTGGTTACAATGCTCTGATCCAACTCATTTCACTTTGCATCACTTTGTGTAAGTCTTCCCAGGTATTTTTGTAATCTTCCTGTTCATTTCTTTGGCACAATGTAATACATTTATAAGGGGGGAAAGAGTGGACCTATGATTTAATTGGTTGAGGCTGTATCCTGGATGAGAAAACTAAGGCATGAAAGGATAAGTCACTTAGGCAGCATCACACAGTCAGGCTATGTCAGAGGCAGAACTTGAACCCAAGTCACCCTGAATAGCTCTCTAACCATGACACCATACTTCGTCTCTCAATATATAAAATAACTTTACAATATTAAATGTCCTTCTCCCCAGTCCCTGTCCTGGCCCATTCAAAGAAAAACATTATGTTCTTAGGAAGTTCTACTCAATACTCCTAGTATTAAAATTTGAGTTCTAGGAATTAACTTTGTGCTAGCATTGGTGCATTAAGAATTAGAGAACTGTAGACTTTACTCTGATTGTCAAATCTTTCTTGAGGAACTGCTAAGCCTGCTGCCTTCACTCAGCTGGACATTTTATCCAGCGCCAAGATTATGTCAGGTGAGTTATGTAAATTCCTGAGTTTTCATCTCAGATTTTATGCCCTAAGCCATGTTTTTGGCTGGTGGATACAGCTCTGCATCTTGATACTCATAGAGAAAACTCTGAAAATCTGTTCTCACAGACATACAAAGAGAAAATGATTTTCATTTCCTTCAGAACAGAACAGGATATTCTATCCTTTTTAAAGCTATTCCCTCCTCCTTGCTTGATATGCAGTCCATTTATCTTATTGTACTGGTTTTTACCTCTTTCTGTGGGTCTATTTCAAATATCACAGATATCCAGAAATGTTAGCCATGGACAGGTAATATTCATTTATTTATATGAAGGCATGGTCTCAAATACCTGCAAATCATGCCTGGGATTCTCTCTTCCTCTCCATCTCCATCTCCTAACTTTCCTTATTTCCTTCAATTCCTGGCTAAAATCTCACTTATGCAAGAAGCTTTTCCTCATTTCCCTTAATGCTAGTGTCATCTCTTCATTGATAATCTCCAATTTCTCATCTCTTCATCATATTTGTACATAATTGTTTATATGCTGTCTCTCCCAATAAACTAAGTGCTCCTGGATAGCAGAGACTGATTTTTACCTATCTTTATATCCCCAAGGCTTCACACAGTGAGCAAAGTAGCCTGAGTAAATAGCAAGTGCCAAATAAATGCTTGTTAATGGTCGAAAATATTATCTATGCCCGTCCAGATTTTCCAATAACTCCTTCTTTAAAAAAACAATTAAATGGGAGTTATATCCTAATAAATGGATCACATATTTATCCCACATCACATTTTTACTTCAAGTTTGTGTTTGTCAGAAAGTAATATAGAGATGATGAATATAGAATAAATATGGAAAACAAACCCTTTTTATTTTCATTTTGTCTTTGTATCACTAGCAAGGTACCTGGCACTTAGCAGAAATATTAAATGCTTATAGGAAAATAGGTTTAACAGAAGTACGCTTAGAGTTCATCAAGTCCAGTATCCTCTTTCAATAGATAAAAAATCCAATGGTACAGAAAGGTTAATGGATTTGCTTAGGATTGCATAACTAATAAATGTCTGCTATGAGATTTAAATCTAGATGTTCCTGACTCCAATTCTGGTCCTTTAATCACTCCTCCTTGTTACATGGAGCTTCATTGAAGGTCTGTCTCTTTCCCTCTTTCTCTCATTCCATTCCCTTCACTCTCAAGTTGGTCGATTGGCATCAGCATCACAGCTTCCATCCATTCTGTTAGAGACTCTCTCATCCATTCCCTTGTTCAGGGAACCCCATCACAGGTTGTATTCTTTGTATTCTCTGTATATGCTCTCTACTTTATTCTTGTATGGAATGATCATGGTCACATAGTCATACTGGATGCATCTCATGCCATTTGCCATTCAAGGTCAAAACAAAATGTGATGGTAGTAGTAGAAGATGGAATATGGTAGCACTTGGCTTTGAATGCTGCCATGTTAGCTTGGTGGTCCTGGACAAATCACTTAACATCTCTGGCCTCAGTTTCTTCATCTGTAAAACAAGGGAGTTGGATTGGATGACCTTTCATCTCTAAACCTATGATTCTACAAGAGTTTAATATTGCAGGAGCAGAAGAATTCTGAGCCTTTTCAAATGTTAGAAAGATCCCAATAACATAGGAAATGTTACTGCAATGAGTTATCATTTTTGTGTATAATAAATATGCCCACATTCTTCTCCCTATTATACATACCTACATATGTATTCATGTAACCAAACATATACATATAACAAAAAATTCTTCTTAATTTATTTTCATTCCCTGACCTTTTATATGGAGATCTTCAAGGAAGTTGTGTTCCTTCTTTGAAAAAGGACATTAAAGTCAATGAGATGTAAGCTGGCAAGTATGAGAAAATGACTGTCACAGTTTCTTAGGCTGATGTCAACACCACAAGAGCATCACCTCTGACTTCTCAGAAAACAGAGTCCAGTAGCAAGTGTTATATTGCTGTGGCCAAGATACCTCATAACTATTGAGCACAGTGGACATCCAAAACATGTTTAATTATTAACTATTTATTTTTCATCCAGAACATGTTTATTTAACTATTAACTATTTATATTTCATCCAGAATATGTTTAACTATTAACTATTTATTTTTCATCCAGAATATCTTTATTTAACTATTAACTATTTACATTTCATCCAGAACATCTTTATTTAACTATTAACTATTTACATTTCATCCAGAACATCTTTATTTAACTATTAACTATTTATATTTCATCCAGAACATGTTTATTTAACTATTAACTATTTATATTTCATCCAGAACATCTTTATTTAACTATTAATTATTTATATTTCATCCAGAACATTTTATTTAACTATTAACTATTTATATTTCATCCAGAACATGTTTATTTAACTATTAACTATTTATATAACTATTAAGCACAGTAGACATCCAGAACTGGATGTCTTGGCTCTGGGGAGAATCTGAAAAGATCTGAAGGTGCCATTCTTTGCAAATCAAACCATGGTAGACTTCCACCTCAGTCAATTTGCAATCCCTGGTGGAGCTAAGAATAGAAGCCAGCAAAATCTCATTGACCCATCAAGAGAGGATAGGACAACCTGTGGTATTTATTCACTTCCCTTCTGAGAGCTGATTTCTCCTGAATAAGTAATTGTTGTTTTTTTTAAAATTTATCAGAGTATTCACAGCAAAAAAAAATTCCTTGCTAAAGGTCACAGTGGAGTTTTTATTCTACCTCTGATTTCAAGGGTGGGTGGGAGACAGCAGGGTGGAAGCTGGAGAGGAACAGAGGAGAAAAAAAAATTCACCTGCATTTTGAGACTGTCAAAAACCACTTTTGGAGACGTGCTGCTAGGATTTCTCTCAGTTCAAATGAGCTTGTTCCCCATGGAACATCATGCTCATTCATAATGCCATTATTTTCTTTAAGAACAATGATCCTATAAAAGAACAATGGAAGATTTTACTTTCAGGTGCAAGGTGTGTTTTTGTTAAACTGAACCCTTTCATTCCTATTCATTTAAGTCTATCTGAGGCAGAGGTATTAAACATGCAGCCCTTAGATTGGATGCTGCCCATAACAGTACCTAGTGCAGCCAGAACTAGGTTAAAATTAAACTAGGAAATATTTAACTAAATAAATAAAAATATAATACAACCCAGATGGTGCTAATTTGTGGTTTCCTAAGTCAATAAACTTGCAAGAAACTATTTCTACTTAAGTTTCATAAGACTGCTTTTAAAAATGACTGATTTTAATAAGTATGATATGATTATTCAAGAGAAAAATTTTAGTGTGTAATATTATATATGTATATTATATATATATATACTACGAAGGGGATATGAACCATATCTTTACATAAATATAGATATGGCATCTATAACACACTTATGTGTGTATGAACACCTATCCCCCTGCATTTATTTATTTATAAATACACAGTTTCTCTATGTTCATGTAGAATACAACGATATATTTAAAAATATATGAAACTTAGTCTTTTCATAGAACATAAAAAGTCAAATGAATGCAACTCTCTTATTTTACAGATGAAAAAATTGGGGTCCAAAATTTAAAGAATTTTCT
Organism: Monodelphis domestica; assembly: GCF_027887165.1. Classification (NCBI taxonomy): domain Eukaryota; kingdom Metazoa; phylum Chordata; class Mammalia; order Didelphimorphia; family Didelphidae; genus Monodelphis; species Monodelphis domestica. Next base: position 348,555,244 of record NC_077228.1, on the reverse strand, counting down.
CAAGATAAACCTTTTATGTTCATATTAGAAAAAATATACATAAAATATCTATGTGTATATCTGTTTTATACACACATATAGCTACATGTATATAAGCATATGTGTCTATGTATGGATACTTACACATATGCATATACACAAATACACATATGCTGGGAGAGAATGAGAAGTACAGATATCGGGAACAAGATCCCCTGTACTATTTTGTCTATGTAAGGAAATCCTTTCATGGTAGTAATTGCTTCTATGCATTCCAAAGTCATCTTCCCTGGCCATCACTCTGATGAGTGGTATATTTTTCCTTAGTAAAATCTAAGTTCCTTAGAGATAGACTCTTATTTTTGGAATCTCAACACCTAAAAGAGCTTCAGGTATATCATAGCTAGTTAATAAATACTTCCTGATGGATTGTTTTGTTTATTTGGTTACCTGGAGCGTGGAGAAGTCAAATTTATTGATCTGAGTCAAACAAGTATTCATCAGAAGCAGAATTAGAACTCAGGTTCTTCCTATGGCTTGGTCAGCTCTCCACCTTCGTTTATGCACACACAAATACATGCATGTGCACATATACATGTATGAATGTTTATGCACATGTAAATAATGAGTATATGCAAGCACAGTCTCTAATTTTCTTTTGTGTGTATATACACACACACAATATGTACCTACTTATTCACGTATATATGAATTCATGTGTGTATTTGTGAATGAAATATACACAGTGGAACAAACATGATTTTATATCTTTAAACAAAACACATTTCAGCAACTTAGAAGCTCAGACAACAAATCCATAAATAACCCATTTATGTCTAGAATCTGCTCTACTGTCACTGAAATTGTTTCTAGAGCTCTTTACAAATAGAGATATTTAAATACCAAGTCACTGTTTTACTCACTACTGCCAGTCAGAAGGAAGAGAAGCAAAAGTCTAGAATAATGTGTTAAGCTGGCAAGTCACTTGCTGGATAAAAGAAAGATGTTGATAATTGTCAGCTCCCAGGTATTTCACTAATGGGCTTAACTCATGGTATATTAAATACAAAGGAACAAATAAACCAAAATCTTCCATATTTGGTTTTCTAGTCCAATAGGAAACTCTGTTTTATATGTTCGTGCATTGCCCCCTTTTATGGTTTATGGTAATATTAAAATGTGTTCATATTTATTAAAGAAGCATTACTCTAATGACCTATGAAAATGATGGTTAAACATAAAAATCAAATAATCGGTCACATTGATACTTGACTGTATATGATGAGTAGATGTGCCAGTAAACTGGAAGTCAAAAGCAGAAAGAATACTGCCTTGGAGTTACAAAAAAACAAAGCTGGGTTCAAATTTGTTTTCAGTGTGTGACCACAGGCAAGTGATTTCTTCTCATTGGAGTATGGCTTCCTCTTCTGTAAAATGAGGATAGGAATAGTTTTACTAACTATATCATTGGGTTGGGAGGAAAGTGTTTTGTAAAGCTCAAGGTGTTATATAAAAGTTTATGATTATTTATAGTATATTATTTTCCCACAAAGACATTCTGTATGAGATCCAGCAAGTGAATTTATTGATGGCAGTCATTGAAAGCATAAATAAATGGTAAACAACATTAAGCCCTGACCAATCAGCAAGCATTTATTGAATGCCTACTATGTGAGTTAGCCCTTTACTAAGCACTAGGGTTCCAAAGACAAATGAATGTGACATAATTTCTACCCCCAAAGAGTTTATTTACATTTTATTGGGAGGGGGGAGGGAATATCTGATTTACATTGATTCGCATGAAAAATAAACTAAATAAATACAAGGTAACTTTTTAGAGAAAGACCTTACAAATGACGTGGTTAAGAAAATCTTAAGATAGAAGATGGAGCTTGAGTTGAGCATGTCAATTAGAAAAAGAAAATTTAATTAAACTGAGGGTACTGAATGGACTTTTAGGACAGAGGAAATGCACAGAGAGATTTTCAATAAAAGGGCTAGTAGCCCAGAAAAAAAGTTAAAGCACAAAATATGAATTGGTTCCAGGTGTAACAATCTCAAAATAAATACCCTTGAAAGGGAGGTTTTTGAACTACCTGTAGAATAGCTGTTAAGAGGCAGCAACTTGCTATAAGAAAAACAGAAAACAGCCACGTTTTATGTCATTCAGTTTAACAATAAAATTTACAATGAAGTCATAGTCTTGCTGTATTTTTAAGGCAATAAGGAGGGAAAACAATATTGTTTGCACCTGTCTGCAATAACAGAAGAAACCAAATTAACACCTCTCACCACTAGCTTTTGCTGCTGCTGCTGATTGAATGGAAACTGAAGGAACCTATCTCTTATATATATATATATATATATATATATATATATATATATATATAAAACAATCTTATTGATAGTCCTTTATCATTCCATCTTTAAACTGAATTTATTTTTTTCTGCCTGTGACCCTACATCCACTAAAAAATAATGGGAGTTTTGAAATCTTGTTTATTTCAAGTTATCACTATTCAGGCAAAGTCTCATTTCAACAAGCACTATGTAAACCTATTCACGTCTTCAAGAAGCACTAGATCAAAACATATTGATGAAATCATAACCAACTTTTCACAAGGACCATTACTGTATATACCACCTGGGAGAATCATCTCCCCACCTACCCCTTATTCCAATTTCACTTCCCCCAAAAAAAAACAAAAACAAACCTCAGACACAGGAGTCTTCCACATATAAGCTAAGCCTGGTTCAAGGTACTGTATTCTCTCAGTCCACATTTATTTTTTACTAGTTCAGGGGACAAAAATTATTTTAAAGATATTAAGTGAGATGCCATATTAAATTAAATACCAGCAGAATATTTTCCCCAAAGATCTAGAATGCATTTTCCCAGCAATCCACATGCTACCGATATGAAGACTAGACATACCTAGGGAATACATGTAAAGAGGCAGACATCTGAGTAGCATGTGTAACCAGAGGACAGATTGGAAACATGTATGGTCAGGGTTCATATGTTGAAGGGCAAAGCATGTCTCTGATGCTAAAAAGCCATGAAGATCATGAGAGTCTGGCTGGACCTGTTCCTTACTTATTGGGTATGGCACATACTATCTCTATTTGGGAGGAGGCAAATTCTTTTTAAAACATCAACTTCATAAGACTAGTAAGGGGGAGATATAATTAGAGAAAAAATTTGTCTTTAAAAAATATCTTTTTTAGTGGATTGCAAATGAAATATATGACAGTCAAAAATAAAAGCTAATTTGATTTTGGGATGCATTAAGAGAAACAGTTTCTAGAAATAAAGGTAATTGTTCTGCTGTACTCTTCCCTGTCAGACTACATACGGTGTAGTATATTCAGTTCTGGGTGCCATTCTTTGTAAAAGTTGTCATAAGCTAGAGAGCATAAGAGGATAGCAACTAGGAGGGTGATCTTCAAGTCATATGAGGATCAATAGAAGGATATTTAATTGGAAGAAGAGAAGATTCAGGGAGTATTATGAGAACTATCTTCTGATATCTAAAATTGTAGCACGTGGAAAAGTTCTTTGTAGCCCCAGAAGGCTGAAGCAAGGAAGAATGAGTTGAAATTAAAAAGAAGAAAATTTAGTCTTGATCATGGGAAATAATTAGAGCTATTCAGCAATAGCAGCCTTAAAAGGCAAAAGGTTCCCCCTCACTGGGAATCTTCAAGCAGAAGCCAGATAACTACTGGCAAGGTAAATTATATGGAAGATTCCTTTCAAGTACAAATTAGAAAAAGCCTCACTCTAGTTCCAATTCTTGAATATGGAAAAAGTTCCTTGAATGTTACAAATATCAGAAGAAAATTTCATAAATTCAGAATATTCCAGAGGTTCCTTATAATGCTTCATAATATAATTTCACCATATTTTTTTTTCAAAAGTTTAACTGAAGTGGAAAATGTCGACAAAAAATTTTCCATTATGTAGTAAATGTCCCATTTCTACAAACTGTGAAACATTATAGATTGCTTTGTGAATTGCCATAATTGAATATGATGGTAAGGCAAAAAACAATTCATGATTCACAATTTGCATATAACACAGAGTAGCAAATAGCTCACATTTAGTCATCATGTCCAACTCAAAATATTATGGACCTCTATCACACTATTTGGTTTACAAACCACTTTCCTCATAAAGAATTTATAGCTCAAATTGCACAAATATTTTTCTCTTAACAAATAAAGGCTTAGAGACCCAGAGAAGTGTAATAAATGATTGGCCTTCTATTGTGTATTTAATGTTAAAATTAATACTTGAACCCATGTTGGACTCCAAATCCAGTGCACTTTCCACCATTCCAATTTTCTCTTCTTTTCCTAGAAGAAGAAACTAGTCTAAGAGATTTAGTGCTGAGAAGTTTTTTTATAGGTCACATTCAGTCAAGAGCCTCCTTGAGGACAGACTAGGCACCAAAAGAAAGGAAAAGAGCAGAGTTCTTCATCTTCTATCTCACCAATCCCTTATACTCACTGGCCTAATTTTGACTAGAGAGAAATGATTGCTTTATTAATGATTAATCCATTGATTTTCTGCTGACAAGAAGGGTCATGATACATCAGTGGACAATCAGGACTCTGGTTAATTTGTATGTGTTCTAGTTTTGTTTTGTTTTGTTTTGTTTCCAGAAATGGGAAGGGATAACTGAAAGAGAAGCAATGCAGTCACACACCTGGATGTGTTGAGCATTATGGAGCCTTGTAGTTGTTTCTTTAAATTTCTCCTTTAACTTTAACTTTAACTTAGTTTTTCTTTTCATATTCCATTTCCCATTTCTGTACCTTTGAGATATTCCCAGTTGCTAGAATTCCCTCCTTTCTCAACCTTGCCTCTTAGAATCCCAAGTCTCTTTCATGGCTAAGGTAATATTCATATTTCCACAGAAAGCCTTTTCTCATCTCTCAAATTGCAATGTTCCAACCATCTTAAAATAATAGTGTGCATGCATAGGTGTGCATATACAAATATGAACATATATAAATATGTTGATATATACATACACATGTCTGACTAAATATTGAATCAGAAAAATACAGAAATTAACTTGTATTTACTCTATGATAATGTTACCTCTCCTAATTTTTCTATATGTGGCCTATCCTGATAGAAAGTAACCTCCTCGAGGACAAGGATTTTTTCTTCATTTTTGTCTTACTATTTCCAGTGCCTAGCATAGGGCCATGCATATAGCAAGCAATTAATAGATGTTTGTTGGATTGTATTGTGTTGCATTGATTTGATTTGGACTGTATAGTATTGGATTGAAAACTTGATCTGCCTTGTGGAAGTAATTCAAGCCTACTGATTAATCTTAGGCTGCCTAAACATCTAGTAAAAGAAGCCTGAAGATGCTGAAATGTCGAGCATCATTGCCTATGACATGCCCAAGCAATCATTTATGGAAATGAAATTGGTATTGGAGCAGATGAGATGAAGGCAAGCAAAGACGGCAGACTCAATCCAGAGAAGATGGAATGCATTATGCAAATTGAAGTTAACGTGTCGCTCAATTGTGACCCTCCATCTGATTCAATAGTTCACAGATGGGCTCCAAAGAGAATGCTATCAAGCTTTTAGATAGATGAGAATTATCACAATGAAATCTTAGAGACCTTGAGGATGTAAAGCAGGAGAAGGGGGAAAGGGGGTGAGAGTCATTAGGACCTCAAATGTGAAGATAGAAATAGCCAAGAGAAAAGACACCTAGAATTTAACCTCTTGAGATTTATTTTTTCACTGTGCTAATCAGATGGCAAGCCTGACTGTATTTAACTGTACAGTTTGATTCAATTTTCCATAATCTCTCTGTCTCTCTCTGACTCTTTCTCTGACTCTCTCTCTCTCTCTCTCTCTCTCTCTCTCTCTCTCTCTCTCTCTCTCTCTCTCTCTCTTTTTCTCTCTGTCTCTGTCTCTTTGTCTCTCTCTCTTTCTCTCTCTGTCTCTGTCTGTCTCTCTGCCTGTCTCTCTGTCTCTCTGTCTCTCTGTCTCTGTCTCTCTCTGTCTCTGTCTGTCTCTGTCTCTGTCTCTGTCTCTGTCTCTGTCTCTCTCTGTCTCTGTCTCTCTCTCTCTCTCTCTCTCTCTCTCTCTCTCTCTCTCTCTCTCTCTCTCTCTCTCTCTCATGCTACTTTTAGAAACAATTCATTAGTGAATTAGCGCCAGATCAGCTGAGAATATATCTTGGCATTTAAGAATCTGTCACTGGCACCAATTAGTATTGAGAAAGAAAAAAAAAACTATCAGGAAATCCCCAGAGGTTAGCCTTATATAATAAATACATAAGGAAAGACTTAAGAAAGTGCTGGATAGCAAGTCCTCAGCTGCTAGGATGGATTTTAATTGTGAAGTAGTCAGATAATTAAATGCAAACAGACAAAGTGGGAGTAAGTTGGCAGGTTTATAAAAAGTGAGCAAAAACTGCATGGAGACACAATGAAGGAAGATGAGTTAACCTTTGGGAAAGAAAAATAGGAAGCCCAAGGGAAGGCTTTTACCCAGAGGAACCTAAGAGAGGAAAATTGAAGATGATATAAGGAAAAGGAATTATCTTTTGCTTGTCTCTATTTTACCTAAGGATAAGAAGTGTATCTGGACAAGAAGAACCAAAGAACAGTTTGAGACATTGGCAATAATTCTTCATCTAAGGAGAGAGACAGGGAAAAAAATAGATAAAGCCTTTCAACTGAAATTGCTAACAAATGTGCTATATATTGTTATAGAAGAAAAACATTTTGAAAGATGAAATTGTAATCAGAATCAAATTTGTTGTGAAAAATAGTCAACTGTGTTGTCTTGATATGATATTGGTGTTTTAGTTCAGTGATGTGTGGTGTGTGATGAGAGACAGAAGAACAGAGGCAGAGATCAAAGGTCAAAAGGAGGTGAGATAAATATTTCCTCATAATGTTTTTCACTTAAAATCTTGGTGCATCTTTAATGTTTGACTGAGTACTACAGAATGTTTTAAAAAACACTCTTAAATGGAACCAATAAGAAAATACCTTGTTAATTACTAAGCAGCATCCTATGTGCTTTACTCATTGGAACTCTGCTCATGGCAAGCTCAAGTCTCATGAGTTACCTTTTAGAAGGATCTAGACTAGTATTAAGTTGGAGAGAAGGCACATAGGTGGCTAAGCTAACCATAGGTAATTCTGTTAGCCTTCATAATGACATTAAAAAAGGCGATTATCAGTTTGGTTGCAGAAATAACACCCTTTCCTATTGACTTGCAAGTTCCAAACAAAAATAATAATTTTTGATTCTAGCATGTGTGGACCTCACAATTTTGCTCAAAGAGAAACCTAGGGCCACTGTTGGCATGACATCTAAAAAGCTACAAATAGCATCAGGAGAGTTGGATTTCAAATTCTGCCTCAGATATTTCTTAGCTGTTTAACCCAGAGAAAGACACAACCTCTTTAAGTCTTGGTTTTCTCATCAGTAAAATGGGGATAATATTTACACTATCCATCTTGCCTGATTGCTCTGATAATCAATTGAGATAATACATGTAAAAATTCAAAACTATATATATATATATATATATCAGAGTTTTTATTATTAGTGCTTCGATGCAGTGCTTAATACATTGCAAGTGCCTAATAAATCACTTTTTAAAAAATTAAATTATAGATTCATTGATTCTCTTTACATGGCAGAAACAAAGACAGCTAGTCTATTGTATTAAAAAAACAGTTCTGAAAAGAATCATGAAATTAACATTCTCTTACATTTTAAGTAGAGAAGCATTTGAGGTAAAGAAAATAAAGTATTTTAAGGAGAATGCTGCTATGTTTAGCAGGTAGTGTGTGAACTGGAAGTAATAAAAGACAGGATACAGACAAAAAAGAACCTCTTAAGAATTCAGCATATGGGAACTATAACTAATCTTTCTTGGGGTAGAATTCAGTAAGGAATTGACACTCAAAGAGAATGATTCAATCCTCTGTACTTATCCCACTTTCTGTTTTGGAAATTAGTCTAGATGACTCATGAAGAAAGCATTTTCTCTTTAACCAAACCAAACTAAAACAAATGTAGTATTAGAATAATTTCTGTTAAGAGTTTATCACCTAATTTAGCATTCCTGTCAAGCTAATCTGGGGACAGAACCCTATGGCTTTAAAAGGACACAAGTGATTTCCATGAATTTGCAGGATTTGGAAGGAGAGAGAGACAGAGAGAGAGAGAGAGAGAGAGAGAGAGAGAGAGAGAGAGAGAGAAAGAGAGAGAGAGAGAGAGAGAGAGAGAGAGAGAGGGGGGGGGGGGGGGGGGAGGGAGGGAGGGAGAGAGGGAGAGAGAGAGAGAGAGAGAGGGTCACTATGTGAAGCTTCGCCTTTGTTTCCTCAGTCCAGAACACTGACTCTTCCTTCTCATTGCCTTTCCCTGCTGAAATTGTTCCCCTTCATCCATTAAGCTTTCCTTGATACCTCCTCCTCTGTTTCCTCACATTTCTCTGCATTAAAGCTAGATGTGACATATCTTTCCTCATTTCCCCCCCATAGAATCCTAGGCTATTAATGTATATGTCATCTCTCCTAGGTTATAAGTTCCTTGAGGCCAGGAGCTTTATCATTTTCAGTCTATCCTTATCACTAACTGAAGTGCTCTACACATTAAATGAACTTAAATAAAGAACTGAAAAGCCTTGTTATCAAGCTAAGCATTAAGTAAAACAATCTCTTTTAAGAGATACTATATGCTTTCTACTTAGAGATAATATATGATTTTTCAGTAAATGGCTTATAGGTATTAATATTTTCTAAGCTAGCACTAGGAATCATCTCCCAATAATTTCTGCTACATACAATATCTCTCATTAGAAAAAGTCCATAAAGAAAAGTTTATAGGAATAGAAATTCCAGATCTTGAACTCACAATATTTTGCTTCTGTTTGTTTTGTTTTGGTCCTATTCCTCTTCTCTATTTTCCATGTTCATCCTATTACTTTCCAGTATGCCAACTTCTGCATGTTGAATTTGTCATAACTCCTTAAATTGTGCTCCATTTATAGGACAACTCTGACTTCCCTAGTTTGATACTGCTCATTTTCAATGATTTTCCCTGTCTGCTCCTGCTTCTATGGTCCAAATCCTTTTCCTCATATGGAAAATATCTACTTACTATCAGTAACTTTTGGCTATCTTTTATGAGAGTTTATATGACAAGGATTGTCTATGGAGTACAATAATAAATGTTCAGGAGCAATCTTCCCAGAGAAGCAAAGTTGATCACGTAAAATCTCCAAAAATCAGTCTATAGCAGCATTGACGAACCTTCTAGAGATCATGTGCCCAAATTGCACCTTCAAGCTACCTGTGAGTTTCTACATTGCTCCAGACAGCGGAGGGAGGAAGCACTCACAGTGGGCTGCTGGGCAGAGGGGAAAGGGATGTGAACATTGTCCTCAGGCACAGCGGAGAGGAGGAATGCGGCAGCCCTTTCTAGCCACAGGGGCACACTTGCCAGACTGTCACCAATGTGGGTCTATAGTATGGTTAAGGATTCATGGTTGAAATAAATCAAGCAATCCTGGAGAATGTTTAGGAGTAGTTCAAAGTCTGGAAGGTTTGATACTAACAGCATATTAAAAAACACAAATTAAAAATTTTGGCCATAAAAATTTGAGGTGATTAATGGTACTCTCATAGTTGTTTCAAGTAGCTTTATGTTAGTATTAATTATGTTTTCTTATGTTTATAATTCCCGTGAGAAACTAAGGATATTGGGGAGATGTCAATAAGTGAGAACCCAAACTCATAAAAGTCCAGTGTTAATTATTATTTAATATTGGTATTAATTAATGGTAGAATTACTACTACTTTCATCAGGGGGTTAATTATGAATTTCAGGTAATTACTGACCCTAACCAGGTAATTATCTGTAATAATGGACTTTAAATCATTCCCTGATACATGTAGTTCAAAAGAAAAGGTAAAATATTTGTGTGTACTTGGGTATTCTGTGTTTCAAAAGGTTTTACTTGTCCCATAAGGCTGACTATAGAAACAATTACATTCCTTTTCTTAATGAGAGAAAGCCTCATTTTGTCTAATCCAGTATGAGGTGACAGCGACCATCCAAAGCAGCATCTTTGTGAGATTTCTAGATGTAGACCAGTATCATAAATGAACACAGTCCAAAAGAGAGACATAAACACGAAGAATAACAGAGATACAACAAGATAGCCATATAGAGTCCACCAACAGCAGTGTGATAAAATCACAAGAATCTATTCACAACCCCATAGCATCCCAGGGGCATGTTTTCCATTCACTTTCATGCTATGGCCACTTCTGTTACCTAAACATATACACCTCCCACATCCCCACATTTTTTCACTTTTCTAACTGATAGTGTATAAATGTGTGGGACAGTATTCATCCAGGTTTATAGGAAAACTATTTTGTTTCTATTTTATTAATAAAGGTTTTTGCCTTAAATTAGTTCCATCCTTTGGCTTACTGGAGGGGAAGACAGATGTTAGTAAAGGTTGCAAGCTCTAGTTTTGAGTATCAGAGAATAAATATTTTGTATTTGAGCAGTTTTTCTGAAGCTCCAGTGTATGATGCTATATGACTAAGAACGAGCTGCTGATAAAGTAGAAGCAACTGAGATAAAGCAGAACTCCTGTATTTCATCATATAAAAAGTCAGTTAATAGGAACTATTTCTAGTTCTTTCTGATAGTCTTACATCAAACCTGAAATTATGTTCTTGGGCAGCTAGAATTTTTGTTTCACAGATTTTTCTATTTCTTCTTAGGCAATCCTCATTCTTTGTGAGAATCATCAGTAGAAAGATTCTCCATATTGTCTCCCAAAAGAAGTAGTCTTGTCCCTAAGATCTTATAATGAATGTAGTAAAATATGGCAGGTTATGACTCATGTGCACAAAGATTTTTCCATGTAAACAAGGATCTGTAATTAAGTAATTAATCCACATTGCTAACTGAAGGAATTGTTGGTCAAGAAAAAAAGTGTTGATCTACCAAGTAACTTCTTGTGTAGAACCTGACACAGAAATCCTAAGTATCTCTTAAAACATCAAATATAACAAAGAAAAGAAAGAGAATTAAACTTTGCAAGAAGACCAAGGAATATTTGGTTTTTTAACTCAAAGGGTAGCTTTATTCCTGAAGTTGTAGTTTTGTCCAAGAAAAAAACCCAAAATGCTAACTAGTTATATGACCCAAGAAGGACAAAGGAAAAGGAAAAGAGGAATAAAAAGATAGTGCCTATAAAAAATAGAAAAATCACAAAAGAAGAAAGGAGCTATTCTAGGAAAGAGACCAAAAGAAAAAAAAAGTTTCTCAGTATGAAGCTGAGAATTTCTGAATTTCCAAATGTGCATCTAGAAAGGGTCTTAACCATAGGAGGGGGCGCGGGGAATACGTGCACAGTTGAAGTCTACATGAAGTTATATATTCAGGAGAGTGGAAATAAGTATCTCGGAGAGTGTTTATTCCTACTTCACTTCTTCCCTTAGGGATATCAAAGACAAACCTCTAAGTACTCCCACTTTCCAAAGAAGGTTATAGAAGAAGGATTAGGAGAAGAAAGGACTTGAACTGAATACTAAGAAGTTTGTGAAGGTGATTTAGAGTAGTCTGACATTGTGAAGAAGACTGGAAATAAATTGTGGAGAAAAGAAATTTGGAAGAATTTGAGGATACCTTGAAGGAGAACAACTCCAATTAATGGAAAATAAACCCTCACTCCTTTTTTTTAAACCCTTAGCTTCTGCCTTAGAATTGATATGAAGTTTTGGTTCCAAGGTAGAGAAGAGAAGGAAGGGCAAGGCAATTGGAGTTAAATGATTTGCCCAGGGACATACAGTTAGGAAATGTCTGAGGTCAAATTTGAACCTAAGACCATCTGTCTTTAATCCTGACTTTCTATCCACTGAGCCAAGTAGCTGCCTCTAAATCCTCAAGAAGTACTCAGTATGAAGAAAGCATAATCCAGTCTCTGATGCTTATCTATATAACATTAGGAAAATCTCTTAACTTTTCTGGGTTACAATTTCTTGATCTGAAAAATAAGAGGACTAGAGATACCTGAGGTTAATAAGGTGTGATTCTATGACCCTGTTATTGAGGATTAAGGAATTGAAGGGAAGAATTTAAGGCAAGTTAAATAAGAAAGGGTAATGCCAAACCAATGTGGTAAGCAAAATCCACTCAGCTGGGTGGTCCAGTGGATAGAGTGCAGAGCCTCAAATCAGGAAGACTCATCTTCCTGAATTCAAATCTGGTCTCAGACTCTTACTAGTTCTATGAGGCAGGGCAAATTACTTAACCCTGTTTGTCTCTTTTTCCTCATCTATAAAATGAACTGGAGAATGAAATGGCAAATAAATCAGGTATCTTTACCAATAAAACCCCAAATGGAACCATGAAGAATTGAACATGACTGAAAGGATTGAACAACAACAAAAGTAAAATGCCTCATTGAGAGATGTGAGTTTGGAGAGGGACCAGAAGGGGAAAAGAATGTGGGTGTCCAGATATTTAAGAGTTGGGGGGCAAGATAAGCAAAAAGAAGGTGAAGTGTAAATAACCAGAAGTCATTCCAAAAACAAGCTGAAAAAAATCTCTATTAGTACAAAAAGCAGAGCAAAGAATGTTGAACTTTCCAGGACTGGATTTCTTTCACTGCCAAGAATAGGTTGGACTCTCTTCTAAAAGAGATGATCAAGTAAGTAACTGGACAAGCATCATTTTATACTCCAGCTTTTCAGAGACAATAATGTGCTAAAAAATCAGTATGGAAGAGAATGGGTCCCAAACTCGTTTTCAGTTATATATATATACACATATATATGCATATATATACATATATTTCTATATAATATAATAAAATAATAAATACAGTATAAAATAATATAATAAATATAACAAAATATAAATATTAAATATACACATATATTTTGTATAGTGTTCTAGGATATTCTCTTGCTAAGAAAAAACACTTGTATCAGGACCCCCTCAAAATATCTGCATATTGTATTCTGTTCTTCACTATTAATTCTTACTCTTTAGCATTTTCACCAAAGACAGGGTGTTAGACCAGAAAATCATTAGGTTTAAAATTTAAATTCTAATTAAATTAAATTTTTAAAATTAGCTTTGAAATGTAAAGTTTTTTTCAGTATGATGGATATGTGAGACACAATTGATGTAAACTGGTTCCTGAACTCTTGCAGGACCACATAGCCTAGCTGTCTAGATAGCATGAATATCTCTGCTGTTGCATGCAAGAAAGGGGGGGGGGGGAAGACACAGAAAAACAGAAGGGCATGTTCTGTGTAAAGGGACACAGAATGAGTGAGCTAGGTCTAGGAGCGCATAGCTAATTGTCTACCTAAAGGGGCAAGTCCCTCTGCTCAGTGAATAATGATGAATAGGGGATCAGGGTCAAGTACAGAAAAATGCGTCAAACTTCTGTTTGGCATCTTCAGGCAACTCTCACAAATGTATTAATTTCTAGCCTTTCCCTACTCGTCTCTCCTGTTAACTAATGCTGTGAACACAAGTCCCTTCATAATACACAGTGGAAAGGTGGAATTGGGACATGTTAATAGAACTGATTAATTCTTCACTTTGTCTTGTTCTATCTTTCCAGTTGACCTTTTTTTTTCCTCTCTCATTATTCCAATTCCTTTTAAGGATGAAATATAGTCTAGGAAATGTTAAACTCTTTCTTTCTTTTTAAGTGACTATATTTTGTAAGTATTCTTTAAGAAAACTTTACTTATTTTTTTTTCTTTGCTAAGCTGAAGGCTAGGAGGAGAAGATGATCCTGAATATAAAACAGGCAGACACAAATTAAAGCTGCCCAATTTATTTTAAACTCCCAGACACAAATGCAGAGCTTGTGCTGTATCACCAGGAGAAGCACACAAGGTAATGTCAAGACAAGCAGTGGAAAATGCTATTCTCTGATGAAACTCCTCTCAGACCCCTTGCTCCAACATTATAAAGCTTGTTGTTTTGTTTTGTTTTGTTTTTCTTTCCTCACCCTTTAAAAGAGGAGACCAGCTTTGGAAATCCTAGAAGCTAAAAAGTTAAGATGCATCACATTATTTGGGGAGAAAAAAATGTTGTCAAAGCAAAAACTGCCTCTATTCCATTTGGAATTGACCCACCTTATTGGAATGAGCACACATCAAAGACACAGAGATGAGGGTTGGTCATTTGAATCCAGAAGAAAATTAAGGACTGTGGAAAGCAAGGCCTTGGAGGTGTAAGTCTAATGCAAATCTGCATAAGAGCAGCATAACTTGATAATGAACCACTTACTGGTCTTGCAAAAAAAAGAAATCACAAATGCTAATGAAATGGCTACTTTCTGCTGCATTGACTATTCAGCTATTG